>NC_063333.1:12989865-13035223 GCF_021869965.1 Rhincodon typus
GTTCATGTTCACAGTTCCCTGAAAGCTGCCACCCAGGTGGATAGAGTTGTTAAGAAGTTGTATGGTGTGTTAGCTTTCATTAATAGAGGGATTGAGTTCAAGAGCCGTGAAGTTATGCTCCAGCTATACAAAAGCCTGGTTCGGCCACATCTGGAGTATTGTGTCCAGTTCTAGTCACCTCATTACAGGAAAGATGTGGAGGCGTTGGAAAAGGTGCAGAGGAGATTTACCAGGATGTTGCCTGGAATGGAGGGAAGGTCTTACGAGGAAAGGTTGAGAGAGTTAGGGCTTTTCTGTTTAGAACGACAAGATGAGAAGTGACTTGATAGAGGTGTACAAAATGATCAGAGGTGTAGATAGAGTAGACAGCCAGAGACTGTTTCCTAGGGTGGAGGTAGCTTTTACGAGTGGACATAATTTTAAAGTGATTGGAGGTAGATATCGGGGAGACGTCAGAAGTAGGTTCTTTACTCGGAGAGTGGTAGGGGCGTGTAATGCATTGCTGGAGAGGGTAGTGGAGTCGGCCTCATTAGTGGCATTTAAGTGGCTATTAGATAGGCATATGGATGATAGTATAAGGTAGCGGTGGAGGTTAGATAGACCTTAGGTTTCAGGTAAAAGTTCAGCACAACATCGTGGGCCGAAGGGCCTGTACTGTGCTGTACTGTTCTATGTTCTATGTTCTAACAAAAGCATGGTAATATATGCCCTTTGGAACACCCTGACAGATCAGATCGACTTGTCTTAAATTTAAAGAAAATCTTGGGAGAATAACAATCTTTTGCAATTTCAGTGGTAACACCTCAACCAGTCAATGATCTTTCGTCATTCAGTATAAAATGTTCCCTTTGAAATTCGGCATTCCTGTGTCTTTACTGATGAATATGAGATTTAAAAAAAAGTTCAACAGTGTGTCTCTTTTCAGGAATATAATCTACTTGGTTCCTTTATCCAGATCAAAACATAGCTACTAAGTAGTTGAGGTCCCAACAGTGATCCTTGTGGTACTTTAATACTTTGCAAGTCTGAAATGACCCCTTGATCATGACTTTTTTTCATAGTTTTATCTCATCCTCTCAGCAAAACGACACGGTCTTCAATTTGGTACTTTTTTTCCTCTTGTACCCATTCATTTAAGATTTTAAAATCAATTTTTTCACACCAACTAATTTTAGTTTTCAAAACCAAAGCTGAAATCATGTGAACCCCAGGTACAATTGTATGTTAAACTTTTTAATGGAGGTGTTTCTGTGATGGATGTAGGTATTGGGATTCAACTTATCTTGCAGCATATTGTAATGCAGTTGATTTTTACATTTGGGTTACGATTTCTTGTGTTATCAAGGAAGTACCTTGATCTTACTAACGCTATTTAGATTTATATAAATGAGTTGGATATGAACATAGGTATAGTTAATAAGTTTGCAGATGGTACCAAAATTGGAAGTGTAATGGACAGCGAAGAAGGTTACCTCAGAGTAAAACGGGATCATGATCAGATGGGCCAATGAGCCAAAGAATGGCAGATGGATGTTAATTTAGATAAATGTGAGGTCCTGCGATTTGGAAAGACAACTCAGGGCAGGACTTATACATTTAATGGTGAGGTCCTGAGGAGTGTTGCTGAGCCAAGTGACCTTGGAGTGCAGATTCATTGTTCCTTGAAAGCAGAGCTGCAGGTAAATAGGATAGTGAAGAAGGCGTTTGGTATGCTTGCCTTTATTGGTCAGTGCATGGAGTGTAGGAGTTGGGAGGTCATGTTGCAGCTGTACAGGATATTGGTTAGGCAACTTTTGAAATACTGTGTGCAGTTTTGGTCTCCCTGCTATAGGAAGGATGTTGTGAAACTTGAAATGTTTTGGGAAAAAATTTAGAAGGATGTTGCCAGGTTTGAACTACAGGGAGAGGCTAAATAGACAGGCTGAGGGGTGACCTTATAGAGGTGTATAAAATCAAGAGTGGCATGGATAGGGTAGACAAGGTCTAATCTACAAGTTAGGGGGAGTCCAAAAGTAGAGGGCATAGATTTCAGGTGAGAGAGAGATATAAAAGGGATCTAAGGGGCAACTTTTTCAGCAGAGTTGGTGCATGTATGGAATGAGCTGCCAAAAGAAGTGGTGGAGGCTAGTACACTTACATCATTTAAACAGTATCTGGATGGGTATATGAATAGAAGGGGTTTAGAGGGATATGTATCAAATGCTGGCAAATGGGACTAGATTTATTTAAGATAGCTGGTCAGCATGGAGGAGTTGTACTGAAGGGTCTGTTTTTGTGCTATATGTCTAAGATGCTAATATGACTGCTAACTAATACCTGCTCATCAGATTTTTGTAGGTGTTGGGAGCTAAATTCTTGAAGTACCACTCCTGCAGCGTATGTGGCTAAAATACAAAACCAAGTATTTTAGAAATGCAATTTAATTTGTGAAGGAAAATTAATCCATTAACCCTCAGACTGTGAGAACTGGTATCAGTTAAAAGGGCTAATTTATTTGTGGCATTCTTTTGAGCAGCTTGAATTTAAAGACTCAGGCAGTGAAAAATAGATGCACTCTTTGGAAACTGAAAATATTTATTTTTTTTCTCACATTTATATTCACAAAATGGTACTGTTATGCTTTTCTCTGCAAAATTATTTGGTCTTCAAAAATTTTTATACAAGGTTGCATTGGCCCGTCAACTGTGACATTTAAAGGTCTTTCGTGGGGTGCGTTGGCACATACGGCGGCGGAACATTAGACTCTCAATTAAGCTGAGTTGAATCCCAGTATTGATTAACATTTGCAGTATGACTTCTCCATTATAGCAAAGCTCGGCTGGTTAAAGTATGGGAGGGAGGCAAAACAAGCTGATGACGGTGCTGTTCCTGCAGTAAATGCATTCTGGCAGTTAGCTGACTGAATTCTTAATGGCCTGTAGAGATTGCTTCCATTATCTCAATCAACCAAAAGAATGTGAATGTGCTAAAATAAAATACTACATATACCGGAAGACTGAAATGAAATCAAAGATCTGCAACACTTAATAGATCAGATAGCAACATTGGAGGGAAATTTTATTTTTCCAAAACATATATGAAATATTCATAAAATTTGGGGTTTAATTTGGCTTAAAGGTCCTTAGGGCTCATTGTAGAGGTGACTGTATTGTGATGAGTGTGTAAAATAAATGCTAAATTGTCTGAAGTACACAAAATAATGTGTAATGCTTTGGTGAGATGGAAGATGCTTTGTATTCAAATATAGTTATAATTATGCCATAATAATTGAAGAATCTACTTTTACATTCTACAGATATAGTTAATAGATTCAATATTATTGATTATTAAATTTACAACATATTATTTGTGCACTTGCTGCATGTAACTCACGTCTTGGTAACACTTGCTTTTCCAGTCATTTCCTGTCTGTTGATTTATGGTGAAGCTTTTTCTGTGTGTCCTTCCAGCACAGCACCAACTGTCCTGGGCTTATCATCTGATCAGTTTGCACTACTGAATGTCCCTCAAGTTGTAATTTGTTCCTCACCCTGTGTTGGCAGATTCGTTGCTTCATGACTGACCATCAACTTTTACACAAGAACTGTTATCTACTCATCAGCACTGTTTGGAATATCGTGGTAAAAATGCTAAGCACCTTAAAGCTTTTGCCTAATCATGAAAAAGGGATTTGTTTTTGATGAATGAAGCTAGAATTCTTTCAAGGGTTCCTGTCATGCTAACTGGGATATCCTTATTATTTAAATACTGACTAGTACATGGTAGTGAAGCAGTTTGAGCTTTGAATAAGAGCTTTTAAAAGTCTCCCAGGAATGGAAAACAAATTAAATTAAACTTACAACAAAAGTTCTCTTTGCCTTAGATCAATGCAATTATGTTTTTTTTCCTTCCTTGATCATCCATGCCAATAATCCCATTTTGATTTTCTTCCACCATTCCTACTGCATGTCAGTTGCTCTACTCGCTCAATCTACTCTGACCTCTAACCCAAAATAATTGTCACTTTCCCAAATGTGACAGAGGAAGGTACTCACCAAGACTCATAGTGTACAAAGCTCTTTAAGGAACTTGTGTAAATGTAACTGTCGTGCTTTTCCTAGTAGCACTTTCTCGTGTCATTGCCAAAGGGATTGAAAAGGGGGAAATAGAGTACAAGACTAAGTTTACGGGGAACATACAAACTGATTGTGAAGAGGAAAAGATTCATTATGATAAATGCAAGTCCCTTACAGTCAAACAGGGGAAGTTATAATGGGGAATGCAGTGATGGCAGATCAATTAAATGCATAATTTATTTCTGTCCTCCTTTGTGAAGACGGAACCACATTCCACAAATATTGGGGAAGTTGGTGGGATTAAGGGCCAATAAGTCCCCAGGGAGCGATAATTTACATCCCAGAATATTTAAGGAAGTGGCCCTAGAAATAATGGATTTGTTAGTGATTATCTTTCAAGATTCTAGAGACTGTCCAGTTCCTACAGATTGGAAGGTAGCTAATGTAACCCCACTATTTAAAAATGATAGATACAATTAAAGACCAGTAAACCTGACCTCAGTAGGGGAAAATGTTATTGTCCATTATAAAAGATTTAACAGTAAGCACTGAGGAAGACCATGATGAGATTTGAAAGAATCTGCTGAATTTTTTTTTAAGGATGTGACTAGGAGTGTTGATTGGGGGAGCTATGGATATAGTTTAGTTGGACTTTGAGTCATAGAGATGTACAGTACTGAAACACATCCTTCGCTCCAACTTGCCCATGCTGACCAGATATCCTAAATAAATCTAGTCCCACTTGCCAGCATTTGGCCCATATCCCTCTTAAACCCTTCCTATTCATGAACCCATCCAGACACCTTTTAAATGTTGTAATTTTACCAGCCTCCACCACTTCCTCTGTTAGCTCGTTCCATACACGCAGCACCCTCTGTGTGAAAAAGTCCCTTTGAAATCTTTCCCCTCTCACCTTAAACCTATGCCCTCTAGTTTTGAACTCCCACCCTGGGGAAAATACCTTTTCTATTTACCCTATCCATGCCCCTCATTTTATAAACATCTATACAATCACCTCTCCGCCTCCGACACCCTAGGGAAAATAGCCTCAGTGTATTCAGCCTCTTCCTACAGCTCAAACACTCTAGCCCTGGCAACGTCCTTGTAAATCTTTTCTGAACCCTTTCAATTTTCACAACATCCTTCCTATAGCAGGGAGACTACATTTGCACTCAGTGTTCCAAAAGTGACCTAACCGATGTCCTGTACAGCTGCAACATGACCTTCCAGCTCCTAAACTCAATGCACTGACCAATAAAGACAAGCGTACCAAACGCTACCTGCGTGACTTTCAAAAAGTTTTCAATAGGGTCTTGCATAAGAAATTAGCATGTAAAATAATAGCATATAGGATTGGAGGTGGTGCATTGACATGGATAGACAACTGAGTAGCAGACCGAAAAGTAGTAATAAGTGGTTCTTTTTCCAAGTGGCAGCCAGTGACTAGTGGGCTACTGCAGGAATAAGTGCTTGGACCCCGACTGTTATATTAATGACTTAGATAAGGGCACTAAATGTGCTATGTCCAAGTTTGCAGACGATGCATAGCTGGGTGGGAGGGTAAACTGAGATGAATGCAGAGTTGCTTCAGTGTGATTTGGACAAGTTGAGTGATGGGCAGTTGCATGGCAGATTTTCTTTCGCAGGTTATTGGTGCTGCTGGCTAAGCCAGCACTTATTGCATATCCTAATTGCAAGAGGGCAGTTAAGAGTCAACCACATTGCTGAGAGTTTGGAGTCACATGTAGGCCAGAGCAGATAATTTCCTTTGCTAAAGAGGATTAATGAACTGACAATTAACAACAGTTTCATGGTCATCATTAGACTCTTAATTCCAGACTTTATCAGATTCAGATTCTTGCATCTGCTGTGGCAGGATTCAAACCTGGGTCCCTAGAATATTATCTAGATCTCTGGATTAGTAATCTAGTGATAATACCACTGGGCCATTGTCTCCCCATAAAGTATAATATGGATAAATGTGAGGTTATTTACTTTGGTAGCAAAAACAGGAAGACAGATTATCATCTGGATGGCGATATATTGGGAAAGGGGGAGGTGCCACGAGACTTGGGTGTCCTTGTACATCAGTTGCTGCAAGTAAACGTACATGTGGTGAAGGCGGCAAATAATATGTTGGCCTTCATAATGAGAGGATTCGAGTACAGGAGCAGGAATGTCTAGCTGCAATTGCACAAGGTCTTGGTGAGACCATACCTGGAGTACCATGTATGGTTTTGATCTCCTTATTTGAGGAAGAATGTTCTGGTTATGGATGGAATGCAATGAAAGTTTATAGACTGGTTCCTGTGATGGAGGGACTGACATGGAGAGAGACTGAATCTATTAGGATTATGTTCATTAGAGTTTATAAGAATGAACATGGGATGTTTTCAAGAAGGAATTGGGTATATGTCTTTGGGGCTAAAGGGATCAAAGGAGGATGTGGCAACAGGTTACTGAGTTGGATAATTTGGAGAGTTTACCCTGCTCTTATTTTCTGTAATTCTAACTCCGTGAACTCTCCCATCATTGTCATATTTCTGTTACAATGCTTCCAAATCCGAAAACTCGATCAATAGTTACCTAAAGATTAGTTTTCCTAGCACGCCAGCCAATACTTTTTTTTTGAATTTTGAGTATTGCTGAAAAAAGACATTTTGTCAAAGCTTATTGACATGCACTCATCAGGACGTTTTGCAACAATACCAGTTTAAAGGGGAAAATCAACAGCTGTGCTGCACAAGAGGAGAATGCTGATTGGTTTGCAAGTGGACTCTGGTTGGTAGAGGCATTGCCGTGAAAAATAACAATGATTAGGAGTTAACTGATAAGTTTGTTTAAATTTTAAACCAAGCAGGTTGACTTTGATCAAAGCATTGCTCTGAGAACTGAACCAATGAATGACTCGCCTATATTGTTGAGTTGAAATAGACACAGTGGTTATACGTGCTCATTCTGTTCATACTGTCTGTGCCCAATCAGCCCACACTTGCAAAACTCGAAGCACAGTGTCCAACACTTGCTAGATAATTCTGTGTGTGAGAAGAATTCGGCTGACAAATAATTTAAAATTCATTTGGGCATGCAGTGTGATGCACTTGTGTGTACTGAAAAGCTTCGAAAAAGACGTGCCATTGTTTTGGCAGTATTCAAGTTATGTATTGCTCAACAATTTTTTTACATATATTTGATTTTCATTTTATTTATTGTTAGTAATTTGTGAAGTTAAGTTGGAATGTAGAATAGGGATATTCTATCGATGAGGCTGAGGAGTTGGTTGACACCAAATTGAGGTTGGTCAGTGTTTCAGTAAGTAAGGCCTGATTGACTTATACGGTTTCCATTGTAAATAGAGAAAGCATACAATAGAATAAGCAGATGATACCGTGACACAGTTTTGCAAACAAGGGATGAATAAAAAAATTTACAACAGTGCATTATGAATGCTATTGCATTTCACAGTAAATCCAGATGTGCTATTTTATAACAACAGTTTTGTAATATAAAACAGGTTCTGTTATTATGGTGAAACCACTTCTCTTTAAGACAGTAAACTATATCAAGTAAGCAGACTCTTGAGGCTATGATCAAACCTATTTCAAAATGTGATTTTTTTTAAAGCAATTTAGGTTAGAGATCCAAGCCACTGTTTTTAAAGAAAAAAAGTGCTTTTGTTTCTTGCTTGTTTCCACCCTCTGAAGTGACTGAAGGTTTGTAGTATGTTTCACCATGTACGCTGTGCAGTATACAAATGGATATTAGAAAATCTCTGATACTTCAGATGTCAGTTTACAAGGTTAGGAACATTATAATGTGTGTAAAACACTGTGCTCCTGAAGTGTAGCTACCACGTTTATTAAATAACTAAACATTTGATGAATTCACTCTCAAAGTATAATTGTACTGCTTTCCTTTGGGGAAAGTTAATTAAGAGCAGCAAGTATTGACTCATGTTCCTGAAGAGTTTCTCTCTAAATTATGGATGCAAAATCTTCGATGTGACTTGTGAGAAATGGAAAATACACAATTTTTTTATATTACTAAATGATCTCCTATACCACTATTTATAAAAAGTCATTTCTACTTTACATATCAATGCCACTAAATTGCAGTAGTTGAATATTTGGTGTCATATTTTATAATGGAATATTACGTAACAAGATAAAGGTATGAGGATTATCAAGAGACCTTCCTAATGGTAAGATTCCAATAACAAGGATAACAGGCTAAGGGGTTGGAGGGACAGGTCAGCCATAAATTAAGTCGACCAGCTAAGACTGGTAAATTCTTTTACAGTTTTTCAAATTCCTTGGTTAAGTAGTATGAAATACTGACTAGCTAAAGGCCTTTACTTATGCGTTGTGGTTTTAGTTGGGTACAGCATCACTATACAAGTATAATATGTTCTGAATTGAGGTTACAATCCTATTGTCTTTAAACAGTTTTATCATGTAAAATGTACTGTCGATCCAAGTAAGACCATTCTTCTTTGATACAGTTCCTGAGAATTTACATTCAAAGAGAAAAAGATCAAAATATTATTCATGTGCACTATACTTGAATGATCCAAAGTGAAGCATTGCCAAAATTGTGGCAGTAGGTTAGCAGCACACTTTAGCGATATGGGATGGACAGGCAAATACCGTCACTTTGCAGCATTTTGTTGTGTGGCTAAATCGTGTATTGAATACATCCCAGTATATGAAATTTGTAGATTTAGTTAACATCTGATTTTTTTTTTTTCTCTTTCATTACCCTGTTCCTCCCAACAACTTTGTTTTCTCTCTCCTCCACATTGGAATCAGAATTAGTTTTTACTGTAAGGTGTACTCAAGTACAGGAATACAGGAGTACAGTGAAAAACGTATAAAGTCGCCATTCTAAGGCACCATCTTAAAATACAAAACCAGAATTTTAAAGAAAGAGAAGAAATAAAAGAAATAGAGCCAAAAGGAAAAGAAAAACATCCTGATGTTAAAAGTCCTTATCCAAAAGAAAAGGAAAATGTCCATATTTTAGTCCTATCTCCCTGGAGTTGTAGTTTTGATAAGACTCTTCTGTGCTGTTGGGTACCTTTCATACCTCATGCATGATGGTAAGCATTTGTAAATTTTTTTTCTTTATTCATTCACGGGATGAGGGTGTCGCTGGTGAGGCAGCATTTATTGCCCATTCCTAATTGGCCAGAGGGCAGTTAATAGTCAACACATTGCTGTGGGTTCTGGAGTCACATGTAGGCCAGACCAGGTAAGGATGGCAGTTTCCTTCCCTAAAGGACATTAGTGAACGAGATGGGTTTTTCCTGACAATCGGCAATGGATTTATGGACATCATTAGATTCTTAATTCCAGATATTGATTGAATTCAAATTCCACCATCTGCCGTGGCGGGATTTGACCCTGAGTCCCCAGAACATTACCGGGGTCTCTGGATTAACAGTCCAGCAATAATACCACTAGGCCATTGCCTCCCCAGTGAGGCACATTTAGAAGAATTTTATGCAATACCCAAACCAGCTGTTGATACAAAAGCAATTACAGTGGTTGCCATTGGACTATGAACAGCATTGAACATTAAAATTCTAATTCCCTACTTTGCGTTCCGAGCTGCTTTTAGTGTCCATTTGCCATTTTAGTCAAGATATAGAGTGAAGGTCAAAACATTATCACTAAGACAGTTCATGATTTAGTTTTTAAAATTCACACAGGTAAAATTAGTCCCATGCTGGTTATTCCTGCATTTTTTTTGAAAAATTGTTATAACTGTGCTTCTAGACTGATTATTCCAGTAGCTGTCAAATTTCAGTACAACAGAAGATATTTTGGTGGACAGTTGTAGGAATTGTATTTCAATTTTCTTTGTACACAAGCTAATTATTTTACTTAATATAAAAAAACCTGTCAGTTAATTGACAATTGCAGTATAGTTACCTACCTTCTGTACTCTGCATCGTATTGCTTTTGAGTTTTCATTCCCATTATGAGGTGTTATCTTCTCATTCGGATGGGAAGTAAGTGATGTGAATTATTGTTGTATCACTCTAATATGACCAAATTAAATATAAGCAGTCTAGAGTCTGCAAAACAAGTTCTTTTGTGGTTATAACTAAATTATTTGAACAGTAGAACCATACATTCGAATGATCCTGAATATTAAACTTTACATGTCAGCATGGATGGTTGTTAGCTAATTTTGTTAAAATTTGACCTCTGTATGATGGTACCTGAGTGCAAATAATGAATGCTAGCTCCGTGTTTCAATAGGTTGAACCCATTTTTGTGTTTGCTTTGTTGTCACCTAAATTATGATTTGTCCTTCTGATGAGAAATCCTAAATTTTAAAATATTTTATTGAATTTGATTGCAATCATAATTAGGCTGGTAATTTGCAGAAAGTAGACTGAAGTATTTTGTTTTATAACGCTCTCATACATTTTTCTTAGTGCTTTTAAATCACCTAAGATTTATTATTGGAGCTCAACCCAAATGGGCAAGGTGGTGGCATACTGGTATTGTCACTGGATTATTAATTTTTTAAATATTTGCTCGTGGGGTGTGGGCACGCTGGCTGGTCAGTGTTTAATTTCTATCCCTATTTACTGTTAAGGTGTTGAGCTGTTGTCTTGAGCCACTGCTGTCTATGTGCTGTAGTTAGACCCACAATGCCTTCAGGGATGGAATTTGAAGATTTTGACCCAGCAGCAGTTATAATGTTCCTATCTTTCTAAACTGACATCTGAAACATCAGAGATTTTCTACTATCCACTTGTTGCATTTGAACATGGAGTGTTTCAGTATCTGTCATGCGTGGTGCAATCATGCATAAGATATGACTCCGATCAGCAGTGCTTTCCCCTCTATTCCTGTTGACTCTAGATTTGCTGTGACGTCTTGATGTTGCACTCTGTCAAATGTGACCTTGATGTCATGGGCTGTCACTCTTACCTCACCCCTGGAATTCAGCTGTTTTGTCCATGTTTGAACCGAGGCTCTTATGAGGTCAGGACTGAGTGTCCTTGGTGGAACACAAACTGGGCATTTCTGAGTAGGTTATTGCTGGGCAGGTCCCACTTGACAACATTGTTGATGACACCGTTCATCACCTTATTGATGATTGAGAGTAGACTGATGGGGTGATTATTGGCCAGGTTGGATTTGTCCTAAGTTTTTGTGTACAGGACCTAACTAGGCAATTTTCCACATTGTGAGGTAAATGCTGGTGTTATAACTACACTGGAACACCCGGTTAGAACTGAGTGCTACTGCTGGAATTTTGGGGACCCATAGCCTTTGTAGTATCCAGTGCCATAGTGCCATAGAGTCATAGAGTTGTGCAGCACAGAACCAGACCTTTGATACAACTTGTCCATGCTGTCCAGATATCCTAAATTAATCTAGTTCCATTTGCCAGCATTTGGCCCATATCCCTCTAAACCCTTCCTAGTCATGAACCCGTCCAGACGCAAGCCCTTCAACCCTGGTAACATTCTTTTAAATCCTTTCTGCACCCTTTCAAGTTTCACAACATCCTTCCCACAGCAGGGAGACCAGAATTGCACTTATTATTCCAAAAGTGGCCTAACTAATGTCCTGTACAGCTGCAACATGATCTTCCAACTCCTACTCAATGCACTGACCAATAAAGGCAAGCATACCAAACGCCGCCTTCACGGAGTGTTACGAAATACCTCCTAAATATCTGTCACTGCATTTACAGAGAAGCTCGACTTCAAAGTTTTAACTTGCGAATTCTGTGAGAAATAAGTTTAAAAAAAAATTAGGTGCAGCAGCAATCAATGAATTAAATTGGTTTGATTTTAATTTGCTGTGTTTTTTAATAACTAAATTAGATTTTTGATCCTCTGTTTTGACTTAATTTGCATTTGATTATCTCTGAATGTGAGAAAAATAATATTAAAAATTAAAAAAGTGGGATAGTTGTTTGGGAAGCTTTGCTTGACTCATTGTTGATGTGAATGACCTATGGAGAAACATTGAATAGATTGGGCTCACTGGAATTTTGAAAAATAAGGGATCTTACTGAAACATATAAAATATGAGGATGTTCTGTTAAGTGGGGGAGATTAGAGTGAGGGAGATAAGGGGTCATCATTTTAAGATGGAAATGAGTTTTTTTTTTGAGGGTTGTTGGAATGTGGAATTCTGTGCCCGAGAATGCAGTGTAGGTTGGGTCATTGAATGTATTCAAAGCTGGGTCAGATAGATTTTGATAGACCAGGGAGACAAACAGAAAAGTCGAGTTGAGATCAAGACCAGATCAGCCAAGATCTTAATCAATGATGGAGCATGTTGAAGAACCGAATGGCCTACCTGTCCTTTGGCCTATGTAAATAGATTTTTTTTTTCCTTTTGATTTGGAATGATAGTTTGATATTAGAACGAAGAACATAGAACAGTACAGTACAGCACAGTACAGGCCCTTCGGCCCATGATGTTGTGCCGAACTTTTACCCTAATCCTAAGGTCTATCTAACCTCCACCCCTACCTTATACTATCATCCATATGCCTATTTAATAGCCGCTTAAATGCCCCTAACGAGGCTGACTCCACTACCCATTTCGGCAATGCATTCCATGCCCCTACCACTCTCTGAGTAAAGAACCTACCTCTGACGTCTCCCCTATATCTACCTCCACTCATTTTAAAACTGTGCCCCCTCGTAATAGCTACCTCCACCCGAGGAAAAAGGTCTCTGGCTGTCTACTCTATCTATACCTCTGATCATTTTGTACACCTCTATCAAGTCACCTCTCATCCTTCATCATTCTAAAGAGAAAAGCCCTAGCTCTCTCCACCTTTCCTCGTAAGACCTTCCCTCCATTCCAGGCAACATCCTGGTAAATCTCCTCTGCACCTTTTCCAACGCCTCCACATGTTTCCTGTAATGAGGCGACCAGAACTGGACACAATGCTCCAGATGTGGCCGAACCAGGCTTTTGTATAGCTGGAGCATACCTTCACGGCTCTTGAACTCAATCCCTCTATCAATGAAAGCTAACACATCATATGCCGCCTTAACAACTCTATCCACCTGGGTGGCAGCTTTCAGGGAACTGTGACGTAAGACTAACTGGCCTGTGATTTCCGGGGTTATCCCTATTCCCTTTTTTGAACAAGGGAATGTCATTTGCCTCTCTCCAATCTTCCGGCACTATAACCGTGGATAGTGAGGATGAAAAGATCATTGCCAAAGGCCCTGCGATCTCTTCCCTCGCTTCCCATAGAATCCTTGGATAAATCCCATCAGTCCCGGGGGACTTATCTATCTTCAACTTCCTCAAAATTCCTAGCACATCTTCCTTACTAACATCGATGGCCTCTAGCCAACCAGTCTGTTTCACACTGTCCTCCTCTACAACTAGGTCCCTCTCAGTTGTGAATACCAAAGAAAAAGTATTCATTAAGGACTTCTCCTATCTCTTCAGGCTCTGCACAAATTCCCTTTATAAGCCTTGATCGGCCCTACCCTTTCTCTGGTCATTATCTTATTCCTCATGTACGTGTAAAAAGACTTAGAATCAAGGAAAACTCCATCTGCCAAGGTATTCTCATGCCCCCTTATAGCTCTCCTAAGCTCTTCTCTTCAGCTCCTTCCTTGATAGTTTGTATCCCTCTAGAGCCTTTTCCGTTCCTTGTTTCCTAATCCTTACATAAGCATCCTTCTTCCTCTTAACCAGATGTTCGACCTCTCATGAGAACCAAGGCTCCCTCACTCGACCGCATCTTTCCTGCCTGCTAGGGGCAAACATATCGAGCACACGCAGTATGCATTCCTTAAACAATCTCCACATTTTGATAGTGCTCTTCCCTGACAGCATCTGTTCTCAATTTAGTTACCCAGTTCTTGCCTAACAGAATTGTAATTACCCTTCCCCCAATTATAAACCTTACCCTGCTGTATGCACCTATCCTTTTCCATGACTATTGTAAAAGTAACAGAGTTATGATCGCTACCGCCAAAATGCTCTCCTACCAACAGGTCTCCCGCTTGGCCCGGTTCATTGCCAAGCACCAAATCCAAAGTGGCCTCTCCTCGTGTTGGTCTATCTACATATTGTGTCAGGAATCCTTCCTGAACGCACTGGACAAAATCCGCTCCATCTAAACTATTGCAACTAAAATGTTTCCAATCAATATTTGGAAAGTTGAAGTCACCCATGACTACAATCCTGTGACTTGTGCACCTTTCCAGTATCTGCCACCCAATCCGCTCCTCTACTTCTCTGCAACTATTAGGGGGTCTGTAAAAAAACCCCAACAAAGTGACTGCTCCTTTCTTGTTCTGGAATTCAACCCAAACTGACTCTGTAGACATATCATTCTCGAACTGCCTTTCAGTAGCTGCTATACTAGCCCTGACTAACAATGCAACTGCCCCGTCTCTTTTTCCTCTCTCCCTATTTCTTTTAAAGCATCTAAATCCCAGAACTTCCAACAACCATTCCTCTCTGAGTTACCCAAGTTTCTGTAATGGCCACAACATTCGTAGCTCCAAGTACCGACCCATGCTCTAAGTTCATCCGCCTTATTTTTGATACTTCTAACATTGAAGTATACACACCTCAAACCATCTGTGTCCACAATTACGCTCCATCGGTCTCATTTCTTTATAAACAACCTCACTCCCTGTTGTGTCCGTTGGAAGGCTGAATACCTTATCCTCTGAATTATAAATCTGGTTCCCCACCCCCTACCAATCATCTCGTTTAAACCATCCCGTATAGCTCGAGCAAACCTCCCTCCCAGGATATTTATGCCCTTCCGGTTCAGGTGCAACCCATCCTTACTGTACAGGTCCCACCTTCCTCAGAATGTGCTCCAATTATCCACATAATGGAAGCCCTCCCTCCTACACCAGCCCTGTAGCTGTGTGTTTAGCTGCACTCCCTCCCTATTTCTTAACTCGTTATCATGTGGCACTGGTAGTAATCCAGAGATAACCACCCTGTTTGTCCTGGACTTCAGCTTCTAACCTAACTCCCTGTACTCGTTTTTCACATTCTCAGTCCTTTTTCTACCAATGTCATTGGTACCGATGAGTACCATGACTGCTGGTTGCCCACCCTCCTCCTTAAGGATCTTGGAGGCACGATCCGAGACATCACGGACCCTGGCACCTGGGAGGCAACATACTATCCATTCATCTTGTTTGCGTCCACAGAACCGCCTATCTGTGCCTCTTACTATTGAATCCCCCACTACGATTGCTCTCCTATTTTCCCACCTTCCCTTCTGTGCCACAGGGCCAGGCTCAGTGCCAGAGACCTGTCCGCTATGGCCTTCCCCGGTAGGTCATTCCCCCCAACAATATCCAAAACAGTATACTTATTATTGAGGGGAACGGCCACAGGGGATCCCTGCACTGTCTGCCTATCCCCTTTCCCCTTCCTGACAGTCACCCAGCTACCTTTTTCCTGTACCTTGGGTGTGATCACCTTCCTATAACTCCTCTCTATCACCCGCTTAGGCTCCCGAATGATCTGGTGTTCATCCAGCTCCAGCTCCAGTTCCCTAACGCGGCCTTTGAGGAGCTGGAGTTGGGTGCACTTGCAGGTGAAGTCAGAGGGGACACCAGCAGTGACCCTCACCTTCCACATCCTGCAAGAGGATCATGCAACTGCCCTAGCTTCCATTCCCTCTACTCTAGATTTTCAGAAGAATTTAAAAAAAAAGCCTTACCTTACCGACCCTCCACACAGTCTTTTTTTTTTTGGTTAGAGGAGGAGGATGGGTGGGAGACACTACACGTGTAGTGTTTTGGGTTTAGCGAATGCCCGAATATATCAGTTCCTTCCTGGCTCATGTTCTCTCCACACGCCCGCCGCTGAAAACAAGAGGGCCGCTGCTGCATGAGGTAAGTTTTTACACTGGAGAAAAAAACAACAATATTGACTTTTTAAAAAAGTCTTGGAACATATCTATAATCTGGGAAGCCTTTTGATTGTTTTAATTTATTGCTGAATCTTGGAAATAAAGGATTGGTTCTGTTTTTAAAATTGCTTTGTTGAGCAATTTTATTTAGAATGATTTTGGTTTTGAGCAATTTTGTGGTATTTTGGGGTTGAGCAATTTTGAGGTTCATAAGGAGGAGGTGTTAGCAATTCTGGAAAGTGTGAAAATAGATAAGTCCCTGGGCCGGATGGGATTTATCCTAGGATTCTCTGGGAAGCTAGGAAGGAGATTGCAGAGCCTTTGATCTTTATGTCGTCACTGTCTACAGGAGTAGTGCCAGAAGACTGGAGAATAGCAAATGTTGTCCCCTTGTTCAAGAAGGGGAGTAGAGACAACCCTGGTAATTATAGACCAGTGAGCCTTACTTCGGTTGTGGGTAAAGTGTTGGAAAGGATTATAAGAGATAGAATTTATAATCATCTAGAAAGGAATAATTTGATCAGGGATAGTCAACACGGTTTTGTGAAGGGTAGGTCGTGCCTCACAAACCTTATTGAGTTCTTTGAGAAGGTGACCAAACAGGTGGTTGAGGGTAAAGCGGTTGATGTGGTGTGTATGGGTTTCAGTAAAGCCTTTGATAAGGTTCCCCATAGTAGGCTATTGCAGAAAATACGGAGGCATGGGATCGAGGGTGATTTAGCGGTTTGGATCAGCAACTGGCTAGCTGTAAGAAGACAGAGGGTGGTGGTTGATGGGAAATGTTCATCCTGGAGTTCAGTTACTAGTGGTGTACCGCAAGGATCTGTTTTGGGGCCACTGCTGTTTGTCATTTTTATAAATTACCTGGATGAGGGCGTAGAAGGATGGGTTAGTAAATTTGCAGATGACACCAAAGTCGGTGGAGTTGTGGATAGTGCAGAAGGATGTTGCAGGTTACAGAGGGACATCGATAAGCTGCAGAGCTGGGCTGAGAGGTGGCAAATGGAGTTTAATGTGGAAGTGTGAGGTGATTCACTTTGGAAGGAGTAACAGGAATACAGAGTACTGGGCTAATGGTAAGATTCTTGGTAGTGTGGATGAGCAGAGAGATCTCGGTGTCCATGTGCATAGATCCCTGAAAGTTGCCACGCAGGTTGATAGGGTTGTTAAGAAGACGTACGGTGTGTTAGGTTTTATTGGTAGAGGGATTGAGTTCTGGAGCCATGAGGTCATGTTGCAGCTGTACAAAACTCTGGTGCGGCCGCACTTGGAGTATTGCGTACAGTTCTGGTCGCCGCATTATAGGAAGGATGTGGAAGCATTGGAAAGGGTGCAGAGGAGATTTACCAGGATGTTGCCTGGTATGGAGGGAAGGTCTTATGAGGAAAGGCTGAGGGACTTGAGGCTGTTTTCGTTAGAGAGAAGAAGGTTAAGAGGTGACTTAATAGAGACATACAAGATGATCAGAGGATTAGATAGGGTGGACAGTGAGAGCCTTTTTCCTTGGGGCGTGATGGCTAGCACGAGGGGACATGGCTTTAAATTGAGGGGTGATAGATATAGGACAGATGTCAGAGGTAGGTTCTTTACTCAGAAAGTAATAAGGGCGTGGAATGCCCTGCCTGCAAAAGTAGTAGACTCGCCAACTTTAAGGGCATTTAAATGGTCATTGGACAAACATATGGATGATAATGGAATAGTGTAGGTTAGATGGGCTTCAGATGGGTTTCACAGGTCGGCGCAACATTGAGGGCCGAAGGGCCTGTACTGCGCTGTAATGTTCTATCTTCTGTTTTAGTGCACAGCACATAGTATATATTGAATAAGCTGTCAATGCAATGTTTCTCCTCTGTTTTTGTTAAACACTGGTTCATTTTTCAGTATTTTTGATGTAAATCATCTGTGTGATAGTGGATCATATCAAAACTTCCAATTTGAATTAGTATTGAGTTAGCCGGTTGCAACTGGTTATGTTCAGAACAACAGTTGCTCGTAGTACATTTATGGTTGCATTCAGACCGAAGATCAGCTGGATCTTGGACCCAAAGACTAGCCCAAAATCCTATTCCTAATCCAGTGCCAGTTTTCTTGCAGTTCCATTAAACTGTCAAAACAAGTTGACTTTGACTTTTTATTTCTCTCTCTCCCTCCCACCCTTTTCCCTGATTGTGTTAATCTGTGTGAACATGGTGTTTCAGAATTCCAGTGACTCAAAGCAGTAGCTCTGTTTCTCTTGCTGCCGGACTTGCTAAATTTTTCCAGCACTTTTGGTTTTCGTTTTAGACTTCCAGCATCCACGGTATTTTACTTTCATTTTACTGTGTTCACAAATTGCAGCTGAGCCAAAATGGCAAACATTCTTTTTTTTTTCCTTTTTTCATTCACGGGATGAGGGCGTCGCTGGACAGGCAGCATTTATTGCCAATCCCTAATTGCCCAGAGGGCAGTTAAGAGTCAACCATATTGCTGTGGATCTCGAGTCACATGTAGGCCAGACCAGGTAAGGATGGCAGTTTCCTTCCCTAAAGGACAATTGACAGTGGATTCATGGTCATCATTAGATTGTTAATTCCAGATATTTATTGAATTCAAATTCCGTGGTGGGATTTGAACCCGGGTCCCCTGAACATTATCTGGGTTTCTGGATTAACAGTCCAGCGATAATACCACTAGGCCATTGCCTCCGTTGCACTCAAGCATTGTCAAGTGAAGCGTTGCATTCAAGCATGATCCAGTTTGCACACATGCTCTTCAACATGGACCCTGGAATAGTGTTGAGCCTAATGGTGCTACCATGTTGACATTTCACTGGTCAGAGTTAAGCATCGCAATAAGTTCTCTCATTTTCAGGCAGTAGCACTGTTTTCTGAAAGACTTGTCGTCAGTGATAATGTATAGTTTGTGACAGTGAAGAAGTTGTTGACAGCTCCTGTACTGATGCAGTAAGAATTCCGTAACACAACAGAAACAGAATTGTTGACAACCCAAACGCGCACATTCATCTGATTTGATTAATAGTAGACACATAGTTCTGTTGTGAAATCAAGATAGTTTAAACCTTCACATCATCTTTGTTTGCAGTAGTGTGGGCATGAGCTAATACAATTATAGTAAATTTTTTTATTATCTGGCACCTATGGGACCAGGCGTATGCCGATTAATCAAATATTCCAGATAATCAAGAGGTCCACATAATGTAAAAACCCACGACTAAGTAATAGAAACATAAAGCAGTAGTATACACATCACTGTTATATTTATTTACAACATAAATCACTTAAATAATAATGCAACTTTGCCTTAAATAAAATTCACCAGAGAACCTTCTCACTTGCACCCACAAATGACTACTTGGACATCATGGTAGCTCACAGTATTTGAGGAGAAATTGACTTGAAATTGAATCAATTGTTAATATTTCTTGTGGCCATTGGATTGGGCAAGTATATATACATCAAAGTAAATAAATTTTAAAAACTAGAATAATTGGACAGAATAATACAGTAAACTTTGCAGTATTCGAGGTATATAATTTTTGCCAGTTTATCGCGAGTGATGGTATATCGATAAACTGAAACAGGCTATGATTACTTGTATTGGAGCAAGATGTCTAAGATGTTTGATAGACATGAGTTTGGGGGCATGAAAAAGCCTTGGCGGGTAGGGTTAAGGAAAACTCCGAGGCATTCTATACTTACCTGAGGAACAAGAGGATGGCCAGAGTGAGAGTAGGGTCGATCAGGGATAGTGGAGACAACTTGTGCCTGGAGTTGGAGGTAGTAGGGCAAATCCTTAGTGAATACTTTGCTTCAGTATTCACCAGTGAGAGAGACCTTGTCGTT
The DNA here is from genome assembly GCF_021869965.1 of Rhincodon typus. Classification (NCBI taxonomy): domain Eukaryota; kingdom Metazoa; phylum Chordata; class Chondrichthyes; order Orectolobiformes; family Rhincodontidae; genus Rhincodon; species Rhincodon typus. Next base: position 13,009,658 of record NC_063333.1, read on the forward strand.
TGTGAGGACAGCATGAAACAGGCTGATACGCTCAAACAGGTTGATGTTAGGAAGGAGGTTGTCCTAGAAATTTTGAAAAACATGAGGATAGATAAGTCCCCTGGGCTAGACGGGATATACCCAAGGTTACTGTGGGAAGCGAGGGAAGAGATTGTTGTGCCTTTGGCGATGATCTTTGCATCCTCGCTGTCCACTGGAGTAGTACCAGATGACTGGAGGGTGGCAAATGTTATTCCTTTGTTCAAGAAAGGGAATAGGGATAATCCTGGAAATTACAGACCAGTCAGTCTGTCTTTTGTGGTGGGCAAATTATTGGAGAGGATTCTGGCAGACAGTATTTATGATTATTTGGAAAAGCATAGTTTGATTAGAAATAGTCATCATAGTTTTGTGAGGGGCAGGTCATGCCTCAATAGCCTTATTGAATTCACATTGATGAGGATAGACCAGTGGGATGTGGTGTATATGGATTTTAGCAAGGCATTTGATAAGGTTCCACATGGTAGGCTAATTCAGAAAGTAAGGAGGTATGGGATTCAGGGAAATTTGGCTGTTTGGATATAGAATTGGCTGTCCAATAGAAGACACAGGGTGGTGGTAAATGGAAAGTATTCAACCTGGAGCTCGGTGATCAGTGGTGTTCTGCAGGGATCTGTTCTGGGACCTCTGCTCTTTGTGATCTTTATAAATGACTTGGATGAGGAAGTGGAAGGGTGGATTATTAAGTTTGCCGATGACACAAAGGTTGGTGGAGTTGTAGATAGTGTGGAGGGCTGTTGTAGGTTGCAGTGGGACATTGATAGGATGCAGAGCTGGGTAAAGAAGTGGCAGATGGAATTCAACCTGGAAAAGTGTGAAGTGATTCATTTTGGAAGGTTGAATTTGAATGCAGAATTCAGGGTGGATGGCAGGATTCTTGGCAGTGTGGAGGAACAGAGGGATCTTGGGGTCCACGTTCATAGATCCCTCAAAGTTGCCACCCAAGTTGATCAGGTTGTTTAAGAAGGCGTATGGTGTGTTGGCTTTCATTGGCAGGGGGATTGAGTTTTAAGAGCCGTGAGGTTAGGGGGCAGAGGAGATTTACCAGGATGCTGCCTGGAATGGAGGGCAGGTCCTATGAGGAAAAGTTGAGGTAGCTAGGGCTTTTCTTATTGGACCGAAGAAGGATGAGAGGTGACCTGATAGAAGTGTACGAGATGCTGAGAGGCGTAGCGTGGACACCCAGAGACTTTTCCCAGGGCGGAAATGACTGTCACGAGGGGCCATAATTTTAAGGTGATTGGAGGAAGGTACAGGGGAGAAGTCAGAGGTAGGTTCTTTACACAGAGAGTGGTGTGCATGGAATGCACTGCCATCGGTAGTGGTAGAGTCAGATACATTAGGGGCATTCAAGCGACTCTTGGATAGGCCCATGGATGATAGTGAAATGAAAGGTATGCGGATTACTTTGATCTTAGTAGGATGATAGGCCAGCACGACAACATGGGCCGAAGAACAGTACAACACAGTACAGATCCCTATGTTCAAAACCATGAATTTAGATACAGTAAATGAAGTAAAAACTGTTCTTGCAGCTAAGGGAGTAAATATAGCATCACAGCAACATTGCTGAAGACTTGTGCTTCAAAACTAGCATCTCCCTTAGCTAAGCTGCTTAATGGTTTGACAGCCTTGTTGTTCTGGGGTGGTGAGGGCAATGGTGCTGGCCTAGCCAGAAACACACATCCTGTGAAAAGAACAAGTTTTTTTTAGAAAAGTAATGACATCTCAGTTGAATGGGCTATTTTTAACAGACAGACTTCCTAAACCCTCCCAGTAATTCAGTGGATGACTGCACTGGTTAGTCTGGCACGACTTCATTAAGAGCAAATAAAAACCGAAAGAACTGTGGATGCTGTAAGTCAGGAACAAAAACAAAGTTGATGGAAAAGCCCAGCAGGTCTGCCAGCATCTGTTAATGTTTCGGGTCCAGTGACCCTTCCTCAGAACTGAGACCCGAAGCATTAACTTTGTTTTTCCCTTCACAGATGCTGTCAGACCTGCTGGGCTTTTCCAGCAACTTTGTTTTTGTCAATTAAGAGCAAGCTGTTCTAGTACAGCAGCAGCACTGGCATTCACCTGATAATGTGGAAAATTACCAAAATATGTTTTGTTCATAAAAAGCAAGACAAATTAAATTTGGTCAGTTAGTATGCTATCAGCTTTCCCATCTTCAGCGTGCTGATCATAAGATGCACAGCAGCAACTCCTTTGACGGTGTCTTCTAAACTCGACATCTCTTCCACCTAGTTGAACAAGGGCAACAGACTCATGGAGGAGATGGTGGCAAAGCGGTAATGTCAATAGTAATTAGTAATCCAGAGACCTATGCGAATGCTCCAGGGTCACTGTTTCAGTTGGTGGTGTTAAATTAATTATTCTTTAAAAATCTGGATTTGATAGGCTCAGTAATGGTGACTATAACAATCACTATCCACTGATAATGTCTTTATTTGTTCATGGGATGTGAACATTCATGATGAGGCCAGGATTTATTGCTCAGAAAGCAAGAGTCATCCACATGGCCGTGTCTGGGATGATATGTAGGCCAGACTAGGTGACAACAGCAGACTTCCCTATAAAAGGATTAGTGAACTGTTTGAATTTTTTATGGCACTTCGCAGTGGTTACGTTGTTGTCATTGGGTGAGTTTTTTATTTCACATTTTTTTTAAATTGAATTCAAATTTCACCACTTGCAATGGTGGGATTTGCACCCATGTCCTCATAGCCATCACTGGCTAAGTCAGCGTTTCTTGCCCATTAGGCAGTTGTAGAGCCATTGAGTTATACAGCATTGAAACAGAACCTTTGGTCCAACTTGTCTGTGTTGACCACATAACCTAAACTGATCTAGTCTCATTTGTCCATATCCCTCTAAACCCTTCCTATTCATGTACCCGTTCAGATGCATTTTAAATGTTGTAATTGTACCTGCCTCCACTACCACCTTTGGCAGCTTGTTCCATACTGCATGAAAACGTTGCCTGTCCAGTCCCTTTTAAATCTTTCACCTCTCACCTTAAACCTAAGTCCCCCAGTTTTGAACTCCCTTACCCTGGCGAAAAGACCTTAGCTATCCACCATATCCACGCCCCTCATGATATTATAAACCTCTATAAGGTCACCCCTCAGCCTCCGATACCCTGGAAGAAAACGTCCCAGCCTATTCAGCCTGTCCCCACAACTCAAACCCTCCAATCGTGGCAACATCCTTGTAACTCCTTTCTGAACCCTATCAAGTTTAACAATATATTTCCGATAGCAGGGAGATCAGAATTGGATGCAGTATTTTAAAAGTGGCCTAACCAATGTCCTGTACAATTGCAAAATGATATTCCAATCTTATACTCAGTGCACTGTCCAATGAAGGCAGGATGCAGGATGCCAGATGCCTTTTTCACCATCCTGTCTATCTGCGACTTCATTTTCAAGAAACAGTGCATCTGCACCCTTTGGTAGAATCATAGAATCCCTACAGTGTGGAAACAGGCCCTTTGGCCCAACAAGTCCACACCGACCCTCGGAGCATCCCACCCAGGCCCATCCCTCATAACCCAGCTAATCTACACATCCCTGAACAGTACGGGCAATTTAGCATGTTCAATCCACCTAGCCTGCACCTCTTTGGACTGTAGGAGGAAACTGGAGCACCTGGAGGAAAGCCACGCAGACACGGGGAGAATGTGCAAACTCCACACAGACAGTCGCCTCAGGTTGCAATTGAACCCAGGTCCCTAATGCTGTGATGCAGCAGTGCTAGCCACTGAGCCACTGTGGTCCCTTTGCTTAGCAGCACTCCCCAGGGCCCTACCATTTAGTGTATAAGTCCTCTCCTGGTTTGCCTTACCAAAACACAACATTTTGCATTTATCTAAAATAAGCTCCATCTGCCATTCTTTGGCTCTTTGGCTCATTGGCCCATCTGATCAAGGCCCCGTTATAGTCTGAGATCACCTCCTTCAGTGACCGCTACACCACCAAGTTTTGTGTTATCTGCAAATTTACTAACCACATCTCATTTCACATCCATCTCATTTATCTAAAAGATAAAAAGCAGTGGACCCAGCACCGATCCTTGTGGCACAGCGCTGGTCATAGACATCCAGACTGAAAAACAACTGTCTACCACCGCCCTCTGTCGTCTTTCTTCAATTTTATTGTTTTATTTATTTTGTATTCCATTATCTAGCCATATTCTGTGATCTAAGCTTACTAACCAGTCTAGCATGCAGAACCAAACATCTGGATAAAGGTAGAGCAGTGGATGTGGTATACATGGATTTAAGTAAGGCGTTTGATAAGGTTCCCCATGGTAGGCTCATGCAGAAAGTAAGGAGGCGTGGGATAGGGGGAAATGTGGTAGATTGGATTCAGAGTTGCCTGACCCTTAGAAGACAAAGGATGATAGTGGACGGAAAATATTCAATATGCTGCTCCGTTACGAGTGATGTACCATAAGGATCTGTCCTGGATCCTCTTCTATTTGTGATTTTTGTAAATGATTTGGATGTAGGAATGGAAGGGTGGATTACTAAGATCGCGGACAATACGAAGGTGGGTTGAGTTGTGAATAGTGCGGAGGGCTGTTCTTGGTTACAAAGGGACATTGATAGGATGCAGAGCTGGGCTGAGAAGTGGCAGATGTAGTTAACCCTGAAAAGTGTGAGGTGATTCATTTTGGAAGGACAAATTTGGAAGCAGAATACAAGGTTAACGGAAAGATTCTTGGCAGTGTGGAGGAGCAGAGGGATCTTGGGGTTCATGTTCACAGTTCCCTGAGAGCTGCTACCCAGGTGGATAGAGTTGTTAAGAAGGCGTATGGTGGGTTAGCTTTCATTAATAGAGGGATTGAGTTCAAGAGCCGAGAAGTTGTGCTCCAGCTATACAAAAGCCTAGTTCGGCCACATCTGGAGTATTGTGTCCAGTTCTGGTCACCTCATTACAGGAAAGATGTGGAAGCGTTAGAAAAGGTGCAGAGGAGATTTACCAGGATGTTGCCTGGAATGGTGGGAAGGTCTTACGAGGAAAGGTTGAGAGAGCTAGGGCTTTTCTCTCTAGAACGACGAAGGATGAGAAGTGACTTGATAGAGGTGTACAAAATGATCAGAGGTATAGATAGAGTAGACAGCCAGAGACTTTTTCCTGGGGTGGAGGTAGCTATTACGAGGGGGCATAGTTTTAAAATGAGTGGAGGTAGATATTGGGGAGACGTCAGAGGTAGGTTCTTTACTCGGAGAGTGGTAGGGGCATGGAATACAATGCCGGAACGGGTAGTGGAGTTGGTCTCGTTAGGGGCATTTAAGCAGCTATTAGGAGGCATATGGATGATAGTATAAGGTAGTGTTGGAGGTTAGATAGACCTTAGATTTAGGATAAAAGTTTGGCACAACGTGGGCCGAAGGGCCTGTACTGTTCTGTACTGTTCTATGTTCTATGTTCTGACGTTGTCAGATGCCTTGCTGAACTCTGTATAGCGAAGATCTTTTGCTCTGCCTTCATCAATTTTCTTTGTCACTTCCTCAAAAAACTCAGTCAGGTTAGTGAGGCACTGTATGAGTCCAGCGTAACATGTAGGGCAAACTGGGTAAGGGCAGCAGATTTCCTTCCCTAAAGGACATTGATGAACCAAATAGGTTTTAATGGCAGTTGCCGTAAGTGAGGTTACATTTTCAGCATTGGGCTAGATTTTTATTCCGGATTTGATTACTTCACGTTCCTGTCTAAACTCAATAACCTTTCATCCTTTTGCTTATGCAGGATTTGTCTACTTTTTAAAAAGTATTGAATGCCAAAGACTCAGCCATCTGTGAGGAAAAGAAATCCTCATCTCTGTCTTAAATGGATAATCGCTTATTTTTCAAACACCTAGATTCTCCCACAGGAGAGAAAATCCATGTTCTTCCTGTCCAGACTCCACTTTAACTAGTATCATTTTAAAATCTAAATAACATGCTTGGTAATTCTTTTTTTGCTAATTTCGGGGGCTGTCATGTGCTGATCTCCATCTTTCAGTCATTTATTGCTTCACCATCAATATTAACTTCTTTCTTCCAAGAATCATTGAGTGATCACTTCTGGTGAAAAGTAATGTGAGAACAGGGACTTTCCCACAGTAACAGGCTCGGATTGAAGTCAATAAATGTGGAGCTGGAAAAGCGCAGCAGGTCAGACAGCATCCGAGGAGCAGGGAAGTCAACGTTTTGGGCCGAAGCCCTTTGTCGGGACTGGGGAGGGTGAGGGGAGCCCAGGAAAAGAGGGAGAGGGGTGGGGCTGGTGGGAGGGATGGAGGTAGGTAGATGCAGGTAGGGGGTTACTGTTGTTGGTCAGTGAGAAGGATGGAGCGGATAGGTGAGTAGGAAGATGGACAGGGTGGTGGAGAGACTTTGAAGCTGGTGAAGTCAATATTCAGGCCATTGGGTTGTAAGCTCCCAAGGTGAAATACCAGGTGTTGGTCCTGCAATTTGTTTGGCCTCGCTCTGACAGTGGAGGTGGCCAAGGATGGACATGTCACCAGGGGAGTGGGAGTGGGAGTGGGAGGGAGAGTTAAAGTGGATAGCAGCCGGAAGGTAGGGTTGGTTGGTGTGTATGTGCATTGCTAATATCAGGCCAGATCACCAGAGATGTGGGTTTCACTCTCCAGGGAGAAAGGGGAAAACAAACGTTTGCTTTTACTTTATGAAGAATTCAGTGAAATGAACAAATCCTGTTAAATGTTAGATAACAAGATGTAGAGCTGGATGAACACAGCAGGCCGAGCAGGAAAGCTGACGTTTTGGGTCTGGACCCTTCTTCAGAATCAGCATCGGCAGTTCCTACTATCTCTCCTGTTAAATGCTTCTATTCAAAGTTATATTATCCAGTCCATCTGATGTTTATAAGCAGCAGTTTGCATTGACCTTAGAGCTGAGAGTTATTGTATTGAGTTGTGGATTGACTCATTAATATATCAATTTATTTACTGAAACAATGTTTATAGATGTCAAGATTTTGGATGGTTGGAACCCATCTAGTTGATTCAATTATAAATCATGTTCGCTATGAAATAGAATGCTGATGCTGATCTTTAAATCCCCAGTCCCGTTTGTGATTAATTTTGGTACGTGCTGTTCTTATTTGTGTATCTGGGTCATAGTTTGATCAATGATTTCTTGTTTCTATGGCATTGTAACTGCAGAATGAGTAAAGAGCCGCCCAAAAAGCTTAGTAACTTAAAATTACATTGATCTTCTTTATACAGTACTGCAATCATGCAGATATTTGGCTCATTAAGTTTTAGCATGTTGCGGGTGTGTGGAATGAGGTATTTGAGAGAACTGTTCAAGTGTATTGGGTTCTGGGCATTATAACTAGGATAATAGAATGAAAAGGCACAGCAGTTATACAAGTCTGTATAAAACACTGGTTTAGCCTCGGCCGCATAATTGTGTTTGGCTTTGAGTACCACGCTTTAGGAAAGATATGAATGTGTGAGAGAAAGCGCAGAAAATGTTTTTTCTTTATTCATTCACAGCTAATTGCCCATCCCTAATTGCCCAGAGGGCGGTTAAGAGTCAACCACATTGCTCTAGGCCTGGAGTCACATGTAGGCTAGACCAGGTTTAAGGATGGCAGTTTCCTTCCCAAAAGTACAATAGTGAACTAAATGGGTTTTTCCAACAATTGGCAATGGATTCATGGTCATCATTAGACTCTAGTTCCAGATATTTTTATTGAATTCAAATTTCACCATTTGCCATCGTGGACTTTGAACCCAGGTCTCCAGAACATTATCTGGGTCTCTGGATTAACAGTCCAGCAATAATACCACTAGGCCATCACCTCCCCCTTCACACAAGTGGTTCCAGATTTGAAGAACTTCAGTTCTTTAGAATGCAGAAGTTAGACTTCTGTTCTTGAATGGAAGATTGAGATGGGATTTGATGTGTTTAAAATCATGCATGGACTGAGGCATATTAGACAAGGGACTTGTAGTATTGTCACTTGACTGGTAACATAGAGACTTTGGCTAGTGCTCTAAGGCTGTGGTTCAAATCTCCACCATGGCAGATTGAAATTTCAATTCAGTTAATCAACCAGGAACTAAAATCTAGACTAATGGTGACCATGAAGCATTTGTCGAGAATACCCATTTGTCACTGTCCTTATAGGTCGGAATGTGTGTATCTAAGTCCACAGCAATGTACTTGAAATGCTATAACAAGCCACTCAGTTGTATCTAACCAGTACAAAAGCAATAAAATTGGATGGGAAGCTAGCCAATAGGATACAAAATTGGCTTGAAGTTAGGAGACAGAAGCTGGTGGCAGAGGGTTGCTTTTTGCACTGGAGACCTGTGACTAGCTGTGTGCCACAAGGTTTGGTGCTGGTTGCACTGCTTTTCCACATTTTTATCAATGATTTAGATGTGAATATAGGAGTATGGTTAGTAAATTTGCTGATGACACCAAAACTGGTGGTGTAGTGGACAGTGAAGAAAATTATCTTAGAATACAACGGGACGTTGATCAGATGGGCCAGTGTACTGAGGAGTGGCAGATGGAGTTTAATTTAGATAAATGTGAGGTGTTGCATTTTGATAAAGCAAACCAGGGCAGGACTTAGACATTTAATGGTAGGGCCCTGGGGAGTGTTGCCGAACAAAGGGTTCTTGGGATGTAGATGCATTGTTTCTTGAAAGTGGAGTCACCGATAGACAAGGCGAGGATGATGTTTTGCATGCTTGCCTTCATTGGTCAGAATTTTGCGTATAGGTGTTGGGACGTCATGTTGTGGCTGTACAGGATATAGGGGAGGCTACTTTCAGAATACTGCATACAGTTCTGGTCTCCCTGCTATAGGAAAGATGTTGTTAAACCTGAGGGTGTGGAAAAGATTTACAAGGATGTTGCCGGGACTGGAGGATTTGTGTTGTAGAGAGAGGCTGAATAGGATGGGACCTTATTCCCTGGGGCATCAGAGGATGAGAGTTGACCTTATAGAGGTTTATAAAATCAGGAAGGGCATAGGTAGGATGAATAGCCAATGCCTTTTTCCTAGGGTGAGGGAATCCAAAACTAGGGGGCATAGGTTTAAGGTGAATGGAAACTTTTTCACATGGCAGATGGTGCATGTGTGGAATGACCTGCCAGAGGAAGTGGTGGAAGCAGGTGCAATTGCAACATTTAAAAGGCATTTTCATGGGTAAATGAGTAGGAAGGGTTTAGAGGGATGCGGGCCAAATGCTGGCAAATGGGACCGTGTCAGATTGGGACGTCTGGTCAGTGCGGACGAATTAGACCGAAGATTCTTTTTCATGCTGATTGACTCTGTATTTTTAAACTGATTAAAAGATCTATAATGGGAAACTGTTCCTGTTGGTGGAAGTGTTAATGGGTCTGGTGGTGCAGTGGTAGTATCCCTATCTCTGAGCCAGGAGGCATGTGTTCAAGTCCCACTTGCTGTAGAGGTGTGTAATAACATCTCTGAACAGGTTGAAAATATTTAGAATGTATGAATCCTTGTATGAAAAAGTGCCTCTTGATTATAATCCTAAACGCCTAGCTCTAATTTTAAGATAATGTACCTTTTTGTCTAGATTCTTTCATAAGAGGAAAGTTTTGCTGTGTCTGCTCTATTGAACCACTCTGATCTTAACAACTTGATTTAATCCGCCTTGACCATATAAACATGTCAATATAAACTATATTTCTGCAAGATAAAATTGTGCAACACGAGGTGCCCATTTGATTCATGACCTCAAAATTTAACCCTCGTATTAATCCAGTGAATCTAATGCTCCTCATAATTTGACAATGTGCATTCTCTGTTGAGGCTTGTATCATAGCAACAGTGTACGGAAAGACCTGGTATGTACTGAATTGCAAAACATGAGTGATAAGGAAGGGAATGATTTGTGAGGTTCTGAGCATTGATATTTTTGCTCCCAGTGCTGTCATCCATGACAAGTTTGACTTTCAACAGGTTTAGCCAGAGAATATTGAGATATTGGCAGATATAACCTTTGTAGCTAATGGAGTGTGCTCTTTTCACATCTGCTGACAGATATTTGAAGAAAACTGAAATGCTGCTAACTGCTACAGTATCATAATGCCGAAAAGGAGTTGAACACCTTGGATGCCTTTCATTTATTTGTCTAGTCACGCGCTAACACTGTCTTAAGCTAATCAACGGTTGGGGCATGGGGCAAAGGATCAAATGTGGTGCACCTATTTAGCACAGAAGCACATAAGCAACAATAACATATGAAATAGGAGTAAAAGACTAATCGACCCCTCAAGCCTGCTCTGCCTTTCAATAATTCAAAACTTGTATTTGGATGCACATGCAACTGTCATGTTCTCACTTTGTCCAAATGTGAATGAATCAGGACTGAAAGTGACATTATTTCGATTTTTTTGACTGCTTGAGTGTGGTACTTCGCGCTAGCCTATTGATGCTGAAGATAGAAATTGTTTTGTTATAATTATAGCAATTCTATGGCAGGAAAGTGCTTTGAATCTAAAGTACTCACCCAACTGAAAAACACTGGCTGTGAATTATTTTTTGAGAGGAGGTTTTGTCCATCATGTCAGCCAGCAGTTGCTTTTATATTGAACTTTATGGAGTGGCACAGATTTTAGTTTTTAGGCCACGTTCCCAATTGGTAGAACTTTTGTGAATTTGGTATTTTTATTTTGAGTTTTCAGCTAGCATTGTCGGACCAACAGGTCTAGCACTCTACCCGCTGGATGAGACTTCTGATTCTGAAATAGTAGAACTGATCTGTCAACTGGGAAAGAAAGAGTTCAGCAACAAAGATTTTTGTGTAGCTAGTGATTGATGACAACCTGAGTCATTTGAAAGCATTTGATGACAATGAACTTATCAGATATGTGATATAAACTGGTATTTTTGCTAATGTGCGCTGTAAACCATAATTGCACTGTTGTGACATTCACTTGCTTGGTCAGAGCATATGTTGGGCTGTTCTTCTATTGAGAGACTTATCATCTGTGAAGCATAATCTGCAGCAACGTCAAGCTGGCACCTCTCTGGTTTTTGTCAGTCAAATGATTTAAAAGATAACTACTCTTCAGCTCAGAGAATTCAGTGAAAAATGATTTTAAAAGACTGTTTGATTGTATGAATCCCCTTCCTCTAACAATGTGTCTTTTACACTAGTTTTTTAAAATAACTTCTGAACATAACAAATGTCTGTATATAACCTTCCAATTTAGTTATGATGTATATTTAGCTCAATCAGGATTATGAATACCTTATTGTAGAAATTGCAGTTACGTGTTTAAATTAATATTCAAATTTAGTATTTTTGAGGTCACCATTGTAAAGAATTGTATTAATTATCATGTGTTTAAAGTCAAACCGAATATAGCAAGTCTATGGGATGAAATTACTGTGATGACAGCATTTGTATACAGCTGTGCTGGCATGGCAACTCTATTCTTTGTACAAGTGCCATTGGAAAGATTCATTCCAAAATTGATGTAAACCTGTGTTTATACTCAGCCATGCACAGCTTAAACTGGGGTGCACTTCAATTTCAGTTATTTAACATGCTAATGTAAAAGCATTTGTTTAGTCAGTCAAGGCAGATATATCTGTTTGTATAGCTGTGGAAGCTTTAACTAGTTTCTCGACACATCATTTCAACCCTTTTTTAAAGGTGCCAGTTGGCCCTCAATCAACCACCTTTCTGGAAATTCATTCTGTTGGGGGGGGAAAAGTGTGATTTTTATTTTTACTAATCTTTAAACTTGTTCAAGGTTTGTGCATTGTGTACTTGTAGCCTTGAATCCTGTACTTATCCATGATAAATAATGTTACAGAACATAAAAAACTTGGTTCACTAAAGACAAGGAAATGTGATATTGATCATCACAATAACTACAACATACAGATAATGTTTATCTTTAGTGAAATAAGTTTTTAGTCTTTTCAGTATTTTTTCTTAAATCTGGCCTCAAATCATTTTGGGTTGTTTTTGGGCCGTTCCCAGTACAACTGTTCTGTTTTTGTAATGCAGTCCAACTTACCACCATTACTCTGAAATTGGCTTCTTGATCTGTGCATGTCAGGTTAACTTGTTCCTACTTGTGGTTGAATGCCCTTGAGAAACGCTGTTAATATCTTCTTGTATTGGTACCATTACCGTGAATGACGACACATGGAAATGTAAGTCATACAGCATGGAAACGGACCCTTTGGTCCAACTTGTCCATGCCAACCAAATTTCCCAAACTAAATTTAGTCCCACTTGCCTATATTTGGTCGATATTCCTCTAAACCTTTCCTATTCATGTATCTGTCCACATGTCTTTTAAGTATTGTAATTGTACCACTTCCTCTGCCATTTCTTCTGACAGTTCATTTCATATACAAACCACCCTATCTGTGGAAAAAGTTGCCCCTCATGTCCTTTTTAAATCTCTCTCCTGTCACCTTAAAAATATGCCTCTTAGTTTTGAATTCCTCCACCCTAAAGAAAACACCTTTACTATTCCTCATGATTTTATAAACCTCTATAAGAACATAAGAACTAGGAGCAGGAGTAGGCCATCTGGCCCTCAAGCCTGCCCCACCATTTAGTAAGATCATGTCTGACCTTTTTGAGACTCAGCTCCACTTACCCGCCCACTCACCATAACCCTTAATTCCTTTACTGTTCAAAAATTTATCTAGCCTTGCCTTAAAAACATTCAGCGAGGTAGCTTCAACCACTTTACTGCGCAGGGAATTCCACAGATTCACAACCCTTTGGGTGAAGAAGTTCCTCCTGACCTCAGTCCTACATCTGTTTCCCTTTATTTTGAGGCGATGCCCTCTAGTCCTAGTTTTACCTGTTAGCAGAAACAACCTCCCTGCTTCCACCTTATCTATTCCCTTCATAATCTTATATGTTTCTATAAGATCTCTCCTCATTCTTCTGAATTCCAATGAGTATAATCCCAGTCTACTCAGTCTCTCCTCATAATCTAACCCTCTCAACTCTGGAATCAACCGAGTGAATCTCCTCTGCGCCCCCTCCAGTGCTAATATATCTCTTCTCAAGTAAGGAGACCAAAAGGAGCACACAGTACCCCAGGTGTGGCCTCACCGGGACCCTATACAGCTGCAGCATAGCCTCCCTGTTTTTAAACTCTATCCCTCGAGCAATGGCAGACAAAATTCCCTTTGCCTTTTTAATTACCTGCTGCACCAATCCTACTTTGTGATTCATGCACAAGGACACCCAAGTCCCTCTGCACAGCAGCATGCTGCAATTTTTTACCATTTAAAACGTAGTCCATTTTGCTGTTATTCCTACCAAAATGGATGACCTCACACTTATCAACATTGTACTCCATCTGCCAGACCTTTGCCCACTCACTTAGACTATCTATATCCCTCTGTAGACTTTGTGTCTTCTGCACACTTTGCTCTACCACTCATCTTAGTGTCATCTACAAATTTTGACACACCACACTTCGTCCCCAACTCCAAATCATCTATGTAAATTGTAAACAATTGAGGTCCCAACACTGATCCCTGAGGCACACCACTAGCCACTGACCGCCAACCAGAAAAACACCCATTTACCCCTACTCTTTGCTTTCTGCTGGTCAACCGATCCTCTATCCATGCCAATACATTACCTGTAATACCGTGCAACTTTATCTTATGTAGCAGCCTTTGGTGTGGCACCTTGTCAAATGCCTTCTGGAAATCCAGATACACCACATCCACAGGTTCCCCATTGTCCACCATGCAAGTAATGTCCTCAAAGAATTCCACCAAATTAGTTAAACATGATCTACCCTTCATGAACCCATGCTGGGTGTTCCCAATGGGACAATTTAAATCCAGATGTCTTGCTATTTCTTCCTTAATGATAGATTCAAGCATTTTCCCCACTACTGAAGTTAAGCTAACTCGCCTGTAGTTACCTTTTTGTCTACTTCCTTTTTTAAACAGTGGTGTCACATTGGCTGTTTTCCAATCTGCGGGAACCACCCCAGAGTCCTGTGAATTTTGGTAAATAATTACTTGTGCACTTGCTATTTCCCCCATCACCTCTTTTAGTACCCTGGGATGCATTTCATCAGGGCCAGGAGACTTGTCTACCTTTTAGCCCCATTAGCTTGCCCAGCACTGCCTCCTTTAGTGATAATAGTTTCTAGGTCCTCACCTGCTGTAACCTTCTTGCCATTAGTTTTCGGCATGTTATTTGTGTCTTCCGCTGTGAAGACCGACACAAAATAACTGTTCAATGTCTCGGCAATTTCCTCATTCCTGGTTATTAAATTGGCCTTCTCATCCTCTAAAGGACCAATATTTACCTTCGCCACTCTTTTACGATTTACATATTTATTGAAACTTTTGCTGCCTGTTTTTATATTCTGAGCTAGTTTACTGTCATAATCTATCTTACTTTTCTTTATAACTTTTTTTGTGGTTTTCTGTTGGCCTTTAAAGATTTCCCAGTCTACTAGTTTCCCACTACTCTTTGCATTTTTGTATGTGTTTTTGTTCAATCTGATACTTTCCTTTATTTCCTTAGACACCCATGGCTGGCTCTCTTTTCCTACAGTTCTTCCTTATCACTGGAATATACTTCTGCTGAGCACTGTGGAAAATCGTTTTGAAAGTCCTCCACTGTTCCTCAATTGATCCACCATAAAGTTTTTGCTCCCATTCTACCTTAGCTAACTCCTCCCTCATTCCTTCATAGTCTCCTTTGTTTAAGCACAGGACATAGGTACTGGACTTAACCTTCTCACGCTCCATCTGTATTTTAAATTCGACCATAGTGTGGTCGCTCCTTCCGAGAGGATCCCTCACTGTGAGATCATTAATTATTCCTGTCTCATTCCACAGGACTAGATCTAGAATAGCTTGGTCCCTCGTAGGTTCCATTCCATATTGTTCAAGGAAATTATCACGGATGCATTCTATGAATCCCTTCTCAAGGCTGCCATGACCAACCTGGTTTGACCAATCGATATGTAGATTAAAATCCCCCATGATAATTGCTGTACCATTTTTACATGCATTTGCTATTTCTATGTGTATTGCCCGCCCCACCACAATGTCATTATTTGGTGGCCTATAGACCACACCTATCAGTGACTTCCTCTCCCTGCTATTCCTAATTTCCACCAAAATGGATTCAACGTTTTGTTCAGTAGCACCTATATCATCTCTCACTACCGCCCTGATATCATCCTTAAAAATCAGAGCAACACCACCTCCCTTACCTTCCTGTCTGTCCTTCCGAACAGTTTGATACCCCTGGATATTTCACTCCCAGTCATGACCATTCTGTAACCATGTCTCTGTAATGGCCACTAAATCATACCCATTTGCCATAATTTGCACCATCAACTCATCCACCTTGTTTCGAATGCTCTGAGCATTCAGATAAAGTGCCCTTATGCCAGTTTTTGTACCTTCTTTTTGGGTCCTATTACCTCCATTACTAACAGCTCTTGAATTCTCCTTCCCTTTAACTTTTTTCCTAATTTTCAATGGAGTTGAAGCTTCCTCGTCACCTGCTAACCTGCTGCTTTGCCTTACATTAAATGTTATTCTCCCTCTAAGCTCACTTCTCCCTTCCCCCTTCCCCCTTCCCCCCCTACTTACTAGTTTAAAGACCTATTAACCACTCTATTTACCCTTTTTGCCAGAACACTTGACCCGGCCCTGTTCAGGTGGAGTCCATCCCAGCGGTATAGATCCCTCCTGTCCCAGAACTGATGCCAGTGCCCCATGAAAAGGAAACCCTCTTTCCCACACCACTCTTTTAGCCACGTGTTTACTTCCCTGATCCTCACCTCCCTATGCCAATTTGCACGTGGCTCAGGCAGCAATCCAGAGATTATGACCCTTGAAGACCTGTTTTTTAATTTTGTTCCTAGCTTTTCGTAATCCCAAAACAGGTCTTTTTTCCTAGTCCTGCCTATGTTGTTGGTACTTAGGTAGACCACAACAACTGGATCCTCCCCCTCTCTCTCTAGTATCCTCTCAAGCTGGCCAGAGATGTCTCGCACCCTGGCACTGGGCAGGCAACACACCATGCGGGATTCTCTATCTTGCTCGCAAAGGATACTGTCTATCCCCCTGATGATGGAATCCCCTACAATTACAATCTGTCTTTTTGCTCCCCCCTCTTGAATGGCCTCCTGGACCATGGTGCCTTGGTCAGTTGACTCATCCTTCCTGTAGCCCTGTTCCTCCTCCACGCAGGGAGCAAGCGCCTCATACCTGTGGGACAATGTCAAGGGCTGCGGTTCCTGTGTTCCTTGTCTGCAGGGTCCCTCTACCTGCCTCACTCACAGTCACACACTGCTGTCCCTGCCCGCCGATCGAATTAACATAGTTAATCTACCAGGTGTGACTGTCTCCTGGCACACAGCATCCAGGTATTTCTCCCCCTCCCGGATGTGCCGCAGTGTTTGGAGTTCGGATTCCAGTTCATCAATTTTGAACCGGAGCTCCTCAAGCAGCCAACACTTGCTGCAGATGTGGTCACTGCCATTCTCAATGGGATCAGCTAGCTCCCACATCACACAGCTACAACACATCACCTGGCCTGCCATCTCTACTTAGTTAATTATTTAAAATTAATTAGTTTTTTTTCTTAGTTTTGCAGTGTTCTCTGCACCAGTAAGTTTACTCCGTTATATACTCAAACAGACTCCAGCTTTGCCTTCCGACCCGCTCCCAGAGGATTGGGCGTCTAGGTGACCGCCCCGAAAGATAACAGAGATGAGGGAAAAAAAATGCAAATAGCTTACCTGCTCACCACACTTAGTCGTTATTATTAGGTTGGAGGAGGTGGTAGGGTGGGAGACACTAGGTGTGTAGTGTCTCGGGTATTAGTTAACTCCCAAATTTATTGGGTGGAAGCTTACCTTCCCAGGCTGCCCTCGCGCTTTCTCCCGGACTCCCGCCACTGAAACAACTGAAAGGCCGCAGTCACACGAGGTAAGACTTTTATAATCGAAGGTCACACTTCAACCTCCTACACTCCAGTGAAAATTGTCCCAGCCTATCCAGCCTCTCCTTATAATTCAAGCCCTTCAGTCTTGACAACTTCCTGGCAAATTTTTCTGAATGCTGTCCAATTTCATAATATCCTTCCTATAGCAGGTGACCAGAATTGTAAACAGTATTCCAAAAGTGACCTCACCAATGTCCTATCCAACACTCCCCAGGGCCCTACCATTAACTGTATAAATCCTGCTCTTGTTTGTTTTACCAAAATGCATTACCTTGCATTTATCTAAATTAAGCTCTATTTGCCACTCCTGAGCCCATTGATCCAATTGATCAAGACCCCTTTCTAATCTTAGATAACCTTCTGCATTGTCCATTTTACCACCTGTTTTGGTATAATCTGCAAACTTTTTAACCATGCCTCCTAACTTTTTATCCAAGTCATTTTATATAAATGACAAACAACAGTGGACCCAGTACTAGTCCCTGTGGAACACCAATGGTAACAGGCTTCCAGTCCAAAAAACAACCTCCACGACCAGCCTCTGTCTCCTACACTGAAGCCAGTTTTGTATCCAATTGGCAAGCTCTCCCTGAATCCCGTTTGATCTAACTTTACTAATCAGTCTACCATGTAGAACCTTGTCAAAGGCTTTACTAAAGTCCATTAGGACAACATCTACCACTCTGCCCTCCTCTATCTTTTAGGTTACATTCTCAAACTCAATCAAGTTTGTGAGACACGATTTCCCATGCTGACTATCCCTAGTCAGTCCTTGCCTGCTCAAATGCATTTAAATCCTATCTGTCAGAATCCCCTTCTTTGCAAATAAAAATACCTGATCATACACACACTTCAAGTCCTCAATTTCTTGTCTCCTCCCTTCCCCCAAAATAATTAACTTCAGCTATTTAAAGTTCTTAAGACTAGAGAACTAATAAAAGTTGATGATGGATTGAACCAGCTGGGGAGCTTTATTTGTAGTACTTCAATTCTTTAAACTTTTGGGTTTGAGGTCGAAATTAGTTCAGCACAAAGAAGGGTGTTTGGTGGGCTGGAACACTGAACTCTGGGGAAAAAGGTTCTGACTGTCAACCATCTTACAATTTTATAGACTTTAATCATGTCTCCCCTTGGCCTCCACAGCTCCAGAGAAAACAACCCAAGATTTTGTAGCCTCTCCTTATAGCTCATACCGTCTAATCCAGGCAGCTTCCTGGTAGACCTCTTCTGCATTCTCTCCAAAGCCTCCACATCCTTCCTGTAATGTGGCGAGAATTGAATGCAATATTCTTAAGTGTGGCCTAACCAAAGTCTTATAAAGCTGCATCATGACATCCTGACTCTTGTACTCAATTCCCCGACCAATAAAGGTAAGCATACCGTGCACCTTCTTTACCACCCTATCTGCTTGCGTGGCCACTTTCCGGGAGCTACGGACTTGAGTTCCATGATCTCTCTGTACACCAGTGCAGTTCAGGGTTGTGCCATTAACTGTATACTTTTCCTTAACACTTGATCTCCTGAAGTGCAGCACCTCACACTTAGCTGGATTAAACTCCATCTGCCATTTCTCTGCCCATATCTGCAACTGATCTATATCCTGCTGTATCCTTTTGACAACCTTCTACACTATCCACAACTCCACTGATCTTTGTATTGTCTGAAGACTTACTAACCCACCCATCTACACTTTCATCCAAGTCATTTATTTATGTGATATATATCTTTTATAACAGCAGAGGTCCCAGTATTGATTCCTGCATAACAGAACTAGTCACGGACCTCCAGCCAGAATAAGACCCTTCCACCTCTACCCTCTGCACTCTATGGGCAAGTTAATTTTGAATCCAAGCAGCCAAGTCACCTTGGATCCCTTGCATTTTAATCTTCTGGATGAGCCTACTTGAAGGACCTCGTTGAAAGCCTTACTAACATCCATGTAGACAACATCCACTGCTTTCCCTTCATCACCATCTCAAAAAATACAATCAAGTTAGTAAGACATGACCAGGCATGCCAACTGTCCTTAATTAGTCCATGTTTTTCAAATGTGCGTAAATCGTATTCCTAAGAATTCTCCGCAATAGCTTCCGAACCGCTGATGTGAGACTCACTGGGCTAATGTTTCCTGGATTATCCCTTTTTCCCTTCTTGAACAGAGGAACAACATTAGCTACTCACCAGTCTTCCAGTGGCTAGCGGGGATACAAAGATCTTGGTCAAGGTCATAGCAATCTCCTGCCTTGCCTTTCTCAATCACCTGGGGAAGATATCATCGGGCCCTGGGTATTTATCCACCTTCATGCACTTCAAGAGACCCAACCTACTTTCTTGATTTCAAAATGCCCTAGCCTGTTAGTGCGCTCCGCACTGGGGTCTCTGGGAGCCATTTAGAGGGAAGCAGCAGCAACAGTACAATAAAGAGGCTATGTTCATTTCCTGACATATTGCCATCTCCTTGCACTTTTTCTGGAAATTGCTTCTGTGCATGCAGTGGCAACATGGCTTGCAGTGACCATAAGCCAATTAAGGCGCATCAGCCCATAAGCAATTTTCTGATGTAAGTGTGTTTTTTTGGCATTACATGGTACCCTAGTTGTGACTACAGATCATCAGTAAATAAGAGGAGCATGCAAGCAAAAAGTCAGAGCAGCATGACAAACAAATCTACCACTTTAAAATGCACATTGACAATCCTGAATCCCTCTGCTTTGCTGTTTCTTTCCAATTTCCTGAAGGTTGCTAGAAAGAATAGTGCTGGTGGTAAGGATTATACATTTTACATAGGAATAACAACGTAGTAACAGCCAATATAATCAAAATAAAGAACTATGGATGCTGGAAAACTGAAACGAAACAAAAATGCTGGAGAAACTCGGCAGGTTTAGCAGCATCAAGAAAGAGAAGTAGAATTAACATTGAGTCCAATAATACTTTGTCAGAACATGCATTGTGCACGATTTGTCCATGAATGGTATTAATGCTTCACTCAAATCTCCTCGTGTATTTTCACATTTACATGTACAGTTGTAACTGTCTCCTAATATGCTTGTCTAACTTTCCCTTAAATGCACCTATGATTGAATTCAACGTTCATAATTCCTGTTGAAGTTTCCTTTGTATTATTTATGGGATTTTTTATGACTTCCTTTTATTGATGACCTTTGATCATGCTACCTCCCCCACCCCCCATTCACAAAATAGGGTAGCATTCACTCTGTATTCCCTCTATCAAAATTTTTTATAATTTTGAAGACATAAAACAAATTAGGCCACTGCTTGTCTTCCTTCTCTTCAAAGAAATGGCAAGTGTTTAATTCCTTCTTTTTGTTCAGTCTTGTCATGTCCCACATATACCAGTAGCACTTGCTGTGTTCGCAGTGGAGGCTGTCAGCTGGCCTTGCAGTCTCATGAATTGTCTTGTTCTTCTGTCTCTACAACCAACTCCCCATCCCTAATTGATCAGAGTTCACAGCAGCAGTCTCTTAATTCACTACTTCATGTAAAATTATCCCCGGAGGTGCACTGCTCTTATGAGCAGTGTCAGGAGCTGAAAACAGTTCTGTTTGTGGAATATTTTCCAAGTCCAGAAGATTCAGCCTTGTCAGTTTGAATCCACATGTGGCATTTGAAAATTTGTACTTTTTTAAAAAAGAAATCTGGTATCCATAAGAAATGATTGTGAGGCCTTGGATTTTTGTAAAAGCCAAATTCATTCTCTGTTATTTGAAGGAAGTAAAACCATTGTCCATAACCTGGTGCTTTAGTTTCATTCACGTTACACACGTTCGATTCTTGACTGCTGCCTATAAACTGACCTAACAGGCAGTTCAGTTGTTGCAACTATATAGAAGTCAGCATGTCTGTAAAGCCCACATCTAAGAATAAATTCTAAAACGGTTTTAAATCTAATTATGTCCCCTGCATTTAGTTAGAAAGTTGAAACTTAACCAAGTTAAATTCAACAATTGAAATTGTCATTCATTTATCATAGTTTTTGAGGTATACATTAAACCAAGAAATGAATGTATTTGATTGCAACCGTTGGCTAATTCAGCATTGCTCTGGTAACAGGTAGAGAAGGTAAATGCCACATTTGGCTGATGGAAAACAAAACTGAAGGCATTCCTTGAAACAGAATCCATTTGGGAAGAGTTGATAATATTTTGCAGGCTTTCTGCTGGAATATATATCTCTATCAGGCATGGTTTCAGTTGAGCAGCATCCATCATATTTTCCCTGCTACAGTAATAAGAGTGAAGGAATATTGTTCCTTTTCTCAGAATAGTGTGTGAATAATTGAGAGGCAAGGGCAAGGGCAAGGGTGTGTGTGTTAAGCTCATTTTGTGGCATAATATTATAGAATTTGTATATCTGTCCAGCTCAACATCTTTTCAATTTAGTAGTTAATGAGCCTATTGAGTTTTCAATTCCAGGTGAACCTGAATTGCATATTTAATTGACTGATTGCAAGAAATTGTGCAGCACAATTCATCACCATTAACCCTGAATTTCTGAAAATGAATTCAATTTCACAGCTAGATTACTGAGTGAATCAGCAACCATTACGTTCTAATTTGCTTTTTGCTGCTTTAAAAAATCCATTGTGGCTTTTGATGTTGCACATCAGTTAAGTATTGTAATAATTTTCAAAAAAGATGCAATATTTTCTCCAGTGTTTAGATGCAAAAGCTGTTAATTAGTTCAAACTTACATAAAACTAATTGCCTGTGAGAAACTGCTCCTTTAGGCATTAGCTTTAATTATTTTCACAGTCTGCTTTAATAAATCAAGTTGTGATGTTTGGTAAATTTTTATTTTGCTGTAACAATCTGTTTTTCCATAAATAATTCCAAGTATGATCTTGGAAATATTCAGCCAAAAACATTAATAAATATTGCATAAAGGTTGGTGGGATGAAATTTGGTAGTTGTGAATAGATTTCATGCTACGTGAGGGTAAAATAGGATAAACTGCAGCTGGCTAATAGTGGGGAGTTTGCATTCAAATTTGACCTTCCAAAATGAATCACTTCACACTTTTCCAGGTTGAATTCCATCTGCCACTTCTTTGCCCAGCTCTGCATCCTGTCAATGTTCCATTGTAACCTACTACAGCCTTCCACGCTGTCCACAATTCCACCAACCTCTGCGTCATCAGCAAACTCACTAACCCACCCTTTCACTTCCTCATTCAAGTCATTTATAAGAGCAGATGTCCCAGCACAGATCCCTGCGGAGCACCACTGGTCACTGAGCTCCAGGCTGAATACTTTCCATCTACAACCACCCTCTGTCTTCTATTGGACAGCCAAATTTCCCTGAATCCCATGCCTCCTTACTTTCTAAATGAGCCTACCATGTGGAACCTTATCAAATGTCTTGCTAAAATCCATATACACCACATCTACTGCTCTACCTTCATCAATGTGTTTTGTCACATCCTCGAATTCATTAAGGCTTGTGAGGCATGACCTGCCACACTCAAAGCCATGCTGACTATTTTTAATCAAACTGTGCTTTTCCAAATAATCATAAATACTATCTCTCAGAATCCTCTCCAATAATTTGCCCACCACCGAAGTAAGGCCGACTGGTCTGTAATTTCCAGGATTATCCCTATTCCCTTTCTTGAACGAGGGAATGACATTTGCCACCCTCCAATCTTCTGGTACTACTACAATGGACAGTGAGGATGCAAAGATCATCGCCAAAGGGGCAGAAATCTCTTCTCTCGCTTCCCGTAGTAACCTTGGGTATATCCCGTCTAGCCCAGGGGACTTATCTATCCTCATGTTTTTCAAGGTTTCTGGTACATCCTCCTTCCTAACATTAACCTGTTTGAGCATATCTGCCTGTTTCATGCCGTCCTCACAAACGTCAAGGTCCCTCTTACTGGCGAATACTGAAGCAAGGTATTCATTAAGAACCTGCCATACCTCCTCTGACTCTGCACACAAGTTCCCTCCACTATCCCTGATTGGCCCTACCCTCACTCTGGCCGTCCTCTTGTTACTTAACGTAAGTATAGAAAGCCTTGGGGTTTTCCTTAATCCTACCCGCCGCAGTTTTCTCATACCCCTTCTAGTTCTCCTAAGTCCATTCTTCAGTTCCTTCCTGGCTGCTTTGTAGACCTCTAGAGCCCTGTCCGATCCTTGCTTCCTTCTTCCTCTTGACTAGGTGTTCAACATGTCTCGTCATCCAAGGTTCCTTCACCTTACCATCCGTTCCTTGCCTCAGTGGGACAAACCTATCCAGTACCAGTAGCAACTACTCCCTAAACAACCTCCACAGTTCTATCGTGCATTTCCCTGAGAACGTCTGATCCCAATTGGTGCTGCATAGTTCTTGCCTAATAGCATTGTAATTCCCCCTCCCCCAATTAAATACTTAGCCATACCGTCTGCTTGTTTCCCTCTCCATGACTAGGTCAGGGAGTTGTGATCACTATCACCGAAATGGTCTCCCACCGAGAGATCTGACACCTGGCCTGGTTCATTGTCAAGCACCAAATCCAATATGGCCTCCCCTCTAGTCGGCCTATCTACATATTGAGTCAGAAATCCTTCCTGAACACACCTGACAAAATCTGCTCCATCCAAAATATTTGCACTTAGGAGGCTCCAGTCTATATTAGGGAAGTTGAAGTTGCCCATGACAACAACCCTATTACTTCTGCACCTTTCCAAAATCTGTCTCCCAATCTGTTCCTCGGTGTCTCTGTTGCTATTGTGGGGGCGGTCTATAGAAAACGCCCAATAAAGTGACTGCTCCTTTCTTGTTCCTGACTTCTACACATACTGACTCAGTGGAGAAACTCTCCTCCACAACCTCTCTTTCTGCAGCTGTGATACCATCCCTGATTACAATGCCACTCTCCCACCTCTCTTACCTCCCTCCCTATTTCTTTTGAAACATCTATACCCTGGAATATCCAACAACCATTCCTGCCCCTGTGTTATCCAAGTCTCCGTAATGGCCACAACATTGTAGTTCCAAGTACTGATCCATGCTGTAAGTTCGTCACCCTTATTCCTGACACTTCTTGCATTGAAGTAGACCTCAACCCGTCGCACTGACTGCCACTTTGCCCTGTCAACTGCTTATTCTTCCTCATAGATTCTCTGCTTGCTCTATCTGTCTGTACACTGGCTACCCCATCCTCTGATCTGTAACTCCAGTTCCCATCCCCCTGCCAAACTAGTTTAAACCCTCCCAAAGAGCTCTAGTAAACCTCCTGTCCAGGATATTGGTGCCACTCCAATTCAGGTGCATCCTGTCCTTCCTGTACAGGTCCCACCTTGCCCAGAAGGTATCCCAATGATCCACAAACCTGAAGCCCTCCCTGCTACACCAGCTCTGTAGTCACGTGTTCAGTTGCGCTCTCTCTCTGTTTCTAGCCTCACTAGCCCACGGCATTGGTAGTAATCCTGAGATTACTACTCTACTCGTCCTGGCTTTCAGCTTCCATCCTAACTCCCTATAATCACTTTTCAGGTCCTCATCCTGTTTCCTAGCTATATCATTGGTACCAATGTGTACCACGACTTCTGGCTGCTCTCCCTCCCCCTTAAGAGTCCTGAAGACCTGATCTGAGACATTCCTGACCCTGGCACCCGGGACGCAACATACCATCTGGGAGTCTCACTCGGTACCACAGAATCTCCTGTCCGTTCCCCTGACCAGTGAATTGCTTTCCTATTCTTCCCCCCTTCCCTTCTGAGCCACAGAGCCAGGCTCAGTGCCAGAGACCTGGCCGCTGCAGCTTTCCCCAGTATATCGTCCCCCCAACAGTATCCAAAGCGGTATACTTATTATTGAGGGGAATAGCCAGAGGGATTCCCTGCACTGTGTCTCTATTCCCTTTCCCCTCCTGACATCACCCAACTACCTTTTTCCTGTACCTTGGGTGTGACCACCTCCTTATAACTCCTCTCTATCATCCCCTCAGCCTCCCGAATGATCCGGAGTTCCTTCAGCTTCAGCTTCAGCTCCAGCTCCAGTTCCCTAACGCGGTCTGAGAGGAGCTGCAGTTGGGTGCACTTCTCGCAGGTGAAGTCAGAAGGCACACTAGTAGGGACCTTTACCTCCCACATCCTACAAGAGGAGCATGCAACTGCCCCAGCTTCCATTCCCTCTACTCCAGACTGCCAAAAAAAAAGCAAAAGAAAACACCTTACCTTACTGACCCTCCACACAGTCGTCTTTTTTTGGTTAGAACATAAAACATAGAACAGTACAGTACAGGCCTTTTGGCCCACGATGTTGTGCCGAACTTTTACCCTAAGCCTAAGGTCTATCTAACCTCCACTGCTACCTTATACTATCATCCATATGCCTATCTAATAGCCGCGTAAATGCCCGTAATGAGGCCGACTCCACTACCCTCTCCGGCAATGCATTCCACGCCCCTACCACTCTGAGTAAAGAACCTCCCTCTGACGTCTCCCCAATATCTATCTCCTTTCACTTTAAAACTGTGTCCCCTCGTAAAAGCTACTTCCACCCTAAGAAAAAGTCTCTGGCTGTCTACTCTATCTATACCTCT
>NC_063333.1:13035323-13069487 GCF_021869965.1 Rhincodon typus
AATGAGGCGACCAGAACTGGACACAATACTCCAGATGTGGCTGAACCAGGCTTTTGTATAGCTGGACATAACTTCACGGCTCTTGAACTCAATCCCTCTATTAATGAAAGCTAACCCACCATACGCCTTCTTAACAACTCTATCCACCTGGGTAGCAGCTCTCAGGGAACTGTGAACATGAACCCCAAGATCCCTCTGCTCCTCCACACTGCCAAGAATCTTTCTGTTATCCCTGTATTCTGCTTTCAAGTTTGCCCTTCCAAAATGAATCACCTCACACGTTTCAGGGTTAAACTCCATCTGCCACTTCTCAGCCCAGCTCTGCATTCTATCAATGTCCCTTTGTAACCTAGAACAGCCCTCCGCACTGTCCACAATGCGACCCACCTTCGTATCGTCCGCGATCTTGCTAATCCACCCTTCCACTCCTTCATCTAAATCATTTACAAAAATCACAAATAGAAGAGGACCCAGAACAGATCCTTGTGGTACACCACTCGTAACTGAGCACCATGTTGAATATTTTCCGTCCACTACCACCCTTTGTCTTCTAAGGATCAGCCAATTCTGAATCCAATCTTCCACATTTCCCCCTATCCCTTGTCTCCTTACTTTCTGCATGAGCCTACCATGGGGAACCTTCTCAAACACCTTACTTAAATGGAGGAAGAGGATGGGTGGGAGATACTGCACGTGTGGTGTTTTGGGTCTAGATGATGCCCGAATATAAAAGTTCACTTCTCACTTGCGCTCTCACCGCTCCCGTCCTCACCACTCCCACCTCTCGAATCAAGTAGGCTGCTGACTCACGAGGTAAGGTTTTTATAAGCAAAATCCTTACCTTCCTGGCTGCCCCCTGGCTGGAGCTCTCTCTACTCCCGCTGCTCGAATCTCTAGAATTCACAGTTCTTTGTTTTATGTTTTTTAAGGTTGTGAAATTACCTGCCTCATTCAGCGTAGTGCAGGATGTGGGTAAGGTTCTGAATGAATACTTAGTGTCAGTGTTCACCATTAAGGAGGATGATGTGGGTATAAAAATGAGGGAGAAGGACTGTGATATATTTAAAGAAATTAACATAGACCACGAGGAGGTTCTGAGCGGTCTGGCAGACTTAAAATTAGATGAATCTCCAAGGCTGGATGAAATGTATGCCGAGGCATTGAGTGAGGCAAGAGAGGAAATAGCACGGGTGTTGGAATAATTTTCAATCCCTGTCTGCTGCAGGAGAGGTGCCAGAGGACTGAAGGGCAGCCGATCTGGTATTGTTAGTCAAGAAAAGAGCAAGGGGTAAACCAGGAAAAAGACCAGTCAGTCTAACCTTAATAGTGGAGAAACTGTTGGAAGCACTCCTGTGGGACAGAGTTAATCTGAACGTGAAGAGACAGGTATTAATGAAGAACAGTCAGCATGGTTCTGTTAAGGGGAGGTCATGTCTGACCAACTTGATTGAATTTTGCAAAATTCAATGAGGGCAATGCATTCAACATAATCTACTTGGACTTCAGCAAAACTTTTGATAAGGCCCCGCATAGGAGATTGATAGCGAAGGTAAGAGCTCGTGGGATCCAAGGAAATTTGGATAACTGGATTTAGATTTGGCTGAATGGCAAGAATGAAAGGGTGATGGTTGTGGGCTGTTTTTGTGATTGGTAGCCTATGTCCAGTGGGGTTCCGCAGGGATCAGTGTTGGGACTCTTGCAGTTTATGATGTATGTAAGCATATTGGAGTTGAATATGGTAGGGTTGATTAGCAAGCTCACATGATATGAAAATTGATGTTGAGGTAAATATTCAGCGGGGACAGCCTTAGACTACAGGAGGATGCCATTCAGATGGACTGATCAGTGGCAAATGGAATTCAATTCGGATGAGTGTGAGGTGATGCACTTGGGCAGGACAAACGAGGTAAGGATGCTGTAGGAAGCATTGTGTGAAACTTAAAAGATTTACAAGGATGTTGCCAGGGTTGAAGGGTTTGAGCTATAGGGAGAGGCTGAATAGGCTGGAGTTATTTTCCCTGGAGTGTTGGGAGGTTGAGGAGTGACCTTCGAGGTTTATACCATCATGAGAGGCATGGATCGGGTGAATAGCCACGGTCTTTTCCCTGGGGTGGGGGAGTCCAAAACTAGAGGGAATACGTTTAAGTTGATAAGGGAAAGGTTTAAGAAGGACCTGGGGGCAACTTCTTCATGCAGAGAGTGGTGTGTGTATGGAATGGTCTGCCAGAGAAAGTGTTTCAGGCAGGTACAAAAGCAACATATAAAAATTATTTGGATAGGTACATGGTTGGGAAGGATTTAGAGGGATATGGACCAAATGCAGGCAATTAGAACTAGTTGAGTGGGCAGCCTGGACCAGTTTGGGTTTCCATGCAGTATTACCCAATGATATCAACGGAGCTGAGGTGGAGTGGGTCGAGAGCATCAAGTTCCTAGGAGTGACAAAAACCAACAGTCTGTCCTGGACCTCCCACATAAATGCGATGGTCAAAAAGGCACAACAATGCCTTTTCTTCCTTAGGCAGCTTAGGAAATTCGGCGTGTCCATAAGGGCCCTCGACAACTTTTACAGACGCGCCATCGAAAGCACCATAAAAAATTAGTCAGTTGTGTGCACAGTCCGCACCATCGCTGAAGCCAGCCTCCCATCTATGGACTCCATTTATACTTCTCATTGCTGCGGAAAGGCTGCCAACGTCATCAAAGATCCCTGCTACCCCAGTAACGCTCTGTTCTAACTTTGTCTGTCAGACAGAAGATGCATGCACCAACAGGTTCAAGAACACCTTCCCTGCTCTGATTAGATTGCTGAATGGGCCTCTCTAACTTCAATTAATGTTGATCTTGCTAATGTTGACCTTGCTTTGTGCACCTCCTGTGCAGCCGTAACCTTGTAAGTCTCGCTCTGTCTAAGCGCCGTATGATCTGTACGTCCTTGTTTGCTATGATCAGCCTGTACTGCTCGCAAAACAAAACTTTTCACTGTACTTGGGTACATATGGCTACATTAAATCCAATCAAATCAAAATTTGGATAGAAATTTTTATTCAGCTATGACAATTTTTTAATGTTTATTATGTAAGAAAATATATTAGTATCTATAGATTTGGCTGTGTAAAATTATTGCACAGATTTATTGCATAATAAGCGATTTCTGCAGTAGCAGCAGAGTTGATCAGGCATCAAACTTATAAATGCATATCTATACACTTTTATTTCAAGCCTAAAGAGCACAATGTTAGTAACATAACACTTATTCCTTTAGTTAAAAACAGCCTTTGCATGATCAGCAAATTGTCAAATCAGATGCTTCAACGGTTTTGCTAAAAACAGCCTTCACTACATTGACAGTTGTGTTTTGTTTGTAATTTTCTCCCCTTATTCTACCTTTTTGCCAGGTAATTAGATACGTAGTTTAAATAACAAACAAAACTTGCTCACACTGTATTATGGAAAGGCACTGTCACACACGCACACCACACATGCATGAGAGGAAGTTTGATAAAATCATCACCTGACTACTTAAACCATAAAAGCAAACCTGGAATAGTTTGCTGGCATTTGCTATCTGAACACATTTTGTAAGTAATCAAAATGCATGTCTTGTTTGGGCAAGAGTCTGCTGATTCAAGCAAGGCTTTTCTCTTTCTTGTCCTTGCAAAAGTACATCAAGTCTGTGTTAGTGTACATCAGATCATACCACAAAGGATATGAAGATTACGGCAGTAGATTGCTTTTTGGATGTGAATATAGATTGGATAGAATCTCGGACTTCTGACGCAGACAGAGGCAGTTTGAGCCCCTTGTGTCTGCACTGGTTCTCTAAACGAATAATTTACTTATTACCATTGTTCCACCTTTTCTTCATGACCCTACACATTTTTCCTTTTCAGATAACTGCAATTTCCTTTAAAATGCTTCAGTTGACCTTGCCTCCACCACACTCCCAGGCAGTGCATTTCAGACCTTGGAAACTCACTGTGGGAAAAGTTCTTTGTATTGTTTTTGCTTCTTTTGTCAATTTATTTAAATCTGTTATTCTGGATCTGTTAAGCTGTATCTACTTAATTGTCAGATCTTGCGTGAAAATTATATTTGATTAACCTGCTCAGATATATTATGACACATCTCTGAAGCAGGTGGGACTTGAACCTGGACTTTCTGACACTAAGACTGTGCCACAAGAGGCCTCCATGTGTTATGTAGAACAACACACACCCTGTGATCAGTTTAGCAGTCCATGCGTATTGTACAAGTAAATGGTTATTTGTCCAATAGGATTTCAAGCTAGTCTTATGGCTGATTGCCATACTACATCCAGTTGCTTTCTTTTGTTTGCATTATAGATCTAAATGACCGTTTTTAAATAAAACTTAGAAATAGCAAAAATGAAATGGATTGTGCGGGGCTGAAGGTCATTTTTTCCTGTGGCTTCCAGTCCAACATAGGTGAGAGATGAGGGTTACATTTACTTGTTGTCTGTACAATTTTGAAGCTAAATTTATTTTCCAATAAACATGGAACAGTGGCTCAAAGTTACTATTAATTTGTTTATAATGGGGAGCTGGTGGCATAGTGGAAATGTCACTGGACTCGTAATCCAGGAACCTAGGCTAATGTTCTGAGGATGTGGTTTCAAAACTCACCATGACAGATGGTGAAATTTGAATTCAGTAAGAAAAAAAAGTTCTGGAGCCAAAAGCTGGCATAAAGATAACAACTGTTGATTGTCAAACTTAACTTTTTTTTTAGAGGAGGGCATCTGCCGTTCTTACCTGGCCTCCGGATTTGCAGAAATGTAGTCGATACTTAACAACTGTCTGGGCAGTTAGGGATAGGCAATAAATGTTGGCCTTGCCTGTGACGCCCACATTCCATGAATGAATTTAAAAGAAATTCTAATCACACTTGAGGCTAAATAAATGAATTGTGCAGGAGATGGAAAAATATAAGATTAGTGACCGTAGATTCCTTGAAGATGAGTAGTGGAATGTTTTTCTTTAATTGAAATCTGCAATTCACATTCATTTTTCAGTTGCCATATTAAATATTCAGTGCTGTTTTTAATGTTTGAAGTATGTATTCCTTCATGGAACTTGGACATAAAGCTTCCAGTTTTCTCAAAATAAATTAGGTAGAGCAACTACGGATTGTACGATATCATTTTGTAAGACTTAACATTCTTCCAAAACCAGTATTTATTGCACAAATTATTGGCTTGTTGTCCTAAGCAATGATACAGTATAAAGATTATTTTATTTGGTTCCTGTGCACTGATGCAGTTGTTTAATTGTAGAATATTTGTTCACTGTTTGGTCCTAAGTTGCAAATGGGAGCTTCAGATCTCAACCAGGTTAATTAGGGAATGGTTCAACAGAGTCAGGATGCCTCCTCAATGTCGGGAGGTAGGAGTAGAAACAGTCAAGAACTGGAACTTGATCAGTGTCACTTAGTGGCACATAGACTATTCTGTCTTTTTTAATTACATTATTTTAACCTATTTTTTTCTCTTTTTAATTCATTTCATGTGATGTTAACTTTGCTGACAAAGTCAATATTTGTTATTGATTTCTAATATCCCTCTAAGGTGGTGGATACTTGCTTGAACAGCTGTTTTTGTGTTGTAGGTATACTACAGTGCTTTACTCCTGTACAGTTTGATTCAGTGGTGGGACTGGCAAGGAAATTTCAAAGGGCAGTTGATAGTCAACCATGTAACTGTAGTTCTGATGCCACTTTAGGTCAAACCAAATGAGAGTATTTGAGGGGAAGATGAGTTTGTACAGCAAACCCATAATTTCATGGCTGCCATTTACTGAGATTAGTTTCTTATTGCAAAAGTATTCATTTAATTTAAGGTCCCCCATCTGCAGTAGTGGAATTTGAACTTGTGTTTCTGGACCAAAAAGTTGATGAATTACTGATTTGGTAACATTATCGTATGTTATCTTTCATTTGAATATTTAATGTAAACATTTAGAAATGGTATTAGAAGTAAGTACAAGATAAAAAAAGTGGCATAACTTGCATTTAGTAATATATTATCAGAAAGTTATGTATAAATTCTTGTCAAATGCTGGAGTGATTTAACAATACGAATAACAAAATTTAGACTATATCTGAATGATGTAATATGCAAGCAGTAGAAGTAGACTGCTAAGTATAGCTAATAGGAAGTGAGGTAATTGGATAAATATTTCATCATTTCAGACCACTTTTCAGGAAACAAGACTTGATATTCACATTTATCTGTTTCTGTTTAGGAAAATCCTCACTGACTATTCAGTTTGTTGAAGGGCAGTTTGTGGACTCCTATGACCCCACAATAGAAAACAGTAAGTAATCAGTTTTCTAATTTTCTTTGAAAATTTCACATTATGCTCAACTCATTAAATTTCAGAACTCTGTTCTTTGTAAACAGATAAAAATGTATGCACCCAGTTTTCCCTCTTGTATCTGTTCTAATTTTCCTAGTAGTACCTTGCGTAAGTGAGAAAGCTTCTGTTTGAACAAGTGTGGGTAAATACAGCTGAACAATATGCTGTTATACCTTGTACTTTGCACCTTGTATGCTTCAGCTATTGATACGACCTTCCAAAGTAATACTTTTAAAGCACAGCTTAGAATCTTAATTTTAAAACTTCCTTCATAACCACTGTAGTGGTTGGATATGTTGAATTTGAGGGAAGGGTTATTGTAGTCTTCAAATCCTCCAAAAGATTGAGAATTTCAAACTGAGACCTTGTGTCAACATTTTAAAAATATTCTGGCAGTTTTTCACCACATTTTAAGAGGTTTAATTCTAAGATAACACAGTGTGGAACTGGAAGAACACAGCAGGCCAGGCAGCATCAGAGGAGCAGGAAAGCTGATGTTTTGGGTCGGGACCCTTCTTCAGAAATTCAGAACATATCTCTCTGGACTCTTGTTATCTCATTTTTGAAGGCTTCTCATATTCTAGCCGTCCCTTTACCTGTGAACATCTGCCCCCAATCAACTATTGAAAGTTCTTGCTTAATACCATCAAAATTAGCCTTCCTCCAATTTCGAACTTTAACTTTTAGATTTGATCTATCCTTTTCCATCACTATTTTAAAACTAAATAGAAGTATGGTTGCTGGCCCCAAAGTGTTCCCCCACTGACATATCAGTCACCCTGCCTTATTTCCCAACAGTAGGCCACGTTTTGCTCCTTTTTTAAGTAGGTATAGCCACATACTGAGTCAGAAAATTTTCTTGTACGCACTAAAGTTCCTCTCCATCCAAGCCCTTAACAGTATGGCACTTCCAGTCTATGTTAGCAAAGTTAAAATCCCCGATCATTACCACCCTATTATTCTTACAGATAACTGAGATCTCCTTACCAATTTGTTTCTCAATTTCATGCTGACTACTGGGGGGTCTACAGTACAATCCCAACAAGGTGGTGATCATCCCTTTATTTCTCAGTTCCACCCAAATAACTTCCCTGAACATCTTCCCAGGAATATCCTCCCTAAGTACAGCTGTAATGTTATCCCTAATCAAAAATGCCACTTGCCCCTACCCCTCTTTCTACCCTTCCTACTATACTTATACCTGGAACATTAAGCTGCCATTCCTGTCCATCCCTGAGCCAAATCTCTGTACTTCCTATCCCATTGCCATGTCATCAACCATGCCCCGAGTTCATCTGCCTTACCTGTTAGGCCTCTTGCATTGAAATAAATGCAGTTTAATTTATCAGTCCTAAATCATTTTCTGCTTTGTTCCTGCCTGTCAGGCATGGCCTTGTTCTCATCTACGTTATCATTATTAGTTTTTCAAATATTCCACATTGCTCTGGACCACCCTGTCTTTCTGAATATATTTAAGCTTTTATGTGTTGATTTAAATGTCTCTTGTAAGTTTCTTAAGTTTCTTTTCAACTTTCCTTTTGTGCCTCTTACCTTTTTTTGTTAGTCGTTTTGTGTACCTTGTCTTTTAGTTTTTATACTATCTTTTGAGTCCACTTGGTAAGTACAGTTCGGATTCCTGGAGACAGTCAAAAAGGAGATTGGTGCAGTTGGGAAAATGAGTGAGTCAGGGCAGGCAGGAACAAAGCAGAGAATGATTTAGGACTGATAAATTAAACTGCATTTATTTCAATGCAAGAGGCCTAACAGGTAAGGCAGATGAACTCTGCACAGTTGATGGCGTGGGACTGGGATATCATAGCAAGTACAGAGATTTGGCTCAGGGGTGGACAGCACTCGCAGCTTAATGTTCCAGGTATAGGTATAGTAGGAAGGATAGAAAGGGGGGTGGAGGCAAGAGAGGAAGGGGGGTGGCATTTTTGATTAGGGATAACATTACAGCTGTACTTAGGGAGGATATTCTTGGGAAGATGTCCAGGGAAGTTACTTGGGTGGAACTGAGAAATAAGGGGATGATCACCACCTTGTTGGGATTGTACTGTAGACCCCCCAGTAGTCAGCATGAAATTGAGAAACACATTTGTAAGAATAATAGGGTGGTAATGATCGGGGATTTTAACTTTGCTAACATAGACTGGAAGTGCCATACTGTTAAGGGCTTGGATGGAGAGGAATTTAAGTGCATACAAGAAAATTTTCTGACTCAGTATGTGGGTATACTTACTAAAAAAAAAAAGGAGCAAAATGTGACCTACTGCTGGGAAATAAGGCAAGGTGACTGATATGTCCGTGGGGGAACACTTTGGAGCCAGCAACCATACTTCTATTTAGTTTTAAAATAGTGATAGAAAAGGACAGATCAAATCTAAAAGTTAAAGTTCGAAATTGGAGGAAGGCTAATTTTGATGGTATTAAGCAAGAACTTTCAAAAGTTGATTGGGGGCAGATGTTCACAGGTAAAGGGACGGCTAGAATATGAGAAACCTTCAAAAATGAGATAACGAGAGTCCAGAGACAGTGTGTTCCTGTTAGGGTGAAGGGCAAGGCTGGTAGGTGTAGTGAATGCTGGATGACTAGAGAAATTGAGGTTTTGGTCAAAGAGAAGGAAGCTTATGTCAGGTATAGACAGCAGGGATCAAGTGAATCCCTAAAAAAGTATAAAAGCTGTAGGAGTACACTAGGGGGAAACCAGGAGGGCAAAAAGGGGGCATGAGATATCTTTGGCAAATAGGGTTAAGGAGAATCCAAAGGGATTCTATTGAATATGTTAAATACAAAAGAATAACAAGGGAGAGAATAGGGCCCCTTAAAGATCAGCGAGGCCATCTCTATGTGGAACCACAGGAGAGGGGGGTGATACTAAACCAGTATTTTGCATCAGTATTTACTGTGGAGAAGGATATGGAAGGTAGAGAACATGGGAAAATAAACAGTCACATCTTGAAAAAATGTCCATATTACAGTGGAAGGGATGCTGGACATCATAAAACGTATAAAGGTAGATAAGTCCCTGGGACCTGATCAGGTGTAGCTTTGAACTCTGGGAAGCTAGGGAAGTGATTGTTGGGCCCTTTGCTGAGATATTTGTATCATTGATAGCCACAGGTGAGATGCTGGAAGACTGGAGGTTGGCTACCATGGTGCCACTATTTAAGGAAGGTGGTTAGGAAAAGGCAGGGAATTACAGACCATTTGAGCCTGACGTCAGTGGTGGGCAAGTTGTTGGAGGGGATTCTGAGGGACAGGATTTACATGTATTTGGAAAGGCAAGGACTGATTAGGGATAGTCAACATGCCATTGTGCTTGGGAAATCGTGTCTCACTAACTTGAATTAGTGAAGAAGTAACAAAGAAGATTGAGGACAGAGCAGTGGGTGTGATCTGTGTAGAACAAAAGCAAGTTGCTGGTAAAGCTCAGCAAGTCTGGCAGCATCCATGAAAGAAAAAACAGTTAACGTTTCGGGTCCAGTGACCCTTCCTCGGAATGCAGTTCTTTCAGTGATCTGTGTGGACTTCAGTAAGGCATTCAACAAGGGTCTGTATGGTAGACTGGTTAGCAAGGTTAGATCATGTGGAATACAGGGAGAACTAGCCATTTGGATACAGAATTGGTTCGAAGATGGAGGGTGGTGGTGGAGGGGTTGCTTTTCAGACTGGAGGTCTGTGACCACCAGTGTGCCACAAAGATCGGTGCTGGGCCCACTGCTTTTCATCATTTATATAAATGGTGTGGATGTGAACATAGGTAATATCGTTAGTAAGTTTGCAGATGGCACTGAAATTGGAAGTGTAGTGGACAGAGAAGAAGATTACCTCAGTACAGCGGGACCTTGATCAGATGGGCCAGTGGGCCAAGGAGTGGCTGATGGAGTTGAATTTAGATAAATGTGAGGTGCTGCATTTTGGAAAGGCAAATCAGGACAGGATTTATACACAGTAGTAAGGTCCTGGGGAGTGTTGCTGAACAAAGTGACCTTGGAGTGCAAGTACATAGTTCCTTGAAAGTGGAGTCCCAGGTTGACAGGACAGTGAAGGCGTTTGGTATGCATGCCTTTATTGGTCAGTGCATTGAGTAAATGAGTTGAGGGGTAATGTGTCAACTGTACAAGACATTGGTTAGGCCACTTTTGGAATACTGCATGCAATTCTGGTCTCCCTGCTCACGGAATGATGTTGTGAAACTTGAAAGGGTTCAGAAAAGATTTACAAAGGATATTGCCAGGGTTTGGAGGATTTGAGCTAATGGGAGAGGCTGAATAGGCTGGCGCTATTTTCCGTATAGTGTCGGAGGCTGAGGAGTGACCTTATAACGTTCATAAAATCATGAGAGGCATGGATAGCGTGAATCCACCCCAGGGTGGTCGAGTTCAAAACTAAAGGGCAAAGGTTTAAGGTGAGGGGGGAAAGATTTAAAAGGGACCCAAGGGGCAACATTTTCATGCAGAGGGTGGTTTTGAATTGGATTGAAATGAATCATTTGGTTCCTGGTCGCAACTCAGCCCCTTCCCAATTCCTTAGGTAGGTAGTTAAAAGGGGAGCTGGGGATAGAATTACGACAGCGGGGGAGAGAGAAGGGAGGAAAAACAAAGGAAGGACAAAAAGAAAAAGGAATAAGAACTGGTGAGCAGAGTGAAGCTCTGAATGGAGTGACTTACCCTACGGCCATCTTGCCAGACGGTGCATGTATGGAATGAGCTGCCAGAGGACGTGGTGGAGGCTGGTACAATTACAACATTTAAAAGGCGTCTGGATGGGTGTATGAATAGGAAGGGTTTAGAGGGATATGGGCCAAATGCTGGCAAATGGGACTAGATTAATTTAGGATATCTGGTCGACTTGGAGGAGTTGGACCTAAAGGTCTGCTCCCATGCTGTAGAGCTCTATGACAGTAGGTAAAATAAGTGGGAAATCATTTGATGCTTTAAGATAATTCTAAAAATTAACTTTATAGGGCTTTTTGGAACTGAGAGATGGGAATGCATAGTTGAGTTGGCTGTGGAAGGGAATGGAGAAATTATGATTAAGAACAGCACAGCATTTTATTCCAGTACTGTATAATGTTCCTAGAATTATTTGGAATGAAAGTTGGACTGATGAAAACCTCGGAAATTGGGTAACAGTGCTTAAGCAACATCCTGAGAGTTTGGAAATGTTATAGTTATAGTCATTGACATTTGTACTTTTGTAGTTCTATGAAGAATTACATTTCATAAAATCTTGGTAATTTTTAGTTTTCTGTTCAGTTGATGTATTTGAGTGAGGAGGAAGCTGCGACTGCCATTTTGTTTCACCCACTGAGTTTAATTAAATGAATAAAATATTAAGTCTGTTGATTTATAACTTAGAAAGAGAGAAATCTCAACTTAGCAGTCCCAAGACTTGATGGTGAGGATCTAACTGCCACCTATTTAAAGTATATTGACTCTTTCTAACTGATTATAGCAATTACAGTGGCCTGCTATTTTTCCTTTCAGTCATTATATTCAAACCTTTAATCTTCTCCCTGTTGCACCAGGAATGGTTGCACTTCAAAAAAAAAATTGATTAAACTTTATCCAGCGTTCTTTTTTGTCCACTGTACAACAGTCGAGAACAAAACAAACAAAAATAATAGCAACTGCCTCTGTATAACAACAATGTCCAGTCCTATTGCTGCTTCAGCAAAGACCTTCCCTCTCTCATGAGGTCAGAAATGGGGATATTTGTTGATTGCACGTTGTTCAATACCATTCATGAAACTGTAATACTGAAACTCTCCATGCCCAAATTCAGCAAGACCTGGGCCACATCTAGTCTTGGGCTGATAAATGCCAAGCAACATTCCTGATATAAATGCCAAGCAATGACCATCTGTCAACAAGAGAGAATTAAGAGCAACTATTTGGGCATGAAAAGTGAACTAGCTGCAGTGAACTGGGACACTAGGTTTGGGAATACCTTGATAGAGACTTGGTTGCAGATATTTAAATGGATATTTAAGAATCATAATGCTCAATAAGTACGTGCTGTTATAAAGAAAAATTCTAAAGGGAGGATCTATCATTTGTTTTCCTAAATAAGTTAGGAAAACTTAAAGGGAAAAAGCACATAACACAAAGATGAGGGGCAGCTCAGATGGTTTGACACAATATGAAGATTGTCAGAGAATGACTAAATGGTTAATCACAAGGGAAAAAGTTAGTTAAGAATGTAAGAACTGCAAAAATTTCTACAAGTATTTAGAAGGAAAAGTGTAAGTGAAGTGACTTAGTGAAGTGAAGTGACTAGAGAATGAGAGTGCGAAGCTCAGAGTTAAGATGGCAATGGTGGAAAGAGTAAACACTATAGAGGATACGCAAATTGCAAGGGAAAGAGGAACTTGGTGAAATTATAATCATTAGGGTAGTAGTTCTTATTAAACTGATGGAGCTGTGGTCTGATAAGTCTTCAGGTCCAGATAACCTTCATCCTAGGGTCTGAAAAGCTAGTAGATGTATTGATGTTAATGTGCCATAATTCCATTGATTATGGAAAGAACCAAATTTAAGCCCTCTATTTAAGAAGGGAGGGAACCATCTGCCAGAAAACAGGAAACAGTATGCCTGATTGCCTGAAATCTGTAGTGTTAGAATAGTTATTAAGGAGATTATTGCTGCACACTTAGAAAACATTAAGGTAATCGGAAGAGTCCAGCACAGTTTTGTCTAAGGAAAATCATGTTTAATCGATTTATTACTGTTCTTTGAAAGTATATAGCTTGAAAACACTGTGGATTAAAGGGGAGCATGTAGACTTTGGATGCAGAAGGCATTTGAAAAGGTGCCACATCAAAGATTATTGTGGATGATAAAAGTTAGTCTCCATAGGGGTAGCATATTGTCATGAATATAAGATTGGCTGGCAGAAAACTGAATATGCATGAATGGGCCTTTGCATGGTTGACAGGATGTTACAGGTTGACAGTCCTGCAAGGGGTCTGTGCAGTTTTTATATCAAATACTTTGAATAAAAGGAACAAAGACATGACAGTTAAATTTGCAAATGGCTGTAAAGTAGTAAAGCATGTTGTGAAGAAGACATAAAGAAGTTGCAGGCTGATAGATAAGTTGAGTGAGTGGGCAAACATCAGGCACATGGATTATAATGTGGGAAAATGTGAAGTTCTTCACTTTAGCGGGAAGAATTACTTGAATATTAGAATACCAGAATATTACTTAAATGAACAGCAACTGTGAAATTCTGAGGTGCAGAGAGATTTAAGTGTTCCAGTGCATAAGTCACAAGGTTAACATGCAGATACAGTATTGTAACCAAGTTGGCAGTGGAGAATGGTGACTTTGTACACTTCTCACTGTACTAATGTATTCCATTACTTGAGTACACATGACGATGAAATCTAATCCGAATCAAGAAGATTAGTCTGACGCTATCCTTTATTTGCAAGGAATTGAACATAAAAGTAAGAATCTTAAACAGCCTCAGTACTCAAAACCACCAACTGCCAGTTTCCAGATGCCAGCCTACAACTCATCCACTTCACCTTTGCCAATCAGTTCTTCATCCAGACACACGGAACAGCCATGGGGACCAGATTTGCTTCCCATTATGCCAACGTTTTGATGCACAGGTTCGAACAAGACTTCTTTGCGGCACAGAACCTCCGTCCAATGCTGTACACCAGCTACATTGAAATTTTCTTCCTTTGGACTCCTAGTGAGGAATCACTGAATCAAGTTTCATCCCACCATCAGACCTACCATGGACTACTCTTTGGAATCAGTCTCCTTCTTGGACTCGCACATCTCCATTAGGGCCGGACACCTCAATACCTCATTCTACCGCAAGCCTATGGATAAC
Source organism: Rhincodon typus (assembly GCF_021869965.1). Classification (NCBI taxonomy): domain Eukaryota; kingdom Metazoa; phylum Chordata; class Chondrichthyes; order Orectolobiformes; family Rhincodontidae; genus Rhincodon; species Rhincodon typus. The sequence continues at coordinate 13,049,555 of NC_063333.1, forward strand.
CTCATGATGGTGCACTTCTCTAGTTTCCACCCTAAACCTGTCAAGCCCTACCCCCACAGGCTCTGTTCAGATGAGGAACAAGATGAACACCTGAAGGTGCTGAAGGATGTCCTCATAGAAACAGGATACAGTGCTCAACTCGTCAGTCGCCAGTTCCAACCTGCCATGGCGAAAAGCCTTAATGACCTCCTCAGAAGACAGACACGGAATACGTCTGATAGGGTACCCTTCGTCGTCCAGTACTCCCCAGGAGTTGAGAAACTATGCCATGTTCTTTGCAGCCTTCAACACATTGATGATGAGCACCTCAGCAAGATCTTCCCCATACCTTCACTTCTCGCCTTCAAGCAATTGCTAAACCTTAAACAGACCGTTGTTCGCAGCAACCTACCCAGCCTTCAGGACAATATCGACCACCGCACGATACAACCCTGTCATGGCAACCTCTGCAAGACTTGTCAGATCTTCTACGTGGACGCTGCCATCACACAAGGGAATACCACCCACCACGTGCACGGCAGATACTCATGTGACTCGGCCAATGTTGTCTATCTCATATGCTGCAGGCAAGGATGCTGCGAGGCATGGTACATTGGTGAAACCATGCAGACCCTATGACAACAGATGAATGGACACTGTGCAACAATTGCCAGACAGGGATGTTCCCTCCCAGTGGAGAAACACTTCAGCGGTCAAGGACACTTTACCTTGGATCTTCGGGTAAACATCCTCCAAGGTGGACTTCGGGATACACAACGACACAGTCACCAAGCAGAGGCTGATAGGTTCACTACCAATGAGGGCAGCCACAACCGGGGTCTTGGGTTCATGTCACACTACAGGTGACCCCACCATTCTGAACGTGCGCGCACACAGTCACAGATCCACTGTCATGCCCCCTCACGCAGTCACTCTCGCACGCTCTTGAATGCTCGCTCGCTGTCTAGCGCTCGCCCTCTTGCGCCCTCTCCCCTACACACACAGACACCCACTCTTTCTCTCTCTCTCTTCTGCCCACACAGATTCGCGCATGCGCACATGAATCTATGGGGTGAATTTGTATTTGCAGATACATTTTATTTTGTTCAAAAAGCACACAATTTATAGATGGCCAGTCAATGCAGCATTTTATGAATTTCTACTTTGGAAATAAAACATGTCTGATTCCAAACCAACCCACAAACAGATTCTAAACAAGGCCTCACACCTAACATGCATTTTCTGACCTCAAAGGCCCACCTCTTCTTTACACTGATAAAACCATTAGTTTTTTCAGGGCAATGACTTCAAAGGAATTTGTAGTTTTAATTAATTGAAACCTTCTAACTGATTAAAGATTTAACAGCATCTTAGATTTGTTTAATACATCCTCATCAGTGGTGTGACCCTTTGATCTTTTACTGTGTCTGATACTACCCCTCTCACTAACACCTGAAGGAGCAAGGCTCTGAAAGCTTTGTGTTTTCAAATAACCTGTTGGACTATAACCTGGTGTCATGTGATTTCTGGACTTGTCCACCCCAGTTCAACACTGGCACCTCCACATCATTAAACTTCAGTGATGCAGGGCAGTCATGACATGCATTTTGAATGCTGTTTGTGGTTTTGGTTTCCTATTTAAGGAAGGATGTAAATGCATTGGAGGTAGTTCAGAGGAAGTATACTAGATTGTGGACAAGATGGATGTTCAGAGAATATTTCCTGTTGTGCATTAGTCCAGATCCATAGGACACTTTTAAAGTTAGAGGTTGCCCTTTTAGGACAGATGAAGAGCTGCCTGTGAGGCCATGTCATTGAATATTTTTAAGGTTGTGGTAGATGATTGTTTGGCAGTGGAATCAAGGGGCCCTTGAACGCACTCTGCTACTTACATTCCCATCCACCCAAAATTAGCCTTCATTCCCTTTTTAACAAGAATCAGTCCATCTCTCTTGAACATAATCTGTGACACTGCCTCTACTGCCTTTGGAGATGGAGAGCTCCAAAGTTTCGCAACCATCTGAGTGTCTGGGTATTGGCTAAAAAAAGTGCTCTCTTTCAGCCTCTCGCAAAGAAACATGCCTGATGACACAGTAAATTTCTAACAAATCATATCACTGAGATTTCAAAAGACTGGTGAAATATTCACGACTGATAAAGACACTAATTAAATAACCATAATTTCTGGTTAAATCCTTTTCACGGATTCTCTAAGGATTTTCAACCATATATACATTTCAACTTTCTTTTATACTGGATACTATCCTTTTTTAACTTTGCACCTGTATACTTATGTGTAACATCAAGTCTTTTCTTTCTCAGGTGAGCAGACGAAAAGATTGCTCCGTCTTCCACTGGAGAAAACTTTGTAATTAACTCTTAACTGATAGATAAGACATTGAGTAACTCTGTTTTAATTAGAGGGAAGTATAGCCTCATGCTAAAAGAGGATCTTTGCAGCCAACTGAGGAAGATGGGGGATAAAAGGGAACTGATGAATTCCTCCTGACCTATTTGTGGCAATTGTGTGATTCTAAACTTTGTAAGGATCAGAGCTTGCCTTGTGCTTGCAAAATCCTTTTATTCTAATTTTTCCTGATGACAAAACTCTGATTGAACAGGCACTTTTACAGGTGGGGTTAAGGGATTGAGCACATGGAGCGCCTTTTCAAATTTAACATCAAAGTAGAGAAAGGCCAAAAGAGAGGATTTGGTTGAATGCAAAATCTTCAGCTGGTTGCAAGTTGTATGTCGAAGTCTGACACAGAAAGTGGTATTGTAGAAATTACATGATTTTGGCAGCCTAAATGAATAAAGCTACAAATAAAAATATAGTACCATTTCTGCAATGGCACTTAGCCTAGCAACCATCTAGAAGAAAACTTAGTAACATGGGATGCACTTAGCCTAGCAACCATCTAGAAGAAAACTTAGTAACATGGGATGGAATGCCATCAACGAGTGCAATCTATCAGTTTGCTTTCTTGGAAATATCAGGCTTTGTTACAGTTCAGAGTTAAGTATGTTTAAATTTAATGCACACGTTCCATTTCATATATACCAAATGGATCCAAAAATTAGGTAATATTCTTCTGGATTATATCAAATTCCTGGCTTCTGTATCTCCATTTGCTTGCCTTTCTTTCCTCTCTGCTTCAACGTTAGCATATTACTTCTGTTTCAAATTGCTCGTGCCCAGTCTAAATATAAATCTACCATGCTATCTGCAGTGTCTTCCTACTAATTGAACTGATATGTTGCTGTCTGGAGTTCAGTGTCACCATGGCGGCTGTTCAGTAACATTTAAAGTCTTTTGGCTTTCTGTGTTCTGCTTTACATTTGCAAAACTACAAGCTGGATTTTGTTTTACCTAAAATTGTGCCAGCATAAAATCTATGATTGTTACTTTGTGATACAGCACAGAAGGTCATATGAGCTACTGGTCCTTAGAACTACAGGGTTCCCCAATTTTCAAACATCTGGCTTACGTACGCATGATCCTATAAAGGAGTGTAATTTTACACATCCAATGTGTAAACATTTCCTGTACTTATGAACAGCTACTTTGCATTGTCCTGCATATGTTCCCACTTGGGTACAAATAGCTAAAGTTCAAAGTGCAAATGGAAAATAAAATAAGGGGCCAAAAGATAGAGAATACACTAACACCTAACAGTAAAAACTATTCTCTAATTCATCTATGGCTGCACTTTGAAAATCTCTGCTACCAAGGCTTTGACCCCCTCGCCTCCATCTTCAGCACAATATTAGTGCAACTGTTAATTTACTAATTAACACCCTCCACTTTGGATTGAAATGCAGCCATTACACACATGCATCCTGGCCATTCCCCTGGTATGACCCTCAACTCAAGTTCAAGGGCAGCAGACTTAAAGAATATGGCAGACAACCAGTTTAGCCATTCATCCACTACCAGGTCTAACTGGACAGACTAAAATAGTACTGGGTCCTTCCTTCATCTGCTAAAACTGCTCATTATTCGACCATTGTCCTGGAATGCAGAGATAACCCTGGCTTCTTTTCTACTCTGCAAATGTCTTTCTTTTGAAATTCTATTCCCTGTTTCCTCCTCAGTTGCCTCAGACAGTGTGCAAGCAGCTCTGGATTTGTCACTAGGATGAGGTAGTTTGTTTTATTGGCTCTGCCAAGTCGTTCCCATCCACTAGCCCACTTGACTAAATTTCCTTTAATGCTGTTCCTTGTCCTAGCCCTGCAATTGCATATTTCTCTACTTTTTTGTATCTCCTCACTTGCCCACTCTGAGCTCATCTTGTGCCTGGGACCCACCATCTGATCCCATGATCCTATTCTCACTCAGCTACTCATCATCCAACCTGGTCTCCAAGTTAGTTAGTATTTTGAGCAGTTCACTCCATCAGTGTACTGTTTGTGTGCCTCTCCTTTTACACCTGTTGTCATTACCTTGCTCCTCAAATTTAAAAAGAACCCTTGACCCCTCAGTCCTTGCAAAATACTATCCCACCTTAAACTAAAATAGGTGGTATAGTGGACAGTGAGGAAGGTTTTCAGAAGTTGCAGCAAGATCTTGATCAGATGGGGAAGTGGGCCAGGAAGTGGCAAATGGAGTTTAATATAAGTGTGAGGTGTTGCAACTCCAGGTAGGAGTTTCATGGTGAATAGTAGGGCCTTAAGGAGTGTAGTGGAACAGAGGTACCTTGGAGTTCAGGTGCATGGATCTTTGAAAGTGGAGTCACAGGTAGACAGGGCAGTGAAGAAGGCTTATGTCACACTGGCCTTCATTAGTCAGGATATAGAGTTTTAAAGCTGGGAAGTTGTGATGCAGTTGTATATGACGTTGGTGAGGTTGCACTTGGAGTATTGTGTTCAGTTTTGGACACCTTTCTATTGAAAGGATGTTATTAAACTGGAAAGAGTGCAGAAGAAATTTACATGGATGTTGTCAGGAATCAATGGATTGAGTTATAGGGAGAGGTTGGGCAAGCTAGGACTTTTTTTTTCTTTAGAATGTGGGAGAGTGAAGGGGGATCTTATAGAAGTGTATAGGATCATGAGAGGAATGGATATGGTGAATGCACTCGGTCTTTTTCCCAGGGTTGAGGAATTGAGGACTAGAGGGCATCAGTTTAATGTAAGATGGGAAAGAATACATGGGAACCTGAGGGGCAACGTTTTTACACAGTGGGTGGTACGCAAATGGAAAGAGCTGCCGTGGAAGTGGTTGAGGCGGGTACGTTAACAACATTTAAAAGGCATTTGGCAAAAGCATGGGCAGGAAAGGTTTAGAAGGATATGGGTCAAGTGCAGGGAAATGGGCTTAATGTGGCTGGGCATTTTGGTCGGCACGGACCAGTTTGGGCCAAAGGGCCTATCTCCATGCTGTAGGACTCTGACTGTCTTTTTCCCTCAAACATCCATGAACAGGTCAGCTTGAATCGCTGCAGTTGAGTTTCTATTCATGCCACAGTTTCAGAACAGCTCTTATGGCCAGTGACAGTGTGCATGCAAGACAATATCTTCCTCTTTGTCTTCTGAACTTGTCTGCAGTTTCGGATGTAGTTGACCACATCCTGCTCCTTCAGTGCCTCTCCACTGTTGTCTGTTTGGACGAAACTACATTTGAAGTTCCATTCCCATCTAGTCATAGGTAAAAACGCACTTGGGGCTCTTCCTGCAGAAGCTGTTGCTATTTCATGTGCTGTTTACCTGTTGCCCCCAAGGAAGAATCATTCGTGCTCTCCTATTTCTCAATAGTATTGTGCCCCGTAGTTGACATCATCTTAAAGCATGGTGTTAGTGTTCACATGTACGCTGACAACACCTACTTTAACCTCACATCACTTTATTCTTCTCCACGTTGCTAAATGGTCAGATTCCTTATCTGTGTGCAGAAGTTTTTTTCCATCAAATCTCGGGTCATCTCCACTGCCTCCAGGGGTCCCCAGCAGCATAGATGCCAGTCTTCAACAAATTTGATTTTCTCCACATGATATCAAGAAACCGCTAGAAGCATTGGATGCTACAAAGACAATAGGCTGTGATAATATTCTGGCAATACTACTGAAGACTTCTGCAGAACTTGTTCCAATACAGCTACAACACTAGCATCTGCTCAACCATGTGGAAAATTGCCCTGGTATGTCCTGTCCACAAAAATGCAACAAATACAACCACGTCAATTGACCCCACATCAGTCTGTTTCCGTAAACTGTAACATCCACTTCCCTATCTCCAGATTGCAAGAGTTTGTGATGGCAGAGCCGATTTTATGGAAAGGGTGATAAATATTCTTTTCTGTTTTCAGCACCAAATACATGCTTAGCCTCGTAGATAGCTTGCTTTGGATTTAAACATGTTTAACTACATAGATTAATTAGTGCTTGTCATGCCATCTATCCTCAGTAATTGGAAAAATTAATTTTTCCAATTTAAAAAGCAGGAGGTCTTTCCTTCCTTCCAGAAGTCAGTGAATTACCCTGAGAATAACATAACTGGCAAATCTCAAATAATTCCCACTTGACTAAGTTTTAATAAAGATGGAAGGCTTTTCCATTAAGGGAATATTGGGGTCCTGCCTTTCAGCCATGTTCTGTTCACTTGTCTTTTCCAGCTGGGACCAAAGTCCAGACAACAATCTGGAGTAGGTAAGAATTGTGGCTGATTTTACTCTCCAAACTAGGTAAAATGGGGCCAGTTACAGACCCCTACTGTTATCCAAATGGATCAGGTAACTTAGACTAACGGTTAAACATTTAGCTTGGTGCCATGGGATGGATGAAATAATTAAGGAACAGGTAGATGGGGAAAATAGTCTGAATATAATCAGAGTTGCACAGGTAGTTCTAAATCATGTACTCTTAGGGAAAGTGAACTGTGTATATGTAGCACAGAAGTTTATAGCACAGAAAGAAGCATTCACCCATCTGCAACTCTAAATATTCACTGAACCTGGCCTCCTCCTTTTTATTGTACATTTCAAATATTAAAATTTCCATTTCTGTAATGGTTTCCAATCAAATATTCCATGTTTAAAATCTTTGAGAAGATTTATAGCTCAGGTTGTGGATGAGGTTGTAGACTTGCTTGCCGAGCTGGTGTATTTCACTGCAGATGTTTCGTCGCCCTGCTAGACAACATCATCTGTGCACCTCTGGTGAAGCGTTGGTGTTCTGTCCCAGTTATTACTTGTATGCCTCAGTTTCCTGGGGTGGTTGGCATTACTTTCGGTTCTGTTTTTCGTGGTTTGTATATCGGGTCCAGTTCAATGTGTTTGTTGATGGAGTTCCAGTTGGAATGCATGCCTCTGTTTGGCTTGTGTTATTATGGATATGTTGTTCCAGTCGAATTTGTGTCTTCCTTTGTCGTGTGTATTGAGACCAGTGAGGATTGGTCATGTCTCTTGGTGGCTGATTGGTGTTCATGTATCCTTGTTGTTAGTTTTCTTCCAGTTTGGCCTATATGTTTCTCATATTCCTTGCATGGTATATTGTGTATTACATTAGTTTTATTGGTTGTGGGTATGGGATCCTTTACGTTCGTCAGGTTGTTGGTTTGTGGGCTACCCTGATACCTAGGGGTCTGAGTAGTCTTGTGGTCATCTCTATTATGTTCCTGATGTACAGTGAGGTGACTAGTGTGTCTGGTCGTGTTGTGTCATCTTGTTGTGGTCTGTCACAGAGGTAATGGCAGATTGTGCTTTTTACGTATCCGTTCCTTTTTAAAACCTCTGTATAAGTGCTCTTGTTCTGCTTTGTGCAATTCCGGTATGCTGAAGTGTGTTGTGGCCCGTTTGAATAATGTCCTGATGCATCTCCATTTATGGGTGTTGGGGTGGTTGCTGGAGTAATCAAGTATCTGGTCCGTATGTGTGGTCTTTCTGTATGTGCTAGTCTGGAGTTCCCCGTTGTTCTTACATTCTACCATTATGTCTAGGAAGGTAATTGTTCTCTTCTTTTGTGAATTTTATTCAAGTGAGGATGTTGTTTGTGTCGATGGGTTTCTTCTAGTCTTTGATAATCACGAAGGTGTCATCTACAAAGCAGACTGAGTTTGGGTTGTGTAGTGGGGAGCACTGTTCATTCTAACTTTTGCATTACCGCTTCTGCAATCAGTCCTGATATTGGGAATTCCACTGGTGTTCCGTTGATTTGTTTGAATATGCAGTCGTTGAAGGTAAAGTGGGTTGTGAGGCACAGATCCAGCAGTTTCCGGGTGCTGTCCTTGTTGATGCTGTTGGTGTCGTGGGGTGCCTGCCTTCCTGATTCATCCAGTAGTGTGGCAATTGTCTCTTTGTCTGGGTCGATGTTTATGGATGTAAATAGTGCTGTTATGTCGAAGGATATCGTTATCTTGACCTCTTCTATTCTGGTGTCCTTGATGTTGAGGAATTCTTGGGAGGAGTGGATGGTGTGGGTAGTGTTGTCAACCAGGTATGTCAGTTTCCATTGTAGTTCTTTGGCTAGTCTATATGTTGGCGTGCCTGGTAATGAGACAGTGGGTCTGAGGGGGACCCCTGGCTACGTACCTTGCGGAGTCCGAAGAAGTCCATGAGACAATAGTCCAAACACTGAGCAGAAAAGGTAAGTGGAACACATTCAACACGAGAAAAAAGCCCTGGAACGATTCAAAGACAAACATCGCAATATTACTGAGATGATAGGAACTGCAGATGCTGGAGAATCTGAGATAACAAGGTGTAGAGCTGGATGAACACAGCAGGTCAAGCAGCTTCAGAGGAGCAGAAATTTCTGAAGAAGGGTCGAGGCCCGAAACGTCAGCCTTCCTGCTCCTCTGCTGCTTGGCCTGCTGTGTTCATCCAGCTCTATACCTTGTTATCACAATGGTGGATGAATGACGCATGACAGTAATCCTTTATAGGAAGGATGTGGAAGCTTTAGAGAGGGTGCAGAGGAGATCTACCAGGATGCTGCCTGGACTGGAGGGTAGGTCTTATGAGGAAAAGTTGAGGGAGCTAGGGCTATTTTCATTGGAGCGAAGAAGGATGAGAGGTGACTTGATAGAGGTGTACAAGATGATGAGAGGCATAGACAGAGTGGATAGCCAGAGACTTTTCCCAGGGCGGAAATGACTGTTACGAGGGGACATAATTTTAAGCTGATTGGAGGAGGGTATGGGGGGGATGTCAAAGGTAGGTTCTTTACACAGTGTGCTTGGCTTGTGGAATGTGCTGCCGGCAGTAGTAGTGGAGTCAGATACATTAGAGACATTTAAGCAACTCTTGGATAGACGCAATGATAGTAAAATGTAGGGTATGCAGGGTCATTTGATCTTAGTAGGATAATAGGTCGGCACAACATCGTGGGCCGAAGGGCCTGTACTGTATTGTACTGTTCTATGTTCTATGTTTAATAGAGCCCAATATATCGAGAAAGCTAACACACTAGCAGATACCGACACCTACCAACAGATGGTGATAGACCTAACACCACAGTCAGAGAACTGGATCAAAACAACCCTGAAGTAATTAAACAACTCTGGAGATATCAGAAGGACGCAAACCAAAAAATGAAGCCGGAGGGATCCAACATAGCCCGCTTCAATGGATTTCCCAAAGTACACAAGCCAGGGGTCCCCCTCAGACCTATTGTCTCACTACCACGCACACCAACATATAGACTAGCCAAAGAACTACAACGGAAACTGAAATACTTATAGGCAAATAAATAACAAGTGGGACAGAACATCAACACTTCACCACAGCTGCACTGACGATGTTACCTAGCAGGGTAACAAAGCTCCTGCAATCAAACACACCGGCTCGGCGAGCAAGTCTACAACCTCCATGTCTTTATATATCCATAATAGGGTATTGAATTCCCCAAAGTTTGCTTCAGGTGCACTGACCTCCATTTACATTTATTTGAATGTAAACCAAGTTTAAGCGTTAGCCAGTCGTGATTGTGAAGTTGATATATTAATGCACCATATCGCCATCAACAGAAATTCCATAATCTTGCTGAAAGTTGCATCCAAACTAAAATGCAGTAAAGTCAAAACTATTCTGCATAGTGAAAATTGCATGATACAACTGGTTTCAAAGGAAATTAAATAGTGGTAATGAGCAATAATGTTGCTGTAGAACAGTAAGAATTGGCTCTGCCATCGCAAGCTATCTGTTGCATTCTGGAGAAAGGAGCAATGAATGTGTGAACACGCAATATAGATGAGAATCAAGATAGCAGTTGTTAGAAAGCGGCAGTTCTGTGATGAAGTTAGTAAATGGATAGATGATGCAAAAGGCAGACCCTTGCGAATGACGACCTTTGCAAGTGGAAGTCTAGACAGGAAAAAAAGTTGGTGAGCAAGGATACAGTGAGAGGAGGAAGTCTTGAACTTAATGCTGAAGGTTTTTTTAAACTTGTGGGAGTCTAAATTTATGTATTTTTAAAGGACTTTCTTTTCCAAGATTATTTCAGGAGGTAGACTTACAGCGTCATTGCCAGTTTGTCTTGATTGCCCTTAAGCATAATAGACTAAGTAGCTTAAAATCATATGATGTTGTTAAAATCAAAAAACAGACCCCGTGTTCTCCGATGGGGTGAGCTGCGAGGTTTCTCTCATAAAGCAGTATTCTGATGCAGATTTCTTTCCTTGATGAATTTTTACAGCTGAAGACTTTCAAAAGAGAATTGGATATGTACTTGTAAAGGGGGGAAAAAAGCTCCTCCGAAGTAACAACACAATAGACAGAATGGTGTCATTCTGTGATGAAAGACAGTTGCCACAAGCAAGGCAGAGCTGAGTCCCTTATAAACCACAATTTTCACCCTTCCAGACACAATGAATGTGACTGTCTCAGATTGAGCTCTGTCAGATATGGACTTATCCACTCAAAATAAAAGTTCAGTAAATGCAACATTGTCACATTATGTTCACTCATTACATAGTGTTTTGTAGAATCAGAAAATGCAAGCTGCTGATAATAGAGACAATGACAGGGCGCAGATTTAAAGCAATTATCAAAAGAAGCAATGGAAACGTGATAAACTTTCATGCAGCATGTATTAAGATCTGTAGTGCGCTTACAAAGAATGTAGTGGCGACACATCCAATATCCAATCCAGACATTCAGAAGGAAATCAAACTATTATCTGAAAAGGAAAATATACAGAATTATGAAGAGAAAGTGGAAGGGAATGAAATTGCTCATTTGGAGAGCCAATGCCAACATAATAGACCAAGTGGCCGCCTCCTGTCATGTAATAATTCTGTGAATAAGGATGAATCATTCTGCAAAAAAAGTGTCCTTGGTATGTGCTTCTTGCGTAGCCTGAGAATCTGCAAAATTTGTTGCAACAAACAGTCTTGTATAAACTTGCCAGTATTAGAGTGAAGTACTATCCAATTTGTCAGGATCCCAGCAGCACGCTTCAAGTAAAAAGCTAAACTTAAACATTTAATGCTATTGTTGATAATATAATTTATGCGAGTGGAAGTATTTTATGTCACAGATGTTAATTTTGAGAGGGTAACTTCACTCTTCTCATCCTTTTGATGAGTCAGCCATTCAGATTTGTGTTCTTCCATCTGTACGCAAGTAGTTTCTGAGAATAGCTAGTGCCACCAATTCACAATAGCAGCACATGTCCTTGATTATGGATGATTTAGGGCTGTTTTGTACATTGATGAGAAAGCAGAGCAATATAGCCATACAGTACTTAAAGTTTTTATATTCTAGCCATAGATAACTGAAGTCCATTCTGAATTTATATCTCCTTTCCTATAACAATTTTTTTCCAAGTTACTGCAAGAGATTTTAGAATTAGTGTTGAACATTTTAAAGGAAGCATTCCATTAGGTTTTTGTGAATTAATCATTAAATAGTGTTGTGAAATCACCACTAATGTTCACATTTCAGATAGCTAAAACGTGACTCTCGTGATTTAAAATTAATACTTGTGATTCTGGCTGAAATATGTTTGTTCCTTGGGTGTTTTTGTAGATGAGCTCTGTGTACCTATACATAATGTCACTTGTGGAAAAAAAAATTAGAATCATGTGATTTTCTGAATCTTAAACCCTTCAGTCATGGAAAGGTTAATTCTGCAGCGGATTCCAAAGTATAGTGAATGTGACGTAGACACGTGAGCTAAAAATTGCTGATTGCTGAGTGGGAACTGAGGTGCTATTTTTAGCACTTGACAGGTTGCAGAATCAACTCGTGTACTACTCTGTGCTATCTTTGTCTGTGGGTCAATTGCTGATGCTGTTGTAATTGTAATGAAGTTGGAAAGGCAATTTCACATTTGAGCACTTTCTTTCCCTGTAGCTCTTCATATTTGTGAAGTATTTACCAAAGATGTTTATACATTGTTGTTTCCTGACAAAGGATATTCTGATGTTTTGTGTCTATTTCATGTAATGGGAAAAATTTGCTACTCACCAAGAAACACATTGCACAGGGAGTATGTTTGCCATTGTCCTATGGATTCATTAATTTTATGCTGCACCAGAGGACTGAGTTTGGCTACAAACATTCATATTCTCCCTCCATCAGCATCAATACATTGTATAAGTAACATGGCATTATAGCAGTTGACAGCATTACTTGTGTGTAAAAGTTTTGGTTTGATTCAAACTTTTCCTTTGGATAGAGTAAATGCAATCAGCCATTTCTGTAATCTAAAGTGCATTTTCTCCTCAGGAAAACGAAACCTGTAAAAATCCAAAAACAAAAACAGAAGTTGCTGGAAAATCTCAGCAGGTCTGGCAGCATCTGTGGAGAGACATCAGAGTTAATGTTTCTGGTCCAATGACCCTTCAGAACTGATGTTCGCCAGGGAAAAAAATGTTTTTTATGCAGAAGGTAGTGTGGGGGGGAGGGGTAGCTGTAGAGGTGTGACACAGTTGGACAGACAAAGGAGTGGATAATGGTCAGCCTAGGAGAATGAATGGCTGCTAATGACGGCTATTAGTGGCTAATAATGAGTAGTGTGAAGTAGCAAACTGTGTGATAACAAGGCCTGGTGTATGGGGGTTGGGGTAAGGACATGGGAGAAGGTGCCTCAAACCCTAAAATTGTTGAAATTAATATTGAATCCAGAAGGTTGTAGAGCAATGAAAACAATCTATCAATGTCAGCAAAACTAAAGAACTGATCATTGACTTCAGAAAAGAAAGAGGAGAACATGCCCCCATCTACTTCGGAACTGAGGTTGAGAGGGTGAAGAATGACAAGCTCCTCAGTGACAATAACTGATGACCTGTCCTGGACTTGCCACGTAAATGCAACAGTCAAGAAGGCACAACAGCGCCTCTTTATCCTCAGGCAGCTCAGGAAATTTGGCATGTGCATAAAGTCCCTCACCAGTTTCTACAGGTGCATCATTGAGAACATACTGTCTGGGTCCATAAAGGACTGGTATGGCAACTGCTGTAGCCAACTTTCTATCCATGGACTCTATTTGCATGGCTCGCTGCCGCAGAAAGATGGCCAACATCATCAAAGACCCGTTGCACCCTGGTAATGACCTCTAGCCTTTTCGGTCAGGCAGAAGATACAGAAGCCTGAACACGTACAAGTAGGTTCAGGAACAGTTTCTTTCCAGCTGTTATCAGACTGTTGAATGGACCTGTATGCCTCGAAGTCTTTTTGAACTGTTCATCCTTTGCTTGTTGTGAACTGCCTGTACCACTTAAACAAAACTTTTCACTGTATTTTGGTACACGCAGCAATAAATCGATCAAATCAAATCAAATCAAATCAGTTCCCAAACAGAAAATGAGGTGCTGCCCTTCCAGCTTGTACTGAGCTTCGCTGGAACACTGCAGCAAGCCTGAGACAGAGATTTTGGCTGGGGAACAAGCTGGTGTGTTGAAGTGGCAGGCACCTGGAAACTCAGGGTACTTCCGTGCACACAGAATGTAGGAGTTCTGTGAAATAGTCACCCGGTCTTTGCTTTGTTTCCCCACTGTAGATGAGATCGCATTGTGAGAAGCGAATACAGTAGACTAAAACGCTGCACTTTACCTGCACTTCACTCAACATGGGGGTGGGGTGTGGGGGTGGAGTGTTGGGGGTGGAGGAGGAGTGGACCAGGGAGTCCAAGAGAGAACTGTTCCAGCAGAAGGCTGACAAGGGAGAGGAGCGTAATGTGTCTGGTGGTAGCATCTCGCTGGAGGTGGTGAAAATAATGTTTGCTGATCCTCTGAATGAAGATGCTGGCGGGATGGAAGGTGAGAACAAAGGGCAACCCTATCGCTGTTCTGGGAGGGAAGAAAGGGATGAGGGCTGAAGTGCAGGAGATGGGTTGGACCTGGCTGAGGGCCCTGTCAACCACGGTGCTGGCGAATTCTCGGTTGTGGAAGAAGGTAGACGTTTCAGAGGCCCTCTTGTCAAAGCTGGCATCGTCAGAACAGATGCAAGTGAAGTGGAGGAACTGGAAGAATGGAATAGAGTCTATACTGGAAGCGGGGAGTGAGAATTTATAGCCAAGGTAACTGTGGCAACAGTAACAACTGTAACAACGTAAAAATTCAGTGAGCATCAAAGCATCTATTGGAATTTTCTGGAATTATAACTGTATCGGAGAATTTATTAGTTGTTTTATATTGTAACTAGATCTTCTGGAGTACCTGACCACAAGGTATAGAAGTAGAATGAGGCCATTTGGCCCATTGAGTCTGCTCCACCATTTGATCATGGCTGATATGTTTCTCAACCCCATTGTCCTGCCTTCTCCCTGTAACACTTGATCCCCTTACTAATCAAGAACCTAACCACCTTTGTCTGAAAGACATTCAATGTCTCGGCCTCCACAGACTTTTGTGGCAACGAGTTTTCCAAATTCACCACCCTATGACTGAAGAAATTACTCCTCATCTAAGTTTTAAAGGGACCCTTGTTCTGTCTGAGGCTGTGCCCTCGGATCTTAGTCTTTTTTAATGGAAACATCGTCTCCACATCTGTTCTATCTAGACCTCTCAGTATCCTGTAAGTTTCAATCTGATCCCCCCTTATCCTTCTAAATTCCATACAGCATAAACTCAGAATTCTCAATCACTCCCCCTACGAAAAGCCCTTCATCCCAGGATTGTTCTTGTCAACCTCCTGTGGCTCCCCCTCCAAAACCAGTGTGTCGTTCCTTAGATATTGGGCCCAAAATTGCTCACAATATTCCAGATGTGATCTGACCAGAGCCCTTGTATTCTAGCTTTCTTGAGCCAAATGCTAACAATGCAGATGCCTTCCTAACTGCCAGTGGAACCTGTGTATTAACACTAAGAGAATCCTGAACTCGGACTCCCAAGTCCTTTTGCGCATGAGATTTCCAAAACCTTTCCCAATTTAGAAAATAGTCTACATCTATATTCTTCCTACCAAAGTACATAATGCCAAATTTTCCCTCTGTATTCTATCTGCCACTTCTTTGCCCACTCCTAGCCTGCCCAAGTCCTTCCGCAGCTTCCCTGCTTCTTCAATACAACCTGCTCCTCCACCTATCTCTGTGTCATCTGCAAACTTAGTAACAAGGGCCTCAGTTCCTTCGTCCAGATCATTAATGTATAAAATGAATTGTTGTGGTCCCAACAGTGACTACTGTAGAACTGCACTAGTCAATAGTTGCCATCCTGAAAAAGACCCCTTTATCCCCTGTCTCTGCCTTCTGCCAGTCAACCAGTCATCTGTTCATGTGAGTACTTTGCCCCTAATATCACGGGCTCTTGTCTTATTTAATAGCCTTCTGTGCAAAATCTTGTCAAAAGCCTTCTGGAAGGTTTTGGAGTAGATTTGTAGCTCAGGTTGTGGATGTTGAGGTTAGTTGATTAGCCGAGCTGGTTCGTTATTGTTCCGCAGATGTTTCATTACCCTGCTGGGTAACATCATCAGTGTAGCCTCCGATGAAGTGCCATTGTGTTTTCCTGCCTGTTTCTTTTTCCCTTCTGGAAATCCAATTAGATCACCTCCACTGGCTCTCCTTTGACTAACTTGCTTGCAACATCCTCAAACAATTCAGGCATGACCTCCCTTTGACAAAACTGCAGACTCAGCCCTATTTTACTGTGCTTCCAAGTCCTCTGCAATATCATGCTCAATAATGGTCTCCGGAATCTTACCAGCGACCAAGGTCGGGCTACCTGGCCTATCATTGCCCATCTTCTACCTCCCTCCTCAAACAGGGGTGTTACATTTAGCAGTTTTTCAATCCTATGGGACTCTTCCTGACTCCGGTATTCCTGAAAATTCACCACCAATGCCTCCAATATTCCCTTCAGAACTCCTGGAGTGTAGGCCATCTGGCCCAGGTGAATTATCTACCTTCAGACCTTTCACCTTCTCCAGCACCACCTTCATGATAGCCAGTACACTCAACTCTGTGCCCTGACTCTGTTGAAGTTCTGGTATACTGCTCGTGTCTTCCACCATGCAAAATTCCTCCACCGTTGCTTTGTTCCTCTTTTACTAATTCTCCAGCCTCATTTTCTAGTCCACTGTTGCCTCATCTTTTAAATTTTTACAAAAAAACTTTTACAATCTTATCTTATGATACTAATTAGCTTTCCCTCTTTTCACACACAAACCGCCCCCCCACCCCCATCCTGCCCATTGCTTTTTCAGTTGTCCTCTGCTGGTTTTTAAAGGCTTTCCATTCCTCTGGCATCCCACTAATCTTCACCAGATTATGTGCTTTTTCTTTTGCTTTTATGTTGTCCCTGACTTCCTTTTGTCAGCCATAGTTGCCTCGTCCTCCCCTTAGTATGATCTTCTTTAAGATGAATTTCTGCTATCCCTCCTGAATTACTCCCAGAAACTCCTGTCATTGTGAAGCAGCTATCATGCTCGCAAGTCTTCCCTTCCAGTCAAAACTGACCAGTTCCTTCATCCTGTCTTTGTTGTTACCTTTACTCAGTTGTAATACCATTACATCTGATTCCAGCTTTACCCCCTCGAACTGCATGGCATGGTGGCTATCTTACAGTGGTCACTGCCCCCTAAAGGTTCCTTCACCTTAAGCCCCTTAATCAAGTCCGCCTTATTACACACCACCAAGTCCAGAATTGCCTGTTCCTTAATGGGCTGTACTGCAAGCTGCTCCAAAAACTATCGAGGAGGCAATGGCCTAGCGATGTTTATTGCTAGATTATTAATCCGGAGACCGAGTTGATATGTTGAGAACCCAAGTCTGAATCATGCCATGATGAACTTTTAATTCCAGAGTTTTATTGAATTCAGAGTCGAATGATGACTGTGAAACCATTGTTAATTGTTGGGGAAAAACCCACCTAGTTCACTAAAGTCCTTCAGGGAAGGAAATCTGCTATCCTTCTTTAGCCTACTTGCGATTCCAAGTTCTCAATAATGTGGATAACTCTTAACTGCCCCATGGGCAATTAGCAATGGCAATAAATGCTGGCCCAGCCAGTGATACCCTCATCCCATGATCGAATAAATCAAAAGATGATGAGATTCCACAAATTCTTGGGATCTGCTTCCAACTTGATTTTTTCCAATCCACCTGAGTATTGAAGTCCCCATGATTATTGTATTAGTGCCTTTCTTACATGCATTGTTCATGTTGAGCTGGCTCCCTCTGGCAAGCTAAGGCATCCGCATTCGCCACATGGCTTCCTGGACGGTGTTTTAACCGGTACTTGTACGCACTGAGAATATGGGCCCAATGCTGAATTTTACCGGAAGCTATGGGCGCCTTGTCTTCCTTCAGTAGCCTTAGCTTATTTTCTTGCTCACATCCTGACAACTGCTAGGAAGTCTGTACATCTCTCCCATCACAATTTTTCCTTTTCTCGTTCCTCAATGCTATCCATGTGGATTCTACACCTTCAGACTCTATCACTTTGTGCTTTTGATTTTAATTTCATTTCGTACTAACAAGGTGTAGTGATTGGAACCAACTGGATTTTGTTGACTGAGATCCTTGATTTGGGTTGGTAACCTGGACCAATCAGGAAAGCCCTAGCGGACCAATCAGGAAAGCCCTAGCTGACCAATATAACCAGGAAATTTAGAATCCCCTCCATTCAGGGGACTGACTGCAAGGTGGCTGGCCACAGCCTGTGTACTGTGCACAAGTAAATAATGGGTGAAACAAAAACAGAAGTTGCTGGAAAAGCTCAGCAGGTCTGGCAGCATCTGTGAAGAGAAATCAGAGTTAACTTTTCGGGCCTGATGACCCTTCCACAGGTCAACCAAAAATGTTAACTCTGATTTCTCTTTATTCATTCTCTATGGTCCGCTGGAAAAAGGTGCAGGCTGATGATACCCTAAATGACAATTTTAGACAGTAGGATCAAACGAGTCAAGCTTCCCAAATAAAGGCATGATGCCAGAAATCAGGTCCGTCCTTGGACTAGTGAATTATTACGGAAAATTCATATGTAACCTGGCCTCCATCTTGGCATTCTTACACCTGCTATTGAAAAAAAGGCCAGCCTTGGAAATGGTCACATAGCCAAGAAGTAGTCTTTAGGGAAGTGAAGAAGTAGTTATTGTCATCTAAGTTGTTGGCCCCACAGTGAGAGGTAGTGCTGACATGCGATGCCTCCCCATATGGAATCGGGGTAGTGTTGGCTCGTCGGTGGCCGAACGGAGGGGAACGCCTAATAGCATATGCTTCCTGGACTTTGGCTGATGCTGAACGCACATATGCCCGAATAAAGAAGGAAGGTTTCGCGGTCATATTTGGTGTAAAGGAGTTTCACCAATACCTTTACGGAAGGGAATTTGTCATAGTCACAGATCACAAACCCCTGCTAGGGCTACTGAAGGAAGACAAGGCAGTGCCGCCTATAGCTTCCAGTAGAATTCAGCATTTGGGCCCATATTCTCAGCACGTACAAGTACAGATTAAAACACCGTCCAGGAAGCCATGTGGCTAATGCCTTGAGCTGGCTCCGTCTGGCAGATACCCCACCGCTGGTGCCTCTCTTGAAAGAGTCTATTTTGATTTTAAACCTCCTGGACACCCATCCAGTCACTGCTGACAATACCCGACTGTAGACACAAATAGAACCTGTCCTAGTGAAACTAAAACGGCTGGTGGTAATGGGGGAAACGGAAGGGCCATCGCAACCAGGATTGAAACCTTTCTGGACCCAGTGACACCAGATCACTGTAGAGGATGGCATATTACTATGGGAAACGAGGGTGATTTTCCCAAGTAAAGGTCACCGCCAGATACTGGTAGAACTCCACCAGGGTCATCCTGGGTTTTCCAAGTTGAAGATGCTAGCAAAAAGCTATGTATGGTGGTCAGGGTTGGATGCTCAAATAGCTGCGTTGGTGTGGCAGTGCCCAGAGTGAGGAAGTTCTGAGGAGGGTCACCGGACCTGAAACATTAACTCTGATTTTTTTTTTTTCTTCACAGATGCTGCCAGACCTGCTGAGCTATTCCAGCAACTTTGTTTTTGTTCCTGATTTACAGCATCCACAGTTCTTTCAGTTTTTGTGATTTAGATGGACCCTGTCCTATTGGAACATCTTCCTCCTTCCCTCGTATTAGTGCCAATGCCCCATGAATTCAAACCTGTTTCTTCGCCTCCAATCTTTGAGCCACTCTTCTAAATAGACTGGTTTAGGAGATTATTACTCTTTTTTTGGTTTTGCTTTATAACTTAGCCCTCTAGCTGCTGACCTATATCGTTGGTACCTACACGAATGTTGTCAACTGGATCTTTCCCTTCACAATCCAAGTTCCTCTGCAGGCCAGATGAGAGATCCAGCACTTTTTTTTTTCCCCTCTTTAGTCATTCATGGGATGAGGAAGTCGCTGGCTAGGCAGCACTTATTGCCCATCCCTGATTGCACAGAGGGCAGTTAAGAGACAAGCACATTTCTGTGGATCTGGAGTCACATGTAGGCCAGACCAGGTAAGGATAACAGTTTCCTTCCCTAAAGGACATTAGTGAACCAGATGGGTTTTTCCTGGTCAATTGACAATGGATTCCTGGTCATCATTAGATTCTTAATTCCAGA
>NC_063333.1:13069987-13087901 GCF_021869965.1 Rhincodon typus
TCGAGCATATGGATGTTTCTGTATGCTGTCAGAAGTACCTATCCTCCATTATGGTGGCTCTAACCTGTAGCTTTAAATTCAATCCTCCTTAACTATATTTGTTTAATTATGTTGAAACTGCAGATACACAACTTTGAAATACTAAGTTAGTGAGAGCTATGGTAATGTGTGTCTGTGAGAGAGTTCACTGACAAGCTGCTTTTGGAGTTAATGCATTGTTAAATACTTTGAAATGTATATAATAAGCTTGATATGCAATACTATGAATACGACCACAATCTCTGAGACTTAGTATGACTGTATTTATGGTTGCACAGGACCAGAGTGTACTTCCACTACTTTATCGCTGGATACCATGTTTGGAGGGGATGTGAACTGGAGATGGGTCTCAAGCAAAAATTGCCTGTCATTTGACCATTACTGTGTTTGATCATAGAAATAACAGTGTAGTTAATTTCCTTTTTGGTATCTATGGTCCCAATGTCTAGGTAATCAATGCATAAGCTAACACTAATGCAGTGCCTTTATCCAAAGATGGTAAAGTTGCTGTAGTCTTGCAATGACTGGTGGTGGCTTAACCTGAAGATCACCACATCTCAGGTGAGGGGAGAGGTTAAGGAGGAGTGTCCTATGTGGTAACCTCAGCTGGTGCAGCAATTGAACCCACATTACTGGCATCTCTCCACATCACAAAGCAGCCAACTGAACCAATCGACCCCCTTTGTATATATGTAGTCTAATGCAGTATTCATATCTGTATACCTAGTGTAGTGTGCAATGCTTTTAATGAAATGTACAATGTGTTTAATGCAATATGTTATTATATCCAAGGCAGTGTAAAATGTATTTGATGCAGGACACAATATTGTGACAGGGTTAGGCAACTGAGACATAAAAACAGGTCAATCTATCAAAGCAGTCCATGTGAGATAACAAGGTGTAGAGCTGGATGAACACAGCAGGCCAAGCAGCATCAGAGGAGCAGGAAAGCTGATGTTTTGGGCCTAGACCCTTCTTCAGAAATGGGAGAGGGGAAGGGGGTTCTGAAATAAATCGGGAGAGAGAGGGAGGCGGATGGAAGATGGATAGAGGAGAAGATAGGTGGAGAGGAGACTGACAGGTCAAAGAGGCGGGGTTGGAGCCAGTAAAGGTGAGTGTAGATGGGGAGTTAGGGAGGGGATGAGTCAGTCCAGGGAGGACGGACTGGTCAAGGGGGCGGGATGAGGCTAGTTTAACAGCACCTCATATTTCACTTGGGAACCCTGCAGCCCAATGGTATCAATGTGGATTTCACAAGCTTCAAAATCTCCCCTCCCCCTACCGCATCCCAAAACCAGCCCAGCTTGTCCCTGCCTCCCTAACCTGTCCTTCCTCCCACCTATCCCCTCCTCCCACCTCACCCCCTTGACCTGTCCGTCCTCCCTGGACTGACCTATCCCCTCCCTAACTCCCCACCTACACTCACCTTTACTGGCTCCATCCCTGCCTCTTTGACCGGTCTGTCTCCTCTCCACCTATCTTCCCTTCTATCCATCATCCATCCGCCTCCCCCTCTCTCCCGATTTATTTCAGAACCCCCTTCCCCTCCCCCATTTCTGAAGAAGGGTCTAGGCCCGAAATGTCAGCTTTCCTGCTCCTCTGATGCTGCTTGGCCTGCTGTGTTCATCCAGCTCTACACCTTGTCATCTCAGATTCTCCAGCATCTGCAGTTCCTACTATCTCTAAAGCAGTTCATGTCCTTTTTATGGGCTATTCGTGACTCCTCTGATTCTGAGTATTTGTGTCCAAGTGCAGCAGGAGAATATTCACGCTTGAGTTCAGGAGTGGGAGTGGCAAATACTATCCATGCCATACAAGTGCCAAGTAATGTCCATCTTCAACAAAAGAGAATCTAACTTTATTGATATTCAACAGCATTAACACTGAATCCCCAATTATCCATATCCTAGTCATCACATTTTGGAGCTGGAGGATCAAAGCAGGTCAGACAGCATCAGTGGAACTGGAGAGTCAGCCGTTCGAGTCGGGACCCTTCATCAGAACCTGTTCCTCCAGCTCCACACTGTGTTGACTCTGAGTCCAGCATCTGCAGTTCTTGCTATCTATCAATATCCTAGGTTTTGCCATTAACCCAAAACTGCATTGGACCAGCTATATTAATACTATGGCTACAAGAGGAGGTTATAAGGTTGGGAACTCTGTAGCAAGGAATTCACCTCCTGATCCCCAAAATTATCCAGCATCTTCAAGGCATAAATCAGGAATGAGATGGAATTCTCCCCACTTGCTAGGATTAGTGAACATTCAAGAACACTCAAGAATCTCAACACCAACCACGACAAAGCAGATTACTTGTTTAAGAACAAAGAACAAAGAAAATTACAGCACAGGAACAGGCCTTTCGGCCCTCAAAGCCTGTGCCGATTCAGATCCTCTATCTAAACCTGTCGCTTATTTTCCAAGGATCTGTATCCCTCTGCTCCCTGCCCGTTCATGTATCTGTCCAGATACATCTTAAATGACCCTATTGTGCCCACCTCTACCACCTCCGCTGGCAACACGTTCCTGGCACCCACCACCCTCTGCGTAAAGAACTTTCCACATGTAGTATCCCTTCCATCCTAAACATTCATGTTAAACATTGACTCCCTTCATCATGATAGCAATGTGTACTGTTTCCAGGTTACACTGCAAGAACTCACCAAGGCTCCTCATAAGACTTCACGGGTTAAAATTGGTGCAATTTGGATCATATTCAATCCAGATTCCAAATCCATGACCTCTATTGTCAGAAGGACAAGCATAGCTGATGCATGCAAGCACCATCACTTACCTATAAGTTCCCCTTTGAGCCACATACCATCCTGACTTGGAAGTATATCACCACTTTTTCTCTGTGGCTGAGTCAATATGCTGGAACTTCCACCCTAACAGCACAATGGATGCTCCTACACCACGTGGACTGCAACAATTCAAAACAAATGGCTCACCATCACCTCCCGGAAGTTCACTTAAGGAGCTAACAACACAAGATGCTTTCTAAAAAGCACAACACCCCGCCAAGCTTTCCTGATTCACATTCAGCATTGCATAATTTCTCCCGTATGCCTAAATAGTTTTCACTCAAATACATCTTATGCTGCCCCCTTCACCACTCAGTGTGGTGAGTTTCACATTCTCAGCACTTTTGGTGAAGGGTCTAGGCCCGAAACGTCAGCCTTTTTGCTCCTATGATGCTGCTTGGCCTGCTGTGTTCATCCAGCTCTGCACCTCGTTGTCTACAATATATTTTAGTACAATTTTAATGCAGTGTGCAATTATTTAATGGAACGAATAATATATGTAATGTAATTTATAATGCTAATACGGTGTGCATTTTATTTAATGCAATGTGCAGTACGGTTAGTACAGTGTACAATGTATGAAATGTAGCTCAATGTGTTTGATGCAGTGTACAATGTATGAAATGTAGCTCAATGTGTTTGATGCAGTGAACAATGTATAGTACAATGTATTTAATGCAATGTATCTCAATCTCGTGGAGCCAGCTCCAGGTAAAGTTTCTCACATTCTGACTGCAGCAAATCGGACTATTCCAATATCGGCGTCGTATGTGGGCGGGGGGCAGGATATCAAACAACATTTATTCTTATTTGTTTCTGTAACGTTCGAGATACGAAAGCGGTAAACGACGCCTCACTAGAAGAATCACGGATAATGGTCACATAACTACCTTAGTTATAAAGCAGCTGCTCTACAAAGAGGGAGAATATTCTCCACGAGATTTGTCTCCCTCCTCCCCCCCCCCCCAGCAGCGCGGTGTGTGGTCGGTTCCGTTGCTAAGCCCGCTCTCAGACTGAAGGCATCGATCACCGACAGCGGTCAGAGCAGGATCGGTGTTGGAGAGGAGGGAGGGGCGGTGTGTCCCTGCGCCGTTCGGACTCAGTCCACACAGACCAACATATAAATCATATATTGTAACCATCTCTCTTGTTTCTGCTTCTCCCCGCCCTCTTCTCCCGCAGGTACAAGGCTCGGTGGAAGGTATGCTGGAGAAGCTGGAGCTAGAGGATGAAGGTGAGATTCCTCCCTCACAGGCAGCCGTCAGCCTGACCCAGGGGCAAGTGGGATCAGTTTCACAGGGGCAGCTTGGACACATAGTGTTGGATCTGAATGTTCGCCCCGCTGATCAGAGTTACTTAAAGCTTCTCCCCGCACTCTCTTTTGTTCTTTTCCATTTTCATCATTTTATTCTCCCTTCTCCATCCCTATCTCTATATACCCCCCAGGCACGTCACACTTCCCTCTCCCTTAACACATTCATCCCTCTCCTCACCATCACTCATTCCTTCCTCTCTCATGACACTCTCTCACCTCGTCACAGTTTGTGTCCCCCCTCCGCACCCCCAGTTGCACTCACCTGTCACACTCTTAAACCTCCCACCACCTGTCACGCTCTTTCCCCTCCATCCTCTGTCTTCCCCCCCCCCCTGTCACGCTCTTCCCCCCCCCCCCCCCCCCTCCCCCACAGCCTGTCACACTTTTTTCCCCCCACCCCCTGTATTGTTGTCCCCCACCCTTGTCTCACTCTTGCCCACTACCAGTCGTGCTCTCCCCCACTCCGTTGCATTGTCGTACCCTTTCCATTGCTCTCTCATGTCAACGTTCTCTCTTCACATGCTTTTGTCTTTCGTTGTTCCATCTCCACAATGTATTGGGTGGAAAGAGTATATCTCTATTATAAATATCGTTGGCTCAAGCTCTAAATATCTGTTATTTAAGCCACATGCATATGTGAAATTGGGAGACCAATATTTGGTACAAAAAAGTGTATTGGCATCCTGGTTGAGTGATTTATTGCCAGTTTTTGACCTTTTGTCCTGATTGTGTTTCTTCATTCTGCCCCTCTCCCAATCCTCTTAACAGTGGTCAATAATATGTTCCCTGTCCATTTGTGTGTAAATGCCATTTGCAGAATCTGTGTTACTAGGAGTACATTTTTAATACAGTCTGAGGTATAATTTCCCTGATTGCTGAGGCTTCTGGCTAGTGTGCGGATCTATGGCATCGATTATGTTGAACGTCAAAAGGGCTCAAATTCACTTTTGTTCATCTGTTTGACTTTGTATTACCGTGTTCTCTTGGCCGTTGCTGTGTCCTGTTGTTAGCCCTGTTGCGATGTTTGAGTAAGAACTGTGAATTTTAATTGGAAGGAAAGGATGTGATTATGTGAAGGCTACCAAGTGATGGGTAAGAAGGTTAATTGTGTAGTTTGCTCAGAAGGGGCCTTTTTCATCTTCCTTTGAAGCTGTGAAGTCAAAGCAGATGATTAAGCAATAAGGTGTGAGCTGAAATTGCTGCTTTCATAAGGCTGTATGTTTAAGAGAAAGTAAAATTAAGAAATAACACTATGCGGACTTTGCAGAACGCTAAGGTAATCATTAGCTCTGAGTCAGTCCCCAGAGGTTGGCATTGCGGGCAAACGTTTATGAAGAAGTGCTATGTCATTCAAAAGCATGACACCTGTTTTGTTGTATGAAGGTTGGATTAGTGCCAGATTTATTCTCTGTTGTTTTTTAAAAAAAAATGTTTTTGCAACTAAAATTGGTCATGTTTGGTTAAAAATTATAAGGCCTTAAATAGATAGGCCAGGTTAACTTAGCATAAGGGTTAGCTTTTGAATAGGGATTCATTTCACTTCTTCATTAGAAATATGGTTTTGTATGTGTGAAGTGAATTCTGACTTAGGATTTAATAACAGGTCAACTTTAAGCAGATTCTGTATAAAGCATTTTAAGATTATATTTTCATCCTTTGCATTCACATGTATTTTCTGATGTTAGTATACAGTTTATTCTATCTTCAACCTCACTTTTATCACCGTTCCAACTTGATAAACCTACAATTGGTATGCCTGTACATTCTGTTCTGGAATTCTGTGGGCACAATGGATTAAAAATAGTTTAAAAATGTTTACACTATAACTGAGTAAATTGTTGACTGAGCAGTATTGATCCAAGCAGAGAGTAGAAAAAGGAAATGCCTGACTGTAGCTGGAGGGCAGTGATTGATTTCAAAACTGCGCTGTTCTTGGGAGAGGAGATGGTCGTGAGACACTGTCTGACAATCAGTTACGTTATCCGCTCGCCATTCCCCACCCCCCCCCCAACCTTTTCTGAATGCTGCATTAAATGTGATCAATATTTCAGTGGTGGAGGAGCAAATATGAAGTGACTTAGTTTATTTGGATCCTGTGCTTGGAATTGACAGAGGAACTTAGCACAAAGTAGCTACAGCAGATTGAAAGAATTACCCAAATAGATTAGTATGTTGTAGAAATGCACAGGAGTTATTTGCTTTCTGTTCAGTCAACACTCCCCTGAATCCAATGAAAGTTAAAGCTTCAAAGGTATGCGCGGGCAGAAATTGATCAAATTTGAGATTTCTCAACAGCATGTTTGAATCACACTGTCTCTTCTTCCGAAAATGTTGGAAGTCACTTTAAAGTAGTTCTATTTAAGTATGTGACTGCTGTTTCACCATTTGAATCTCCTGACAATGCTGACTCATGCTAGATTAAGGTTTCATAGTCACTTGGATGCTATCTGATGTTTCATCCTAGGTGGCAGAGTCATTATATTCTAGTTGGTGCAGTACTTCATTCCTTTTATTGAGGCACGTCTCAGCACTCTGCCTGACTCCAGAAAGGTTCCTGACCTCATTGGCTGTATATCTGGCTCTGAGGTAGCCTACTATTAAGATTTTATTTGACTGGGCAATGAGTACTCAGCCACTGTAGGCTTCAGGGAACTATCTTATATTCACTACTTTTGGACACCTTTCACAAGTTGAAAAAATCTACAGTAGATTTACATAATCATCCCCTTTCATTACTTTTTGATGTCGAAGACTTGAAACCCTGTCAAGAGAAGATCTTTGATTTTGAACAAAAGTCCACTCAATAAAAAGCAATCAGCTGTGGAAAAGTAACAGCTTATGTAATTTATAAAAGAAACCCATCCCTCATTGTTCCCCACATTGAGACCAATTATTGTGCCACTTCTTTTTTGCCAAGAACAACCAGCATATCCCAGATTAAGAATTACATGGGGGATCTTTCTCATTGTTAACATGAGTCAGACCTGACTCATCACTTCATTTACCAAATTAGACATCTTTGACTATGACATTGACAAAAATAGAGTAACATAGAATTACGTTGAGAACAAGCCATGCCCCAATGACTTCACGGTGGTGTTCATTGCACAAGTGAGCAGTTGCACTAATTCTGGATTCTCACTCTGGCCCTATATCTCCTGTGGCCCTTCTCTGTAACCTCCTGTATGTTGGTGTAATCTCTGCTTCGATCCTTTGTGAAAATGTTTCTCCTGTTGCGTTGATCTCATATCAATGTCTAATTGCTTTGGATCTTTCAAACACCAGAAAGTCTGTTTTTAATATCCATCCCCACCTAATGTTAAATATCTCAATTAAGTGACTTCTTAATTTCCTTTCCGTTCTAATCAAAGCAAGCCTTTTTCGGTGTTTGAGGTTCCTCCTATCAGTTGGCAGTCTGAAAGCCCCAAACTGTGTCTAGTGCTCTAGCACTATATATGTTGTGTCTAAACTAGAGCAATACGCTGTGAATAGAAATGGCCTCAGAACAGAACTAGTGGAATCTCAATTCTCCTCTTCAGTTGGAGGAGCTGACATTTCATGTTCTAGTCATTATCCTCCTTTCTAACCATCTTTAATCCAATTTACTACCTTCTCTTTCAATTTCAAATCTGTTAAGTTAATTCAGTCTTCTGTGTGATATGCTGTCAGGGTGTTTTAGACAACTCACTGCATTTCCCAAAAAATACAGATCATTTTAAAAGATTATTTGTTCAGTGTCACGTTAATAAACCTTCGTGATGTACAGAAACAATTTTCATCTTTCCTCAATCTTTTTAAAAGAAAACAGTGACAATGTTTTGGAGTCTTTTCTGAAACCACGTACCTCTTTGGCTTTCACAGCTTGAGTATTTACCACACCACTTCACTGTACCAAGCAGAAATGTGACAGACAAGTTGTGCACAGCATGACCCCACAAACCACAATAATGCAGATGATCAGCTCATCTGTTCCATGTTGATTTGAGAGAGAAATGTTCAAAAAAAGTTTGCATTCCTACAGAGCCCATCACAATTCCAGGATAACTCAAAACCAATAGTGTAGCCACTGCTGTAATGTAAAACACCAGTTGTCCTCTATAGAGCAATGTAACAATCATGAAAGAACCTGTTTTTGTGGTTAATGAATAGTTTATCCGGTTGTGGGCTTAGACGTTGCAGAGAACCTCCCTGCTTCTGTTTACAGAGGTGCTGTGGGATCTTCTGTATTCCCTGAGAAGGCAGGAGGAGCCTTGGTTTAATGTCTCAGCTGAAAGCAGTACCAAAATGAAAAGTAAACGTTCTCCTGACATCTTATCGCCAGCATTCCGCTTTGTCATCTGTTGCTTCTGCTTTGTGGTTGGAGAAGTCAGGAGGTTACTATGTCTAATACTGCTTTGTGCACGCAAAGGAGGGCAGCTGTTGGCCTCTGACCTTGGCTGAGTTAGGAGGGAAACCTGAGCAGCCTCTGATTCTATACTATGAACTGTGCTGGGATGGATCTTCCTCCACGACAAAGGTTTGGAGGGATATGAGCTAGGAGAAGACAACTACTTTAGTTTGGGATTATGTTTGGCATGGGCTGGTTGGACCAAAGGGTCTATTTCTGTGCTGTATGACTCTATGACTCTCGCCCTGCTCCGTCCTTGAGTCAAGCAGTCTCCTGGCACTCATTGGCAGGGTTATAGTGAGATGTAGTACCTGTTGGATTATAGGAGTAAATTCTGTCTTGTAGTTCACTGCTGCAGTATCTTCACGTATCTCTGCAGTGCATGGGGGAAGCATTTGTTTTGAACCAATTGCATTTTGCAACAAGGGTTGTCTAGGTTATTGGCAATTGGGCTGATGGTTATTTTTGTTCATAATTCAGCCTGTCATGCTGTTCAGATGCTGAAGGAATGTCCTTTCCATGCTGTAACCTTTCTTTCTCCTGTTTCTTTGACAGCTGAAGAATCTGACAGTGATATTTATATGAGGTTTATGAAATCCCACAAGTGCTATGACATCGTCCCCACCAGCTCAAAGCTTGTTGTATTTGACACGTCATTGCAAGTAAGATTTTGTGTTTATTTTAAGTCTTTTGCCTCATTTTGAGTGTCTGGGCAACTATTAATCATGTTCATTATGTTAGTATTGTTGATTTATGTTTTGAAGTGTTTCCTTATGTGTGACCTGGAGCCGGTACTGTAACAATCCTAAGTACGCAGAGGCTTTGTTGTAGTTTATATCTGCAATTTGTTGGATAGTGGTTTCCCAGTTGGTGCTTAGGCAAGCTATAAAGGAGAGAATGGGTGCTTATCAGCAACAACTGGCATTTATATAGCACTTTTAAAATAATGAAACCTCTCAAGAAAACTCGCAGGTGTGCTGTCAGAAAAAAAATTGACACTGGAACACATTAGGACATTTTAGGACAGGTAATTAAAAGCTTGTCAAAAGAGTTAGCACTTAAGGAGCATCTTAAAGGAGTAAAGAGAGGTGAAATAGTTTAGGGAGGCAATTCCAGAGCTTTTCAACATGAGAAATATGGGCATCAATGGTGGAGTGGTGAAAAACAGATGTACAAGATGAATGCGTGGCTAAAGATTAGTGCAGGGGGCAGGGATTCAGATTCCTGGATCATTGGGATCTTTTCTGGGGCAGAGGTGACCTGTTCAAGAGGGATGGGTTGCACCTGAACTGGAGGGGGACAGTATCCTGGCGGGCAGATTTGCTTGTGCTGCAAGGAAGAGTTTAAACTAGATTGGAAGGATTGGGATCCTCAACAGCAGGGAGGCAAGTGTGAGGCTGGAAGGAGATACAGTAATCAGAAATAGCAACTTGAAGAGACAGGTCAGGCTGGAACAGGACTTGGAGCGAGGAATGCCTGTTGGATTAAATTGCATCTATTTCAATGCAAGAGGCTGACAGGTAAAGTCATTGACCTCAGGGCGTGGATAGATACATGGTGCTGGGATAGAAACATGGCTAAGGGAGGGACAGGACTGGCAGCTTAATGTGCCAGGGTACAGGTGTTTTAGGCGGGACAGAGGTGGAGGAAAGAGGGGAGGGGGAGTTACGTGTTTGATGAAAGGGAGTATCACAGCAGTAGTTAGAGACGAAATAACTGAGGGATCATCTAGTGAGACTTTGTGGATGGAGCTAAGAAATAGCGAGGGGATGGTGACATTATTGGGGTTGTACTGTAGGATCCCCCAAGTAGTCAACAGGAATTAGAGGAACAAATATGCAGGGAAATTGGGAGACTTGCAGGAGCAATAGAGTTATCATACTGGGGGATTTTAATTTTCCTAACATAGACTGGGACTGCCATAGTGTTAAGGGCTTAGATGGGGTGGAATTTGTTAAATGTGTTCAGGAAAGTTTCCTCAAGCAGTATATAGAGGGCCCTACTTGGGAAGGGGCAATACTCAACCTAGTCGAGGGAAATAGGGCAGGACAGGTTACTGAGGTGACAGTGGGGGAGCACTTTCATACCAGTTCTATTAATTTTAAAATAGTTATGGAGAAGGACAAAACTGGTCCACAGGTTCGAGTTCTAAATTGGGGCAAGGTGAGTTTTGATGGAATTAGACAGGAGCTTACAGTGGATGATTGGAGTAGTTTGTTTGCAGGCAAAGGGAGCTCTGGCAAGTGGGAAACCTTTAAAATTTTGATAGCTAGAGTTCAAGGTCTATATGTTCCTGTGAGGGTGAAGGGCAAGGTTGGCAGGAGTAGGGAACCATGGCTGACAAGAGATATTGAGGCTTTGACCAGCAAAAGGGAGGTGGTATGGCTCTGGTACAGGCAGCTGGGATCAAGGGAATCCCTCGAGGTACATGGGGGACAAAGGAGTTTACTAAATAAGGAAATCAGGAGGGCAAAAAGGGGGCCCGAGATATCTTTGGCTGAGAAGATTAGGGCGAGATTTTTTAAGTATATTAAAGGAAAAAGAATAACTAGAGAGAATAGGACCCCTCAAGGACCAGAGTGGACATGTATGTGTGGA
Source organism: Rhincodon typus (assembly GCF_021869965.1). Lineage (NCBI taxonomy): Eukaryota > Metazoa > Chordata > Chondrichthyes > Orectolobiformes > Rhincodontidae > Rhincodon > Rhincodon typus. Next base: position 13,081,131 of record NC_063333.1, read on the forward strand.
ACCACAAGAGATGGATGAGGTCCTCAAAGAATATTTCTCCTCTGTGTTTACCATGGAGGAAGACATGAAGACTTGGGTACTTGGGGAAGTTGGTGGCGATATCTTAGAGACAGTCCATATCACAGTAGAGGAGGTGTTGGAAGTATTAGACTGTATGAAGGTGGATAAATCTCCTGGTCCTGACCAGATATATCTAAGAACCCTGCAAGAGGCTAGAGAAGAAATTGCGGGGACCTTGGCTGATATATTTGCATCATTGTTAGGCACTGGTGTGAGGTCCCAGAAGAATGGAGGGTAGAGAATGTTGTGGCCTTATTCAAGAAGGGCTACATAGAAAAACCTAGGCTTTATAAACCAGTAAGCTACTTGAGAAGATTCTGAGGGATAAGATATACATGCATTTGGAAAGACAGGGTTTGCTTAGGAATAGTCAGCATGGCTTCGTGCGTGGGAGGTTATGCCTCAGATATTTGTTAGAGTTCTTTGATGAAGTGACCGTGAAGGTTGATGAGGGCTGGGCAGTAGACGTGGTCTATATGGATTTCAGCAAGGCCTTTGATCATGGTAGGCTGCTCTGGAAGGTTAAATCGCATGGAATCCAGGGAGAGCTGGCAAATTGGATACACAATTGGCTTGATGGTAGGAAGCAGAGAGTAATAGTGGAAGGATGCTTGTCAGACTGGAGGCCTGTGACTAGTGGTGTGCCTCAGGGGTCGGTGCTGGACCCAATGCTGTTTGTTATCTAGATCAATGATTTGGATGGTAATGTACAAGACATGATTAGTAAGTTTGTGGATGACACTAAAATAGGCGGTATCGTGGACAGTGAGGAAGGTTATCAGAAATTGCAGCAGGATCTTGATCAGCTGGGGAAGTGGGCCGAGAAATGGCAAATGGAGTTTAATATAGATAAGTGTGAGGTGTTGCATTTTGGAAAGTCAAGTCAAGTCAAGGTAGGAATTTCATGGTGAATGGTAGGGCCTTTAGGAGTGTAGTGGAACAGGGGGACCCTGGAGTTCAGGTGCATGGTTCTCTGAAAGTGGAGTCACAGGTAGACAGGGCAGTGAAGGCAGCTTTTGGCACACTGGTCTTCATCAGTCAGGGCATGAGTACAGAAGTTGGGAAGTTATGTTGCAGTTGTACAGGACATTGGTGAGGCTGCACTTGGAGTATTGTGTTCAGTTTTGGTCATCTTGCTATAGGAAGGATGTTATTAAACTGGAAAGTGCAGAAGAAATTTACAAAGATGTTGCCAGGACTCAAGGGACTGAGTTATAGGGAGAGGTTGGACAAGCTAGGACTTTTTTCTTTAGAAGGTAGGAGACTGAAGGAGGATCTTATAGAAGTATATAAGATTGTGAGATGCATGGATAGGGTGAATGCACTCAGTCTTTTTCCCAGGGTTGAGGAATCAAGGACCAGAGGGCATCAGTTTAAGGTAAGAGGAGAAAGAATACGTGGGAACCTGAGAGGCAACTTTTTTACACAGAGGGTGGTACGCATATGGAATGAGGTACCAGTGGAAGTGGTTGAGTTGGATAGCAATATTTAAAAGGCATTTGGACAAAAACATGGATAGGAAAGGTTTAGAAGGATATGGGTCAGGTGCAGCGAAATGGGCTAAGCGTGGATGGACATTTTGGTCAGCATGGACCTGTTTGGGCTGAAGGGCCTGTCTTAGAGCTGTAGGACTCTATGACTAAGAGGCCAGAACTCAAGCAGTGGTAAGATCAGGCTGGAAAAATTTTAGGCCCTCAGATCAGAGTTAGCAAAAACTTGGGACTTTGCTAACACCAGACAGAGGGAGAATGAAGAGAAACTTCGTTTTATAAAAGAAAAGCTTAAAATGGTGGTAAACTAACATGTGACTATGACCAAGTTACCATGTTTTAATAAGATAACAAGATAGAAGAGGCTCTACCTTGAGGAAACCAAGCAGAGGCTTGGATACCGCTTTGTGGAACACCTACACTTATTTCGTGACAAACGACTGCACTTCCCAGTTGCGAACCACTTCAGCTCCTCCTCCCACTCCTTGGACGACATGTCCATCCTGGGCTTCCTCCAGTGCCACGATGATGTCACCCGAAGGTTGCAGGAACAGCACCTCATATTCCGCTTGGGAACGCTGCAGCCCACTGGTCTCAATGTGGACTTTACAAGCTTCAAAATCTCCCCACCCCCAACCTCATCCCAAAATCAGCCCAGCTCATCCCCGCCTCCTTGACCCGTCCGTCTTTTCTCCCACCTACCCACCCCTCCCTCCTCACTGACCAACCCCCACCCCAACTCCCTACCTACACTCACCTTTACTGTCTTCATCCCCGCCACCTTGACCTGTCCTCTTCTCTCCACCTATCTGCTCCTCTATCCATCTTCTACCATTGCCTCCCCTTCTCTCTATTTATTTCAGAGCCCCCTTCCTGTCCCCCATTTCTGAAGAAGGGCTCAGACCCGAAACGTCAACTTTCCTGCTCCTCTGATCCTGCCTGGCCTGCTGTGTTCATCCAACTCTACATCTTGTTATCTCAGACTCCAGCATCGTCAGTTCCTACTATCTCACCATGTTTTGAGTGCAGTTTTCAAAGCTGCAGGTTGGTGGGATTTTTCCTTCATGCTTAGGTTAGCAGCTTCTGGTCTATTGTGTCCTTTACAAAGAAATAGTTTAGAAAATTGCTGATAAAGTGTACTGGAACATAGTATATTTCAGCAAGACAGTGCTCTGTCCATTAGAAAGAGTTTTGGTCGTTGACATTCACTAATGTTCCTGTTATACTAGATGTTTCTCTGAAATTTGAATGGATAAGTCAGATGCAAAAACTTAGATTTACATAGGAAGATCGGAACAAGAGGAAGCCAAATCTGTATCACCATTCAGTTAGATGATCTGTATCTCTGTCCCATAACCTTTAAGTACACTTGCCTAACAAAAAACCTCATTTAGAAAATTCCGTGAATAGTGCAGCATTCATTTTAATAGTCTTTTAAATTCATTCAAAGGCCAGAAGTATCTCAGGCTTGGCCTGCATTCTAGCCCATCCCTAATTGCCCAGAGAGTGGTTAAGAGTCAACCACATTGATGTGGGTCTGGAGTCACCTTCTGACTCCTAGTGTGATACGTTACCAAGTAAGCTAAGCCAATAATGAGGAGTTAATATTTTCTAAAAAGTTACTAATTTGCTGTTCAGTTATTGAAGAATACAAAGTATCATAGAATTTTGAAACAAGTGTGGCAAAGGAACTAAATACAGTAGTGTCAGGGACTGAAAATAGATTTCCCCTGAAAATAGATACCATTTATTCATGCATTAAGAGAAGGAGCAAAGAAATCAGTGGGATACTGACTTTCCTGACGAAGGAAGCAAAGGACACTGGTGAGATCAATAATATCGAGAAATGAAACAATAAATATACGGTTGACAAACTGGCCACAAGTAACTGTAACATCCAAGATGAAATAATGGAAACTATTCCAGACGATTGCTGGGGAATGCAACTGGATAACAATACTGACAAACCACCTTTTGAAATCTGTACGAATGAAGCAGATAGTTACATTCCCATCATTAACTGATTTGAAAAGCAAGTAAAGATTTTGAAAAATAAAACAGAAAACGCTGGAGAAACTCAGTTGGTCTGGCAGCATCTGTGAAGAGAGAATCCAACATTCAGAACTTCTTCAGAAGATGTGTTGGGTTTTATGTTGCATTCTCCTCTAGATATTGGAAAGGCTATAGAGGGGAGCAGCTATTGTGAAATGGATAACTTGGATGGTGAATAGGAGAATTTTATGGTTTGCAGTCAAAAAAAGGAATGGGACCCTCAATGTGTTACATTGAATAATGTAAATAAAATAACATAAAAATTAAGTTGAATTCATCATTCTGTTCACTTCCTTTCTTTCCTTAATCTTTGTCTGTCCCATATCACTTCCCGTCCCCTCCTTGGCATACATTCAAGGCTGTGATTGATCTTTTGGCATCTCAGGAAGGTGGGGGTTGAAACTCAAAATTAATTATGGACTCTTGAATGGTAGAACAGACTCAATAATCCAAAGATCTATTCCTATTCCTACATCTTCTATCTGAGTCTACCCATATCCAAAGCTACCCCTTGAATTTGCCATCTCATTTGGCCTCGCTACTTCCATCATATTAGTCATAGATAAGGCTATCTCTGATCACTTTCATGTCTCGGTCTCCTCCCAAATTCCCCTTGCCTTTCCCAACTCTGCTTCTTTGTATCTATTTCTGGAAGCTGCATTCTGCCAATTCATTTAGAACCTCCTTTTCAAAACCACAACTAACTTTTGGCCTCCATTTACCATGACATTTTCTGCAGTTTCGATCTGCTCAATCAACCCACACCTTCATATTTACCTTAGATCTCATTAAAAAACTTTTCTTTCTCACTCACAGACACACACATCTCCGTCCAAAGAATGCACCTTGTATTTAAATTGTTCTTGGAAGTTGATTTTCTTTTCAACAACATTTTTCTCTCGTGTGAACTTCAGATACAGTGCAGGCTACTGGATTAATATTGGTGGGCTAGACAGAAAGGAGTCAGTTCAGCCAGGTTGGCTGCTTGATTTGCTTCTCAAGATTTTAACAGGCTCTTTGATTCTTCAGGTGAAAAAGGCCTTCTTTGCTTTGGTGGCAAATGGTGTTCGAGCAGCCCCGCTTTGGGAAAGTAAGAAACAGAGTTTTGTAGGTAAGTTGACACATCTGTTGAATTGCAGTTCAATACAAGTTGTTGAAGACTTGCAGTAAGGCGATGCAACATAAATTAAATCCAGGGACGCTTCTGTACCCTGTCGAGTATTGAGCCATGCAGGTGATTAATCTGACTGAAAGGGTGCTAAGCGTCTGTAATAGGTGATAAGCATAGCTAGAGGGACAAGAAATGCCAAATACTTTTGAGAAAGCAATTAGCCAGATTCTTGCAAACAAATAAGACTAAGGGTTGCGTAGTATTAGAGTAATTTGAAGCATGATGTGATAAGTGCAGTTTGCTTGGGAGCAACAGGTGATTTTGGGCCTACAGTTTCCAAAGCACTCCACTGCTAGGGTTTTCTTGTACCTTGTCTGTGTAATACTGATTGATAGAGGTTGTTTGCTGTTGTTAGGCAACAACTCCCATTATTGTTGTATCATGTGATGGCAAATGAGATGCTTTCTCTTCGTGTAGCAATTCCCACTTTATTAGATGTTTTCTAATTACATACCTCCGGTGCAGGCAGGCCCCCCGGCTCAGAGATTGTAATCATATAGATTCCTAATGCATCAAGGGAACACTGGACAGCTGTGTTTGATGGATCAAGGATCTTCTGTCTCAAACGTCTGCTATTTAACACCCAACAATAGCTTCTTTCATTAATTCACTATACAGATGCTGTACGGTTTGCTTCAGAGTACCGATTTTGAGCAGGTTAGATTTTGCTATTTTCAGTATTGTAGTGATTGTAGTATCCATATTGCAGCAGTGTTTTGTTTTGTCTTCCACATCAGTGTGAGTTTTGATGAATTGCTTGATTTGAGAGATTTTCCTGCCTGAGTTTCTTGACATGACATCATGACATTATGTTGTCTGTGATTCCTCTTTTAAAATAAAATCATGTGGGTGATGGAGTTATGTTGCAGATCAGTCATGATATAATGAAATTGTAGAATAGGCTGGAAGGACTGAATGGACTATCCTGCTCCTATGAATTCCCTCACATTCTCATTTAGCTCCATCCTTCTGTTTATTTGATTGCATTTGATGAGCTAGTTGACAGGACTTAATGAGCCTAGTGTTAGTTGTACTGCCCAAGTTAATGCTTTTACTTTATTGGTTCAGCTTCACTTGCATAGTCCAACTTGCCAATTCCACCAACGTGGTTCCTTTGGTAATTATCTCTCACTGTTTTGAATGTTTTTAAATATCAAAAGAAATGCAAATAAAAAGTGTTAGTTAGTGGAATCTTTATTGTTAAAAAAAGACCTAAAAATGCAAGGAGCGTTTGAACAAGGTATGGGGTCTTTTATGAAGAAGCCTCTGTTCTACTTTTAATTTGAATATGTGGAGCTATTTGTGAAACATTAAAATGTCTAGTATAGAACACACTCTTCAAACATTGGTATTCTAAAAATTATCTATCTTTCCTGGATAACAACATCTTGACTTGAATGTTAAAACTGAACAATGTTTGTTGGCACTTGTACTGACAGGAACTAACTGGTTTTGATGGTTTTCCATCCTCTATGAAATTAAGCTTTGGATGTTTCATACCATAATTGGAGAGTAACTAATAAAACTTAGAGTAGAATAATTTATCAGATTATTAGCAATCTCTAAGATACAAGCTGCAAAATGGTTCTGTTCAGCTTATTGTACACTGCATTGAGCTGAATCTTTGTAGCATGTGGATGTCATCTGCTGGCTGTCCTGCATGAGTAACCCACATGTGATGGTCCTAGTGTCTTGATGCATAGATGGACATGCAACGTCAACAGATAGTGTGTGACTGTGGAAACAGAGCATGTAGTTTGAGGTGACAGTAGCTGCTAGATTTTGAGGGGTTGGGAATGGGGTGTCAGGGTTCACAGGATGCTGCTCGGTGTCCTGACTGTCACAGTGACTTTCAGCATTGTTGGTTGCACACAGGGAACCCTTACCTTCCCACTCTGATATTACGCTGTAAGGTGCAGCCAACGCCTCCCACACTGGGAGAGGAATAGTACTCAGCACAACACCCCCCCCCCCCCCCCCCCCCCCCCCACCCCCCCG
>NC_063333.1:13088001-13094987 GCF_021869965.1 Rhincodon typus
ATGGACAGTAAACAACCCCCAAGCTGAAAGATGACATTTTCGCGAATGTTGGCAGGGAATGTTCTTGTATTGGAATATTGCCAAGATGTTTGAATATCATTTTTCAAAATGTAATGTAGCTTATAGATTCAGGATTTTAATCTTCCATTCACATCAATCCTGTCTAGACCATTTAGAAAGTCAGATTAAACTTTATTCTATGTTAGGTCCAGGTGTATTATTTTGATATTGGTGATCAAAATCTGGATCCCACAGTGAAAAAGCAGCAATAATCTAATCTGTAAGGGTAGTGCACAGGCCAGGAAAGAAGGGCCACAGATAACTGGTTTTGATTTAATCTAATATAAAGTACTCTCCAAGGTATAATTTAAAGAGGTAAACCATGGCAGGAGAGCTCAAAGCTTTGGTTTGCTCCTCTTACTCCATGTGGCAGGATGGGGACAGTTCCAGTCTCACCTCCACCTCCCCCGCACCCCTCCCGGTCAGCATGTCTGCAGGATATGTCTCCAGTTACAGCTCCTGGAAGCTCGAGTTTTAGAGCTGGAATGGCAGCTGGGAACTGTGGAGCATCCACAAAGCAGAAAGCTTTGTGGGTAGAACATATAAAGAGGTGGTCACACCGCAGGGTCAGACTCTGCAGGCAGGAAGGGAATGGGTGACCACCAGACAGAGCAAGAGAGATAGGCAGGTAGTGCAGGCATCTCCTGTGGCCATTCTCCTGCAAAGCAGGTATACCGTTTTGGATATTGTTGAGGGGTGGACTTCTCTGGGGAAAGCTGCAGCAGCCAAACTCTTTGCACCATGGTTGTTTCTGCCGCAGAGGGGTAAAGAGTATGCCAGGGCAATAGGTATAGGGGACTCGAGGGGAATAGACAGGCATTCCTGTGGCCACAAACGAAACTGCCAGGGGATGGTATATTACCTCCCTGGTCCTAGAGTCAAGGATATCTCAGAGCGGGTACCAGACATTTCGGAGAGGGAGGGTGAACAGCCAGTGGTCGTGGTACACATTGGTACAAACGACATAAGTTAAAAAAGGGATGAGGTCCTAAAAGCAGAATACAGGGAGCTACGAAGAAAGTTAAGAAATCAGACCTCAAAGGTAGTGATCTCAGGATTACCACTGGTGCCACATTGCTAGTCAAAGGATAAATTGGATGAATACGTGGTTGCAATGATGGTGTCGGGAGAGGGTTTCAGATTCCTGGGGCATTCGGACTGATTCTTGGGGAGGTGGGACCTGTACAACTTGGCCAGGTTATACCTGGGCAGGACTGGGACTGATGTCCTAGTGGGAGTGCTTGCTAGAGCGGTTGGGCAGGGTTTAAGCTAATATGCCAGGGGGATGGGAACCTATGTCAGGAGTCGGAGAAGGAGGGAGCAAGGACAAAAACAAAAGGCAGAAAAGGAAATATGAAAAGTGGTGGGCAGAGAAACGAAGGGCAAAATTCAAACTGCAATTGAGAAAAATAACAGCAAGACAAACAATGTTAAAAGGACAAGGTTAAAGGCTTTGTGCTTTAATGCAAGGAGCATTTATAATAAAATGGATGAACTAATCACGCAGATAGATGTAAACGGGTACAATATAATTGGGATTACGGAGACGTGGCTGCAGATAGACCAGGGATGGGGACCGAATGTCCCAGGCTATTCAGTATTTAGGAAGGACAGGCAAAAAGGAAAAAGTGGTGGGGTGGCATTGCTGGTTAAAGAGGAAATTAACACAATAATGAGAAAGAATATTAGCTGTGACAGTGTGGCGTCTGTATGGGTAGAGTTGAGAAATACCAAGGGGCAAAAACCATCAGTGGGTGTTATAGACCCCCAAACTGTCGTGGTGATGTTGGGAATGGCATTAAACAGGAAATTAGAGATGCATGTGATAAGGGAATATTGTTGATCTGCACATAGATTGGGCAAATCAAATTAGCCACAGTGCCATAGAGGAGGAATTCCTGGAGTGTATGTAGAATGGTTTTCTTGACCAATACGTGGAGAAACCAATTAGACAGCAGGCCATTGTAGACTGCGTACTTTGTATGGAAAAGGGAATCATTGCCAATCTAGCTGTGCAAGACCCATTAGGGATGAGCGACCATAACATGATGGAATTTTTTATTAAGATGGAGAGTGAGGTAGTTGATTCGGAGACTAAGGTGTTGAATCTTAACAAAGGAAACTATGAAGATATGAGCTGTGAATTAGCCTTGATAGATTGGCGAGAGTTACTTGAGGGAATGACGGTGGATAGGCAGTGGAAAACATTCAAGGAATGCATGGGCGAACTGCAACAATTGTTTATTCCTGTCTGGCACAAAAGCAAAATTGGTAAGAGGGCCAATCTATGGCTTACAAAGGAAATTAGAGATTGTGTGCTTCTTTCTTGGATCGGATACTGATTGACCAAGAAAAATAATGTGTCTGAAGATTGGGAGCAGTTTAGAATTCAGTTAAATTAAAGAAGGCATATGGTATGTTGGCCTTAAATGCGAGAGGTTTCGAGTACAGGAGCAGGGATGTGCTGTTGCAGTTATACAGGGCCTTGGTGAGGCCACACCTGGAATATAGTGTGCAGTTTTGGTCTCCTTTTCTAAGGAAGGCTGCTCTTTCTCTCGAGGGAGTGAAGCGAAGGTTTATCAGGCTGATTCTGGGGATGGTGGGTCTGATGTATGAGGAGAAATTGACTAGGTTGGGATTGTTTTCGCTGGAGTTCACACAAATGGCTGGGGCGGGGGGAAGGAATCTCATAGACACTGATAAAATTGTAACAGGTCTGGACAGGGTAGATGCAGGGAGGATGTTCCCGATGGTGGTGTCCAGGACCAGGGGGTACAGGATGAGGATTGAGGGGTAGACGATTTAGGATGGAGTTGAGGAGACATTTCTTCACCCAAAGAGTGGTGACCTGTGGAATTCAAACATTGCTCAAACATTGAATGTATACAAGAGCTGACTAGATATAGCACTTGGGGCAAATGGGATCAAAGACTATGGGAAGAAAGTAGGATTAGGCTATTGAGTTGGACAACCAGCCATGATTGTGAAGAATGGCGGAGCAGGTCATTTCAGTGCTTAGGGTCTAGGCAGTGAAGATAAAGTCTTCAAAGGTGGAATAATGGAGGTAAGATATTTTAGATGTTATCAAAGTCACTATATATTGCAGTCCCAGCCAGTTCCCTTTTTGACCAGAAGGACTAAGAAAACAAAATAGGTTTATAAAGTGCAGCTGTATAGAGCTAAGGTAAATAACAACTTAAAGAGCCCAGTCATGAGAACAAGATCCAAGAGAGATGGAAGGAGAAACTTCTATAAATAATGAAGCTGTACAGTATTGGTGTTGTGTGAATCAGTACTCCTCCATTTTGAACACCATTTTAGGAGGTACTAAGAGTGGCAAGACACAGAATGAACTCTGGCTGGGGAACTTCAATGTCCATCACCACGTTTTGGAAACACTTATGCCCTTTTGGTCTTGACCAACTCAGTCAATTGCTGCCAGACTGTGTTTGTGATAGCTACCGAGGGGCAAACATGTTTGACCTCATCCTCACCAACCTGCTGGCTGCAGATGCATCTTCCTAGGACAGTATTGCTAAACCTAACCACTCCACAGTTCTGGGGAGGAAAAGTCCCACTTCGTGTTGTATTGTGTGGTGACATCACTGTACTAAACGGGGATAGGCTTTGAACAGATCCAGCAACTGAAGACTGGGCATCCATGAGGCACGGTTGACTATCAGCTGCAGCAGAATTGCACTCCAACATCATCTGCAACTCATGGCTTGGCATATTCTGCACTCTACTGTTACCATCAAACCAAGGGATCCACCCTGATTCAGTGAAGTGCGCAGGAAGGCATGCCAGGAACAGCACTATCAGATCTAAAAATAAAGTGTTAACCTCTTGCTGCCACTAAACCTGGCTACTTGTGTGTCAGACAGTATAAGCAGCAAGTGAAGGACAAGATTAAGTGATTCCACAGCAAACAGTTCAGAATTTAGCTCAGCAGTCCTGCCAAATCTCGCTGTAACTGCTGGTGGACAATAGAACAGTTCACTGGAGGAGGACCCTCCACAAATATCTCCATCTTCGTTGATGGGAGAGCCCAGCACATCAGTACAGAAAATGAAGCTCAACCACTCGCAACAATCTTCAGCCAGAAGTATGGAGTGGTTGATTCACTCCACATGATATCATGAAATGGCTGGAAGAATGGTAAAGAAAAAACTATGGGTCCTGACCACATTCCAGCAACAGCAATGTAGATGTTCTCTAGAACTTGCTGCTCCTGTAGTCCAGCTTTTCCAGTACAACAGAAAACTGGCATCTATTCAACAATGTGGAAAATTGCCCAGGTACGTACTTTACACAAAGCAGTATGAATCCGACCTGACCAATTACCGACCCAACAATCTATTCTTGATCATCAGTAAAATGATTGAGAGAGTCATCAACAATACCGTAAAACAGCACTTGTTTAGCAATAACCTGTTCACTAACACCCAGATTGGGTTCTGCCAGAACCACTCAGCTCCTGACTTCATTACACTCTTGGTAAAGAAACATGGACACGAGCTGAATTAGTAAGCGGGGGTAAGAATGACTGCTGTTGACATCAAACCCAATTTTTGACCATCTCACTGTCTCCCTTTGACATTCATTAGCATTGCCATCACTGAACCCCCTCTGTCAACATCCTGAAGATTACCATTGACCAGAAACTGTATTAGACCAGCCATATAAATAAAGTGACTACAAAAGGCTAGGAATCCTGCAGTGAGTAATTCCCTTCTTGACTCCACCACCAGTTTACCATCTACAAGTCACCAGTCAGGAGTGTGATAGAATATTCTCCACTTACTTAGATATGTGCAGCTCCAACAACTCTTAGGGAGCTTGAAACCATCCTGGACAAAATTGTAGCAGTACATGCCATGAATGAGATGCACAGCAAAAATTTACTGAGGCTTCTTAGTACCTTCCAAACCCATGACCACTCCATTTAGAAGGACCAGGGTGGCAGATGCAGACAGGTGTTCCCATGTAAGTTGCCCTCCAAGTTGCTCACCGTCATGACGTGGAAATATTTTGTTGTTCCTTTAAAGTCAGTGGGTCAAAATCTTGGAATCCCTTTCCTAATGGCGTTGTGGGTCCTACATAAAATATCTGCAGCAGTTCAAGAAGGCAGCTCACTTTCACCTTCTTAAGGACAATTGGGATGGGCATTAAATGGTAATTAAAACAAAATATTCTGTTGTTTGGATGAAAAGTGTTGATATCTTTGCTGTTTTGTTATAGCTACATAATTATCACGGTTTAATGACCTGTTGTGTTGAGTCTGACAGCTGAAAGATTAGATTGGAGAAAGGGAATGTCTTGTGGCTGTGATTTTGTTTTAATGATACCAGTCTTGTCTTGGAGTAGCAGCTGTGCTTATGTTTTAATCCAGTGCTAATGCCTTTATTTGCACCATTTACTTTATTGCTGGTATAAATCTTAACATTCTAATGATCCATTTTCAAATTAAAATAGTTATTGTGCCTCCGGTGGAACCCACTCTACTGATTCACACTGTCTTTGTTACAGCTGCTTTTGAAGTTTTTGCATAACTTTCTTTGTCACTTTTGTATGCCCCTGTTTAAATTGTACGGTTTCTAACCCACAATACACAGGTCATTATTGATGACTTGGCAAACAAGGAGCCATATAGTTGGCTGATGGCACAAAGGTTGGTGATTACAGCAAGTAGGCTACATGAGAACATAAAATTGCAAAGACAGATCAGTGGCTTTGAATGAACAAAACTGATAGTTTCTCCTCTGGTTTATGTGAGGTCATTCATTTTGGACCTGAAATATGTGTACTTCAAATTGTTAAAAGCTAGGATCAGTCAAGGTCCAAAGAGATTGGAGGTCTACCATGCAGGTCACTAAAATATAATTGGTACAAAAATGCCATTTTTATTAAATTCCTGTGGAATTTTGGCCTTTGTAACTGGAGGTCCAGAATATAAACTGAGGTATACTTGCTAGAGCTATGCAAAGCCTTGTTAAAACATGTCTGGAGTTTTTGTTTAGTTTTGGGCGCCCTACCCTAAACAGGATATATTTTCTTGGAAGGAGAGCCACACAGGTTCACAAGACAATGTCTCGAAGTTTGGATTATGAGGAGAGATCATATGAACTCCACATGTATGGTTTCGGAGTTTAAGGTTTGATTTGATTGGAATTTAGAAAGCAATTAATAGGAGCAGGTAAAGGGAAGCATTTCCTGCTGATTTACTTGAAAGGGGTAGAGGTATCGTGTAAAACGTGGCGCCAGGCCGTTGAGGTTAAAAGTTAGGAAACCCTTCTTTGCATGCACTGAGGGAGAAATGTAGAACTTTGTCCCAAAACGAGCAGTAGGTGCTCACTCGATTTAGAATATTAGATACAAGTATGAGAGTTTTTTGATTGACAGTGTTTAAATGATTTGGAGCCATAGGGGTGGATAAAAAAATGGCGGAGCAGACTCGACAGACTAGATAGCCTATGCCTGCTCGTATTTCTAATATAAGTTGAGCTATGATTTCATTAATGTTAGAATGGTCTTGAGGAACTTAATGATCTACTCTTATTTTAGTAAAGGAATTAAGGGTTATGATGAGAGGGTGGGGTAAGTGGAACTGAAGCTGTGAAAAGATCAGCCATGATCTTATTGAATGGCGGAGCAGGCTCGAGGAGCCAGATGCCCCACTCCTGGCCCTGGTTCTTATGTTCCTATGTTCCTATTTGAGGTGGATTTTGAAATTTAATTTTGTTGCTTCATGGATATGAATGGGAAGCCAATGAGTTTGACTTATGAACTGTGGATAGCAGTGGTGGAAGAGTCCAAGATAACAATGAAGCAAACCATGGTGGGAAATGTGGAATTTCAGCAAAGATGTTGACCTCAAGACTAACTTTCCGAATCAGCAATGTTTGTCGATGCTCAAAATGGAAGTA
>NC_063333.1:13095487-13101169 GCF_021869965.1 Rhincodon typus
ATGCCAATACTTCTTTCACACAGCAAAGTTCAATGGCCACTTAAATAACCCCTGCTCCACCCATATCCCTGCCCTAGAAGCAGATAGCATATACTCAATCATAAATTACTGCATGTTTGAATCATTGGAATATCATCCAGTTATTGGCAAAAGTTCAATATTTCACCACTCTGAGAAATCATGTGCAGATAAATTGGGGATATTGTTTATAATAAACAGTAATGATATAATCAAATCACAGGTGTGTTATTCAGTACTACTAGAAATGAGGATGAACACAAATAAAACGTGGATTTGACTGAATTTATGCCTGGAAAGATCAGAACAATTTCCAATCCCCACCCTCTTAGAATGACCAGCTATAACAGCACACAAACAAACCAGCAACATCAACAGGTCTGCACCTGTCCCAGGAGGATGGTTGCATGATGGATTATAGTGCAATAACATTACCAAACACCCAGGCTAGTTCTCTGGGGACACACATTTAAATTGTATCTTGGCAGCTGGTGGAATGTTAGGTTAGTTTCAATGAGTAAGCTATTAGATTTTTTATGATCTATTATAATCTATCTGCTTCATTAATGCCCTTTAAGGAAGAAAATCTGTGGTCCTGCAATACTAGTCTGGCCTACATGTCACTCCAAATCCACAGCAATAAAAAGCAGAAATTGCTGGAGAAACTCTGCAGGTGTGGCAGCATCTGTGGAGAGAAAGCAGAGTTAACGTTTCAGGTTGTGGGGAAGGGTCACTGAACCCGAAATGCTAACTCTTGCCTTCTCTCCACAGACAGTTGCTCTTCAGACTAGGCCTAGAGAAGGAATCTCATGTGCCCAGGTACCAATGACAGTAATATTGGTCTGGGTTTGATTATCTGACCAAGCTTGGAAATTTCACAGCCTGTACGACTTGGAGATAAGGACTTTGCTGTTTTCTTTGTTAAACCAATAGCTGGTTTCAAATTTCATTACTTCACTTCATTTGTAACCTGATTGGTTCCTGCATTTTATTAGTGACAGTGGAACAAAGGAACTACATGGTGAGTGGCAGGGGAAGTGTATCAGTTGAAAGCCTATTACGACTGAATAAGCACAATTAGGTGACATTAACTTGTCAATTAGAAGATCCCCTGTTTAACTACATCTAAAAATTGTGCCAATACAACAGATTTCTGAATCTACATTTTACTGTGCCTTCAAAATCCAGTAAACACATCAGTAGCTGTGGTATTTTTAAAATCAGGCAATGGATATCATTGCATCACCAGGATTTATTATTGTCCATAAAGTTACGACAGACAAATTCTCACGGATTTACAAATATTCCGTCAGACATGAGGAGGATATCATTGGTGGCTTTGCACTTACAGATTTTCTCAGGAGGCTTCTGAGTAATTGCATGGAGATGTCTGGGTTGGCTCTATGTCAGAAACAGCTTGAGTTGCAAGTCCTCCATTTTTATCCTGTCTAGGCAGCAGACATTAATTTCAGAGATGCAATATCATCTGCAGCAACTGACTACAACTCTCTCCCCAGTGACTCTGAGATTAACTTAGACTAAAAGGAGGTAAGAAGTTAAAGCTTTTAGACTTGCACTCATCGGAGGTAGGATATAAGAAACATACCTGAACTAAAGGAGACCATTTTATAGAGCATGAGAAGAAGCAGTTTGGCTGGGCCATCATTGGCATGGAGATACAGCAAGGACATTTAACAGTCAATCTTAATTCTCAGACCGGGCAGATAGATTTTTATTAGTCAGGGTGTTGCCATGGCAATGCAGCAGCAATTGGCTGTCTCCATGACCCTTTTTTTTGAAGAAGGTGCAATGCATATCTAAATTCCTTCTGTCTACATAAAACATGATTGTGTGCATTAATATAGGCATCACATTGTGAGCCAGACTAATGTTCTTAAAACAAAACAGAAGCTGCTGGAAAAGCTCAGCAGGTCTGGCAGCATCTATGAAGGAAAATAAGAGTGAACGTTTCAGGTCTGGTGACTGTTCCTCAGAACTGATCGTGGCTGGGAAAACGTCAGTTTATATGCAGAAAAAAAGGGGGAGGTGGATGGGGTAAGGAGTAAGTGATAGGATAGAGCCTAAAGAAACAGAAGAGCAGTTGGACAGACAAAGAGTTGATAATGATCAGGCTGGGAGGGTGAATAGTTGTTAATGGGGACTATTAGTGACTAATAACAGGTAGTGTGTAATGGCAGGCTCTGTGGTAACAGGGCCTGGTGTGTGGGGTTGGGGGCTGAGTCATGGGAGAGTTTAGGCCCTAAAATTATTGAGCTCAATATTGAGTCCGGAGGGCTGCAGGGTCCCCAAGAGGAAAATGAGGTGTTGTTCTTAAATCAGTTTCCAGTGTAGTGATGAGCACAGTCCAGATAATTTAATAAACAATTTCCAACAGTAGAACACAATAACTTGAAATTATATACGTTTAACATAAAAAGGAGTCCCAAGGTGTTTCAGGGGAACATTATCAGGCAAAACATGATAGCAAAAATTGAACAGAGATATTAGAATAAGTGATCAAAGATAGGTTGATTTTGAGCAGTACCTTAAAGACAGACCGTGAGAGACTGTGGCAGAGAGGATTTGAGAGAGTTCCAGAGCTTAGGACCTATGCAGTTGAAGGTCTTGCCACCAATGGTGGAATGATTAAAAGTCCAACATTTGGAAGCACTCAGAGATCCCAGAAGGTGCTATGCTTGGATGAGATTACTGAGATGTTGAGAGATGATACCATGGATTTGAAATAAATCACTAATTGCTACAGTGCAGAAAGAGGATATTCAGCCCATCACGTCTGCCCCAGATCTGTATTTTAAAGCAGAAGTGAAAACTGCTATAGCTTGGAACAGGATTCACTTTCACTTACAAATTCTACTGAACGAATTTTCATGGTTTTGTCGTGTTTTGTTTGTTGGCCTTTTTGAAGTTTGTATAGTAAAGCTGTACCTGGGAAACATAACTTGCACACCACTTCTTCATGAGTTCAGGCATATTGTCAGATACAAGATATAACCCAGTTCATGCTTTTTATAGCTCCTACAGACTGGAGATAAGATCCAAGATGGCTCATTCACATATCAGGAAAGTATTAAAAAGGAGATTGTCATGAGATGTTTCCCCATTTGTTGCTGGTGTTGGATTTACTTACTGAACTACTGGAGAAGATAGAAAATAGCTAACACAACTGATTTTTTCACTTGCCCCATGGCAAAAGGGTGAATCCAAAATAGTAGGCCTAGGAATGAATAGTCAAGCTTCTTACTTTGTGTCTTTTAAAAGGAAAGCAACATATTCTTGCCAACAGTCATTTCATAAGACAAAACTTGAGTCTTGCTGAAAAAAGGGAAATAACGTCAAAGCTTTTTGTCTCAGGTCAACAAGATAGACACAAGAAGACCAAATATCAAATGGGAATAATAATTCACACCGTGTGAGAAAAAGGGTGACAACATTCTGAAAACATTCTGGTGACTGCACTGAAGACCTGTGCTCGAGAATTAGCCATGCCCCATAGCCAAGCTGCTCCAGCAGAGCTATAAACTGGCAATATATAATATGGAAATTTGTCCACGAATGTGTCGAACACAAAATGTAGGAAAAATCCAACCTTACCAAGTGACTGAGATAAATAGATTCTTGATCAGCAAAGGAATTAAGCACTACAGGAAAAGGGCAGGAAAGCATATGTGAGGACTGTCGAATCAGCCACGATTGCACAGACTTGATGGGCCAAAGGTCCTTTTGCTGTGCTGTAGACTTCTATGACTCTTGCATTTTCCAACCTCCAATGTCAGGCCAATCAGTCTATAATTCCCTATTTTCTATCTACTTTTTAAAATAGTAGGCTTTAATCCATAGGAATTGTTGTAGTGTCTATTACAGTATCTTCTAATCTTAAAAGATGACCATCAATGCATTGACTATGCATTGACTATCTCTAGGGCCACTTCCTTAAGGACTCCAAAATGCAGATTATCGAGCCCCGGCAATTTATCGGCTTTTAATCCCATCAATTTCCCCAACACCATTTCCCTACTAATATTGATTACCTCCAGTTCCTCCTTCTCAGTAGACCTTGTGTTCCCCAACATTTTTGGTGTGTTATTTGTGTCCTTCTTTGTGAAGACGTAACCAAATTACGTATTTAATTGGTCTGTCATTTGTATGCTCTCCATTACAATTTCGCCTGTTTCTAGAAATGGAAAACATTCATGAAGGGCTGCTTATCAGAATTTTCTTAAGCAAAAGATGGTTTTAAAACTACAGTGCATTTTCGCTATATTGCTAAATAAACAGAATGTTCAACTAATGAAACATCAAGGCCTAATGCTGCCCATTTTAGGGAATGATACACACTACTTTCTCATGGACATTGCACAGGATTTAGTTTTATAATGGAGTATATGATTAGTTGTGCTGTATGACCAAGCATTCTGCTATATTAGAGGCTGACATTCCCACAAAATCACAGAAGTCTTACAGCATGTCCATTCGGCCCATCATACCTGCATCAGCTCTTCAAACAAGCATCATTACCTCATGTTACTCTCCTGTTTTACCCAATGACCTTCCTGATTATTTCTATCCAGATAGTCATCCAATACCCTCCTGAAAATGCAACTGAACCTCTCCTCCACCACACTTTTCAGGCAGTACATTCCACATCCTAACTTGGCGGAGGTGATAGCCTTGTGGTATTATCATTAGGCTAATAATACAGAGACCCAGACTTCTGGGACCCGGGTTCGAATCCTGCCATGTCAGATGGGGAATTTGAATTCAATAAAAGCCTGGAATTCAGAGTCTAATGATGACCATAAAACCATAGACAGAAAGACCCATCTGGTTCACTAATGTCCTTTAGGGAAGGAAAGAACCATTCTTACCTGGTTTGGCCTACATGTGACTCCAGACCCACAGCAATGTGGTTGACTCTTAACTGTCCCCTGGGCTATAAATGCTGGCCTAGGCAGCAATACTCACATCCTATGAATGAATAAAAGAGAACTACTCGCTGTGTGAAAATGCTTTCCTTGCTGAATGTGCAGCTCATCTACTAAGCTTATCATTGCACACAATTCACCAAATCTCCAAGCAGTAATATTTTTATGGTGCACGTGATGACCTGCTCAGTGAGATGGAGTACTTATGGAGTTAACTCCTTGTTCTACACAGATCCTTATCTTTAAGAGATAGTAGGAACTGCAGATGCTGGAGAATCTGAGATAACACGGTATAGAGCTGGATGAACACAGCAGGCCAGGCAGCATCATAGGAGCAGGAAGGCTGACGTTTCGGGTCGAGACCCTTCTTCAGAAATGGATCTTGAAGGGTCTAGGCCCGAAACGTCAGCTTTCCTGCTCCTCTGATGCTGCTTGGCCTGCTGTGTTCATCCAGCTCTACACCTTGTTATCTCAGTTGTTAATGAGGATTGTTAGCGACTAACAACAGGTGGTGTATAATAGCAGGCTATGTGGTAACAAGGCCTGGTGTGTGGGATAGGGGGCTAGGACATCGGAGAGCTTAGGCCCTAAAATTATTGAACTCAGTATGGAGTCCGGAGGGCTGCAGGGTCCCCAGGCGGAAAATGAAGTGTTATTCTTCTAGCTTGCATTGAGCTTCGCTTGAACACAGCAGCAAGCCAGAGACAGAGATGTTGGCCAG
>NC_063333.1:13101569-13141886 GCF_021869965.1 Rhincodon typus
TGGCCTGCTGTGTTCATCCAGCTCTACACCTTGTTATCTTAAAATAGCACATTCTAGTTAGTGACCCCTCTACTAGGGGCAAAGGCTTTTCCCTATCTATCCTGCCTATGCCCCTCAGAACTTTGTACACCTCAATCAGAGCTCCCCTCAGCCCTCTCTGCTCAAAGAAAAACAAATGGCCACTTGAAATATTGCTTCAAAGGCTGAACAGATGACTATGCTGTAGATCAATATACAAGTCAAAGCACTGGATCCAATTCACAGATTAATATCTGAATTTCAAAGGTATTGAATGCAGAACAGAATTTTATCCACTGGATAAAACATTCATGCTTACCATTTTCAATAAGATTTTCATAATGCAAATTGGTTTAAGGGTCAATTACTATTTGAGAACAAAGCCTCATTAATCAATCACTACATCTAATTATGAGGTGAAGTCGGCAACAGCTTTGAAATTTTCCCATAAAAGGTTCCTGACTCCACAACAGACCACTCTCATGGGTTCATGACCCTTTTGCCTGGCATGAACGGCAGCACCTTTGCATGCTTTCCCAAAACTTTTTGACTCCATGAAATCACCACCCCACTCTATAAGCTGCAGACACTTACTGCACATTTGTGTCCAGGAGCTCCTAGCTACTGCAGTTGTATCACACCACCTGTCCTGTCATTCCTAATGTAATTTAATAAATTACTTAATTATGTTATTTAATTATTTGTGGTCCCGTTCTATGTATTTTATTACCACCAAATCCTATGTAGTTTTTAAACCTTGTAAATAGAATAGTCCTTAACTACTTACCAGGTACTCACCAAACATTTAGCTTATTTCCGTGTAATAGAGGGAGAACCATTCCCTATAACATAAAGAAGTTAGTGAAAGCAAGGGGCACCTCCTTCCCTTCTTCCCCATAACTCTTTGACTCCCCCAGTTCCCAGCACTCTGCTCTAAGTTGCACTCAGTCTTCGGTTCCACAAAGATGCCTCTCTTTATTTACTCTGAGTTAGCTGAGCCCCAAAAACAGAAAACAACATTTTCAGCTAGTTTCCTCATTAAATATCTTAAGCTAGTGTCAAGTAGAGATTGTATCTCCATGCTTAAGCCTGATGGAAGTTAGAATTTAAACAGTAACCTTCAGTGAAATATAAACAAAACTGCATTTTTAGAAAGGAATAAAGATTTCCCATACACACCCAACTCTGCTGAGGGTTATACTCAAAGCTCTTTAGAACTTGCTTTACAAGACAATGGTGGAGCCAGAATCTTTAACTGGTTTTAAGGCAGAGGTAGACAGACCCATACTAACACAGAAACCAGCAGTTGGTCCAGATGGTGAGAATGTGACGTTGAGGTCACAGTTAGATCAACAACGATCTTATTAAATGGCGCATCAGACTGGAGAAGCGAAATGGCCTACACTTGCTTCTAATCATATATTCCTAAATATGTACTTATCATATCATTTGGTCTCTGTTCTTCTGGCTATGCCCTTTTGTGACTTGATCCTCCTTCCAGACACATGGTACCTTTGAGTGCCTGAATCCCACGTTCAGTTGAAAATCCTCTGACCCGGCCATCTCCCTCTACTCCTTTAAGGCCACCTCTTCATATAAATGTCAGACTTTTCATTCAAATAATTATTTGTATGGTCTGGCATCCATTTGTTTCCTCTGCCTACATTAAGTAATTTCTAGTGTCATAACCAATAAGATGCTACATACCATAGTGTTCAGGGATGAATGGACTAGGCGGGTTATGGGGGGATGGGTCTGGGTGGGATGCTACGAGGGTCAGTGTGGACTTGTTGGGCTGAAGGGCCTGTTTCCACACTGTAGGTCTTCTATGATTCTATAAGTAGAAGCACTTATAATGTTGCTTGGTGTTGAGTAATCCAGAGAAAGGTGAGTATACTATTCTAAACAGCCTTTCCCCATTCTTATAATTTTCAATAAATTGGGAGAAAGGATTTTTTCTGACCATTTCTGAAAAAGGTTCTAGGCCCGAAACGTCAGCCTTCCTGCTCCCCTGATGCTGCTTGGCCTGCTGTGTTCATCCAGCTCTACACCTTGTTATTCTCAGATTTTTCTGACTGGTTGGCTGCTGTTGCACAATCTTTCAGAGGAAGTGATAGCCTCTGGTAAATTTATAACACATGAGATGGTGAATGTCCCTGACAGATTACTTAATGTATATAATCACATTGGACTTTTTTCTGAGTCATGGTTCACTAATATCTAATCTTCCTAGATTGGATAGGCATCAGAAGAAAATAGGCTGACAAGTATGACCTTTTCAAAGAGGTCATTAAGCTCTTAACACAAATAGGTCAAGCAATTTCAACTAAATACCAATAAATAAAACGTGAATACGAAAAGTGTCACATGCATGGTTCTATCAGGGGAAGCTGTTGCTTTACATAAAAGAAAGTGAGGTTAAAACAATGATCCAATAATGGTATTCCCTAACAAATCTGGAATGATGACATTATTTCGGAAAAGAAAAACATTTTTCTTTTATCTTTGTTTTCTGCCTTTGCTCTTGATGGCAACAGCTGTTGTTGGGAAAGGTTTTACAGAAGCTTTGATGGACAACCCAACTGAGTCCAGACAGTAAATATCTGTCAGCTTTTCAACAGGGGAACAGTGACATGGTCAAAACTGACTGACAAGTGTCACATCAATCTGCTCCTGGCTCAAGGTTAGTGCAACCTCAACCAATGAGATAGACAGCACACGCAGAGACCATTTATTCCATCACGCCTTTAAAGGTATCTAATTAATCGTACTGCCCCACTCTTTACACACATCTCTTCAAATATTTCCTGATCAAACATATCTCCAATTCCCTTTTATAAGTTGCTCCTGAATCTGTTTCAACCATCCTTTAAGTCAGTATGTTCCAGAACACCACTCACTCTATTAACAAAACAAAACTCTTAAACTTCCCTGTTTTGCTTTTGCAAGTATCCTGGATCTATGTCCTCTGGTTACTGCCTCTCCTGTTAGTGGAAACAGTTATAGATGTCCCCTTTCTAACTGACAGTAATCGGCCTCCATCAATTAGCTTTGACCTCAACTCATACATCTCACATTGAGAAGTACAAAAGTAAGTTGCTTCATTTTGAAAAATACATCTGTGAAAAAAGAAGAAAAAAAAACCACTTGGATTCTACTGTCTCAAAAACACTCCTTATGGAAATAATTACTTCTGGAATCAGAGCAACTCAGCGAACCACAATGTCACAAAGCAAGGGTATGGCAGGGCAGTCAATGACTTGTTCGTTGTGGTATTGGCTATTGAGAGACAAGGCAGGATGAAACTCCCCATTAAGCTGTCTTTAATGAACATCGATAGTGTTGGACTAGCCAGGTGGAGTTATAATTTACTCTTGGATCTAAAAACTGAGTAAAGTTGCAAATGTATTTCATGCATATTCATGAGATTGCTTAAACATCCCCTATCTGCACTTTGGATTTCATTTTGACATTTTTCTTTGTGAAGTGGACAGCCTACCTTATGCCAATTTCCATCGGTCTGGTGAGTATGGCTGATATGTTACTGCAGTTTGGATATCATAATGTAAAACATCATTAGACGCAAGATTGTTATGGAGAAGGACAAGGATGAGCCTGAAATCAAAGACCTAAACTGGGGGTAGGCCAAATTTAATAAAATCACGTATGATTTGTCCAGAGTGGACTAGGAGCAGATATTTTTAGGTAAATCTGTGTCATACTGATGAGATGAATTCAAGAGGGAAACAGGGAGAGTACAGGGCAAATATGTTCTAATTGAGAGGAAATACTGGATATTCAGGGATATATGGGATTGGATAGAGAGGAAAAGGGAGGCTTATGGCAGATATCAAGGACTCAAACAATAGAAGTCCTACAGTAGTACAGAATGTGTAAGAGGAAACTTAAGGGGGAAATTGGGAATGCAAAAAAGGACTTCCCTTAAAATAACTTAGGACATTCCTTTATTTTATCTGCCATTACCCACATTAAAGATTAGTTCTAAATTACTTTACAAGTAGATTAAGGGTAAAACGGTGGGGTCCCTTAAAGATCACAATGTAATTTCTGTGTGGAGCTGGAAGACATAAGTGTTAACTTGTGAGAGAGACAATGTGGATAACAGGGAGAAGGACTGTGATATAATCAAAGAAACTAGCACAGAGAGGAGGTAGATTGGCAGGCTTAAAAGTAGATAAATCTCCAGTGCGGGATGAAATATATCCCAGGCTGTTGAATAAGGGCGGAAATAACGGGGATGCTGTCAATAATCTTTCATTTCTCTCTGGCTACAGGAGAGGCACCAGAGGACTGGAGTACAGTCAAGGTCGTACTGTTATTTAAGAAGGAAGCAAGAGATAAATCAGGAAACTACAGGCCAGTCAGTCTAACCTCAGTGGCGGGGCAACTATTAGAAGCAATTTTAAGGACGGAATTAATCTGCACTTGAGAGACAGGGATTATTTAAGAACAGTCAGTATGGTTTTGTTAAAAGGACGTCACATCTGACCAACTTGATAAAATTTTTCAAAGAGGTAGCCAGTTGTGTAGATGAGGGCAATGCATTCGACGTCGTCTACTTGGGCTTCAGCAAGGCTTTTGATAAGATCCCACATGTGAGACTGATAGCAAAGGTAAGAGCTCATGGGATCCACGGAAATTCAGGTAATTGGATGTGGAATGGGCTAAGTGGCAGGAAGCGGAGGATGATGGTTGAGGGGTATTTTTATAACCGGAGGCTTATGTCCAGTCCCACAAGGCCCCTTGTTGTTTGCGGTATCTGTAAATGACTTCGACTTGAATATGGCGGGGTGGTTTGATCACTCAGTTCATGGATGGTATGAAAACTGGTGGGGGAGGGATGTAAATAGTGAAGTGGACAGCTTTAGATTACAGGAAGATGCAGGTGGGGCTGATCAGTGACAAATGGAATTCAATCCGGATATGTATTAGGTGATGCACCAGGGGAGGACAAACAAGGCAAGGGAATACATGATGAACAGGAGGGCTCTGGGAAGCACCGAGGATCAGAGGGACCTTGGTGTGCATGTCCACTGGTCCCTTAAGGTAGTAGGACAGGTAGATAAAGTGGTTGAGAAGACATATGGTATTATGAAGACACATTATAGGAGGGATGTGATTGCAGTGGAGATGATGCAGAGGAGATTTATCAGGATGTTGCCTGGGCTGGAGAGTTCTGTTTATGAAGAGAGATTGAACGAGTTGGACCGAAAGGTCTGTACCATGCTGTATAACTCTATGACTATGACTCTATGACTGGAGCTGTTTTGATTGGAGAAGAGGAGACTGAGGGGGGACATGATTGAGATGTATAAAATTATGAGGGGCATGGGTAGGATAGACAGGAAGAAACATTTCCCCGTGATGGAGGGAACAATGACCAAGGGGCACAGATCTAAGATAAGGGGCTGGAGGTTTAGAAGGCATGTGAGGAAAAACTTTTTCACCCAGAGGGTGGTGGGAATCTGGAATTCACTGCCTGTAATGGTGGTACAGGCAGAAATCCTCATAGGATCTAACAAGTATTTTGATGTACCTTTATTATAACAAGGCTTACAAAGCAATGGACTAAGTGCTGGAAAACGGGATCAGGATAGTTAGGTGCTTGTTTTTGACTGGCACAGATGACCTGAAGGGACCTTCTCAGTGCTGTGGACCCCTATGACTCTAACTTCCTGTATGAGGATGTTGGAGAGTCTGTAAAGGGCAGGAGTGTCGAAAATCTGAAGTTAAGCTTTTAGAGTCATTCTGAATTTTCTATTGTTAACTTCCTGTGTTTGCAGTGTTGTTGATATGTCAGCACCCATTAGTCACTCGTTATAAATTATATTGATCTTCCTTACTCATAAATAAGCATAACTGCGCACTGTTTAATGGTTTGCAAACGATAACATGTTCCTATTGTGTAAATCATTATGCCACATCACACAAATCACTTAAGTACCTAAAAGTGCTCACACATGGAGAAAACTTTTTATCCTGTGTGGGGAGACACTTTTTATCCTGTGTGGGCAGAATCCCAATCTCTGGGGACAGAAGGACAGTGTTCATTCCAATCTACTGTTTAATCATGAGAGATAATAGTTGTTCTGGAAGCTTATTACCACGTTGATCGCAATGAACAGAGGAAGAAAATTTTCTTTAAATTGCTAGTAAAATTAAATTTGAAAAGATCTCATTAAGCATATCAACAGCAAGTTAAATAAACCAGCACTTAATTGTACATTATACTGAAAGTGTGTCATATTATTTGGAATAATTCTGAAGGTTTCACGCTCCAATTTAAATTTTCAACCCCTGCACTGATGCAGTAGTAATATAATAAACTCAACAGGATCAGAACATCATTCTCAGCACCAAGTATCGTGGCTTTTAGTTAGTTAATATGTGCAAGTTGATTTCTCTGTGGGTGTATTTCACAATGAATGTGCAATTCTGATAAAACCCAGTCACTCCCCCACCCGTGACTTTTCCTTCAGTTTGTGTTGGCTGATGTCAGGCACAGAAGATGTGTTTAGGCATTTGGTACTGTCCATAGATCCTGGCCCAGCCAGCGACACTGACATCCCATGAGTGAATAAAAGAAGTGTGCAAAATTATACAGTGCACAGAGGATCAGCAAAGTCCCATTTTAATCCAACATTTATAGGTCATATAGTCCATCTGTGACTCAAGTCCACACAATCTGTTCCCAAATAAAAAGCTCACTCAGGCATCATCAATTTTCAACCTTCACTCCAGGGATTAGACCACATAATCTAGACTGACATTCTAATCAAACGGTGAAGGATTGCTGCACTGAAGGTGCCATTTTTTGATTGAGCTCCTAAACCGAGATATTGCCTCCGTTCTTCAAGTGGATGTGAAAGATTCTCTGGGCCCTATTTCGAAGAACATAAGGGGAGCAAAAACAGAAATTGCTGGAAAAGCTCAGCAGGTCTGTGGAGAGAAATCAGAGTTAATGTCTCAGGTCCAGTGACCCTTCTTTAGAACTGATGATAGCAAGGAAAATGTTGGTTTTTAGGCAGAAGGTAGGGTGGGGGGAGGGATTAAGAAGTAAGTGATGAGTGGAGATAGAACCCAAAGAGAGAGAAGGACAGTTGAATGAACAGCACCTCATTTTCTGCTTGGGAACTCTACGTCGTTCTGGACTCAATATCAAGTTCAACAATTTTAGAGTTTGTGCTTTTCCCATGTCCTTACCACAAATGTCACAATCCAGGCCTTGTTATCACCTCGTCTGCTATTACATACAACCCATTGTTAGCCAGTCCCCATTAAAAGCTATTCATCCTCCTACCCAGATCATTATCCACTCCTTTGTCAGTCCAACTGTCACTGAACCTGAAATATTAATTCTGATTTCTCTCCACAGATGCTGCCAGACCTGTTGAGCTCTTCCAGCAATTTCTGTTTTTGTTTCTGATTTCCAGCATTTGCAATTCTTTCGATTTTTAATATCAGGGGAGCCCATGCTGATGTCCTGGAAAATATTTAATTTGCATCCAACAACAATAAAATGCACATTACCTGGTCATTATCTCACTTCCTTTTGTAGGAGCTTTCTGCATGTAAATTGAGTGTTGCACTTCCAGCAGAATACCAATGATTACACTTTGAAAGAATTTTACTGGTTGCAAAGCACTCTAGGTCATCTTAGGATCCTGAAAGCTGCTGTATAAATACAAGTCGTTCTTTCTGCCAGTCAGGCTGCTTTAATCAAACCACAGGTTTCTTTAGGGATAAACTCAGCTGTTTAAAGTACATAATTGCATTGCAAGATTTCACTTCAAAACATTTTGATGAATCAGAGAGTTTGAGAATGACTTATACCAAGAAGAAAAACTGTTTGCTTTCAATAAAGTTCATCACATTATTTTTAATCAGCCCTCACTGCCAGCAAATCACACAAGTATAAGCTAAATAACGAGTGGGTAGTGGTTGATTTACAATGTCAAGCTCCAGATCACTTTTCCTTTAAGTACAAAATCTCAAAGCTTAAGTGTTAGACCTGCCCTTTGTATGAACTGCTTTGCTTCAGTGCCAAAACTGCCTTGTTTTTTGACTGGTTGAGTGAATAAATGGAGCAATCTGTTAAGCCAAAGGGTGACAAAGCAGAAAAGAAGTATACTCTTTCACTTATTTGCAAATGGACTCTGCACAAATAATCAGTGGAAAAAAGCCTGAAACCTCTCAATAAATAATGCAATACCATCCTTCTACTAGTTCAAGGAGAATCATTACATATGCAACTGGATTCCCCCATGACATTATCGAATAGAATTATCAAATCAAAATAAAATTGCCTTTTTAGTGCTGGTATAGGTCATAGAATAAGAACATGCTCATTTGGCAGTCCCTCACAGATGAGGAGCACTCTCTTCCACTCTCAGGGTGAGTCTATAGGTGGCTGTACAGACCGATGCGGCTAACATATGAATCAGGAATAGGCCATTCAGCCCCTTGTGCCTGCTCCACCATTCAATAAGTTAATGGTTGATCTATTTGTAACATCAAATCCACATTCCTGCATACCCTGATAACCCTTCAGCCCCTTGTCTAACAATAATCTATCTGTCTTTGCCTTAAAAATATTCATGGACTCTGCTTCAACCAACTTTTCAGAGAAGACGAATGATTCTCTGAGAGAAAGAAAATCGCCTAACCTCTGTTTTAAAGGGCAACATCGATTTTTAGATCTAGAATCTTCCATAAGAAGAAACATCCTGTCCCTGTAAAGATCCTTCAGGATTTTATGTTTCAATAAGGTGCCTTTTAATCTTCTAAACTCCAGCAGATATAAGCCTAGCCTGTCCAACCTTCCTTATAAGATAACCTGCCTATTCCAGGTACAAGTCTCATAAACCTCCTCTGAACTGTCTTAGTCCTTTGAACCTCATAAACATCCTCTGAACTGTCCTTGGATAAGGTGACCAATATCATGCGCATTATCCAGAAGTGGTCTTGTCGGTGCCTTATATAATCAAAACAGACCATTGCTACATTTGTATTCAACTCCCCTCATGACAAATGATAATGTTCTGTTAGCTTTCCTAATTACTTACTATACCTCCAAAATAATCTATTGTAATTCCACATGATGACACTCGGATCCCTCTGTTCAAAAAACTGTTCAAATCATCTGCCATTTCCTTAATTTTCATTATTAATTCTCTAGTCTCACTCACTGTGGGACCAACAGTCATTTAATTGTATCCTTTCTTCTTCAAAGAGCCTTTACTATTTGTATTTTTTAATTTCCAGCTGGTTTTCTCTCTAAAGTTTTCACCTTTATTAAAGTTTTGGTAATTGTTGTTGATTTTCAAGCATGATCTCACTGAGGTGAGAACTCCAGGAGGCAATTGATAAGGTGTCATTTTAAAGTTATTGTGGAAAAGAAAAGGTCATGAGGTAGGAATTAGCAAATTGGCACAGATAGAAGGTTGGCTGACTAACTGACAGCAGGTAGTAAGTGTAAATGAGTCTTTTTCAGGTTGGACAAGACAGAGAGATATTGATAACACAATGTGGAGCTGGAGGAACACAACAGGCCAGGCAGCACCAGAGGAGCAGGAAAGTTGACGTTTCGGGCCGGGACCCTTCTTCAGAAATGTCCCGACCCCCATTACTGAAGAAGGGTCCTGACTCGAAACGTCAACTTTCCTGCTCCTCTGATGTTACCTCCTCCAGCTCCTCCAGCTCCATGCTGTGTTATCTCTGACTCCAGCATCTGCAGTTCTTACTATCTCGTAGAGCGATATTCCCTCTTTTTGGAGGGTGGGGGGCAGGCAGGGATTGGCGGTGGTGTCCAAAACAAGAGGGCATAACCTTAAAATCATATCTGGGCCACACAGAGAGGAAATCTAGATAACTCTCTCTGCCAAAAAAAATGTTGTTGAGCCTTGGCTTCAACTGAACCATTCTGAAAAAGGGTCACTGGACCTGAAACATTAACTCTGCTTTCTCTCCATAGATGCTGCCAGACCTGCTGAGTTTTGCCAGCAATTATTGTTTCTATTTCTGATTTCTAGCACTCATAATTCTTTGGTATTTTTGACATTCTCTCTCTCTGGGCTCCATCTCTGCCTATCCACACACTCCTCTCCATTCCCATCAGCCCTCCCCAACCCCACCTTCAGCATAAATACCACATTTTCCTAGTTACCATCAGTTCTGATGAAGGGTCACTGGACTTGAAACATTAATGTTTCTGTCTCTCCACAGATACTGCCAGACCTGCTGAGTTTCTTCAGCATTTCTGCTTCTGCTCCATACAGATACACATACATTCTGTCACTCTTCATGCTTTGTGCTGCCATTTCATCATATTTAAATTCAGCTGTCCAAAGAAATCCAATAAATTTTCTTTCTCAATTCAAAGGAGAAGCCTCTTCCCATATTAAGACAGAATTACATGTTGTAATTTCTGAATCAGAACAATGCTAGCACGAACCTCATGCCCTGCTCACACACGAAGGCTATAGAAAGAGAGCAGAGCAATGGGTTTGATTGTATAGAAGTCTGTATATGTGACTGAAACATTTCCCAACAGTATTGGGTGTTGGATTCCTTACTTAGGAAATTAGGCAAGATGGTTTCTCGCAGGTAACTTTAAAGAAAAACAGGTGTCTGATGCACCTCTTCACTGTGAGAAGTAACTCTTTCGCTCAGCTCATAGTTAGGGTATGCACTGCTTGGGAATTAGGTGGAGGCAGTTTCTATTGAAGAGGGCATCAGATGATTATTTGGGCAGAAACAGTGTGCAGAGATATGGGGAAAAGGCTACAGATTGGCAGAACTGGTGCAGGTGCGATTGGCCGAATGACATCCTTCTGGACCACAACAGTTACGTTATCCTTTTCAGAGTGGATAAGAATCATATTTCGGGGAAAGGCTACTTGACAAAAAATAGTGAAATGAAAGAAAACCCAAAACATTTCCAAAGCAACAAAGATGCTGCCAGTGGTAGTGAACTCTGCAGGAATTTAACCAAAACAGAAGTTGCTGACATGTTAAGAATTACTTGATATAAACGCCTACAGGAAAAGCTCAGTAGGTCTGGCAGTAACTATGAAGAAAATATCAGAGTTAACGTATGTATAGTCCAGGTAGCTGTGGGAGTCAGTGGGTTTGTAGTGGATATTAGTGGCCAGTCTATCCCCAGAAATGGAAACAGAGATGTTGAGGAAGGGAAGGGAGGAGTTGGAGATCGACCAGGTGAAGGTGAGGCAGGGTGGAAATTGGAAGCGAAATTGATGAACTTTTCCAAATCCGGATGAGAGAGGGAAGCAGCACTGATGATATCATCAATGTATCGGAGAAAGAGTTGTGGGTGGGGGCTGGAATCGGACTGGAACAAGGAATGTTCCACGTACCCCATGAAGAGCCAGGCATAACTGGGGCCCATATGGGTACCCATGACCACCCCTCTGACCTGAAGAAAATGACAGGAGTTAAAAGAGAAGTTGTTGAGGGTGAGGATGAGCTTGTTCAAGCAGAGGAGGGTGAGGGTGGGTGAGGACAGTTCGGGCCTTCACTCCAGGAAGAAGCGGAGAGCCCTAAGACTATTCTGGTGGGAGATGGACATGCAAAGGGATTGCACGTCCACGGTAAAGAGGAGGCAGCTGGAGCCTGCAAACTGGAAATTTTCAAACCGGCGTTAAGGAATCATGGATGTACGTGGGCAGGGATTGGACCAGGGAAGAGAAGACTGAGTCAAGGTAGGAAGAGATGAGTTCTGTGGGGCAGGAGCAGGCTGAAACAATGGTTTTTTGCCCAGACAGTCCTGTGTGTGTGGATTTTTGGAAGAATTTAGAAGCGAGCTAGGTGGGGCTGGAGGACTATCAGCTTGGAAGCAGTGCGGGGGGAGATCGTTGGATGAAATGATATCAGTTACTATCGTACATACAATGGCTTGATGCGTCATGGTGGGGTCATGGTCCAGGGGAAGATAGGAGGAGGTATCTGAGGTGCTCAGCCTCTGCCCTTATCGGCAGGCTTAATAACAAAGTCAGGGTTAGATCTAAGCGCACAGAGTGCAGACAGTTATCACACAGCCTGCCATTACATACTACCTATCGTTGGTCCACTAACAGTCCACATTAATAGCTACTCACCCTCCTAGCCAGATCGTTATCAACTCCTTTGTCTATCCCACTGCTCTTCTCTCTCTTTGGACTCTATCTTTTATCATATCATTTACTCCCTACCCCATCCCCCTTCCTGTTTTCTGCATATAAACCAACGTTTTCCCAGCTACCATCAGTCCTGCGGAAGGGTCACCGGACCCGAAACATTAACTCTGATATTTTCTTCTTAGTTGCTGCCAGACCTGCTGAGCTTTTCCAGCAACTTCTGCTTTTACTGCAGTTAACTTGTATTGGATAATCTCCCCACTTTGTATAACTTGGCATGATACACAGGGCTCTGAAACAGAGGATATTTGCTTGATGAAGGTGGGCACAGGATTGACTTGGGTCTGCCAACCTGAGAAGCTGTTTGGAGGTGGCTACAGGGAGAGATGAGTATCAAAATAGTTAGAAAGTGTCTCTTGGTTCTCTGGGACTTTGTTCAAGCTGTTTTTAAAGTTGTTTTATAAGACTCTCCATCCCACTCCCCTCATATCCCATCCACTTCCAGTGCCCCTTCTGTAACAGTGCCTCATACCACATCCCTAGCTACTCACCAGTATGCATTCTGGTCCTCAGAACCCAGGCAGAGAGAAAAGAAAGCTCCGATGAACCTAACAGAGCACTTGCTCACACACAGTTGAGACTGAAAGAACACTCTTATTCATGAAACTTGTGAAACTCAAAAGGGTTCAGAAAACATTTATAAGGATGTTAACAAAAACAGAAGTTGCTGGAAAAGCTCAGCGGGTCTGGCAGCATCTGTGAAGAAAAAAAATCAGGGTTAACGTTTCGGGTCCGGTGACCCTTCCTCAGTTCTGAGGAATGGAAAACGTAAGAAGTGATGAACAAGTTCCTTGTGACAAAGGCAGGCTTTGAATTACCATACTGTGAGTGATCCTTGCTAAGCAGATAATGGGCGAACCAGATCCCTTTGTAGCCAACCTCCACTGAAGGACCTACAGTCCCTTTATGCACTTGTGAAGAGACAAACATTGCTGCAATTTACTGAGGTGTGTTACCTCTACAGACAAAATGGCATTAATTTCTGTAATTGCATCACTTTAAAAATTACTTTAATTGCATTAAACTCAGCAAACTAGGAGGCTATCACTTTCCTCTGGGGATTAAGAAGTGGGTGAATGGACAGTGTACTAACCATTCCCCTATAAACTAGTGCTTGCAGCTGGTGTCTCCATTTCATGCACAGTCCACAGTAATTTGAGCCTCAACTCTTCTGCTTGCTTTGTTAAGAGTTCCTTCATAAAATGAACATGATGTTGACAAATGTTCCATCATTCCTTGTCACTCCCACAATGTGAATAATCCTTTTGCTGTTAATAAGATTAAAGGCATTAACTAACATTTAACCTCTAAAATCTTTACAAAGTAGTGGACTTATTCAGGTTAAATCAATAGCAACTGCAGCCAAGTTTATCTTTGAAACAAACAATCATTTCCGTTATTGGCTGATCCTACAGTTAGGTGGAGAGTTACAACTCAAACTGCCTGAAGAGGAAGACCCACTACAAGTAGCATCAAGAAGCTAATGGTGAGGATCATCTATTACATCTCTCAATTTAATTTGATTGAGACTTAGAAAAATAGGAGCAGGACTAAGCCATTTAGCCCTTCAAGCCTGCTCCACCATTCAATGTAATCATGGCTAATCACCCAGCTCAGTACTCTTTGTCCCCATACCCTTTGATCCCTTCAGATCAATATCTAACTTTTTCTTGAAAGCACTTAACATTTTGGCTTCAACTCCTTTCTGTGGCAGAAAATTGCATAGGCTCAGCGCTCTGTGAGTGAAAGTATTTCTCCTTGTCTCAGAGGCGAGCACAATAGCGTCATTTAAGATGTATCTAGACAGATACATGAATGGGCAGGGAGCAGAGGGATACAGATCCTTGGAAAGTAGGTGACAGGTTTAGACAGAGGATCTGGATCGGCACAGGCTTGGAGGGCCGAAGGGCCTGTTCCTGTGCTGTAATTTTCTTTATTCTTTGTTCCTAAATGGCCTACTTATATCCTTAGACTGTGACCCCCTAGTTCTGGACTCTCCAGTCATTGGAAATATCCTTCCTGTTGAGGTTGGTTGGCTCGCCAAGCTGTTTTGTTCCGCAGACGTTTCGTTACCGTGCTAGGTAACATCCTCAGTGCAGCCTCTGATGAAGCGTCGGTGTGTTTTCCCGACTGGTTTTTAAACTCTGGGGTCCGTTGCGATGGATTGCCTCACTTCTGGGTTTCCTCCGTAGTGGAATGTATCTGGGGTCGAGTTCAATGTGTTTATTAATAGCCTGCTTCGTGGAGTGCCATGCTTCCAGGAATTCTCGTGCTTGTCTCTGCCTAGCCTGTCCCAGGATCTTGGTGTTGTCCCAGACGAAGTCATGGTTCTCCTTGTCCGTGCGGATTGAGATGAGTGAGTATTGGTCGTGTCTTTTTGTAGCCAGTTGGTGTTCATGTACTCTCGTTGTTAGTTTCCTTCCTGTTTGTCCGATGTAGTGTTTCTCGCAGTCTCTGCAGGGGATCTTGTAGATGACATTGGTCCTGTCCATGGCAGGGAGTGGGTCTTTAGTTCGGGTGAGCACTTGTCGTAGGGTTGATGTGGGTTTGTGTGCCACTCTGATGCCCAGCGGTCGTAGAAGTCTTGTGGTGAGTTCTGACATGTTCCTGATGTAGGGTAGTGTGATGAGTGTGTCGGGGCATGTAGAACCTTTCTGATGCTGTTCCTGTAGGCATCTCCTGACCCAGTTCTTTGGATATCCATTATCCTTGAACACTTGGAAGAGGTATTCCTCCTCCTCTTGGCGTAGTTCCATGTTGCTGCAGTGTGTTGTTGCCCTTTTGAATAGCGTTCGCACGCAGCTTCGTTTGTGTGTGCTGGGATGGTTACTACTGAAGTTCAATACCTGGTCTATGTGTGTGGCTTTACGGTGTACTTTCGTTTGCAGTTCCCCATTTGTCTTGCGCTCTATCATGACGTCCAGGAATGGGAGTTGTTTGTTCCTCTCCTCCTTTCTGGTGAATTTTATTCCGGTGAGGGTGTTGTTTATGAGTTTGTGTGTCTCTTCTAATTTGGTCCATTTAATGATGGCAAAGGTGTCTTCTACGTAGCGTATCCATAGTTTAGGTTGGATTTGCGGAAGGGCAGTCCTTTCCAGTCTTTGCATCACTGCTTTTGCTATGAGTCTGGAGATAGGCGATCCCATGGGTGTCCTGTTGATTTGCTCGTATGTTTGGCCGTTGAAGGTGAAGTGGGTGGTCAGGCATAGGTCCAGTAGTTTAAGCATGTTCAAACCCACATCAACCCTACGGCAAGTGCTCACCCGAACTAAAGACCCACTCCCCGCCATGGACAGGACCAAAGTCATCTACAAGATCCCCTGCAGAGACTGCGAGAAACACTACATCGGACAAACAGGAAGGAAACTAACAACAAGAGTACATGAACACCAACTGGCTTCAAAAAGACACGACCAATACTCACTCATCTCAATCCACATAGACAAGGAGAACCATGACTTTGACTGGGACAACACCAAGATCCTGGGACAGGCTAGGCAGAGACAAGCACTAGAATTCCTGGAAGCATGGCACTCCACGAAGCAGGCTATTAATAAACACATTGAACTCAACCCCATATACATTCCACTACGGAGGAAACCCGGAAGTGAGACAATCCATCGCAACGGACCCCAGAGTTTAAAAACCAGGCTGGAAAACACACCGACGCTTCATCAGAGGCTGCACTGAGGATGTTACCAAGCACAGTAACGAAACGTCTGCAGAACAACAAAACAGCTCGGCGAGCCAACCAACCTCAACACCCACAACCCGAGCTACAGATCTACTCCAAAACCTTATATCCTTCCTGTGTTTGCTCTGAAGTTTGTTGAAGTTATACCAGTCACAAATATTGGCTGTCTGTATGGATGGCAGATATGGCTTGTTTGAATGAAGTCATTAAGTGCTGTTTACTATTGGTGTGATCACCCATGCTGGCATGGCTGTTAGACATCCCAGACACAGTGCAGGCCTAGGTCACCAACTACAAAGGCACATAATGGCTGTCGAGGCAGGACAGTCCTGATCATCATGGTTCGGAGCATCACCAAACTGTGACCGCCAATTTGCTGTGATCATGTGGGCAATGTTAGTGTCTCAAGGTCTCCATGTTAAACAAAATCCCACATGGGCTTCCAATAAGGTCTATTTGCCAAATCCTATGGCAGTGGAGAATTGATGATGAGGAAAGGGCCATGAGCATGAGATTCCTTCTTCAAGAATCTGCAGCCAGGTGATAAATGCTTGAAGGTTTTGGGCCAGAGGTATCTTCAGGTTGTAGCATCTGTAACTGAATAGTCATCTTAAGGATCTCTTCTGCTCACCCCAAATGGGGAGGTGCTCATTAAACTGGCCCAAAAAAGACAC
The DNA here is from genome assembly GCF_021869965.1 of Rhincodon typus. Taxonomy (NCBI): domain Eukaryota; kingdom Metazoa; phylum Chordata; class Chondrichthyes; order Orectolobiformes; family Rhincodontidae; genus Rhincodon; species Rhincodon typus. The sequence continues at coordinate 13,118,171 of NC_063333.1, forward strand.
TGCCCCACGTTTTTCTGGCTGTGGAGCCAAAACCTGAGGGATCACTATCTTGGGAGAGGGTCAGAGAAAAAAAATTCTAACTCTTACAACTTGGAATGTTATAATGGCCACTGACAATCTCAAGAGTGATAATCCCAAAAGAAGAACTGCAATCCTATCAGGTGAACTATGAATTCCCCAAATTGATATCGGTGCCCTCAGTGAGACTCGCCTTCCTGGGGAGGGACAGCTAAAGGTTGGGCGATATACCTTTTACTGGAAAGAAAAGTCTGACAACAATCCACGTGTCCACAGAGTTGGTTTTACCCAGAATAGGATCTTGGGTGCACTGCCAGAACTCAGCAATCATCTAAGTGAAAGGCTCATGATACTTCACTTAATTAATCAATATGTCACCATCTATACACTCATATGTACCTGCAAACTCAATTAACCATACACTCACTCACATACATTGACACACTTACGCGCAATCACACACTCACACCTACACACTCGCACCTTCACATTTACTCGCATACACACACCTCCACACACATTCACTCATTTGCAGTAACAGATTGACTGACACAGTGACTGACTGAATAACTCACTCACAAACATGTTGATTCATTCACTTACATTCACTCACTGCCACACACACACAGAGAAACAAAAGAGATTAATACCACTGTGGTCAACATTGCGACTACTTGGCATTGACATGCATAGACATTGTTGGTTCCACTCTGCAGCAAAATGGCACAAAATGTTACCAACGCCAGTTCTTCCATACTTACTGGTTTTGAGGTAGCATTGGAGCTGGTCTGTGGGGCGAGTGGCTTTACTGCCACCATAGGTGGGGCTACCGGAACAGAGAATCGCTGGCCTGTGTCTGGCGGTGAAGAGTAGGAACGAGATCGAGCATCCAAACGTTCAGGTTCCTGTTTGTACGATTCCAGAGGGAAGGCTGGTTTGGTGGATTGTACTGGGGTGGAGGGAGTAGAGAGTCCCGAGGCTGTAGAAGGGGAGGCAGAGGAACATATTATTAACATTACTCAAAACAGAAATTATTATAGAAATTTATTTCTTCCCTTAGAGATGTAAAATGGGCATTAATGAAGATGTGAAAAGGAGACAGCTTCAGTGCATAATCTCTGTCCTCTGTCTTTCTTACATTTTCACCTCCACCCCAGCTGCATTTTTGTCTTGTTGACTTTTCTCTCAGTAAAGTGGACCCATATTCTCCATCTCACACCTTTACCTGCACCCATTTCTCATCTGTATTTCTCCTGTACTGCCACGAGCACTCCCCATGTCTTCTGCTGTGGGCACCCTCACCATCTATTCCACTCGCTCCTCATCCTCTTCTGTTAACAGCCTAGAAATCGCCATTTTCCAGCCCCTTTTAGTTCTGAGAAAGTCGTAATGGACCAAAAACATTGATGGTTAATCTGTCCATAGATGCAGCCAGACCTTCTGGGTTTCTCCAGCACTTTGTTTCATTTCAGATTTCCAGCATCCTCAATATTTTGCTTTTAATGAAGTTTCAAAGACTGTTTTTTCTTTCTGACACCAGTTTCACCTTTAACGTTTACTGTACAACCAATCTTAGTGATGGTTAATATTTTATAATAAACAGTAGAGTTTGCAAAAAATTACTCAGAACAGCAAATGAACACAGGAAGAGAGGATAATGATTACCTTTCAAGAATATACTTTGCAAGGTTTTGCCCTTTTTAATACTCTTAAAAGGTCATAATTTAATCTTCCTTTACTGTTTGCAAAACTACAATGTACATTCAAATGCATTACTACAAGGGCTACAGTGAATGTGTACACAGTTCGTGCATCAATACAAAAACTCAAGGATGCAAAGGCAAAGTCATTTGGTGTACTGAATTAACAATGCAGAATGCAAGACTGCATACAGTTGACACAAAAGCTGTGAGAAAAACGTCTCAAACTGAACAAAAGTGAAAGCAAACTTGCCATAAATTATACATTTTTTTTGTTCCTCAACAGAGTAGAAAGAACTAGTCACAGAGTCATACAGTCATACCACACGGAAACAGGATCTTCGGTCCAACTCATCCACGCCAACCAGACATCCCAATCTGACCAAGTCCCATTTGCCAGCATTTGGCCCATATCCCTTAAAACCCTTCCTATTCATATTCCCATCCAGATGCCTTTTAAATGTTGTCATTTGTACCCAACTCCACCACTTCCTCTGGCAGCTTGTTCCATGTACACACCACACTCTGCATGAAAAAGTTATCCCTCAGGTTCTTTTTAAATCTTTCCCCTCTTACCTTAAACCTACACCCTCTTGTTTTGAACTCCCCACCCTGGGGAAAAGACTTTGGCTATTCACCTTATCCGTGCCCCTCATGATTTTATAAACTTCTATAAGGTCACCCCTCAGCCTTCAACGCTCCAGGGAAAAAAAGCTCTGGCCTATTCAGCCTCTTCCTACAGCTCAAACCCTCCAACCCTGGCAACATCCCGGTAAATCGTTTCTGCACCTTTTCCAAGTTTAAGAACATCCTTCCTATACAAGGGTGATCAGAAATGTATGCAGTATTCTAAAAGTGGCCTCACCAATATCCTGTACAGCTGCAACATGACGTTCCAACTCTTATACTCAATGCACTGACCAATAAAGGCAAGCGTGCTAAATACCTTCTTTCCCATTCTGTCTATCTGCAACTCCAGTTTCAAGGAACTATGCACCTGGCGCCCCAGGTCTCATTGTTCAGCAACACTCCCTTGGGCCCTACCACTAAATGTATAAGTCCTGTCCTGGTTTGCCCTACTAAAATGCAACATCTCGCATTTATCTAAATTAAACTCCAACTGCCACTCCTCAGCTCATTGGCCCAGCTGATCAGGGTCCCATTGTACTCTGAGATAACCTTCTTCACGCACAGCATATGGGATCTCGGGTTTCATAAACAGAATCACAATCACTTGCAGCATGAGGGGAGACCAATCTGCCCAATCAGTCCGTGCTGGCTCTTTGTGGAGCAATCTCATTCACCACCAGCCCACCCCAACCCCCCAAACTGCAAGGTGATTTGCCCCAAGGGTTTTAACAGCTGAAATACCAACCTTCTTTGTAAAACAGGTCCCAGCTCAATCCCATAAAAACCTGAAACACTGACATTTTCCTCATTCATTTTGAATCTGACTGCAAATGTATTCCCCAACAACTGAATGTTGACAAATAATACATACAGTCTACTGACCATTCAAAGTTCTTCTTTGGTATCAGACACTTCTTACTGCCTCCCCCCAAATTATATAGCAGCTAGAGCTACTTTGAACATATCAATGCAGGAGGTGTTTCTTATCCTTCTCCTCTGGCAAGATTCCATTTGAAGAAGCAGATCATTTAAGTTAAGCTTCTAGTCAGCCCTCCTCAGATCCCCTTTCAACTGCAATTGTTTTTTGTCTGATTAAGGTTTTGTGACGTGCCTTGGCGTGTTTTCCAATGTTCAACGTTCTTTATAAAGGTACGTTGTCATTCAGCATCTTCAAAACAAAAATGAAGGAGACTGTGCAGTGGTAAGATAAAAGCAGTTAAGCTCTGTTTAGGTAAAGTAATGCCTAATTTTGAGGGATTCAGCTGGGAACCCCCTTGTTTCTGACACAGGTAGTTATGGGTTCCAGCCCCATTCCAGCAATTTGCGCATACGCATAAATCCCAGAGTTAAACTGAGCGAATGCTGTGGGAGGAATTTAAAAAGGAAAACATACAATTAAGATTAATTAGTAAAATCTGCATGCCCCTGATTGTGCCCACTTGAATCAAAACTTTGAACTTTCAATGACTATAATTTACGACCAAGGTGGCATTGACACTGCCGTATCTGAAACAATTAAATATTTACCACAGTTGAGGGCTCCAACTGTAAATTATTGACCAAGATGGTCAAATATGCATTTGTAATCTAAAGTGAATTACTTTGCTGATTGTGGATCAGAAAGCTGCAACTAAACCACAGCAACAACTTGCATTTAAACAGCTCTTTTCAAAAAGACTTACATTTTTATAGCAACTTTCACAAGTATAGGATTTCCCAAAGTGCTTCACAGTCAATGAGATCCCTTATGAGATGTAGTCATTGTTATAATGTTGAAAGCATGGTAGTCAATTTGTATACAAGCTAGCTCCCAGAAGGTGTGCATATATGATCAGATAACCTGTTTTCAGTGATTTTGATGGCCAGGTCACCAGGGACAGCTCCCCCGCTATTGCGATAATGTGAAGGGAACTTTTATTCCCACCTGAGAGTGCACAGGAGAGCCTTGGTGTAACATCACATCTGAAAGATGGTTCCTCCAACAGTACTCCCTAGGTATAACACCGGAATGTCACCTTTGAGTTTTGTGCTAAAGTCATTGGAATGGAACTGACACCTATAACCTTTTGACCCAAAGCAAGGGTGCTACCAGCTTAATCATGACTGACATTGCAGTGAATGGTACCAAGGCACTTACGAGAAAAAGTCTGACATTGAACCACATAATAACTTATTCAGGTAGGTTACGAACAGTTTGGGCAATGAGATATGTTTCAAGGAGGAAAAAAACCAAAGAACTGCTGGAAATCCGAAACTAAAACTGAAATTGCTGCAGAAACTCAGCAGATCTGGAGAGGATGCAGAGTTAACGTTTCGGGTCCAGTGACACTTCTTTGGAACTGGAGTGCGTTTTAAATGGGGGAAGACAGATCTAGAGGGGAAGATAGACTTAATGAGGGACTTCCAGAAGGACCAGGGCTGAGGCAGCTGAAAGTATGTCTGCCAATTGTGGATTGATCAAATCAAAGATGGACAAGACGCTGAAACAGGAAGAGTGCAGAGATCTTGGTGCGTGGTAAGGTTGGGGGAGATTACAGAAATGTGGAAGATTGAGGCCATGGAGAGATTTCAAAACAAAGATCATTTTTAAGTCAAGGCATTCTGTGAAGAACTGTTGCATAATAATCCAATGGCACTAACTCTCCACTGCCAGCCCTCTAGTCCAATCCCAAAGATACCAATAATGTTGTCCTAAAACACACAATGGATATGTCAGCCCTTGAAGCACAGATCCTGAGTCAGTCAACTGTAATCATAAAATAAGCCTGCTGACTTCAGTAAATCATGGTATGTCTGTTTTGCTGAATGAATGGGTCAGGAACTGCAGCTCAGTTTAGGTTTAAAGCAACTTAAAGTACTTTCAGACACTTTAAGCAAGCTTTGAGCACTTGCACAGCATTAATCAATTTGACACCCACAGATACCACAAACACACAACTATTCTGTTAACCCTGATTAGGACAGAACTAGTAACAGCCTTTTACTCACACACAGATCTTTGGCCAGACATCTCCAGTATCCCTGCTCAGAGGGCACAATATAACGCACAGAAGCAGAACAGCTTCCTGTAATTTAAGAACTGCTCTGGCTTTCAGAGTAGTTTTCCGTGATCACGTGAGTATGATTGCTTAAGTGGCTGCAAGCTAAATATTTTCTTCTCAAACATTTCCATCAGAATTCTTCTTTTATACGTAATTTGTCACTTTTATATTCTTGCCTGAATATGGCAAATCTCTGACTCAAACAAAACAAATTTTCTCTGGTTTAAAAAATACACCAGTACGAAGTTATTGCCTGATGAAGTTACTGCAAATTGTACAAACAACATTTATATTTTTACAGTGATTTTACATAGAAAAGAATACCAAGAAAAAGAATTGCTAATCCAAAAGACGAATTAAGATTTCGGTCAATAAGGATATCGCTGACAAAGACAACATTTAATGCAGGTAAAAACTGAAAGAACTGTGGATGCTGGAAATCAGAAACAAAAACTGAAATTGCTGGAAAAGCACAGCAAGTCTGGCAGCAAATGTGGAGAGAAATCAGAGTTAATGTTGCGGATCCAGTTCTGAGGAAGGGTCACTGGACCGAAACGTTAACGCTGATTTCCTTCCACATTTAATGCAGGCCCCTAATTGCTGCAGAGAAGGCGGTGGTGAGCTGTGTTCTTGAATCGCCACAGTGTTTGGGTGTGTAGATGCACCCACAATGCTGTTAGAATGGGACTTCATGAATTTGATCCAGCAATGATGAAGCAACAATGAGTTATACCCCAATTGGGGAGACGTGATTCAGAGGCTGCAATGTGCTTGAGAACACCCTTAAGATGTACTTGTACTTAAGATGTTAGGGGAGGCGATGGTGTAGTGCTATTATCGCTGGACTGTTAATCAGGGGACCTGGGTTCAAATCCCACCACGGCAGATGGTAGAATTTGAATAAAAAATATCTGGAATTAAGAGTCTAATGATGACCATGAAGCCACTGCTGATTGTTGGAAAAACCCAGTTGGTACACTAATGTCCTTTAGGGAAGCAAACTGCCATCCTTACCCGGTCTGGCCTACAAGTGACTCCAGACCCACAGCAATGTGGTTGACTCTTAACTGCCCTCTGGGCAATTAGGGATGGGCAATAAATGCTGCCTAGCCAGCGATGCCCTCATCCTGTGAATGAATAAAGGAAAAAAAAACTTAGCCATAACATAAACGCAAATAATGAAAACAGGAAGTGCTGAAGAAAAGAAACAGGTTAGGCAGATTCTGTGAAGAGAGAAACAGAGTTAATATTTTGGAACTCAAACTGGACTTGAAGTGTTAACTCTGCCTTTCCTTCTCCACCGATACTGCCAGACCTGTTGAGCTTCTCCTGCATTTTGCTGTCATTTCAGATCTCTAGTATCCGCAATACTTCACTTTTACATAAATGGAAGTTTTTTTTTCCTTTCCAGATAATGCATGAAGAGAATACCAATAATCAAGAGTGGCTGAAAAGGAAAATAGGTTCCAGCAACGAAAGGTGACAATAGGAGCAATTGATTAAAAGCACGGCGAAACATCCCCATTTCAGAAGTATCAGACAGACATTTTTGTGATCTTTCAGGCTACTGTTTACGAGGTTAATCTGTAACTGTGGGTTCATGGCAATTTATAACCATCTACAACTTATAGCCACGCTGCTCTGATACAACCTATTGTGTCCATTTTAATCCAATTCCGCTCTTTCCCCAACACCATGTGAAATGTGCTTTTTGAAAGTTACACTTCCACTATGTTTCCAATTGTGGATTCCAGATTCTTAACAACTTGCTGAGTAAAAACAAAACCATCTCACCTTGAAAGTTTAAATCTACGCCCTCTGGTTGCCCTTCTCCAACTGAAAACTGCTTTTCCTTATCTACGTTATCAAAGCCCTCGCCGTTTGGAATGTCTCTGTTAGATGTTCCCTCAATCTTCTCTGCTCCAAAATCAACAATCTCAGTTTCTCTGGTGTTTCACATAAACCAAATCTTAGGGCTGGATTCACACTCCCCCAAGGATGGGGTTTGTGTTGGGAGGGGGTGCGGGAGCACTCAAACTCCAGAGGGTGCTGTGCCTTCCTTGTACGCCTGTCCTCACTGCCAGTTTACCAGCGGCAGGTTGGGCATTGGGCAGCCCACCATCAGGCCCAAGTAGGCAAAGAATGTCCCCTTTAAGAGACCCACACTGCTTCTGCCAGGTGGTGGGACAGATGTACGCCAACAGCTTTCCCCGTGCAGACTGGTGTCAGCTGGGTGCCATCAGAGGGTCTCCTCAAGGAGTAGCTCTCTCTTCCTGGGTTGCCCCCCACCACCAAACACCCCCACCCGGTCTGTCTGCCAACACCAACGCTTACCCTCCCCCTTCCAGTCAGCCACTCCCAGTGAGACCCCAGACTCATGTGCAATCACACATCCAGTGCTGCAAGCCTCACATATTTATTTTCAGAAATGGTTCACCTTGATTGTTATGGTTTGTTTCAATAACAGGATTTATTAGGAAAAAGCTTGGTTTTGACACAGAATCTTCTGACAAAGTCACGAGGCAGTTACACAGAAGCAACTTCACAGACATACATGGAATGAAAAAAATGGATGAAATGGCATAGATAGGAGCAGACTTTTTACAGTAGTTGAGTCTGGAATGAGGGACCAGATTTTACACTGTTGTAAAGAAGAGTCATGTAGACTCGAAATGTTACTGTGTTTCTCCTTCCATAGATGCTTAGAAACATAGAAGATATATGCAGGAGTAGGCCATTTGGCCCTTCAAGCCTGCACCACCATTCAATAGGATTATGGCTGATCACGCAATCTCAGTATCCCATTCCCGCTTTCTCTCCATATCCATTGACCCCTTTCGCCACAAGGGTCGCAAAAAATAGTCATATGGGCTCAAAATGTTACTCCGTTTCTCTTCCCATAGATACTTGCAGTCCCGCTGAATTTCTCCAGCGTTCCATGTTTTTGTTTTGGGCACGATTTACAAGATTGAAATCATAGAATGATTGAGTGCAGAAGAAGGTAATTCAGCCCCAACCCGCAAACATTAGCTCTTTGAACAATCTATTCAATCAGTTCCACTACTCCCATCTTCTCCTCCTCTTCTCCCTCCCACTCACAAAAAAATGCCTGCAAACTAAGTGTTGGGGATTAGGGGCTCTCTTGTAGCGCAGTGGTAGTGTCCCTATCCCTGGACCAAGAGGTCCGGGTTTAACGCTCCCCTACTCCTGAAGTGTGTAATAACATCTCTGAACAGGTTGATTAGGGAAAATAGAGTCATAGAGTTGTACAGCACGGAAACAGACTCTTTGGTCCAAATTATTGATGCCGACCAGATATCCTAAACTGATCTAATCCTATTTGCCAGCATTTGGCCCATATCCCTCTAAACCCTTCCTATTCTTTTACCCATCCAGATGCCTTTTAAATGTTGTAATTGTGCCAACTTCCACCACTTCCTCTGGCAGCTCATTCCATATATGCACCACTCTCTGCATGAAAAAAGTTGCCCCTCAGGTCATTTTTAAATCTTTCCCCTCTCACCTTAAACCTATACCCTCTGGTTTTGGACTCTCTTACCCCAGGAAAAAGGCCTTGGTTATTCACCCTTTCCACGCCCCTCATGATTTTATAAACCTCCATATGGTCACCCCTCAGCCTCCAACGTTAAATAAAAAAAAGCAGTGAGCAAGAGAAATGGAAGATTTGCAAAGGTTTGGAATTCACTTCTGGGATATTCATGGCTGAGACAGAAACTGTGCCAACTCTCAAGAGGGGAGCTGGATAGGGGAAATGGTGCCAAATGCCCTATGATGTGTAGATAATTGCATGTTTTTCACTGGGGTTCCCTGGAAATTAATTTTAATTACCAGCCTGTTTTAAGTGCCTCCATCAGTCCAGCTGGTCAGAGCGATTGCTGCTGGGAAGGTTTGTACAGACTCCTTTTGACACCTTAGATCCTAACTTCAAAGAGCCACGGTGAGTTTGCTGACTGTATGAGCAGCCAGAACATGAACTGGATGGAAAGTCCCTTTGTTCTTGGGAAGGCTAAGAGGAGCGGTCACTTTAACACATGCTACTGAATTCAAATTAAAATATTGGGAGGTAAAGTGAAGTGAGTGAGCGATGATGAAGGTCTGAGCCCACAGTCAGCCATTGTTTAACTATAAATAACACGACCACCATCTCTAAGGTGGCCTAGTTTAGCACTAAGACATTTCATGATTTCATTGCTATCTTGATTATGCTGCTGAAACTCTCATTCATACCTTCACTACCTCTAGATTATTTCAATGTACTCCTGCCTGGTCTCCCGCATCTACCCTCTGTAAATATGAAATTGTTCAAAACTTTGCTGCTCACATCTTATTAAGTCACCATTTCCCTGTCACCTCCTTGCTCAGTGGCTCCTAGTCAAGCAACATTTTGATTTTAAAATGGTCAGTCTTATTTTGGAATCCCTCCAAGGCCCTCCACACTCCCTACCTCCGTAACCTCCCCCAGCTACTCAAGCCTCTAATTCTCCACTAATTCTGATCTCCTGAGCAAGCCACAACTTTACCTGTTCCATCATAGGTGGCCATGCCGTCACTTGTCTAAGTCCCCAGCTTTGGCAAATCTTCCCGAGACCTCTCTGCCTTGGGACGTTTCATTACCTTGAAGGTGCTTTATAAACCCTGAGGGCGAGGGAAGAGATTGCTGGGGTCTGACAGAGATCTTTGTATCCTCCTTAAGCACATGTGAGGTCCCAGGAGATTGGAGAATAGCTAATGTTGTTCCTTTGTTTGAGAAAGGCAAAAGGGATAATCCAAGCCAGTGAGCATTATATAAGTGGTAAGGATATATTTGGAGGCGATTCCTAGGAACAGGACTTCCTTACATTTGAAAAAGAATGGACTTATTACGCAGGGTCGCATGGCTTTGTACAGGAGAGGTCTTGTTTCACAGCTTTTATTAAGTTTTTTGAAGAAGTGATGAAGATGATTGATGAAGGCAGGGCAGTGGATGTTGTCTATATGGACTTTATTAAAATATTCGACATGGACCCTCATGGTAGGCTGGTCCAGAAGATTAAGTCACATGGATCCACAGTGAGTTGGTAAGTTGGATACAAAATTGGCTTGGTCAGAAAAGTCAGAGGGTAGTTTGTAGAGGATGTTTTTTCTGACTGGAGGTCTGTGACCAGTCGTGTTCCGCAGGATCAGTGCTGGGATCTGTAATTTAAATAAATGATTTGGATGAAAATGTAGATGGTCTGATTAGTAAATTTGGAGATGACATGAAAATTGGTAAAGTTGTGGATAGTGAGGAAGGTTATCAAAGGATACAGCAGGATATAGATCAGTTGGAGAATTGGGCGGAGAAATGGCAGATGGAATTTAATGCAGACAAGTGTGAGGTGATACATTTTGGACAGTCAAATGCAAGAAGAAAGTAAATGGCAGGATCCTTTGCAGAATCGATAAACAGAGGGATCTTGGGGTGCAAGGCCATAGCTCTCTGAATGCAGCAACACAAGTAGATCAGATGGTAAAGAAGGCGTACGCATGCTGGCCTTCATCGGTTGGGGCATTGAGTATAAAAGTTGGCAAGTCATGTTGCAGCTGTATACAACTTTAGTGAGGCCACATTTGGAGTATTGTGTGTAGTTCTGGTCATCATGCTATAGGAAGGATATGGAGGCTTTGGAGAGGGAGCAGAAAAGGTTTACCAAGATGTTAAATAAAAATCAAAAGAACTGTGGATGCTGTAAATCAGAAACAAAAGTAGAATTTATTTGAAAAGCTCAGCAGGTCTGAGGAAGGGTCACTGGACCCAAAACATCATGGGGAGGCAATGGCCCAGTGGTATTATCGCTGGATTGTTAATCCAGAGACCCAGATAATGTTCCGGGGATCCGGGTTCGAATCCCGCCAAGGCAGATGGTGGAATTTGAATTCAATAAAATATCTGGAGTTAAGAATCTAGTGATGACCATTGATTGTGATTATCAGGAAAAACCCATCTGGTTCACTAATGCCCTTTAGGGAAGGAAACTGCCATCCTTACCTGGTCTGGCCTACACGTGACTCCAGACCCACAGCAATGTGGTTGACTGTGAACTGCCCTCTGGGCAATTAGGGATGGGCAATAAATGCTGCCTAGCTAGCGATGCCCTCATCCCGTGAATGAATAAAGGAAATCTGATTTCTCTTCACAGATGCTGCCAGACCTGCTGAGTTTTTCCAGTAATTTCTGTTTTTGTTACCAGGACGTTGTCTGGATTGGAGTGTATTAGCTATATGGAGAGGTTGGACAAACTTGGATTGTTTTCGCTAGAGCATTGAAGGCTGATGGGGCAACCTGATAGAAGTGTATAAAACTGAGAGGCATAGACAGGGTGGATATTTGAAGTGTCTTTACCAGTGTGGAAATGTCAAATACTCAGGGGCATAGGTTTAAGGTGAGAAGTGGAAAGGTTTACAGCGATGTGTGAGAAACGTTTTTTTACAAGGAGGGTGGTAGGTGCCTAGAACAATCAGCCAGGGGAAGTGGTAGAATTAGACAGCAATGTTTAAGAGGGATTTAGACAAACACATGAGCAGGCAGGGAATAGAGGGATATGCACCATGTGCATGGCAAGTGGGATTAGTTTAGAATAGCATTATGGTCAGCACAGATACGTTGGAGCAAAGTGCCAGCTCCTGTGCTGTACTAGTATTACGTTCTGAATAAGTTGTTGTTGCATTCCTCTAAAACAGATCTGGACTTTTCTACAGTTCTGCCATGTTGATTCTCCTGCTCTTCTCGGGTTTTTATTTCAATGCCTTTTATTTTTTGTTTAGCTGCTTTCCTTAATTCCCATCAGGTTAAGGTCTGGATTTAATAGCCCTGCCCCTCAGGCTAAAGATTTGGCAGGGGTACTTCTTCGACTCTCCTGCCTTTCCCAGATAGCTGTCCCACAGATACATAACAGCCTGCTGGCTGTAACTGAGTTGAAAGTTGATGGTCCAGTGTTATTTTTGTGAAACTATTTAATCCAGGTAATGTTCTGGGCACCAATGCAGGTGATGGAATTTGAATTCAATAAAACTCTGGAATTAAGTCAAATGATGATCGTGAAACCATTGTCTATTGTTGGAAAAACTCACCTGGTTCACTAGTGTCCTTTAGGGAAGGAAATCTATCATCCTTACCTGATCTGGTCTACATGTGACTCCAGACCCACAGCAATGTGGTTGACTTTTAACTGCCCTCTGGGCAATTAGGGATGAGCAATAAATGCTGGAAATTAATTAATAATATTTTTTAAAAAAGGATGGGATTTCCTCCTCTCAGCAGCAGGAGAGTATTTTTTAATCAACCTGTTCAGAGATGTTATTCATACCTCTGCAGCAGATGGGACTTGAGCCCAGGCCTCTTGTTTCAGAGGTAGGGACATTACATGCTGCCTCAGAGAACTGATAGTGGAACTAGTGCCACTGGGAGCATTAACACATACGTTCACACTACCCTTGCTTAAGAAGAAGGATAATGTTTCTTTTACTTGCTAATATAGGGTTACAGCTTGAAGTAGATAGAAGCAGACTATTCCAGTTGTTAAGTCCAGAATCAGGGCCACATTTACAAATTTGGAATCATAGAATCAAAAAGAAAAGCTGAAGACCATTCAGACCATCAAGCTTGAATTGCCTCTGTGAATGAACTTTCAGATTATTCCACTCTCCTGCTCTTTCCTACAGCTCTGTGGATTAAATGCCAGTTGTTTAAAACACAGAGAGAAAGAGAAACTGCAGAGCTGTTAAACTGTCATTTAGAGTCATACAGCATGGAAACAGGCCCTTTGGTCCAACCAGTCCACACCAACCATGTTCCCAAACTAAACCAGTCGCATTTGCCTGCATTTGGCTCATATCACTCCAAATCTTTCCTATTCACGTGCCTGTCCAAAAGTCTTTCAAATGTTGTAACTGTACCTGCATCCACCACTTTATCTGGCAATTCATTCCACACACAAACCACTCGTCATTTTTAAATCTTTCTCCTCTCAACTTGAAAATATGCCCCCTCGTTCTGAACTCCCCCAACCTAGGGTAAAGCCCCTTGTCAGTCACCTTATCTATGCCCTTCATGATTTTATAAACCTCAATCTCCTACATTCCAGTGAAAAAAGTGCCATTCTTTCCAGTATATTTTGGTATCTCAAACCCTCCATTCCTGGCAATATCCTGGTAAATCTTGTCTGAACCCTCTCCAGTTTAATAACATTCTTCTGGACTGGATGGCTGAGGGAAAACTGTTTTAACATTGCGTAGAGAAATGCATAGATGGGTGAAAGGATGTGGAACAGGGTGTCGAAAGGCTTTGTGGATAAGCTTACTTGTCGATGTTGCGACTGGTTTATTTTCTTAAATGAAATGCACAATGCACACTGTATGTCATAAGTCTTCTATCACAGCTCGTACATAAAAGGAAAACAACTCTAGAGTTAGGCAAACAGTGCAGCAGCAATAGATCAAAAGGTTACTTGACAGCCACCGTCTAAAAGCTTCAGTAGAGTTCAACTTCCCGAGGGAAAACTGCTTCCTTTTTCACTCACTAGCTTACCGGAACCACCCAGCTTTAACAAATAGGGTTTACAGAACTTACATCAGAACAGGCAGTCTGAACTGGTTCACACATTTATTGCTTTCTCTGCAGGGAAAGGAGTAGAAATTATTCTCAACTTCCGAGGAATAAATCAAACTTCTGTGGAGTCTAAAAGACCTCCAGCTGTACATTTGCATCATTTAGAAGACCTGTCCTAGGATCTTTGTGCCTAATGCATTTCGGTAAAACTGCTTCTATCACATACATCAGAGAGGTTCCACCATGGCAGAGGCATGTGACCCTTAAAATGTTCCCGAATATAATTCAACTCTATTTTTCACATCTATTTCCCGAGAGAATGAACTTGACTATAGGCTTAAATGAAGCAAAATGGGAGGAGGTTCCTGTGGACTATAAACACAGGTGCAGACCAGTTGAGATGAATGGCCAGTTTGTGCTGTAAATGCTACATAATTATCCGTAACCTCACAGTAAGAAAGGAGGTAATGGGCAAATTTAGATAAAATCAGACATAATGGATATCCTTAAAATGTGGGCAGTGTTCAAAGTAGAAAAATCACTCGGTCTGAAGGGGATTACTGAAATCCTGTAGGGACTGATTTTGAGGTGTACTATAAAAGCACTTCACTTGACGTGTCTAAGAGAGTTGATGTAGATTAATATGCAATGTACAGGCAATATTCCGAGAACAAAGGGTAATATCTAAAATGCTTGGTACAGAAGACTCAAATATAATAATAAAAGGTGACAGCTGAGTAAAAGACTAACTCCCCTGTGAAGCAACAATAACCAGTTATACAGTGCTTTTAACATAGTGAAAATCCCAAGGAGCTTCCTTGGTACATGATACAATAGAGTGTAGCAACCGTGTTCAAATTGGGTGATATCAAATCAGATGTTCCAAAGCATGGTTAAGCAGATAGCCTTAGGAAGTGAGTTAAAGGAGGAAAGCGAAGTGGTGAGGTGCAAAGGTTAGGGACGGTATTCCAAAGCTTGGGGCCAAGGCACAGAGAGTAAGTTAAAAAAAACAAACAGGGATTCTACAAGCCAGAACTGGTTTTGTCTTAGTGGCCAACTCGAAGTAAACATCAACATGCCATGCTATAACAATGCTGGCTGACAAGGTCACTCCCACCTTGTTGGCTGACTCTAACTTACGGATGTTCTGGATAGGTGTTGATGAGAGGGCACTGGTTTCCTTTCCCAGGTAAGGGGACTGAGAGTTACTCTTTACCTATGGGTTTGTTAAAATGTGAAACTCGCCAACAGAATGGAGAAAAGATACATTTACATTTACACATCTTCTATCATGACTACAGTACATCCCAAAGTGCTTTAAAATCAAAAATAGTTTTGAAATGTGAGGTCAGGAAAATGCAGTTGCCAATTTTGTGTACAGGAAGCTTGCATAAACAGCAAAGTGAAATATCCAGATAATCTGTTTTATCTGTGAAACATATTGGAATAACTTCTCTGCTGCTCTTTGAAATAGGGTCCTGGGATCACCTTTTTACAGATAGAACCCCTACAGTGTGGAAACAGGCCCTTTGGCCCAACAAGTCCACCCAGACCCATCCCCCTATAACCCACCTAATCTACACATCCCTGGACACTGTGAGCAATTTAGCATGGCCAATCCACCTACCGTGCATATCTTTGGACTGTGGGAGGAAACTGGAGCACCCAGAGGAAACCCACGCAGACAGTCGCCCGAGGGTGGAATTGAACCCAGGTCCCTGGCGCTGTGAGGTAGCAGTGCTAACCACTGAGCCACCGTGCTGCCCAACTAACAGGTTGGACAGGGCTTTGATCAAATATCTCCTCTGAAAGATGGCACCTCCAGTAGAGCAGCACTCCTTCAGGACAAACAGCAAATATGACCCACATTAAAAGCAACCAAGAATTTTGGCTAAAAGCCTTGGCTTAAAAATTCAATTTTTACACACGTATACACTGTAAATGAATGTTTGATGGATGGATGAATGAATGAATGAATAAATAAATGGCCTTTTTCTCTGCTGTAGGCTCAATGTAATTCTATGTAATCAAAGATCAAAGATTGGTACAGCACAGGAACATCCCCTTTGGCCCACCAAGACTGCTCAGACACATGATGCCTTTCTAAACTCAAAACCTTTTGGCTCTATGCTGTCCATATCCTTCTATTCCCTGCCTATTCATGTATCTGTCAAGATACTTCTTAAATGGTTTTGTATCTGCTTCTACCACCTCTTCTGACAGCGCATTCCAGGCACTTACCATCCTCTGTGTAAAAAACCTGCCTCTCACATCTCCTTTAAACTTACACCTTTTACCTTAAATTTATATCCCTTACTAATTGGCATTTATACCCGGGGAAAAAGAAAAGACTCTGGCTACCCATTCTATCAATGTTTCTTTCAGGTTTCTCTCATGAACTGATAGGTAAAGCCATGAAAGCAGATTGCTGGCTTGTCTGAAGTGCATGTTTGTAGGAAGACAAACAGAACTGTTCTGAGGAAGGGTCACTGGACCTGAAACGTTAACTCTGTTTTTTCCTTCATGGATGCTGCCAGGCCTGCTGAACTTTTCCAGCAGCTTTGTTTTTGTGGCCTCCTTTTATGCTGTAAATGTCTCTGAGTCTGTGACACCGTTGATACACTCTAATCTTCTTTGAAAATCTGCCTGGTTGGATCTTGTACGTCTATTCAATTCAGCAGATGGGGCTGTTGCTTAATGCCTTATCGGAAAGATGGCACCTCCGATGGAACAGTGCTCCCTCAGCACTGCACTGGAGTTTTGTGCTAAAATCCTGAAGGGTGACCTTAACCCAGAAACCTGTGACTCAGAAGTGACAGAGCTACCAGCTGAGCCACAGCTGACACAAAAAAGAACATAGGATAGTCGGTGAATACTAACAGCCCTCATGGCAGCATTTGTAATAAGTAATGTCTTCAGTGATTCTGCACCAATTCACATCTCGTCTGAAGGAAGCATGGCTTTCGATCTTGTGAACTAAGTTCAATCAAGATCCCTTGAGCTATCACGCTTGCAAAAACGTGATTGTCCTGCTTTCTCTCTCCCTTGGTTATGTGACAATTGGAATTCTGCTGCTTGCAAATTAAAATATACAATTAATAAACATACATATTGGGTGCATTACATTATCAAAACAACCACAAATGATGCCCTTTGATCGAGTTTCAGCGGTCTGGATGATTGCTGGTGGTGCTAAGCTGGCAATTTATTATTATCTTACAATTGCCAGTTGGCAACCTATAATTTAAAGCTGTGTGAATATTGCAGTGTCTGCTTGCCAACACCATTGCAAAGAGAGAAGAAAGCCGAAGGTTTATAAAGGCTGATTTGTCAAACAGTGTAGCTTCTGTTTTTGGGGAGTGAAACTGCCAGTTCAATAGACAAGGGAAATGCCACTTTAATCAGTAAAACTATTGGAACAAGATCCTCAATGAGATCATCTCACTGTAATGCTAATCAGAAATTGCTTGAATACAGATTTGTTTCACATTTCTGCATTTGAGCAAATTAATCATTATTGTAGCCTAATAGAAGCACAAAGAGTTTTGCCAGTTCTCAGTGAATGCGTGTATTCAAAAACACTGAGGTAATTCATGGGCATCTGACCCCAATCTCCCATGCCATCTAGGCTACAGCAATTATTGCAGAATATTTTAAGTTACCACAGCTCTCACAAGGATAGTGGGTCAACAGAGAGAGAGCAGCTCATCAAAAGGTGTCAACCTAAAAGAATGAAGTCTTCACATTTGAAATGATACTGTCTTTTTGGATTCATAATAGCCTGGTGACCCTCAGTATTCAGGCTCACCTGTTAACTGCTGCCCAGAGTAAGTACTTGAATTGAATTGAAATAGGTTTATTGTCACATGTACTCACATGAGCGCAGCGAAAAGTTTACAAGTCACCACTTACAGCCCTATCTTAGGTACACAAAGGTACCTAGGTACAGAATCTTAGCTACTTAACTACTAATGGAAAAGCACAATCGAAGAAAGAATCTTCAGGTCAGTTGGACTAATGAATAAAGAAGAAGGCTATTCAGCTCATCACCCCTATGCCTAGTCTTTGGAAGGAATTATGCCAATCTTCCCACTCCCATGATCTTTTCCATCACCCAACGAGTTTTTTTTTCTTTCTAAAGTATTTATTCCATTCCCTTCCAGAAGTTTTTCTTTGATTGGCCTATGTGAGGTTTGTTGGTAAAGCCAACATCTGTAGCCCACTCCTGGTTTCCTTTGAGAAGGTGGCGGAGAGTTACCTTCTTGAACTGCTGTTATCCTGGGATGTAAGTACACCCAGAATGCTGTTAAGGATGAAGTTACAGGATTTTGATCTAGTGACAGTGAAGGGACGTTGATGTAGTTTTAAATTGGAAGATTGGAGAGGAACTTGAAATTGGAGGTGTTCCCATGCATCTGTTGCACTTGTCCTTGCAAGTTGTCATGTGTTTTAAAGAAATGTAATGCAGGGGGTATACACGTCACTGTTATACTTTATTTACAGCAAAATCTTATTAATTTATGAGCAACTGTATCTTTTCACTGTAACAAGGTATTCAGCGCTAACTACTAGCTGGTTTTAGAACAAACTAAGGTGGTTCTTGATGGATACACAATCTTGTCCTGATTTTAATAAAAGTCACACCTTTCTGTCTCTTAAGGGCAAAAGGAAAACAAGAATGGAATAAACAAGTTTTTATTCCAGTAACAGAACCTCCTCCTGCATTAGCATTAACTAACCAATTTCCTTTGGAAAAGTGCTTTGGCTATGGAATATTAAATTGTAATAACCATTCCCTTGATAGGAGGTTTGCTTCTGCACAGTGGAGATGAACATGCCATTTAACTTCTACAGTAGATGTTTTAAAATAAGGGACTTGTTGCATATCCTGAACCAAAACCCTGCTCCTTATACTCTAACCAAAACCAAGTTTCCATTAATCTGAGATCTTCAGTGGCAGATGATTACAGCAGCACCTCAATTTTGAAAATTCTTGGCCCTTTCTTTAAATCTATCCGTGTCTCTATGCTGCTCCATTCCTGTAATTCCCCTTTTACTGTTCTATCAACAGACAGCCAGCACTATTTAAATAACTTTTTTTTGCTGAGTCCAATTACAATTAAAAAATATTGGTAACATAAAAAATACCAAACTGGCACTAACTATAAATCAGTTTGTGACGTATATAAGAATGTTTTGAAAATAGTTTGCCTGTCTGGCATATCTCTTGGAATCAGCAGGGTGACATGCTGGTAAACCATGTGGTTCAGGCTTAAAATTACATATCAAGTATACGGATGTTTCTGCTATAACCCGTGTTTCGTTAACGCGAATTGGCTATAATGCAATTGAATAGTGGACTCTGTTTGGATAACGCAAACTTTCTACTGTACAGTATAGTGATTTTCCTATAAAGCAATTTTCTATGGTGATTTCCTATAGCACGATTTTCTATAGTGCAAGGTCACACAAGAGCGCAACTATCGCGTTATAGGAGAAATACCTGTATTGTACAAAATAGATTGGATCATACACAAACATAAATCAACAAATAACTGTAAATTAAATGTATTTCGCTTCCAAAACAAGTTCTGGCATTCTCAGTTTTTGTTAAAATTTGAGAGACATTTTCAGTGATTCTCAGGGAGCTCCTGACTGATTGGTAACACAGTGTGCTGGGCTGACTGGGGTGAGCAGATCTTGCCTGTTACATGTCTGTTATTTTGTTTGCATCCACAGTGAAAATCTGCTTGGAGTTACTTTGTGCAGGGACAGGTGGCAGATGAAAGGAACTGCTGCGTGAGCTTCTCCAGTAAACAAAGGCTAGTGGGATTCAGGTCATAAAAAGTGACTGAGTCCAGAACAAGGGGTTACGACCTCAACATAAGACTCCCTCTACATTTGGCACATCACAGCAGCAGTGTATACCATCTACAAGATTCAGTGCAGCAACACTCTGAGCTTCTTTAAAAGTACCTTCTACATTCCAGAACAATGTATCCCAAACAAAGCACTATCACCTGCAAGTTCCCCTCCAAATCATGCATCATCCTGCCTTGGAACTGTATCGCTGTTCCTTCACTGTTGTTGGATCAAAGTCCTGGAACTCACTTCTTAGAAGCATCATGGGACATGCATATACCAGATGGATGGCAGTGGTTCAGGAAGGTGGCTGACCACCATCCTCTCAAGTGGTAATTAAGGATGGGCAACGATGCTCATGTACGACAAATTAATTTTTATACAATAGGGTAAAGTTGTTTAGAGGCACTTTGTCATGTAAAGGAAATTGGAAATCTGGAGCTGTTGATGTTAATTGGTCAATCGAAAATCCCAAAAGTGAGGTTGATAGGTTTTGTTTTGGCAAAAGCATTAATGGTTATGCAACAAAAGTGGGTGAGAAAGCATTAACATAGAGATCAACCATGTTCTACTGAATAACAGTGATATCTACAGTCCCCAAACATTTCTACATTGTATTAGAAGTAGCAGTCTGGACTAGGTGCAGTCTCTGATGTTCCTTTTTTGTGGTTATTCCGATAGAGAAGTAAAGACAGAATCCAGACCAAGCTACCAACAGATCCACATAGATAAATTTCCAGTTTAGTTAAAAACAACAGAAGCATATCCCATTTAACCTGGTCATGAGAACCTGAAACTAAAACAGAACTAGCTGGGGAAACCTGGATGCAAGTTGGAAAGGACCAAGACTTAGGAACAGCCAAATGCAAACAGGGCTATGTGCACCTGAGACCACATAAAATACTGGTGATTTTAGGGCTCTGATTATCTGAAGTCATATAGAGAGAACCTGAGATTCCAGTAGAAACGCATGGTAGCTCAGTGGTTAGCACTGCTACCTCACAGTGCCAGAGACCCATGTTTGAGTCCACACTTGGGTAACTATCTGCATGGGTTTCCTTCATGTGCTCTGGTTCCCTCCCAGTGTCCAGAGATGAGCAGGTTAGGTGGATTGGTCATGCTAAATTGCCCATAGTGTTCAGGGATACGAGGATTATGGTAAATGGGGATAGGGTAGGGAGTGTGAGTTAGGGTGGGACAATCTTCAGAGGGTGGGTTTTGGTCTTGATGGGCCGATTGGCCTGGTTCCACGCTGTAGGGATTCTATGATTCATTCATCAATTTCCAATCCCATTCAAGATCAAAAAATTCTGCTAACTACTAACAGTACAGGAGACCATAGTTTTTCCAGTGCTTCAGGTACTGACTAGAGTCTGCTATGAAGAGTCGATTCAATCCAAATCATTCATTGGCAGGTGTAGCTACTGTACAATCCTGCTTGTTTCTCCTTTGCCAAGTTTAAATAGTGGAAAACATACAAGTTTATCTCAGGTAGAAATTTACCTGCGTTACACCTATTTATCAGTCATAAAATTGGAGTAAAACACATGGCTGTGCCTAATGCATCTGCACAGATGTTGGTGTCACAGCTAAATTTAGAGAGGCCTCCTTTGTTTCTTAAAGTAAAACCAGCAGTGGACCTGTAAAAATGTAACGGTGGACTCTAACACAAAGTAAACCATAGAAGGTTTTTCCAAAATGAATCCAAAAACAAAAATGAATAGGTTTGCTCCCCAGATCCCACAGGAATCTCAGATCCCCATTCCCTCCACTATAGCCCATCTGGACAAGGAATTGAACATCAGTGTCTTCACTCAACAACTCGGACTGAGTACACTGATGAGGCCTGAGAACCAATCTGCATGGACCCACAGGTGACTTAGAACAGCTGGGTCAGTGGCTGCTCAGTTGTGAGTCAGTTCCTAAAAACAGGACACAATCCTAAAACATTCATCCTACCTCCTCTACCCTCTGTGAGGGTAAGAGCGGGAATTGAGCAGCTCCTTCACAAGCAAATAATAGAATATCCAGCTTGACATGAAGCGAGATCAATGCTGTAATTCTCCTGACTGTGGAATATTTTGCCAAAGGTGTGTTGTGGAACACCATAAAAACATAAAAAGTTTATAGCATATAAGGAGACCATTCCCCTATCATGTCTGTGCCAGCTCAAAAAGAGTTACCCAGCCTAATTCTATCCTCCAATTCTTCGTTTTGTGATCTTGTGGATTGTAGTACTCCAGGTTCTTATCCAAGTTTCTTTTTACAGACTACGAAGGCTACCAGCATCAATTGTGCTTGCTTCTCCACAGGTTGGCATTAAAATACGCATATAAAGTGTATTTTTTGATGGCCATCCTCTGGCCATCCAGCAGCTATTAACCCAAGTCTCATACGTTCCTCATCAGGTACATGCAGCTGTGTCACCTGCAGAATATACTCCCAGCTGCCCTGGATATGTGTCACATACCATTTCTGAACAGGTCAATTATAATAACTACAAAGTCTGTTGACTCAAACCTGGACCTTCTGGTCCAGAGGCAGAGACACCAGCACATCATCACAACAGCACTTGAGTCGCAAGTGTAACTCACATTGTATCATGTGGACCAAGCTAACTGAAGCATTTTATAAACCTTGAAAGATTTCAATCCAATTCTCTGAATCACAGGTGTTAGAAAAGATGAAGGAAAAGTCATCACGCTTTAATAAAATTATACATTGATATTTCAGTTGCTCCTACATTGTGTGGGATTTATGACTCATTTAGTCTTTCCCTACCTCAGGCTGGAGCTGATACCAGTATCTTCAACTTATTCTCTGCATTTGTACAAAGCCACACTATTCCACTTGAGAGCCTACAACATATGTCACAATATTTAAACTGCTGACAAGAGGCTATTATGTTTTCAGATGAGTTGACAGCATACCATCTGCAAACTGCAGCATTACAAATCATTCAAAACACACCAGAAATGGAATCTTTCCTTACAATATCACTTCAAAACATCATCGCTGCAGGTATCAAGTTGGACAGATGGACAGTGGACTTCTTTTATCAAAAGAAGCAAGTTTACTGAATCTCCTGTCTAACCGTACAAAATCCTTGGCATTGGAGTACACATTCTGAATAAAATTAACAATTCCAATATATGCTTCCTTAGCTTCCATCTTCTTCTTCATAACAAATTCCTAAGAAAATCAATTAAAGCAAAACCAACAGGTTTCCCTGAGTTCACAAGGTTTTTGGATGGAGTAAATGCGGAAATGTCTGTCATTACAGGACACATGTCTAAGATAACAAGGGCGGGAGAGAAGAGAAGTTTGTTTTTAGGCAGTGAGCTGCTCTGATCTAAAATGCACTGCCTAGAACAGTGGTGTAGGCTGATTCAAAAGGGAGAATGAGATAAATACTTGAAAGAGAAAAAGATCATAGGTCGAGAGCAAAGAAATGACTCTAATTTCATGGTTCTAATGAAGTTTTGCCATACAGGTACAATGGTCCAAATGGCCTCATTTGCTCTGAATGATCCAATGATTGTGACATTCCAAAGGTAAGGCCACCATAGTCCTACCAGACCAAAGGACTGCTTTCTCATTGAGAGACAGCTATCTGGTGGTGGTCTACCTGAGGGTCACCACGCCTCAGGCCCGGGGAGAAGTTGAGAAAGAGGATCCTTCATGGCAATCTCAGCCAGTGCAGGAATTGAAGCCACACTGTTGGCATCACTCTGCATTGCAAACCTGCCTCTACAACCATATAACAAGGTGTGGAGCTGGATGAACACAGCAGGCCAAGCAGCATCAGAGGAGCAGGAAGGCTGACGTTTCGGGCCTAGAAATGCATTTCTGAAGAAGGGTCTAGGCCCGAAACGTCA
>NC_063333.1:13142286-13185189 GCF_021869965.1 Rhincodon typus
AGTGAAGAAATGTTTCCTCATCTCAGTCCTAAATGGCCTACTCCATACCCTGAGACTGTGACCACTGGTTCTAGACTCCCAAAATAGGGGAAACAACCTCCCTGAATCTAGTCTACCTAGACCTGTTAGAACTTTGCATGTTTCAATGAGATCCTCTCTCATTCTTTAAATTCTAATGAATACTCACCCAGCCAAACCAATTTCTCTTTAACCATCAGTCCTGCTATCTCCAGTATCAACCTAGTGAACTTTTACTGCTCTCTCCCTGTGGCAAGTATATCCTCTCATAGATAACAAGGCGTAGAGCTGGATGAACACAGCAGGCCAAGCAGCATCAGAGGAGCAGGAAGGGTGACGTTTCGGGCCTAGACCCTTCTTCAGAAATGCATTTCTAGGCCCGAAACGTCAGCCTTCCTGCTCCTCTGATGCTGCTTGGCCTGCTGTGTTCATCCAGCTCTACACCTTGTTATCTCAGATTCTCCAGCATCTGCAGTTCCTACTATCTCTACAACCATATCGCAGGCTGAAAGCTATGCCTTACAATTCCCTTTACAGCAGATTCAAGCCTGTTTTTTTTTAACCACAGTCCAAGCCACCAACATGTCTACAGCTCAGGAACAACAATATTACTGTTAAAAAAAATCTCAAAAGGTTGCAAACACACACTGCCAGCATACCGATATGCCCAGTTCGGGGCATCTTCACTGGTGTGTTCCAGCACACTTGCAGCCCATATATTTTGGGAGACCAGATCTAGATTGCCTGATGTGAGTTTCCAGCGGGAAAGGCCATGCACTGGGAGTGAACATTCAGTAAACCAACCTGTTGAAATCTTCGGCCATTCTGAACTGACATTCAAATAGGGTCTCATACAAAAATCATTGCTAAAAAGAGACACAAAACTGGAACTTCTCATCCCACACTCATCATGATAAGGACACAAGAAACTAAAGTTTGAAAGGAAACACCAATTTATACAGCATGAAGACTATGCTGCCACAAAGCCAAAATGATGCTCTGTCTGGCACACAACTGAGCAATGTGGTATATATGGGTCAGTGCCAGAGTGATGCCAGGTTGTGTGTCTCAAGGCCTATCAAACAACACGTCCTTTTGGGCAGTGTGCTGACTGCACACAAGCAGCTTGAAGAGCACAGAACATAGTATTATTGGACAATATTTACTGCATAATACAGACTGTTCTGCTGCATTTCCATGCCACGACCTGACCAATCAGTGTCTAGCTGCCTGGTCTGAGGTTAATCAGCCAGCTAAAATTGACAGTAGACAGAAATGAGGAGTAGTCAGGATCACACCATGATCTTACTGAATGGTGAAGCTGTGTGGCCCACTCCTGCTCCTACTTTGTACATTTGCATGTTAACAAATCCTGCTACATCTCCAATGATAACCACGGTCCAATCAATCAGCATCCCCATCTGATGCTGCATAAATTTGGTGTTCCTGTTCTAAGTTTGGCTTCGAGAGTCATGGTCCTGATGAATACAAGATGAAAAGTTTTGACTTTGTGTGTTTTTCAAAGCAACATTTAGGTTCCACCAAAGCATTTAACAGACAATCTGGCAAGGGGTGAACCTGTAAGAGGTGGGGGTGCTGCTGGGTCTATAGAAGAGCTGGTGGTGGGGATGGTAGGAAGCAAGCTGAGAAAATTGGGAAAGCGATGGGAGGGTAGCGGCAGAACCAGTACCGCAATCAAGAAAAGCTGCCACTATTTTGAGCGCAACGGCTGCTGGAAAACCCTGAGCAGAGGCTGTGCTGCTTCTGGGGCTAAAGCACATGCAAACACAAGGGATGCATGAAGAGATGAATTCTGGAACAAAATGTGGCTGGGAAAGCATGGCCAGGCAAATTGTGGAACGGTCCTATCCTAGATGACCGGGTCACTCCAAAGTCTTGTGCTACCCTTGTCTGACTCCGCATCAATGAACTTTTCCGGGAGTGAATCGAACAAAGGTTACTCTGCGTGATTATCACACAGCTATTGCCTTAATGATATTGAGGGAAATCGTAGTGTCCTTTGTGAATTTCAACAGCTCAGCATAAATTATGGATCAATAATTTCCAGTTGATTTTTATAATTTAGAAAGAGGAGGCAAAACTCTCTTCTATTCATGAGATACACTGGTTTGGATCATAGCACTGGCTTAGTCAGACTAATGTCATTTACACCTCCCCAATAGAGAGGGCAAGAGGTCAACATGCTCAGATCTTACAATATATCACACTGGGCAACGTGGATCAAACTGCACGTGAAATGAAACATGTGGAGCTTGTAAAATGCTATCCATGATGCAATGGCATGAACAACACTCACTATTTTTAGTGTAGAGCGTATACTGACATCAATCCCATTTATAGCACAACCTGATCCTGAAAGGTTTTGAACTGTTTTCTCTGCTCAGCCCACAGTAAATACACACAGGCCAGTCTGCTGCAAGTACTTTTCCTAAGACACACTCTTGGAGCAGGTGTGACTTGAACCCAGGTCTCCTGGCCCTGAGGTAGGGACACTACTACTGTGCCACAACAGAGCCCTTCTTAAGCTGCTGATTGATTGATTTATTGCTGTCACATGCACCGAGATACAGTGAAGAGTGTTGTTTTGTGTGCTATATAGGCAGATTGTGTCATACAAAGTGCATCAGTGAGGTGGAACAGAGTGCAGAATATGGTGTTACAGCCACATAGAAGGTGCAGAGAGAGATCAGAATTAACACCATAGATCTTAGATCAATCAGTCATTGATCATAGAATCCCTAGAGTTTGGAAGCAGTCCATTTGATCCATCGACCCTCTGAAGAGCATCCCATCCAGACCCTTACCCTGACGCTGCATTTCCCATGGCTAGTCCACCTAGCCTGCCCATCTCTGGACACTATGGGCACTTTAGCATGGTCAATCTATCTGACCTGCACAACTTTAGGCTGTGGGAGGAAACCAGAGCAGCCAGAGGAAACCGACACAGACATGGGGAGAATGTGCAAACTCCAGACAGACAGTTGCCTGAGGGTGGAATCGAACATGAGTCCCTGGTGCTGGGAGGCAGCAGTGCTAACCACTGAGCCACCGTGCCAATATTTGAGAGGTCCATTCAAAAGTCTGGTAACAGCAGGGAAGAAGTTGTTCTTGAATCTGTTTGCATGTGTATTCAAACTTTTATACCTTCTGCTCGATGGAAGAGGGTGTAAGAGAGTATAACCAGGGTGGGAGGGGTCTTCGATTGTGTTAGTTGCTTTCCTGAGGCAGCGGGAAGTATAGACGGAGTCAATGGATGGAAGGCTGGTTTGTGTGATGGACTGGACTGTGTTCACAACTCTCTGTGGTTTCTTGTGTTCTTGGGAACAGCAGTTGCCAAAACAATGCTGTGATGCATCCAGATAGGATGCTTTCTATGGTGCATCTATAAAAATTGGTTTGTGGACATGCTGAATTTCCTTAGCCTCCTGAGGAAGTAATCTATACTTTTAGCTACCGAGAGTGTATGAGCTCCTCACTCAAGTGATCAATAAACCCCCTCGAAAGAAAGAGATGACTTGCACTTTTAATCATCTCAGGGCAACTGAAAGCACTTTACAGCAAGTGATGGACTTATAAAATGTAGTTTCTTTGTAGGAAAGGTTTCTTTTGGGTGGCACAGTGGCTTGGGTGGCACGGTGGCTCAGTGGTTAGCACTGTTGCCTCACAGCACCAGCAGCTTGTGTTCGATTCCACCCTCAGACGACTGTCTGTGTGGAGTTTGCACATTCTCCCCGTGTCTGCGTGGGTTTCCTCTGGGTGCTCAGAGAGTAGTAAGGGAGGTTCTTTACTCAGAGAGTAGGAAGGGCGTGGAATGCCCTGCCTGCAAAAGTAGTAGACTCGCCAACTTTAAGGGCATTTAAATGGTCATTGGATAAACATATGGATGATAATGGAATAGTTTAGGTTAGATGGGCTTCAGATTGGTTTCACAGGTCGGCGCAACATCGAGGGCCGAAGGGCCTGTACTGCGCTGTAATGTTCTATGTTCTATGTTCTATATGCTCCGGTTTCCTCCCACAGTCCAAAGATGTGCAGGTTAGGTGGATTGGCCAGCTAAATTGCCCATAGTGTTCAGAGATGTGTAGATTAGGGGGATGGGTCTGGGTGGGATACACTGAGGGTCGGTGTGGACTTGTTGGGCCAAAGGCCTGTTTCCATGCTGTAGAGATTCTATGATCTATTCTATGAAAGTAGAAGTCGAAATGCACACAGCAAAGTCTTGCAATGTGATAATAGCCAGGAAATCTGTTTTTGTGATTCTGATTGAAGCATAAAACAGCGGGAGAAAAGGTTTAATATCCCAACAAAGGAAATGGCAGCACCTTTTCCAATACATCAGTACAGCATTGGGGGCCTCGGTCCAGATCTCCCTTTCAAGTCTCTGGAACCCATGACCTTTTTGAGACAGAATTGCTGCCCGCTCAGCCACAAACAGAGTTTGGAGCGTTTAGTTTACCAGGTTACTCAGCATTGGTCCTTCCATTTGTACTGGTGAAGACTAGCACCGCTCAGGAAATTAATGCCATTCGTGCTCAGGGTGTGGTTGTGGCAATCCAGGACATGGGAGGTGGAGGTAGAGTTAAAACAAATTACAATGTTTATACAAGGCTGTCTTCATGTATCATTGAGATTTTTCAATAAAAACCGAAAGAATCGTGGATGCTGTAAATCAGGAACAAAAACAAAGTTGCTGGAGAAGCTCAGCAGGTCTGGCAGCATCTGTGAAGGAAAAATCAGAGTTAATGTTTCGGGTCTGGTGACCCTTCCTCAGAACGGTTCCAAAACATTAACTCTGTTTTTTCCTTCACAGATGCTGCCAGACCTGCTGAGCTTTTCCAGCAACTTTGCTTTCATGATTGAGATTTTTCAGTTCATTAACAAACCTTAGAGGAAACATAGACTTTAATGTGTAAGTCAGGACACAGGGACAGTGTTCCATCTCACCAATCCCCATCCTGGTGCTCATTCACCTATATTGGCACAGGGCCTGGCAACTTTTAAATGTGTAGACTTGTTTCTCAAATCTTTCCATGGCCTCACTCCTCCCTATCTCTGTAGTGTCTTTCAGCCCTATGAGCAGTTGTGAGGTCTGTGTTCCTCTGATTTTGACCTCCTCCACATCCTATTTTTGTCGAGCCACCATGGGAGGTTTAGCTGCCTCGGCCCAAAGCCCTGGAATTTACTCTCTAAACCACTCAGTCTCTCTTCTCTCCCTCTCTCTCTTCTGAACACAGCCTTTAAAACTGACACCTCTGCTCATTCACCTGTCCAAACATGTAGCTTGGTTTCAAATGACACAGTGTAGAGCTGGAGGAACACAGCAGGTCAGGCAGCATCAGAGGAGCAGGAAAGCTGACGTTTCTTCAGAAGAAGGGTCCCGACCTGAAACATCAGCTTTCCTGCTCCTCTAATGCTGCCTGGCCTGCTGTGTTCCTCCAGCTCCACACTGTGTTATCTCAGACTCCAGCATCAGCAGTTCTTACTATCTCTAGCTTGGTTTCAAGTTTTATTGTATCACATTTCTATAAAATGCCTTATGACATTGCATTGAAGCTGCTATACAAATTAACTTGTTGCTGTTGGAAGATGTATTGTGTAAATAATAAATTTTGAATAAAATTTTAATTCTGGAGCGACACTGCTAAAAGTAAGGTGAAACTTGGATATCAGGTGATACAGAATCACTTGACAGGTGCCCTGGTAACCACATGTTGCAACAACATTAGATAAAAACAACTGTTAAAACAGATACATTGTCAATGTGCTACTGACATCATCTCAGCGAGTCAAGAAGAGCACTGGCCCTCTATAATGGGAATGTAGAACACATGATGAAGCTCATACCATCTAATCACATGGAGCAATGTGACCGGAGACACAAAGCAGGGTGTGATGGAGGAGCAAGAGCGACAGAAGAGATAAACCAATTTTAAAAAGGCTCGGAATGCCCATGTGAAGAGGCCTGACTCATTCATTTTTCCTCTCTGCCTTTATCTCATATGTTTTATATAACGGGCTTTATTAAAATTAAAGCCTTGATATATACACTGCAGCAGAATGGATGTGATGTACATTCTTTCAGCTGCACAGAACATAATCTTTTGAGTGAGTAAATTGGCTATATAGTCATAGCTGCAAATTAAAAAGATGACTGTCGAACTTACACTCAATGAAGTGGATTTATGGAGGCAATGAGGGTCTTGTGTACTGGTTCATCTTGGAACGTGCTTGCAACCCTCTCCCCCTCCCATCACTGGGCTAATACCAGCGGCACAGGGAAGAGCTGCTTAAAGGGACATTGACTGCCCAAGTAAGAGTCTCATGTCCACGACAGGTCAGGAACACTACCCCCACCGCCCCAGATCTTTCCACCATAGAGTTAAATTGTGGTGAAGGCAGGAGGGTTATGGGATCCCAACCTACCACCCGCCCACCCGATTAAATGACCCCACCATCAAACCTGCCACTGGGGACAGCAATAAATTTCATCCTGTGAACTCATCCTCCATTAGCTTTAGCTTTAACAAAAATGATTCATCCGATCAATATAAAGACTGATAATTCTTACAATTATTGCAGTACCTTTCTTACAAGCCACGTTATTTCTTGATTATATTTGCAGTTATTGCCAGCGGCTAAACCATTCCCATCAGTACCTTTGCTATTTCTATCTCCACCAAACTGATTCCACATCTTGGCACTGTGAACAAAGATCATTTCTCACTGTCCTACTGATTCTCCCCTCCATTTATAACAGGGCTATATCCCCTCCTGTTCCTCTTCTCTTGTCCCTCCAAAACATCAATCACATTTAAATTTTCAAGTCCTGGCCATGGACACTTTGCAATCACATCTCTGCAATGGCTATTAAATAAAAATAATTTATTTCCATTTGTATTATTAATTAATCCATCTTATTACAAATGCTGCAGGCATTTGGATAAAGAGACTTATTTTCGTCTTTTTGCAACTCTTCTCTACTCTGACCTTAATTGCTAGGGCACTCTTTGTGTGTTTTTACTGTTCAGTCACACATGATCATTGTGCAAGTTACCCTGCATTATTACCTTGTTCTTTCTCCTTCACTTTCCCAATCTCCCCTCAGTTCTAAGGAAGGGTCACCGGACCCGAAACGTTAACGCTGTTTTCTCCTTCACAGATGCCGCCAGACCTGCTGAGCTTTTCCAGCAACTTCTGTTTTTGTTTCTCCCCTCATGTGAACTCCCCTCAAGTATGATTCTTACAACTTGTATAATTGATCTTTTCTAACATTTTCCATTAGCTCTTTCTCAGTGTCGTAATGCACTGAGAACATATTTAATGCTTTAAATCTTCCAAGTAATTTAAGATTGAAGTGCTCAAATATCTGAAATATGGCTTGACTCTACTACTTGACAACATTTGCAGGGAGGACCTGAGCAGACTTGAAGGGAATGGGGCAGGATAAAGAGAGGTTTATATTAGCAGCTAAACATGAGTACACTGCTCCAAACACATGCTGCATTCAGGCAATGCCATGAGATATCAGACGACCTGCTGAAGTTTTATTTTCACCAAATCTCACCAGTTCTGAGCTTTCAAAGTTCAATGAAGTTACCTTCATCTACCTTCTCAACATTAGCAATGAAGCAAAGGGCAGCAGAACACCACCACCTGCAAGTTCCGATCCAAGCCACACACCGACCTGATTCTAAACTATATTGCTGTTCCTTCACCAATGGGTCAACATCCTAATAGCAGTGTGGACTTACCTATTCCCCAAGGACTGCAGTGGTTCAAGGAAGTGCATCACCGCCACCTTTTCATGGACATCTAGTGACACCACATCCTATGTGTAGTGATTGTAATGAGGTCAGCAAGGTGGCCCTCATAGAATATGAGTTCCCTGATTGGGGCTGTTAATCTGGTCCAATGAGGGAGCCCTGGCTGACAGATATAGAAAGGAGTGTCAGAGGTTCTGTTCACTCTGAGAGCTGGCTCTGAGGGAGCTGGATCAGTGTCAAGGACCCTCCACGTGTAAATAAAGAGGGACTTGGTGACAGGATACCGGTCTCTATTAAGTTACTTCACCATGAATGAACCAAAAACTAATTTATCCTTGTATTTCATTCTGCAACATCCTTCCTCTGTGCACTTTCTACAGCTTTTATCTTTCTTCTGTAACTTAATGACCACAGTCTTTTTTCTCTCTAGCTCAAAGAGTATTTCAAAAAGGTAACTTTAGAGATTTCGGTTCCTGTGTAAAAGTTAGCCCATCAGCAGCCTGTGATCAGACACTTTATGTCCATTAGCTGTAATGCACAAAGACTTGGTGGTGTTCTCAAAACCAAACTCAAGACACGAACTGTCACCTGGTGAGCTATCACCAAATTGATATATTTTACCTCTCCCTATTCATATGTTGTTCTATGCTGTTATCAAAAATCTCTGATATAGAACTCTCTTAAGGCACTCTGAGTTCTCAGAAAACTAAGGAGTTCCCATATTTGTTCCTCTGTGTGAATAAATTCATGAAATCTTTTCAAGCATGGTCTTCAATTGTCAAATTTACTAAATTGCAAAGTTGGTGATATTTCTCAATCCTAGCCCTAAGATAGTTTCCAATATTTTACCTAATGACTTTAGGCTGATTGGCCAAAATTACTCTCCCTTCTGGTTTAGTTTTAAAAACATTTGTTTCTTTCTTGTTCTCTAAAAACATCACTGCTTGTTAGTATGTCCTTTGTATTAATAGCCAGCAATCAACTTATTTCCTCACTGGTCTCCAGCACCTCATAAGGAATGGTATCTTTCCCAGTAAGTGGTTGAAGATGGTGAATGCTCATCATGAGTGTGAATTGATGAACTTTACCCCCACATTCCCCATGTTATTCTCCACGGTTATAAAACATTGTTCAACTGGAACTCTCTTATAACAATTTCAGTTCTCATAAAATGAGCAATTTAACTTGTTTCATTGTAAGATATTGCAGGGTCTTGATGCATTAAATTAGATGAAGCTCTTGTTGTGAGGAGGGTTGGTGGCCGGGGGGACACAGCTTTAAAATAAACAGCGAAAGAACCAGAGAGGAGATGAGGAGATCTCTTTTTTTAATACAGTTATGATCTGGAACTTACTGCCTGAAAGCGGGTTGGAAACGGGTTCAGTTTAAAAAGGGAATGGAATAAAATGCTTGAGAAAGGGAAATTCACATGGAGAAGGTGAGAGAGAAGGGAAGGTGGAATGATTGTTTCAATTTTTCAAGAGCTAACACAGGCATGATTGACCAAATGGCCTGGTGAGCTGGATCAGTCCATGACAGGATCATTTTCTTTACAGAACACCTATTCAAACTAAAATATTTCACCTACTTCACAATTATTACAGTTTTAACTTTAAGTTAAGCGTATTTGCTGGTACTGGAAAACACCACAAGTTCCTTCAAAGGTAAAGAGAGGGTGTTTGTGAAGTCCTGAGCTCTGTATGATAGCGCTGGCATCCAATCAGTGGTAGATAATGAATTACATCATTTCCTGTCCAACCTTCACACTTCCAAGGACACTTAATGTGCACATGTTGGTACCTTGCTTAAGAAATACAAACACCATTTTGGATCCCCCAAGGACCACCCAAGTTGCCAACAAAAGAGGGCCTTATCAAGTTGGATTTTGAAGTGAGGTTCCCATAATAGAAGTACGTCTGATTGATATTGGTTGAACATGGATGAGAAATGCAGTGGTTACCACATTAACAATACTGCACAACAGAGTGAGAAGTCTGAAATGCCCATGCCCAATTAGACATTTTCTGGAGAAATATCCTTACAATGCATTTCAAAATATCAGGTAGCTCCACTCCAAAGAGAATTCAA
The DNA here is from genome assembly GCF_021869965.1 of Rhincodon typus. NCBI lineage: Eukaryota > Metazoa > Chordata > Chondrichthyes > Orectolobiformes > Rhincodontidae > Rhincodon > Rhincodon typus. Next base: position 13,152,177 of record NC_063333.1, read on the forward strand.
CATTTCCTTCATTTTCTTTAGCTTGCAGATCCAAGTTAATTCAGATCTATAATTTAGTGATCAAGTATAACTCTCACTAGATACAGAAGAAACATTGAATGTTAATGCACTTTGCTTGTCAATGGCTCATTTTACAACTAAACCACACAGTGGGAGCCTAAATCTTTTGAATTGACAATAGGCTCTCAATCCTAAATGATTCCTAATACATGTAGTCTTCTGCAGTATGCCTTGTTGAAATGTTGCATTCGAGATTATTGTCATACTTGTTTGTGACTCTCAATGCCTGCTATCTGGGTTCACATCTGCAATACTGGCAAAGTACTTCCATAAATAGCTCTGTCTGAGGATGCCTCAGTGATAGTTCAAAGGGTTGGTCTCAGCCTTGGCTCAATGGGTAGTTTTCTCACCTCTGAGAGAATGCTACCCACTGAGTGACTGCTGACACCATGCCTTTGAATTATGAAGCTCAAGTTTCAGTCCAGAGATTTGAGCACGTTATCTAGATTGCCACACTAGTTAAGTACCGAGGGGCTGCTGTGCTGTCATAGTTCCTAACATTTGGAAAAGATGCTGAATCAGGCCCATTTGCCCTCTCAGATTGACAAATTTGAAGATGAGCAAAGGAGATCTCCATGTGTTCTGTCAATATTCAGCCCTTAACCAACTTCAGTAAAGTCGAGTCTTTAACTCGTTCCTTCCTAGCCTTGTGCCCTTTTTTGGGGATAGGCTATCTTCTAATGTTTATACAAATACATACAAACACAAATACAAATCTCCCATAGCTATCTTAACAAAACCTCCTCACACCCTGTTTCCTGTAGAGACTCTATTCCATTCTCCCAACTTCTCCGTCTCCCTTATATCTGTTCCAAAAATGCCACTGTTCACAGCAACACTTCTGACATATATTCCTTTATTCAAAACTGAAGGCTGCATTCTAAACTCCGGTCCACTCCTCTTATGAACCCAAACACCTTATCTTGCTCCCTAGCACCTCCCCATGCAACTGAATGCCAATCTGCTACCTGCATCTTTATCACTGTACAAGCCCTCAAACACTTCTTCCAGGTGAAGCAGTGATTTACTTGTACATCTTTCAATCCAGTCTAGTGTGTTCGCTGCTCACAGTGCTGTCTCCTCTACATTAGGGAGATCTGTCTCGGTGGCCATTCTGTAAAACATCTCTGCTCAGTACTCAAGCATGACCCCAATCTTTTGTCGCCTGCCATTTCGAACAATCTTGCGAACATTTCTGTCCTGGGCATGCTGCATTGTTCCAGCGAAGGCCAACACAAGCTGGAGGAACATCACCTCATTTTTCACTTACAGACTGTAAAAGCAACTGGACTCAACATTAACTGCAATGATTTCAGAGCATTAACTCATTTCTCTGTTTTAATACATTTTGTCTTTTCTCCCCCACAGTATTTTGTTCCACTGTTTTTGTTTTTGGCCAGAGCAAACCTTTATTCTGCTACTGGCACCTATTCCAGACCTTTTTTTATTCATTCATGGGACGTGATGTCACTGGCTGGCCAGCATTTATTTTCCATTCCTAGTTGCTCTTGTGAAGATGATGATAAGCTGTCTTGCAGTCTACGTGCTGTAGGTTGACCCACAATGCTGTTAGGGAAGGAATTCCAGGATTTTGACCCAGCGACAGTAAAGGAATGGCACTATGTTTCCAAGTCAGGATGGTGGGTGGCTTGGAGGGGAACTTGCAGGTGGTGGCATTCCCATGTATCTGCCACCCTTGTCTTTTTAGATGGAAGTGATTGTGAGTTTGGAAGGTGCTATCTAAGGATCACTGATGAATTTCTGCAGTGCATCTTGTAGATAGTACACACTGCTGCTACTGAGCGTCAGTGCTGGAGGGAGTGGAGGTTCATGGCTAAGGTGCCAGTCAAATGGGCTGCTTTGTCCTGGATGATGTCAAGCTTCTTGGGTGTTGTTGGGGCTGCACTCATCCAGGCAAGTGGGGAGTATTCCATCACACTCCTAACTTATGACTTGTAGATAGTGGACAGGTTTTGGGGAATCAGGAAGTGGGTTGTTCACTGCAGTATTCCTAGCATCTGACCTGCTATTATAGCCAATATGTTTATGTTGTGAGTCCAGTTGGGTTTCTGGTCAATGGTAACACCAGAATGTTGATATTGGGGGATTCAGTCATGGTACTTCCACTGAATGTCAAGGGACAGTGTTTGGATTGTCTCTTATTGGAAATGGCCAGGAGCTGAGTGGCCCTGGTGGAACCCAAACTGGGCATCACTGTGCAGGTTATTGCTGAGCAGGTGCTGCTTGATAGCACTGTTGATGACAACTTCCATTAATTTACTGATGATCGGGAGTAGATTGAAGAAACACTAATTGGCCGGGTTGGATTTATCCTGCTTTGTGTATACAAGACACACATGGGTGACCTTTCACATTGTCACGTAGATGCCAGTGTTGTAGCTATGCTGGAACAGTTTGACTAGGGATGTGGCACAATCCGGTGCACACGTCTTCAGCACCATTGCTGGAACGTTATCAGAGCCTTTGGGGAGATTGTGGAGACATTGGGGTGCTCTTTCAGGAACCACTGGAGTCAAGGAGGGCTCCAGAAGATTTGAAAATAGCTAATGTAACATCCCTGTTTAAGAAGAGAGGGAGGCAGAAGTCAGGAAATGATAGGTCGTTTAGCCTGACCTTAGACGCTGGTAAGATTTTACAGTCCATTGTTAAGTAAGGGATTGTGGAGTACTTGGAATTGTGCCCCTACCTCTGAACCAGGAGGCCCAGGTTCAGATCCACCTGATCCAAATTTGTTTAATAACCCAGAGCAAGTTAAACAGTTAGAAAATACCACTAACTGAGTTTCAATCTGTTTAGGCGCTCTAGTGATGCCGTGGTAGGGTCCCTATCTCTGAGCCAAGAGGCATTGGTTCAAGTCCCACCTGCTCAAGAGGTGTGTCATAACATCTGTGAACAGGCTCGGTAACAATACCTCTCAGAGTCTCTGTGTTCATTACACTGCCTACAGAGTCAGATGGAAAAAAAGCTTGGAAATCTGAAATCAAATCAAAACAGACAAGAACAAATTTCCCAGTGTATCCTTTTCATTAGAAATAATGAAGAATATGTTCCACTAGGTCAGCACATGCAGTCTTTTTATAGATGCTGATTGACCTTCTGAATATTCCTGTCATTTTTGATTCTGCCTATCCAGGATTAGCATTATAAATAGTTCATTTTAAAAATAAAAATTCTACCCACTTACCATGACTAGATTCACTTTTACAAAACAAAATGACACATTAAATTGACTTCTTGCTATTGGAAGCTTCTCAAAAATTCAAATTCTAGGGGCCAGACTTACAGATTGAGTTATTTGTAAATCAATTAAACAATACTATAAATCATTGCCAATTATTCTTCTGAAGTATTGATCAGTCTTATTAGAAAAGTGGTGAATTTTGCAAAGTGCATTGATAATGTAGCAAAGATCTAAACAAATGCAACTACCACATTTTTTTCTCAAAGTAAGCGTTTGTCAGCCAATGCCCAGTTGGTAGCACTCTCAGCTCAGACACAGAGGCTTGTGGCTTCAAATCCCACTCAATAGATTTGAGCACAAAATCTAGGTTGACACTGTGTGTTGTTGAAAGGCAGTGCTACACAACTGGAGGTAGGATCTTTCATGTGAATTTGAGTCATAGAGGTCTACAGCACAGAAATGTTCAGCCAAAACCCCATCTGCACCCCCAGGTGAATGCAAAAGGTTAAGTAAAACCATTTCAGAGATGGTTTTAGGAGTCATTCCTGGCCAAAAATTAACTTTTAACCATCAACATTAGAATAGATCATCTATTTGGACTGAAGTGTCTGTTTCCGTGCTGCACATCTCCACAACTCTACTCATTTGATTTTGCATTCTATGAAAGATTTGACATTATTTTCTACATTATGACACTGCGAAAAAATAGTTAATTGACCGCAAGGTGTTTTCTTTTGCCTTTCTAAGCTGGTATACGTAAGCAGGGTGACCAACTGCCCTTCCCTGTATTTGGGGCAGCTGTCCTATGTCCTGAGCTGCTGGAGGCCAGACGCTTTCTCTCCCATATTTGAGATACCTGGCTGCATGGTCGCGGCAGCAATGTCCCCCTCTCCCCTCCAAAAGCCATAGCCCTCAAAACAGTCTGCCACACCACTCCTGCAGGTTCACTCCTTTCTAAACTGCCCTTTAAAGCTTCCACTGGCTCATCCTGTATACAGCTGGTATCCAGAGAGAAGATTGAGCAGGGGAAGATGAACAGCTACAACTAGGAGAGACAGCAAGGGAGGCAAGGCGGTATAGAAATTATCGGCCACTTAAGGCATGGGGAGTTCGGCAAGGTTGGGTGATATTTATTTTAATGCAAGGAGTCTGACAAACAAGGCAAATGAGTGAGGCAGCAAATAAAAACACGAGGATGTGATGTCATTGCTGTCACTGAGATACGTTTGCGAGAGGGACCGAATTGGCAGCTCAATATTCCAGGATATAGGGTCTTCAGGTGAGACAGAGGAGGAGGTAAAAGAGAAAGAGGGTGCTGCAATTTTGATCAGGGAGTCAACTGCAGTAATAAGGAGGAATGACATCTTAGAAGGTTCCGCAAATGAAGTCTTTCGGATAGAACTTAAAAACCAAAAAGGAGCAATCACATTGGTGGGAGTGTACTATAGGCCCTTTAACAGTCCAAGAGAAACTGAAAAGCAGATATGCAGGCAAATTTCAGGGAAGTGTAAATGTAATAGGCTAGAGGTCAAGGGGATTATGACTTCCCCAACATTGACAGAGATAATCATAGTGTGAAAGGTTTAGAGGGAGCGGAATTCTTGAAATGCATCCAGGAGAGATTTTGAAGCCAACATAAACAGAAATTGCTGGAAAAAACCCTGCAGGTCTGGCAGCATCTGTGGAGAGAAAGCAGAGTTAGCATTTTGGGTCTAGCTTTTAAAGACAGTATGCCAAAGACCCTACAAGAGAAGGAGCAGTCCTAGACTTAATGAAGCTTGGGAAGTGGTTGAAAAATGGGGTAGCATTTCACAAACAATGATCATAACTTAGTGAGATACAAGATTGTTATGTAAACGGGCAAGGATGGGCCTGAAATCAAAGTCCTAAAGCAGGGAAGGCTGCTTTTAACAAGATCAGATATGATTTGGTCAGAGTGGGCTGGGAACAGGTACTTTGAGGTAAATCTGTGTCAGAGCAGTTGAATGCATTCAAGAAGGAAATAGGGAGAGTACAGGGCCCATAAAGATAAAAGATGTAACCAACAAAAGCAGTGAACCCTGGATATCTCAGGGTGTACAGGATAGGTGGAGGGAGAGGTAGCATAGAGGAAATGGATGGCTGCAGAAGAACTTGGACAGGCTAAGAGAGTGGACAAAGAAGGTGCAGATGGGATACAATTTGGGAAAGTGAGAGGTTATGCACTTTGGTGGGAAGAATAGGGGCACAGATTATTTTCTAAATAGGGAATATCTTTGGAAGTCTAAAGCACAAAGGGACTTGGGAATCATGGTTCAGGATTCTCTTAAGGTTAACATGCAGGCTTGGTTGGCAGTTAGGAAGGCAAATGCAACGTTAGCATTCATTTCAAGAGGGCTAGAATACAAGAGGAGAGATGTACTGCTGAGACTGTATAGGGCTCTAGTCAGACCATATTTGGAATACTGTGAACATGAAGTACAGGGTCGTGGTTGAGAGGTGTTCATATGATTGGATGCCTGTGTCTACTGGAGTTCTAAAGGGATCAGTGTTGGGACCCTTGATGTTTGTGGTACATATACAATGATTTAGAATTGAACATTGGTGCATCGATCGGTAAGTTTGCTGATGATTCGAAAATTGGTTGGGTTATAAATAGTGATGAGGATAGCCTTAGATTACAGGAGGACTTAGACGAGCCAGTCAGTGGTAAATAGAATTCAATCTGGATAAATATGAGGTGATACACTTGGACAGGCCAAACAAGACAAGGGAATAAATGATGAACAGTAAGGCCCCAGAAAAGTCTGAGCATCAGAGGGACCTTGGTGTGGATATCTGCTGCTTCTTTAAGGTAGCAGGACAAGTAGATAAAGTGGCTCAGGAGACATAAACAGTACATGCCTTTATTAAAAGGGATGGAGTTTTAGAGTGAGGGGGTGATGTTGGAACTGTATAAAAAGTTGGTTAGCAAGAGTGTTGTCTGTAATTCTGGAAGCCACATTATAGGAGGGATGTGACTGCACTGGAGATGGTGCCACAGGAGATTTACCAGGATGTTGCCTGGGCTGGAGTTTTGTGATGAAGAGAGATTGGAAAAATTGGGATTGTATTCCTTGGAGTAGAGGCATCTGAGGGGGTACATGACTGAGATGAACAAATTTGAGGGATATAGACCAGGTAAACAGGAAGGAACATTTTCCCTTGGTGGATTGATCAGTGATTTAAGATATGTTTAAAGGCATAGTTTTAAGGTAAGCGGCAGGAGGTTTAGGGGGAATGTGAAGAAAAGAAACTTCACTTAGAGGGCAGTGGGAATCTGGAACTCACTACTAATGAGGGCCGTAGAGGCAGAAACCCTCATAATAGTTACAAAGTATTTAAATGTGCACTTGTTATGCCAAGGCATACAAGCCTAAGGGCCAAGTGCTGAAAAAATAGGATTAGAATTTTGGTGGTGTTTTTGAATTGTGCAGACTCAATAGGCTGAAGGGTTTTTTTTTTAATCTATGCTGTAGACCTTTATAACTCTATCAGGGTAAGTCTTAATTGTCATTCCTATGGCTTCAGCTATTCATTCCACTGGAAAATTTCTAAAATCTTTTGTCCCATGTTTTACTAAATTTGTGACAAATAATAGTGATAAATTGGAAAAATGCACTTTGTAGCAACATTTCAATTTTGAAAACACTGATTAAAACACTGAAAGAAAGACAGACAGGAGAGTGAATTGGTAAAGGCCAATTCTTCGTGAATGACCATCTCATCCAGAGGATAAAGAACATCAGCCATGGGAAATCTCAAATTTTCACATGGTGTCACTCCCACATCATGTTTCTCAATAAAAGAAGCAGATGAAAACTCTTCAACTCTACCCCAAAAATATACCACACTCTATGAATGCCTCTGACCCTTCCCAGAGAGCTATACTGTTCCCCTTCTTCTGTTTCATGAAGCTTTATTGTTCATTTTGCTTTCACCATCATCACTTTCGCCTCCTTCAGTTCCTGTTTCCATGTCTCTGTCGTTTGAAGATCTTCCAGTTCTGATAAAAAGTCATTAACCAGGAACATTAACTGTGTTTCTCTCTCCCCTGCTCACAAGCAGTCTGTTTCATTGGCACCCAATTTGCCACATACAACACTCACTCCCTTCACAAGCAATGCACAGTGACAGCAGTGTGCACCATCTACAAGAAACTTTCACAGCATCTTCCAAACCCGTGCCCCCTACCACCTAGAGGGACCAGAGGAGCAGACAGATGGGAACAGCACCCTCCAAGCCACTCACCATTTGACTTGGAAATATATCGCTGTCCCTCCAACATTACTGGAGCACAATCCTGGAACTCCCTTCCGGACAGCATTATGGGCGTGTCTACACAATATGGATAGCTGCAGTTCAAGAAGGTGGCTCACCATAACCTTCTCAACAAAAGTGAAGAATGGGCAACAAATGTTGAGTTAGTCAGAGATGCCCACAGCATTTGAAAGGATAAACAAAGTATACAGCCTGACCTGCTGAGTGCTTTCCCACATCTCTTTTTTTTATCTAAGATTTATGGCATCTTTGTATCATGCTTTAGTCTGACTTACTTTTATAATTACCAAAACAACCTACCCTCAAAACATTGATTAATGACATATTGTGAGCAGTGTAAGATAGTTTAGTAGTGTCAACAAGCAAGTGAGTTGAAACTGTGTACATAAATTGAATTAAAGTTCTCTCAAAGTGAAACCATGCTGTGTAATTTCAGCATATAGCTACCGAATGAGTTTGGACAGGCTATTTTAAATGGCTGTTTAACTTAAATAGGTTGACTTCTCTTCAACAAGGTCTCCAAAAGAATTCCACAGCAGTGAACAAAGCGATTGCTTGGTAAGATAACACAAACTCTGTTCAGCACTTTCACGGGTCTGTGTTGAATTTAAATTCTAAGCCCAAGGCTACAACAGCATCATGTTGTTGCATCGCGAGTGATGGTATATTGCCTGACAGGTTGGTGGAGGCAGACGCAGTCATAGCTTCCATAAAGGAATTAGATCATGTTAAGTCTGAGGGAGAGAACATCGGGTCCAAGAACAGTATTTTAAACTTAAATAAGACCATTTATGAGCACTTGAAAGCAGAGTTCGCTTTAGCAAACTGACGAATTAGGTTAAGGGATTGGTCAATAGACATGCAGTGGAAGATATTTAAGGGGATATTTCAAAAAACACAGAATAGAAACAATCTAAAGAGAAAGAAGAATTACAAGGGAGGACCAACCATTTCTGCCTAACTGAAAAAAGTTTAAATTATCAAATTTAAAAAAAACATTGTTACATAAAAATGGGATGCTGATCGGAAGATTAGACAGAATATAAAAATGCAGTAAAGAATAACTAAGAGATTAATAAGGAGGGAAAGCTGGAACACAAGAGAATGTTAACTCGAAATATGAGTTTCTATAGTTATTTTAAAAGAAGAGTTAACAACATGAGGATTGGTCCCATAGCAAATGAGACTCAGGAATTATTAATGGTAAATAGGAGTTTGCAGATGAATTGAACAGATATTTTGCATCAGTCTTCACTAAAGATGGTGTCTTTCAACTCAATAAACTAGGTAACAACTATTCGCTGGTTCATTTCTCAGGGCAATACCCTGACTAATCAGAATCAACACTTACTTCCCTCATGTTCTCAGATACATCTCAACTGTTCCTTGTTTTTATGGAGAGTTGCATTGATTCAACTGGATGAATGGCCTCGTTCTTAGCTGTAACCATTCCAATGGGACTTAGAGGGGGAGGAGTGACTTAATTAAAGCGTATACATAAGATCCTGAATGGTCTTGGTGTGGAAAGGATATCTTCTCTTGTGGATGTTCATGACGGATGTAAGGGTGAAATAGCAGAGGTTCTGGTCACAATCTTCCAAACACTCGGAGATACAGGCAGAATGCCAGAAGACTGAAGGATTGTAAATGTTACACTCTCACTCCAAAATCGGGATGAGTTTAAACATGGCAATTATCCACTCAGGGAAGCATTTAGTAACAATAACCCGGGAGAAAATTAACAGACCTCTGGATAAACGTGAACAATAAGACAGCCAACACAAATTTGCTAAGGGTAACTAAGTTTGCCTAACTTGATTCAGTTTATTTTTTGCTGTGGTAACAGAAAGTGTGCACAAATGTACTACAGCTACTATTGTTTCTCAAGAGTTCTGAGGAAGGGTCACTGGACCCGAAACGTTAACTCTGATTTTTTTCTTCACAGATGCTGCCAGACCTGCTGAGCTTTTCTAGCAACTTCTGTTTTTGTTCCTGATTTACAGCATCTGCAGTTCTTTTGGTTTTTAAGGCTTTAAAGATATTTGATACAGTGCCACATATCAGGCATGTTGGCAAAATGTAAGCACAGGGGCAAAAGTGGGGCCATTGCAGATTGGATACACAGTTTCCAAAGAAATAGAAAACAGACATTTTGTGGTGAGTGGCTATTTTTCAGACTAGATGGAGGTAAACTGTCATCTTCCCCAAGGTTCAGTGCCACGAATTCTGTAGCTTTTGATCTACATTCATGACTTGGACTTAACAGCAGCTGCCAAGATATTTTAAAGGATCGTAAACACCGAGGAAGATGGTGACACATTTCAAGAGAGGAAAGGCAGCCAGGAATGGGCAGACGCTTGGCAGAAGAAATTCAATGCATGAAAGTAGAAGGTGATACATTTTGATGGGAAGAATGGGTCATCATACCTGCTAAATGGTACATAGTTCAATTTTAAAGAGGGATGCAAGCAGAAAGAAACTTGAAGGTGCTGATGCACAAATCTTGAAGATGGCTGGATTGGTAATGCAGTTTTTTAAAATTCATTTTTTGAGATGTGGGTATTGCTGGCTCAGCCAGCATTTATTGCCCGTCCCTAGTTGCCCCTTGAGAAGGTGGTGGTGAGCTGCCTTCTTGAACTGCTGCAGTCCACCTGCCTTGGGTTGTCCCACAATGCCCTTAGGGAGGGAATTCCAGGATTTTGACCCGGCAACAATGAACGAACAGCGATATATTTCCAATTCAGAATGGTGAGCGGCTTGGAGGAGAACTTGAAGGTGGTGGTGTTCCCGTGTTTCTGCTGCCCCTGTCCTTCTACTTGGAAGTGGTCGTGGGTTTGGAAGGTGCTGCCTGAGGATCTGTTAGTAAAGCTCATGACACCGGAGGAATTTTTTATGAATAAAAAGTAAAACCCAGTTTTAGCACCTATCTATATTGATTTTAAAAACACATTAAACAGCCTGAAAAATTGATTGCTTCAATCATGTGACTGGACTCAGCAATAACCTTTTAGAAACCTCTCAGAAGTCAAACTTAGCAAGACAATCAACACTCTGGAATACTAACTTCTGTTTTATAACCTGCTACACTGACCATTGTCTCCAAGAAATAAAACCTAAACAACAGGGATTCAAGTTGCGCCCATCCAACAAGAGGTTGGTTTTCCAATTAACCTCTGGAATGAGCCATAGACACTGCAGCCTGTGTCTTGATGGTAACTGCTTTTCTTCCTCCAGAAGCTTTGCTCATATTATGTCCCTCAGTCCCACCTTTTTAACCATACATTTTGGAAATAGCAGTCAGCTTAAGGATCAGCTCTGCTCCACATTAAAATCTACCAACAACATCAACAGCAACAACTCCAGTCAACAAAGGAAAAGTTTCTGGCCTGCAAAAAATCGTCAACCAGCCGTACCTGTGCTCTCTGCAAGTAAAGCTTACTCTTGTCAAAATTGTAAAGTTAGATTTCAGCAAAACTTCTTCAGCAGAATTTTGAAGAGATTTTTAAAGCGAAGAACTGCCTACAATTCATTAACTGCTAGCTACCACATCCATAGTGCACTTCTAAGCAACCAACTCTGGTTTTGGGCCTTCTGAAAATTTTTATCAAAGACTCAAATGCAATGGAAGTTGGTTTAACTGAAGAGGGGAGATGTTATCTCTAGATTATTAATTCAGATGTTCAGGTAATGTTCTTGTTTTGAAAATTGCAAGAAATGAAACCAGGAGGACCACCTGTGTCCACCTAAGTGCCGGAAAAGACAAAGACAAAAATAGCCCTATGGACTCTACAAAATCCTCCTTACTGAAATTTGAGGGCTAGTGCCAAAATTACAACATGACATGGTCATACTCATGGAATCATACCTTGCACATAATGTCCTAGACAGCACCATCATCATCCCTGTATATGTCCTGGTCCATTAGCAGAGGTGGTGGCACAGTGGTATACAGTCAGAGGGAGTTGCCTTGGGAGTACTCAGCATTGACGCCTGACCCCATGGGGAGTCTCATGACACTAGGCCCAGGAATCCTCCGGCTGGTTACCATGTACCACCCTCCCTTGGTTGATGAATCAGTGCTCCTCCAGGTTAAACAACACTTCGAGGAAGCACCGAAAGTGGCAAGGGTATAGAATGTACTCTAGATGATGGATTACAATGTCCACCACCAAGAATAGCTCAGCAGCAGCATCAGATTGAGCTGGTCGAGTCCTAATGGATGAAGCTGCTAGACCAGGCCTATGGTGAGGGAACCAATAAGAGGGAGAAACATACTTGACCTCACTCTTATCAATCTCCCTACTGCAGATGCATCTATCTTTGACAGTATTGGTAGGGGTGACCACTGCACAGTCCTTGTGGAGACTAAATCCTGCCTTCACAGTGTGAATACTTTACACTGTAGTGTGTGGCACTCTCATCACGCTAAATTGAACCGACTTCGAAGCAAATCTAGCAACTCAAGACTGAGCTTCATGAGGTGCTTTGGGCCATCAATAGCAACGGGATTGTATTCCAGCACAATCTGTAACCTTATGGCCTGGCATATCCCCTGGTCAACCATTACCATCAAGCCAGGGGATCAACCCTGGTTTAATGGAGAGTGCAGGAGGGCATGTCAGGAGCAGCACCGGGCGTACCTGAAGATGAGGCGTCAACCTGGTGAAGCCACCAAACAGGACTACTTGTATGCCAAACTGTATAAGCAGCAAGTTAAGCAATCGCAGAACCACTGGATCAGATCTAAGTTCTGCAGTCCTGCCACATCCAGACGTGTACGGTGGTGAAAATTAAACAAGTGAAGGAGGAGGCTCCACAAATATCCACCCAGCACATCAGTGCCAAAGATAAGGCTGAAGCATTTGCAACAATTATCAGCTAGAAATGCCAAGTGTATGATTCATCTCAGCCTTCTCCGTAAGTCCCAGCAACATACATAACAGTCTTCAGCCAATTTGACCCACCCCACATGATATCTAGAAATGGTTAGAGGCCCTGAATACCACAAAGGCTACGGGCCCTGACAACATTCTGCCAATAGTACTGAAGACTTGTGCTCCAGAACTTGCCGCTCCCATAGCCAAGCTGTTCCAGTACAGTTACAACACTGGTATCTACACAGCAATGCGAAAAACACCAATTAAGTCCTGTACAGAAAATACAGGACAATCCCCACACGGCCAATTACTGCCTCATCAGTCTGTTGTCAATCATCAGTAAAGTGCTGGAAGGTGTCATTAACAGTGCTATCAAGCAGCACCTGCTCAGCAATAGCCTGCTCAGCGACGCCCAGTTTGGGTTCCGCTCCTGACCTCATTACAGCCTTGGTTCAAACATGAACAAAAGAGCTGAATTCCACAGGTAAGGTGAGAGTGACAGCCCTGACACAAAGGATACATTTGACTGTGCGCAGCATCAAGGAGCCTTAACAAACTGGAATCAATAGGAATTAGGAGGAAAACACCAATGGTTGGCGTTATGCCTGGCATGCAGGAAAATGGGTGTGGTTGTTGGAGATCAGTCAACTCTGCAGGGGTTTCTGAGGGTTGTGTTCTTGGCCCAAACATCTTCAGCTGCTTCATCAGCTATCTTCTCTGTATCATAAGGTCAAAAGCGGGGGTGTTTTCTGATGACCACACAATGCTCAGCCCTAATACATGGATACATGATACTCAAATAGGCCATGTTCAAATGCAACAGGATCTGGACAACATCCAGGCTTGGGTTGAAAAGTGATAAGTAACATTTGCACCACATAATTGTCAAGCAATGATCATCTCCAGCAAGAGATAATCTAACCATTTACCCTTCATATTCAATGATATTATCAGTACTGAATCCCCCACTATTAACATCCTGGGGGATACCACTGTCCACCACCTACAAGGCACAAGACAAGAGTGTGATGGAATACTCTTGACTTGCCTGGATAAGTGCAGTTCCAAGAACTCTCAAGAAGCTTGACACCATCCAGGACACTTGATTGGCACCACATCCATAAACATCCACTCCCTCCACCACCGACGCTCAGTAGCAGCAGTGTGGACTATCTATAAGATGCACTGCAGAAATTCACCAAAGATCCTCAGACTGCACCTTCCAAATCCATGACCACTTCCACCTAGAAGGACAAGGGCAGCAGATACATGATACCACCAGCTTCAAGTTGCCCTCCAAGCCACTCATCCATACTGACTTGGAAATATATCACTGTTCCTTCCCTGTCACTGCGTCAAAATCCTGGAATTCCCTCCCTAACGGCATTGTGGATCTATCTACAGAATGCAGACTGCAGCGGTTCAAGGAGGCAGCTCACCACCACTTTCTCAAGTGCCAACAAGCATGGACAATAAGTGCTAGGCCAGCCAGTGACACCCCCATCCCATGAGTGAAAGAAAAGTACGTGATGAATACAGTAAACAAGAGATACTCAACAGCGTGCATTTAAAAAGTTGTAAAACATTGTAAAACATCCCAACAGTGTTTCACAAGAATATTATCAAACAAAATTTGAATGTGAGCCACATATAAACATGCATTGGGACAAGTGACCAAAGAAAAAAATAGTGACATAGATTTTAAGGAGTGACTTTAAGGAGAAGCAAGTAGTAGCGTGTTAGAGAGGTTTTGAAATAGGAGCTGGAGTTGGCCATTTAGTACATTGAGCCTGCTCTGTCGTTCAAAAAGTCACAGCCAATCCTCTTGCTCAAATTCACTCTTTCACACTGTCCACTTAACGCCCTTCAAATCCAAAAATCTAACCACTTCCATTTTGAATATACTCAACAACTGAGTATCTACAGCTCTCTGAAGTGCAGGAATTAAATGATTCATGGCACTTTGAGTGAAGAAATTGCTATTCACCTCAGTCCTGAATAGCAGATCCTCATTTGAAGCCCATGTTTTAGATTCCCTGGCCAGGGATCATTTTGGCAAAACTTCCCTATCAAGTACATTTCGAACTTTATGTTAGATCACCTCTCATTCTTCTAAAAGCCAGGGAATATAAACTTAATCTATTCAATCTCTCTTTATCCTTGGGACCAGTCTTGTAAATCCTTGTTGCAATATCTCTTGAAAAAATAAGTAAGGAGACCAGTACTGTGCTGCATATTTGCGGCCACACCAATGCCTTTTATAACTCTGGTCAGACTTCTTTATTCTTATATTTTAATCATATTGTAACGTAACTAACAAACCATTTGCTTTCCTAACTGCTTGCTGAATCTCTATGTTTAACTTTAGAAATGGAATTCCAGAGCTTATGGCCTGGGCAGCTGAAGACATGACTGTCAATGGCAGAGAGATCAAAATCTAGGGATGTGCAAGAGGCCAAAATTGGTGGAGCTATATTTAGGAATTGCAGATTGCGCTGACATTGAACGTTTCTGAATTAACAAGCAATTTTACACTCAGCATATTGAGTTGAGGATTCACACTTGGCTACGTGGATTCCCCTCATTGACGTAATCAAAAACAGCTTTGTTGTTCCATCAACATGAAAATGTGACTTTATGACTCTTGGGAGATAGAAGCTAGTCTAGTATGAGAGACACAAGGAGCTAGTTTTTTATTGCAAACATACATGCGTAGTTTTAGCACAAGTAAGCATAGGGAGCTTGTTTTGCTAAAATGACCATGGGAAGCTGGTTTTAATAGGGAAATGTAGGGAGCTGGTTATAGTTGGGGGACGTAGGGAGCCGGTTTTAGTTCAGTGAATGTAAGGACCTGGTTTTAGTAGCTAGTTTTAATTTCAGAAGAACTATTTTTCGAATGAGATGGTAAACAGTAACTCCATAGTGTTTTAAGACCATGTTTTAATCAAAAATGACTTAATTTATTGATTGGACACACCACAGAATAAATTTTTACATGACTTCATCTTGCAAATTAGAAGACTGCCAGAAAGTACTGTATGATTCTCTGATTCTATGAAAGGAAACATTCTGTCTAGAGATGGACCACAAAAACAACCAGGTTCAATGAGTGTGAATGGGCAATTGTATGAACTATGCATTGATCAATTAGTTAACCATATCACATTGGACAATGGCCCTGTCTGAGAATAAAAGAATAAGAACTAGGCAATTCAACCCCTCGACTGCTCTGCCGCTTAATAAGATCATGCCTGATCTCATCTTGGCCTCAATACCACTTTCCTGCTAGTTTTCCATAACCTGTCAACCCAATACTAATTAAAAATCTGTAACTCTTTCTTAAATTTACTCAATGTCCCAGCATCTTTATACAGAGAGTGGTGGGTGCATGGAATGTGATGCTGACGGTGCTAGTAGAGTCAGATACATTAGGGACATTTAAGCGACTCTTGGATAGACACACGGATGATAGTAAAATGAAGGGTGTGCAGGTTAGTTTGATCTTAGAGCAGGATTATAGGTCGGCACAACATCATGGGCCGAAAGGCCTGTACTGTGCTGTACTGTTCTGTGTTCTTTCATCCACCACACTCTGAAGCAGTGAATTCCACAGACTCATGACTTTCTGAGAGAAGTCATTTCTCCTCATCTCTGTTGTAAATCTGCTACTTCTATCCTAAAACAATGACCTCTTGTTGTAGATTGCCTCATATGAGGAAACATCCTTTCTGTCTCTATGTCTGAGGAGAGACTCCATTTCAAGTTGTTCAGAAAACTCACTACAAGAAGCAATTAACACATAAACAACACGTGGAATGGGTGTTTCCTAGTTTGCTGTGACCATTTTTAGTAAGTGGCTGGATTGTGAATATAGGCCATGTGGAAGAAAGCCAACCCTTTCTATTAAATAGGAATTCTTTCCCAGCCTGAGTGGGTAAGGGGGTAGTGGCAAAAAGAGAACTCATGGTCTCTCTTCCTCTCCAACTGTTCCACGACCTTGCATTTATCCGACCAGCCAAACACTGCCAACAGCAACCTCAACATAAACCAAACAGCTGCTAACTTCAGAGGCAAAGACCCCAAGAATTTAAATTGTCTCTGTGCATAAACTAGGAAAAGTCTGCAACCTACTTGTGTGTATGTGAGACCCTTGGGTGCATGCAATGTGAGTTGGAGCATTCTAAATCTATTGGTAATTAAAGACAATAAACACTCTCCTTTTCGTCTATAACTATAATAAAACTTTCCTCTGTGTGACTTTTACAGTCACAGCACTTAAACAGTTAAACACTCACTGAAATGCCAAGCAGAAAAAGAGGTGAATGGAGAGGCAGGTAGAAAGGAGAGCCACATAACCACTTCTCATCTGAACATAGTCAGAAATCACACAACACCAGGTTATAGTTCAACAGTCCAACCTATAACCTGGTATTGTGTGATTTCTGACCTTGTCCACCCCAGTCCAACATCGGTACCTCCACATCTGAACATAAATGATCTTGTGCCACTATTCTAATGAGGAGCCCAGGAGAATTCTGCCTGGTATAGTGACCGATATTTATCCTTCATCCAACATCACTTGAACAGATGAACTGTCATTATCACATTGCTGTTTACAGGAGCTTGCTGTGCTCAGAATTGGTTGTTGCGCTTTCTCTATCACAAGTGATGATGCTTCAAAAACATCATAACTGGCTGTGAAGTGCTTCGGGCTGTTTAGAAATTAAGAACGGGCTATAGAAGTGTGTTTTTTTTAAAAAGGTTTGCACTCTTGGCCTGTTAAACTCACTGGCTTTAATTTCCTGTTGTGTTTTAACCTGACCTTGAAGAACTGGAGCACAATAATTATGTTGTTTAATAAGCAAGTCAGATTTGTAATTATCGTCAGAGTATTCAGGAGTACACCCTTTCATCTCTTCCTCACTCACTAAAATGTTGCACAATGGAAACAACAGGTAGGTAACTTGCTCCATGCTCATTGTACCACTGTACCCTAACCCCAAAGTGACCAATCAACTGACCCCTGTGAACAACTCAAGAACAAGGAAGGTCAACACCCTCTGATTTTACTTGGCGCCTGGAGTTGGTGTCTCATCTAGCCACAAAAAGCAATTTATTGTTTTGAGGGGTTGTGGGGTTTGCAGGGTGTGAAGCAGCACTGTCCCAAAGAAATCCCATGATTCAGTTCATTTCATTCTCCAACACGATTCACCAATTTGTGTCAAACTGCTTACCATGACAGGATTTATTTTACTAAAAATACCAATCTGGCTGAAATGAGCACTTCTAGAGCCTTTTAGACTCAAATTAATAAGGTACGTCTTGACTTGCAATCCCTGTTGCAATGCGCGAAACACAGCCACCAACTGCATAGCAAGCTCCCATAAACATTAACAAAATAAATGACTAGATCAACTAGATAATGTATTACACTAACATTCTCATGATAGCAAAAGGTTGGGGCTTGTGGGGAGGAGTGGCAGACCAAACTTCGTCAATCAGTAAATTGGTGGATCTACAGACACAAAATGTGAGTTATCTTGAAATGATACAATCTCCTAATTACGACCCATAACCGTCACTTCCTTACCTAAGAGGCCATGAGGTTCTGACTGGCGTCTCTCTGGTTTTTCCTCCTGGTCCTTTCGTTTCTTACTCCCTCTAAGGCTGCCAAAACGCTTCATGAGCAGTAACGGGCCCGGCAGCAACGGCAGTCATTCATGCCAAGTGTTGGGTGAGTAAGAGGCTACGCTGGGCAAGTAGTGTTCAGTGCTGGGTCAGGAAGCAAATCAATGCAGCTGGTCCTCAGAACACACACACCTACACACACACACACAAACCAAAGCAAAAATCAGCAAAGCTTTCTTTTCTTCCCCCCAGCTAAAAATAGTGTTCTCCTTTATGCACACAATTCCAAGACAACAAGTTGAATATTCTATGCGATAGCTCCAGGATCCTTTGCCTCACTTGAGTACACTGAGTGAAGAAGTGTAGCTACGAGACTCCTGCAGCTAATTGTCAAGTGCAGCTGTGAATAATGTGGCTTTAAAATAGCTTGGATCGGTTAGACTGAAAAAGGAGACCTCACTGTGTCGAAAACCCCAGGCAATGATTGGCCGGGCCTGACTTCTCCCAATAGAATGACATCACATCTATTTTGATTAAAGCTCCCAGTCATTGGAAGCAAATACGTTCTGCTAGACAGCAGCAAGTCAACTGTTGAAGCCTCGTAACGTAAATGCCTGTTGCCTGCGATGCAAAGTAAAGTATACAGGACACTGGTTGCTATGTATTCTATGTAAAACAACAACGTGTGTGAACTTCATAGTCATAGTGTCATAGAGGTCTACAGCACAGGAACTGGCCCTTCAGCCCATCAACGAAACAAAATCTTGGGATGCCATGTAATAAAGATGGGAATTGATGGATTCAACCACAAAGATGACCAATTTTGTGCTCAAAATCAATTACTGCTGCAAGTATTACAAGGATGTTTACAGGATAAAAATGATACCTTCTCCTTTTATAGGAGCTGAGCTTCAGCTTAAAGAATATTCCCTTTAATAGTTTGCCCTTATACTGTGCTTTTAACATTGTAAAATGTCACAAGGCATCTCTGAGCAGTTTCACTGGACAAAGATTAACATTGAGCCACATAGGAAGCAAGGGGTGGACTGGACAAATCAGCCCTTGAGGCTGTGCCACCATTCAACATGATCATCATCTCGGCCTCAAATCCACTTTCCTGCCTGTTCCCCAGAACCTGTTACTACTTCAAAATCCCGAATCCTCCCCAAATTTACTGCCTCCCTTATCCCAACTCTCAGTTTTCCGTTATTCAGCCAATCCTCTATCCATGCTAACATACTATCTCCAACACCATGGGCTCTTAACTTGTTAAGTAGCCCAATGTGTTGGCACCTTGTCAAACACCATCTGTAAATCCAAATACATTGCATCCACTGCTTCCCCTTTATTTATCCTGATTGGTACCTCCTCAAAAGAATTCTAGTGAGTTTGTTCAGCATGATTTCCCCTTTATGAAGCCATGCTGACTCTACTTCATCATATTATATACTCCTGAATGGACTGCAATTACATCCTTTATATTAGACTCTAACATTTTCCCAATAACAGACATAAAGCTAATTGGAGTATGGTTGCCTGGTTTTCCTTTCCTTTCCTTTTTGAATAAAGGTATTATTTTGGCAGTTTTCCAGGCCTCTGGGGTCTTTCCCAGAATCCATTCTACTAGCAGTACATCCATGATCTCTGTAGCTAGTTCCTTTACAATCCTATGATACATCCCATCAGGTCCAGAGGACTTACCAGCCTTTAGAGAGGGGCTGGTTACAGTGTATGTGTGAGAAGGGGAAAGGGTTGATTACATTGAAGTGATTCAAAGGTGAGGGTTTTGAGACCTGCATTGAACAGACCTTGCACTAATGTCTCATAATCCCTCCTTTCCAAGTTCCATCAGTGGTGGAGGAAATAAATATTGAAAGTGGTAGATGGGGTTCTAGTCAAGGGGGCTGCTTTGTCCTGAATGCTACCGAGCTGTTTGAGTGCTTTTTGGAGCTGCACTCATCCAGGCAAGTGGGAAACATTCCATCACTTTCTTGGCCTTTGTCTTGTGGAATGATGGAACAGCTTTGGGCAATTGCGGTTCCAATGAGGAAAGGGAAATCCTGGAGATGTGGTTGCACATCCAAACTGGTCTGGCTAGTTTCCCAGTTGTTGTGGTCAGATGATAGGTATAGTTGGTTGAACAGTGATATCCTTCCTTCCAGCTACATTTCCATTACCCATAAGCTGACAAATTTTGCTGACACTTGTTATAAACAGGGACCACCATATCAAAGGGACTCATCCATTGTGGACTGATTCACAAACAGCATTTGTCTACAGGTCACTGAGACATAACAAGTTTTCTATCGATCAAACCATTTTATGTTTTTAAGGTATCCTATATAAACTAATGTTTTTTTTGTCAGAAAATTAGATTATTGTATCAGCGAAACATAACACCACTATAGCAAATGACCAATGATTAACACTACTCCATCAAATGAGATCACCAAGGGATTTGCTAAATGTGGGTTTGATCGATAGTTCAGTGGGGAACTGCTATCGTGCAATTCACTATCACAAGTGGATACTTGGTTATTCACACAGAAGCACATTGCACAAGTAACAAAAACAAAGATCCACACAGTTCTCCTTCTCCTATCTTACTTCTTGTTTGTTCTACTATAATGAAATTACTACTCAATTGTGTTAATACTGTGCTTTCTCATCTAACAATTAGTCTGTAACATGCCTAGCTGTGTGAGAAAAATTCTGTGGTGGGAAACTTTAGGAATGACGGTCTAAAGTCATCTTTCTCCCTCTTCAGCACGCTACATTAACCATGTCACACCTCAAATTACTCATGTATTGTATTAGAAATGTTTTCTAACTAATTTGCATCTGAATAAACCAGTATTAACTGCATCCAAGGTCTCCCAAGCGAGCATGTGGTGCAGCTTAACTACTCACTCAATGAGGTTATTAGAGTCAATGCTAACCTCTCTAACAATCAATCTCAAGGTCTGTCTATACTAGATAATTGGTGACCAAACCCTACCTGCCATTCTCTCTCACTTCCAGGTCCAAGTGTTTGTTTTACATCGACAGCAACACAAATTTTTGTGTCTGGTTAATAACAAGCTGGTCCAATATTTATTGTCAAATGACAATGACAGAGAATGATTATTAAAGCTTTTAGGATGCATGTCAGTGTGCCAAGGGAGCATTACTGAATTCCATAACGATTGTAGAGTTGGAGAACTCTGAAATATATAATATCCTTTTTCTCTTCCTCACCTCTTCACTGAGCTTCAGCATTAAAGGAACATCTGAGATAAAGTAATTAAAATACCGGTATTGGGCAAAGCCAAAGATCTCATTTGGTATTTTTCACATTCTGCACACACTAGCTCCAGATGTGGAAAACAACAACCCATAACAGTTAGCCTTGGGTGGGTGATAACAGACTCACCTCAATCCTGAAGACTATGGACTCGAGCCCTGCTCCAGAAGCACTGGCACATAATCTGACACAGATTTATTTTCACTCATTCACAGGATGTGAACATTTATTGACTGTCCCTAATTGTTAACAGTCAACCACGTTACTGTGGGTCTGGAGTCACATAAAGGCCAGACCAGGTAAGGATGGCAGATTTCCCTCCCGAGAGGACATGAGTGAACCAGATGGGTTTTTCCCAACAATAGACAATGGATTCATAATCACTATTAGACTCTTAATTCCAGAGTTTTTCCTTTGAATTCAAACTTCATCATCTGCTATGGTGGGATTTGAACCCAGGTCCTAGAACATTACCTGATTAATAGTCTAATAATAATACCACTAGGCCATCACCTCCCCAACAGTGTTGCAGTGTCAAAGTCTTTTGAATGGGATGCAGGCATTAATGATTGTCGGTGGTATCTTCCACTCTCAGATGTGGCGGGTTTGGAGCCAGGAGGGCAAGTTACTTAACTTGAGGGTAGCACTGCTGCCTCACAGCGCCAGGGACCCGGGTTCGATTCCACCCTCAGCTCACTGGCTGTGTGGAGTGTGCATATTCTTATCGTGTCTGTGTGGGTTTCCTCCGGGTGCTCTAGTTTCCTCTCACAGTCCAAAGATATGCAAGTTAGATGGATTGGCCATGGGAAATTGTTCCATAGTGTCCAGGGATGTGCAGGTTAGGTTGGTTAGCCATGGGAAATGTAGGCTTACAAGGATAGGGTGGGTCTGGCTGGCATTTTCTTTGGAGAGTTGGTGTGGACCCAATGGGTCAAAAGGCCTGCATCCGCACCATAGGGATTCTATGAACTTAGGCAGAGCTGACCCAAATCCCTCTGCCCTCCCACCTTCACCAGGATTAAGATCTGGGTGGGGAAGGCCTCAGATTGATCATCCCAAGGACCTCAGTCTAGAACTGCAATCACAAGCTGGTCTGTCTCTATGCAGCCTGTCCGACAGGTCAGCCTGTATGGGTCACTGTGGGCTGGGGCAATCCTCAGATAAAGGTACTTGGGGATTGGACACAGGGCATTGGACATAGGGCAAGGGGTTGACTTCTGGTAGGCACTTACAGTCATACAGATATACCAGCACGGAAATAGACCTTTCAGTCCGATTCATCCATGCTGACCAGAAATCCTAAATAAATCTAGTCCTATTTGCCAGCATTTGGCCCACATACCCACATGTGATTTAAATGTTGTAATTGTACCAGTCTCCACCACTTCCATTGGCTCCTCATTCCATACACGCACCACTCTCTGCGTCAAAAAGTTGCCCCTTAGATCCCTGTTAAATCTTTCCCCTCTCACCTTAAACCTATGCCCTCCAGTTTTGGATTCCCCTACCCCTGGGAAAAGACCTTGTCTATTTACCCTATCCATGCCCCTCATGATTTTATAAACCTCTATATGGTCACCCCTCAGCCTCCGATGCTCCAGGGAAAATAGCCCCAGCCTACTCAGCCTCTCCCTATAGTTCAATCGTTCCAACCCTTCCTTTTTTCTTTGTTGGTCTCTCAGTGAAGGGTTGGATCTTCACAGAACATCCACCGAGTTCCCTGTTTTTCGTTGAACAGTGCCAAAATTAGTACCATTTGTACCCGAAACAGTAGATTCAAGGGCTCTGAAAGACAGTACAACACTCCCTCAACTTATGTATGCCCTGATCATCTGATCTTTCTCAGCATGAATGCTCAGTGTCTGAGCTTTGTCGGACAAGTTACTTGGAGGAAAAATACTGGCCACAGAATCAAACTTCAGTTCAAATTGGTGCAAGATACAAATAGCCTTGCAAGGACCTTCAGAGATCCTACTTAACCAACCTTAAGGCCAACACTGCAGCCTTCATCAGTCAACAGCTGTTGCTTGCCCTTAACAACCTGAAGCCCTAAGCAGCTGAGGAAAATGACCTTTAAGCATGCCCAAGAATCAGAGCAGTGCTGGATTCAAGCAGTACAATTGTGTCAGCTGACTTGGCCATTCTGTAACTCATGACACTTCCTCACACCCACCCCTCCAACCAATAACTTTCCAACTTGTGCAATGCTCTCTCCTTGGCAGGCAGCAGGAATTCTTGACACGTGTAATGTGTAATGTGATTTGAGCTGGTGCAAGTTGATTATGGTGAATACTTTGTTTGAGGGAGGACTGTTATCGCTTCAAACTATTGAAAGGAAAATGAATGGTGAGAACTTCATAGATTACAAGTCCTGTATAGATCACGTGACGTTTACTCAAACTCAATGATACCATGCACTTCAGTACAATTTTAATGGGTTTTGGGAAACCTCAAATCTATAACTTATTTGCTATCAGTTAGAAATCAGCACACATAGCAACACCAAACATAGAACATAGAACACAGAACAGTACAGCACAGTACAGGCCCTTCGGCCCACAATGTTGTGCCGACCTATTAAAACTTAAAAATACTACTAAAAATACTTGTACTAAAAATTCATATCAAATCTCTCCATGGCATTACCAATGTCAGAAATGAAACTGCACCTATAACAATCTAGAAGGATGCTTTCTGTCCATCATATCTTTGCTGGTACTAGTTCTTCAACAGAGTCATAGAGATCTACACCACAGAAGAAGTCCTTTAGCCTATCACATCCAAATTAGTCAAAAACAATGACTTAACTATTCTAATCACATTTTCTAGCACTTGGTCAATAGCCTTGTATGCCTTCGCATCACAAATGCAGTTCTAAATACACCTTCAGTGCCTCTACCACCCATATAGGCAGTCAGTTCCAGACTTTCATCACCCTCTGGGTGAAAAAGGGTTTCCTCACATCTCTTTCAAATCTTCTGCACCTTATCTTAAATCTATGCCCCCCAATCATTGATCCCTCCATCAAGGGGGCTTTTCCAGCACCATTACTTTGCTTATTTGTTTATTTTTTGCCTTTGATGAGTACATGATTGAGTCCATTACTCAGGCAATGCAAGAATGAAGAGTAGAGAAAGGATCAAATGTTCACCCACTTTACTCACGATACTAGTCAGCCTTTTGTTAAAACAATTCTCTCTAAATTAAGGAGTGCCTGAGTTCACTTCTGTGCCAGTACAGAGGGTATGGTACCATCACAGAGGTGCCACATTTTGGATAAAATGTTAAAGCTCTTCTGTGGAGCAGCACGGTGGTGCAGTGGTTAGCACTGCTGCCTCACAGCACCAGGACCTGGGTTCGATTTCACTCTCAGGCGACTGTCTGTGTGGAGTTTGCACATTCTCCCCGTGTCTGCGTGGGTTTCCGTAGGGTGCTCCCGTTTCCTCCCACAGTCCAAAGATGTGCAGGTTAGGTGGATTGGCCATGCTAAGTTGTCCAGGGATCTTTAGGTCATGTGGGTTATACATGGGAAATCAGGGTTAGGGAAATGGGTCTGGGTGGGATGCTCTTCAGAGGGGCAGTGTGGACTTGTTGGACTGAATGGCCTGTTTCCACACCGTAGGGATTCTATGATGAAAAGAACCCTGGTCCCATAAAAGAGGAGCAGGTGAGTGGTTCCTGCTCAATCATCTTTCTTCTTTGGCATGGTTAGCACTACTGCTTCACAGCGCCAGGGACCCGGGTTCAATTCCACCCTTGGATGACTGCCTGTGTGGAGTTTGCACAATCACCCCATGTCTGTGTGGGTTTCCCCTCGATCCTCTGGTTTCCTCCCACAGTCCAAAGATGTGCAGATGAGGTAGATTAGCCATGGGAAATAAACAGATAGGGTGAGATGGTGGTAGCTCTGGGTGGGATGCTCTTCGGACGCTCAGTGCAGACTTGATGGGCCAAATGGCCTCTTTCCACACAGTAGCGATTCAATGATTCTTCGGGTAGCATCCTTGATTATTTAAGGGTTGCCAGACCACAGTGTATACTGTCGGTATATGGTGGGTGCAGGATGAAGAGATTAGCCCCAAGTCTACCTCAGTTAGATTATGGAAATTGAACCTAATGCCACTGTTCTGAATTGCCAACTGAGCTAACCAGTCTCCCTCAACTAACAATACTGAAACAGATTCCCTGTTTGTTACTACATTGGGCATCGCAGGGGCCCGGCCGTGGTGGGACAGGGATAGTGTCCCTACCTCTGAACCAGGAGGCTGAGGTCCAAGTCCCACCTGCTCCAGAGGTGTGTAATAACATTTCTGAATCAGACTGATGAGAGAAAAAAAAATCTCTACTGGTCTTTGTTTATTATTACTAGCTAGATTAATATCTAGTCTACTGCTGACAAACTCCTTCAAAAGGAATTGACTGGTTTGGCAGTAAAAGGAACAATATAACTGTAAAAGTATAAATGTAAAATGCATTTGCAACACTATGGCATTCTCTCCTTTGAGATTATGAGAAAGCCATAAATTGCAGTGGAACAATGCAGTTGCTGCCAGCCATTATGATTTATGTACAAGTTCCTGGTTTTCTGGAGGTTTTTTAATGTTCAAAGATATATACAGGTAGTTCAATACACTTACACTTACCACAGGGACAGCCTTTTAAACAAATTGAGTCAAGTGTTACCTTGACACATTAGAGTTTCTTGCACATCATTTTATGGAAGAATAGTTCTACACAGCGTCCTTATACTTCCCCATCCAGACAGATTCATTAACAACTTTGGTTTGAAAGAACATAGGGAATAGGAATGAGTTCAGGCCATTCAGCCCGTCAAGCCTGCCTTGCCATTCAATAAGATCTTGGTGGATCTGATTGTGGCTTCAATTCCACTTTTCTGCCTGCCCCAAACTGAAGCTTTACTTTGTTGTGGATTGGAAATTTGTCTTCACAGTCAATTCAGTGTCTTTTCAGTGGCAAAAGCCCATCTGATTCACCAATAACCTTAAGAAAAGGAAACTGCCATTCTTACCTGGTCTGGCCTACATGTGACTCCAGACCCACAGTAAACGTGGTTGACTCTTAACTGCCCTCTGGGCAATTAGGGATGGGCAATAAATGCTGCCTCCCCAGCGACGCCCTCATCCCGTGAATGAATAAAGAAGTAAAATTTTTTAGTCCATTGAACTGTGGCAACCAATTCGCATGCACTACGTTCCACAAAGACCAAATCATTTTTTTTTATACATTAGCTATGGAATTAGGAATTTGATTGAAAATCATGGTCTGTATTTTACAGGAGGTTGCAGTTCCTGCCTGGCTAAATATCTAGAGGGGACAGGGTCCATGATCTCAATTATCGTGTAGCAATTTAACTTTGGGAGAAGCATTAAGGTAGCAAGTTCCAACCTCGAATTGGCCAAGGCCAAAAGTGGCATACTGGTAATGTGAATGGGCTAGTAATGCAAAACCCCCAGGTTCTAATGTTGTAGGTACAAGGTTCAAATCCCACATGGCAGATGGTGAAATTTGAATTCCATGAAAATTTGGTATCAAAAAGATAACAGCATCCATATAATCACTAGCGATTGTTGTAAATAACCCATCTGGTTCACTAATGGCCTTTTGGGAAGGAAATCTGCCATCCTTACCTGGTCTGGCCTACATGTGACTCCTGACACACAGATGGTTGACTCTTAACTGCCTCTGGGTGACCAGGGATGGGCAATGAATGTTGGTCTAGATAATGACACCCACATCCCCATGAGCAAATAGAACAAAAGTAGAGGAGTGCCTGCGAGGGTGTCTTGAGCCTCTCCAACCAGTTCAGCTGGAAGCCAAGTGAAAATGGTAGAAGGGGCATGTTAACATCTGAGCACCCCCACCCTGCCACCCACTTCTTTAAACATCACCTGCCTCACCTCCAGCAGGGTGTGTGGATCCACCACTGGGCTGTTTAATCACCTCAGGACCCACAGATCCACAGTGGAAGAAAGGTCCCAAGAGACTCCCTGAGAAGAAGATACCTACAGTGTGGGCCCCACCTTAGATCACGGTTGTTCACACCAGGTCCATGACAGCAGATTAAAATTTGTAGGATGCTGCAGGTTTGGGGTGGAGAAGAGGTCCCTACAGTATGATATTCTCAGACACAAGAAGTGCATATTCAGAGACTTTACAGCAGCAAACCATCACCACTGGATCTACATCTGTGATAACTGCCTATGGACTATCTCTCTTGAATGAAGGTCAGCAATCATTACGATTACTAAATATAGACATGGCACGGTTAAAATTACCTTTTCTTGTCCCCTCATCAATTCCCCCTTCTCCTATGCTGACTCAGTATTCGTGACCCAACTACAACAACCTCATGGTTCTTCTAATGACTGTGCCAGTCCTTTCTACTGTGCAGGCAAATCCCTGCCTGAAACCAACTAAAGCAATATTTTCCAGTTGGGATAAAGGCTAGGGACCACTCCTCAACTCAGGAGCTTTGGGGCTACTACATTGTACATTACAGCCTAACCCAGAATCAACAAAGACAAGGGATCCAACCTGGGACATCCCTGGTCTACATAGTTTGGTTTTACATTACCCAAACCATCCATTCACTGAACTATAAAATCAAAGTACATGCTTTAAAAAAACCTCAAGAAACAGCTTCTTACCATTGGGGAATAAGGATGTGCGTTCAAGCCCTATTACAAAAGTTTAAGGGCAGATTCTAGGAGAATGCTCTAATGCAGTAATAAGGGAGTGCCAGGTGGTTGAAGGTGCAATATTGACTTCAGGCCCCAATTGAGGTAAATGAAAAGATTCCATGCTGCAATTTCAAACAGCTCTTGCCAATATCCTGGCTGGTATTTATCCCTCACATCATGTCAGATAGATTAACTAGTCAGTAATACATAACCACTTGTGTGAGCTTGCTGTGCACAAACGGTTGCTTTGTTTCTTACTTTAGGCAATTTCATTATAGTCTTACCACACTATAGGGCTGCTCTCTCGTGAGGAAGCGTGGTGGTTTAATCTGAAGGTCATCATGCCTTGGGAAAGGGAGATGTTGAGAGGGAGAGTCCTTCATGGTAACTTCAGCTGGTTTGAGAATTGAACCCAAGCTGTTGGCATCACTCCACATTGCAAACCAGCCATCCAACCAACTGAGCTAACTGATTCCCTCCTACCTTAAGTCAGTGATAACATTTCAAAGAATACTTCCCAGATTGGCTATAACGTTCTGAGGGTGCACAGACCACTGTGTAATGGCCACATTTCTTTCTGCCATTCAAGGGATTATGGACTTTGCTGGATCGGTCAACATTAACTGCCTAACTGCTTCCTGATGTTTTGCTATTTCTCTCTATCCAATTCATTTTAATACCATTTTTACTGAGCAACAAGTAATGTTGTCTCCAGTACTGGATTGAAATCTCATGATTGCAAAGAATCTAAAAGGTTAATTTGTGCTGTCAGTCTCTATGCATCTTCACTAAGTGACCTTCAGAAAAATCTTTGATGTTGCTGGGGTTCCATTAGATGTTGCAATACACAGCAAGGACTAAAAATGGCATGATAAGGATAGGCAAAGTACCAGAACACTCCTGACCAAATAGCCTCCAGAGCACCAGCAATGTCCCAATCAACAATAGGGATTGTACACGGAGAACAACCTTCTACCCATTATTCCCATTGAACACACAGTGGGAAAGCTTGAAATGCTAAGGCACTTAAACTTTAGCAGATTTTAGGTTTGGGAAAGCCTGCTGAAAGAAGGAATGGAAGACAATAAGACCTGGGTGAAATACTCCAATTGGGAGAGCGTTAGACTGAAGATCTAAAGGTCTTTGGTTCATTCAGTACTGGGTTTTGGCAGTGAACTCATGACGGGCCAAGTGTTGTGAAGTTGGTATAGTACATGTGGATTGGAACGCAGGATGTTAGAGTTTGTTTGTAAAGGGGGGGGCGGGGGGAAGGCGTGGTCCCTTTAAAAGATGTGTTTTATTAGGCTTGGAGACTAAAAAAAAGTCTGCAGGCAGCAGCAGATGCACAAATAATTCTTGAAATTTAAACACTGCATCAAAAGGCTATACTGTTAGAAGGCAAAACAGCACTTTTACCAAGACAACAGGTTTTTGAAGTTAGTCAATTAATTTAAGCTAGGCCCGAGATATCAAAACCCAATTAAATTTAAATCTGATGGTTTTGACAGCCTCAGACCAATTCTATTATAAGAAATTAATAAGTCATCAAGGGTACAAAATAAGAGAGCATTTGAAAATCAGTGTGAGGGCAAAATGCCATCTGTTAACAGACCAGCTCTCAACAGCCATCAGCTCTAAAGCAACAGAGAATCACTGGCTCTCACAGAAAGCTCTAAGATTTCAGATTAAGCACCATTTAAATAAATGTACTACAGCATTCTTAGCCAATATTTCTGACACAAGAATTCGACAGAAGAAGGCGTTCCTGACTGGTGGACAGTGGAGAAGGCAAAGAACATTCCAGAAGACTTATCCTGACTGTAATTTCGAGAGATTAAGCTTTAACTTATTTTTATTAATTTGGTTTATATAAGTGGGAGTTGTATCTATTGGAATAGCATACCATTAGAATTTTGTTTTATTCGGGAATAGTTAGTAGTTAAGGGGGAATTGTTTGGTTTGTTAGTAGTTCTGTTAATTTGTTAACTGTTAGAGTTAGATAACTAAGTTGTTACTTGTTGATTGTAGAGTGACTGACATGAGTTCATTTTACTTCACTCTCCCTTATAACAGATTGGGAGGTGAGAGACGTGCTATCCCACTTTTCACATTTCCTTTAATAGATTACGAGGTGAGATGAGCTTCTCTGAGGGTTTCGGTTTTAATTATCGGAGGAGTACCGACAACACCTTTGTAACAGATTGGGGGTTTGAGTCTGGTACCTGGCCAGTTTGTGTACAGGATCTGAATGGATCTGAATGGATTTGGGCAGATTTAAAAAGACTTGGGGATTAGTGTCCTATATCTCTAAGTAAAACCTAGGTGAGAAGTGGAAAATCTGTTTAATTTCGGTTACTTGTGGTTGGTTAAATCAAAAGTGGGGGAAATGGCTCTTAACATTGCTAAAGAGGTTGTGGGGTTTGAAGATGCTTCCCAAATTTGCCAAGAAAATTCAGAAAGACAGAGGAAGGATATACACTTAGATTTAGCAAACAGGCTAGAATTGGGTTTAACGAGGGACAAGAGGAAAGCTGAAATTGTAAAGGAGTTCGTCGAGGATTTAGGTATACTAGAGAAACAGGCAAGTGCAGCAGAGTTAGAAAAAACTAAATTGCTAACAAGACAATTGGAGTTAGAAAGGCAAAAAGAGAAGAAAGAATGTTCAAATTGGAAAAGATGAAATTGGAATTTGAAGCAAAAAGACTTCAAATGGCAGAAGGAAAAGTACAAAATAGAAGTGAGGATGAGCAAACAGCTTCATCGTGGCCAACAGCCTGATTGGGATATATACAAATATGTCAAAACATTACCAAAATTCGGTGAAAAAGATGTAGAAGCCTTTTTCATTTCCTTTGAGAAACGGGCTAAACAGATGAACTGGCCAGAGACTATATGGGTAATGTTAATTCAGACAAGTTGGTAGGCAGGGTCAGTGAGGTATTTACAGCGCTGTCAGAGGAGGTGTCAAGAGAATATGAAGTAGTTAAACAGGCTATTTCGAGTGCCTACAAATTGCTACCAGAAGCAATGGACTACGGTTCAGAAATAAAAGAAAGGAACCAGGTCAGACTTATGTCGAATTTGAAAGAATTAAACAGAGCAACTTCAATAGAGAGGTGAGAACATTAAAGATAGAAAAGAAATATGAAGACCTTTGAGAGATTATTCTGCTGGAGGAGTTCAAAAACTCACTTCCAGAAATGATAAGAACTCAGGTTGAGGAACAGAAAGTTAAAACAGCGAAAAGAGCTGCAGAGATAGCAGATGAATACAGATTAGTGCCTAATTCAAAAGCTAGCAATGTCATTCCGTGAGGGATAGAAATTGGGAAAGAGGGAGATCCTTCAATGAAAAACAACAAGTAGATCACACTGGGAACAGTTTACCACATGTGAGAAAAGAAACCCAAGAGGGTGGAAAAGAGCTGAAAGACCTCAAGTGTTTTCACGGTAATAGAGGGGGACACACAAAGTCACACTGGTCGTGGATTAAGAGAGGCACTGGGAAAAAACATGTGGTAAAAGAGGCCAAACCAGTGCGATTAGTTATGGTAGTGAAGGAAATCGTAAGAGAAGTCAAGGAGCTGCAGGAGAGTGCACAGCCTGGTAATGGGCTGGATAGTAAGATAGTGCCCGATCTCTTCAAAGACATCGCCTCTGGGGAAGGTTTACTCGGGTAGAACAGGGAGTGAAGGTAAAGAAGTTAAAATATTGAGAGATATGGAAGCTGGTCAGTCTCTAATAGTAAGTGTGAAAATATTTGCACTTCTTCTGAAACGTTATCCAATAGAGTGGTAATCTGTGGAATAGATGGAGAGAGATTTAGTGCTCCCGTGTGTAAGATAAGACTGGAAAGTCCAATCAAGATTTGGGAAGTGACAGTGGGAGTGATTGCAACAGTGTCAATTCCAGAAATACAGTTTGTTCTTGGAAACAACCTAGCAAGATCAAAGGTGGGAGTGGTGCACATTGTAATGGAGAAGCCTAAAGAAAACCAGGGAACTGAAGAGTTAAAAGAAAAATACTCTGAAATTTTTCTGGACTGTGTGATGACAAGATCCCACAGTCATAAGTTAAAGCAAGAAGGGAAAACCAAAGGGAAAGACGAAGGAGTTAGTTGAGGTTCAGTTAGCTGACACTCTGTTTGACAAAATCGTAAAGGAAAAACCTAAACAAGTAGAAGATCAGGCAGAGGTGTTTAGTTCTGAAAGATTAATGGAGTTACAACAAAAGATGAGACAATAAAAGATTTATATCACAAAGCATACTCAGAAAAGGCATCAGAATATATTCCAGAATGTTATTACCCTAAGGATAGAATCTTAAGGTGGAAATGGAGACCTTCACAGATTATTGCAGAGGAGAAATGGGTGGAAGTTCACCAGATTGTGTTGCTGGTAGCACACAGACAGGAAGTATTGTGGGTAGCACACAAATTACCTGTAGGTGGTCATCTAGGAGTGAGGAAGACTCAGGCTAAGATACAGAAGCATTTAAATTGGCCTGAATTACATAAGGATGTGGTTGAATTTTGCCGTACCTGTCATTCATGTTAGATGGTAGGAAAGCCACAGGCAGTAATAAAACCAGCGCCTTTGATGCCAATTCCCACATTTGAAGAATCTTTCACACGGATTATGATTGATTGAGTAGGTCCCCTCCCTAAACCAAAAGTGGGAACCAGTATTTGTTAACTATAATGGATGTGTCTACCGGGTTTTCAGAGGCAATTCCATTATGGAAAGTTGAGGCAAAAAAGGTTGTGGAGGAGTTGCTTGTTTTCTTTACCCAATATGGACTACCCAGGGAGATTCAATCAGACCAAGGGTCCAATTTTACTGATAGTAGGAACTGCAGATGCTGGAGAATCTGAGATACCAAGGTGTAGAGCTGGATGAACACAGCAGGCCAAGCAGCATCAGAGGAGCAGGAAGGCTGACGTTTCGGGCCTAGACCCTAGGCCC
>NC_063333.1:13185589-13198589 GCF_021869965.1 Rhincodon typus
TGCTCCTCTGATGCTGCTTGGCCTGCTGTGTTCATCCAGCTCTACACCTTGTTATGTCCAATTTTACTGCCAGATTTTAAGGAGGTCATGGACAGTTTAGACATCCAACACTTTAAATCAAGTGCGTACCATCCTGAATCTCAGGGAGCATTGGAAAGGTGGCATCAGACTCTAAAGACCATGTTGAGGCTTATTGCCAGGATTACTCAAAGGATTGGGATAAAGGTATCCCATTTATATTATTTGCTCTTAGAGATGTTACAAATGAATCCACTCAATTTGTTCCATTTGAATTGATATTCGGACATGAAGTAAGAGGGCCTTTAAAACTAATTAAGGAAAAGTTGATAGGTCCGAAGTCAGAGATCTCACAGTTGGATTATGTATCTGCATTGAGAGAAACATTAAACAGAACAGGTGAATTAGCTAGACAACATCTAAAGGTGGCACAGCATCTAATGAAGCAAGGAGCAGGTACAAAATCTAAAATTCGTATGTTTGACCATGGGGGTAAAATATTGGTGTTGTTATCAGTGGTAGAAGATCCCTTCAAAGCAAGGTTTAGTGGTCCCTATCAGATTGAGAAGTTAAATCAGGTGAATTATACGGTAAAGATACCAGATAGGGAAAAAAAATTATCAGGTATGTCATCTGAACATGCTGAAACCTTACTATGACAGGAAAAGTGAACCAAAGAAACAGGTATTAGTTACTGCCCCTCAGAGTGAGGAATCAATTCCAGATGATTCGGATTTTGATATACCTCAGAATAAATTAAATAATGAGGAAGTCCTTAAAGAATGGGATAGGATAGTAAGCTATCTGTCTCAGGAACAGGTAACTGAACTGAAAGGCTTGTTGCAGCACTATGAGGACTTATGTAGGAATAGAATGGGGAGGACTAATACTATAGTACATGAGGTTGATGTAGGGAATGCTGTTCCAATAAAACAATACCCGTACAGGCTTAATCCTCTCAAAGCAGCACAGGTACAGAAGGAAGGAGACAAGGAGACATCATCAAACTGAGTCAAAGCGAGTGGAGTTCGCTGATTGTGTTGGTTCCCAAACCTGATGGTACTCAATGATTCTGCATAGATTATTGGAAGGTCAACATTGCGACTAAATCAGACTCATACCGAATTCCAAGGCTGGAGGACTGTGTGGAAAATTTTGGACAAGCAACTTACATCACAAAGTTAGACTTATTTCATGGTTTCTGGCAAGTACCTTTGTCGGAGAGGGTGAAAGAAGTTTCTGCATTTGTAACCCCAAATGGGCTGTATCTATATAAATCAGTGCCCTTGGAATGAAGAATGCACCAGCCACATTTTAAAGACTTATGAACACAGTTGTGGCAGGATTGACTCATAGTACCTTCTATATAGATGACTTATTGATCTTTAGCCACTCATGGACAGATCACATGGAGCATTTGCAGAGCTCTTTGAGAGATTACGGAAGGCAAAGTTGGTCATAAATTTGGCAAAGATTGAATTCGTGAAGGCGAACGTGATGTTCTTAGGGCACAATTTCGGACATGGAAGGGTGACATCAAGGAACGTGCAGACGAAGACCATCGTAGAATTTCCAAGACTATACTCAAAGAAGAAAGAGCTACAAATTTTGGGACTGTGCAGATTTTACCAGAAGTTTGCACCAAACTTTAGGAGCATGATGGGACTGCTGATGGATTTGTTGAAGGAGAACACAAAATTTTGGTGGACAGAACAATGCCAGGAGACATTTGAGAATTTAAAAGCAGTGCTAACCACCGCACCAGTTTTAACCACACCAAATTTCGTGAAACCCTTTAAAGTCCCCATCAAGGCAAGCGATGTGGGGGTTGTAGCTGTGTTGTTACAGGCAAATGATTGTGGAATTGAAAGGCCAATTGGTTATTTTTCAAAGAAATTCAATATCCATCAGAGAAAATATTCAACTGTTGAAAAGGAGTTACTGGTTTTGGCCTTCCAACATTTTAATGTTTGTATTACAAACAATATATTGGAGATGGTTGTGTACACTGATCACAACACTTTGACATTTTTGGAAAGATTTGAAGACAAGAACACCAGACTATTTCTTTGGAGTCTTATGTTACAAGCATTTAATTTACAGATTGTACATGTTGCGGGTTGTGAAAATGTTATTGCGGGTGGGTTACTGCGAGTTTAAAAGGAAAAGTGTACATAAGTGTTCATGTTAGTGTTCAATGTTATATGTATAGATAGAATTAGTATGAAATGTGCAATCTCGATTAATGACCTATGTATCTAGTAATAATGGCATAATAATTAAAGAAAAAAGCCACCTTTTCATAATGCTGGATCATTTTTTCTTAAAGGGGGAGGTGTTGCAAAGTCGGTACAGTACTTGTGGATTGGAAGGCAGGATGTTGGAACTTGTTTGTAAAATGTTAGGGGAAAGAGAGCGTGGTCCCTTTGAAAGATGTGGTTTTTTTAGCTTGGAGATTTTAAAAAATGTCTGCAGGCAGCAGCAGATGCACAAAGAGTTCTTGAAATTTAAACATTGTTTCAAACTGCTATACTGTTAGCAGGCAAAGCAGCACTTTTACCAAGACAACAGGTTTTTGAATTTAGCCAATTAATTTAAACCAGGCCCGAGATATCAAAACCCAATTAAATTTAAATCTGATGGTTTTAACAACCTCGGACCAATCCTATTGTAAGAAATTAATAGGTCATCAAGGGTATAAAAATTGGTGTGAGAGCAAATTGCCATCTATTAAGAGACCAGCTCTCAACAGCCATCAGCTCTATAGAAACAGAAAATCACTGGCTCTCATAGAAATCTCTAAGATTTCAGATTAAGAACCATTTAAATAAATGTACTACAGCATTCTTAGCTAATATTCCTGACACAAGAATTCGACAGAGGAAGGCGTTCCTGACCGGAGGACAGCGGAGAAGGCAAAGAACATTTC
Organism: Rhincodon typus; assembly: GCF_021869965.1. Lineage (NCBI taxonomy): Eukaryota > Metazoa > Chordata > Chondrichthyes > Orectolobiformes > Rhincodontidae > Rhincodon > Rhincodon typus. Next base: position 13,188,537 of record NC_063333.1, read on the forward strand.
AGAAGACTTATCCTGACTGTAATTTTGAGATGTTAAGCTTTAATTTTTTAATTAATTTGGTTTATATAAGTGGGACTTGTTTCTATCGGAATAGCATACCATTAGAATTTTGTTTTATTTGGGAATAGTTAGTAGTTAGGGGGAATTATTTAACTGTTAGTAGCTTTGTTAATTTGTTAACTGTTGGAGTTAGATAAATAAATTGTTACTTGTTGATTGTAGAATGAGTATCAGGAGTTAATTTTACTTCACATCTCTTCTATAAGAGATTGGGAGGTGAGACGCATGTTATACCACTTTTCACATTTCCTTTAATAGATTACGAGGTGAGGTGAGCTTCTCTGGGGTTTTCGGTTTTAATTATCGGAGGGGTGTCGACCACTCCTTTGTAATACAAGTGGCATCTTTCTGCTTTCTCGATCAATGATCGGGGGCATAGATTTAAGAAAAGGGGCAGGAGGTTTAGACAGGATAAGACCATAAGACATAGGGCCATTCAGCCCATCAAGTCTGCTCCACCATGCAATGAGATCATGGTTGATCTTATAACCCTCAACTCCACTTTCCTGCCTTTTCCCTGTAACCCTTGAATTCCTTACCGATTAAAAGGTCAGTCTATCTCAGACTTGAATATAAATAATGACCCAGCCTTGACTAACTCTTCTTATTAATACTCAACTTTACGTCTTACCAAATGTGCGAAAAAGCTATACATTGAGAAAACTCAGAACAGCTACATTGCAAATTCAGCTTGCCACCTGCTCCGAATGACTGCCGTGTCGTATATGACCATACTGCATTGCAGGGCACAATCCACGGGAACCAGCCTCATGCCCCCTGCCGTACATGGACTATGCACTTGGCATTCACCAACCCCCAAAACCATCACAATACCTCTCTGTCAGGAAGCATTTTTTCATTCAGAAGGTGATGGGAATCTAGAACTCACTGACTATAAGGGTGTTAGATGCAGAAACCCCCATACCATTTAAGTAATATTTAGATGTACACTTGCCATGCCAAGGCATATGTATGGGACAAGTGCTGGAAAATGGGATTAGAATAGTTAGATGCATGTTTTTGACTGGCAGACACTTGATGGAACAAAGGGCATTTTTCTGACCTCCATGACTGTGGCCATAAGACATAAGAGAAGATGTATGCTATTTAGCCCATTGAGTCTGCTCTGTTATTCAGTGAGATCATGGCTGATAAAGATAATCCACAAATTCACTTTCCTGCCTTTTCCCTATAAACCCTTCATTCCTTTATTGATGAAAACTCTGTCTATCTCAGCCTTGAAGATAGTCAATGACCCAGACTTGACAGCCCTCTGCAGTAAAGAATTCAACAGATTCAATGAGAAAACAACCAGTGCCCAAGCCAGATTGGCCATGACAGTAAGGGAATGGAAACAAAAGGACAGAAGAAGAACTCATAAGGCAATTAAGTCTAGCGATGCCTCATTATAGCCATAGCATAATGGGGGGGGGAAGCAGATTCCTGGTGGGAGAGCTGAGTTAAAAGGATGAAATGATGAAGACGAAGAAAGTGGTAAAAAGGGCATTTGTTTGGGCAGTGAGGTTAAGATGAACCAGATAGGAAATAGAAGGCAGGAAAGGGTGAAGAATGTGGTATACAAAAGTTTGACAAGATGTTTTAAACATTGGCCAGGAGACAATGGAGTCTGAGAGGAGGAAGTAGGAGGTTGAAATGAGTCAGGGCACTGAGCAAAAATGTAACAAAGTGCATTTAGTAGAACTTTTTTTTGAAAAACCTAGACAAGAAAAGTGCTGCATAAATGCAATTGTTTCCTTTTTCAAGTCATTCTGAGCAAACATTTGGTGTTGAACCTACTCTGTCATCCAGACAGCCTTTAAATGATACCTTTTAATTTGTAACTGTAACACAGCAATAAAACATTAAACATGAGAACTGTTCAATATTAAAGAACATTGGGCAAAGTGAGGCTTCCCCTTTAACTGCTGTGTTCATTATAAAACATGTTCAGGCTAGATATTAGAGAAGGGCTCTGTGCATGTGCCTCATAGCTTCCTTTCAGCAGCCAATTTGGTGTAATCCCAAAGGCTAGCTGTTTTCCACAATTACTTTTACTGCATTCTCTCCTTTTTATCAGAAAATTCAATGGTCCACACTGAGCTCTGACAAATTGACCCATGTCCACCTCTTTCCGAGTAGGTTAGAGCCGTCAGTCACTATAAAGGCAATTTCAAGTTGTGCTCCTCAGGGATCAAGGGAATTGGAGGTCACTGCACATTTCCAGCTTGTCTCACTCACTGACACAAATGAACTTTAACCTGGAGAGTTTCCCACTAGAGGGCATGGAGATTAAATACCTTGTACAGACTATGATTAATTGTCAAGAGGAGGAGGTATATTTTATGATGCAGCACAATACTTTGTATTTTATCTACTGAACAAGTGATCCAGTAACGTCAGTGCCAGCAATGGTTCAGTCAGCAGCACTCTCTGCTCTGACTCAGATGTCTTATGCTCCACTTCAGTGACCCGCGTGCAAAACCGAGGTTAACACAGTCCCTGTGCCGTACTGAAGGACAGTTGCAGAGTCAGAGCTGCTGTATTTTGAGTGAGAATGCTCCCTGTCTCACCCTCGAGATGCTAGAGCATCATGACTAGACACTTTCCAAATACAACTCCATCCCACTTTCATCCCACGCCTGTCAACCCTCCCCAAGAAATCACCCAGGGTTTGCAGAAACAAAGAAAAGATGCCATTCCAATAAGGTGAGAGTGATTTCCTGGAAAATTTCTCTCAAAGCCTCTTATACAAATGCAACCAGTCCAGAACATCAAATGGACCAAGTGTTACCTTCAGGTATATTCACCTTCAACATGATGTGAACTCAAGCCAGTCATTAACCAACAGCATCCCCCCCACCTTCTTGAAAAACAGCCACACACCAGCTGCCACTTCTCTCTGGCAAAAGATATTCTAGTGGGGAATTGCATTGCAGTTCAAATACGTTCACCACCCTAGAAGAAATCAAAAGCCACACTGAGAGACTCTCCGTGAGGGGAAGATAGATTTCATTATTCAATAATTCACTTACGAAAAGTCACTGGGCTCGAAATGTTAACTCTGTTTTTCTCTCGACAGATGCTGCCAGACCTGCTGCATTTCTCCAGCACTTTCTGTTTTTTTTCAGATTTCCAAAATCTGCAGTTCCTTGCTTTTAATATCATCATTCAGTAAGGTTACAGTAGCTGGCTACTTACTGAGTCAAGATTATGGTTTTCCAAGAAGAAAAAACCAGGAGTGTACAATGCACAGGTCCCTGGTGCTGTGAGGTAGTGGTCCTGAGCCACCATGCCGCCCATCAACCTGACTTTGCTCCATATTCCTTGACATTGTTGCCAAACACAAATCCATCAGCCTTAGTCTCAGAATGTTCAATATACACAGCCTCCAGAGTGTTTTGGCAGTTGGCGGGGGGGGGGGTGCGGTGGGGAGAGAACATTGATGGTGGTGAAGGAAGAAGCTTTCTTTATCATTTTTGTGTGAAAACTACTTCTTTACTTCACTTTACTTCATTCCTGAGGAACCAAGGTTCACTTTTGATTGATTCTGGGAAAACTGAATGTTCATGTGCAGGCCAGCATACCTGTGAAGTGTGATTTTTGTTTTGGTTGCGCTAAATATGAGAAAAGGGCCATTCTCGTTCTGTCACCAAGATCATGTTTAGTTAACTACACTTTCAGTCATTTGACATGATAATGGTCTTAAACTGTGAAATTTTGACACACCATTCTCCCAGCTATTAACTGGAGGTTCAAATTTCTTCTTAAAGGAATCTATACAAGGATCAACAAAGTCCCTTTCCCTACCCTATCCAATCTCTTCATCGTTTCAGATAGCCCAATTATATCATCCCAGAATATTCTAAATTCAACCAAATACAAACCATACGGAATCTGTTTCCATCCTTTAATTTGACTCCTTAAGCTGAGGTATGTTTTTGGTGTACCACTTCTAATCAATTGGCAAGACCTCAAGGGGGTAATGTGAATTCCAGGTGCAATCATATGTGTGCAGAAGTCATATACTATTTTGCAGTTGGCATATTTAAGGCTTGTATGAATCACGCATCATTTAGGTTGTAACTGCAGGTTTAAATATCTTGTCCAAAGATTAGCAAAATAATTTGCCTTGGCAATGTACAAACTTGGAGCGAGAACTCCCCCTGGTGCACAGCTGCTTTGTTGCAAGTTTTGTGAAAGGAAAATACAGCCCTGAGTTTGCTGTTCCCTGTGAAATTGATGTACTACTGGAGCTATATTGTTGCATATGAAAATGACTTAATATTAAAACATAGCTTTATTTAATAAAGTTCATCATGTGCTGGCTCCAAAACCTGGTGCTGTTCCCACTGCCTGAGAGTTGTAACAACTACAAAATTAACCAAAGTGCAAGTGTCAATGCTGAGACCCTTCGACAATGGAAGGTTCCTGCTGGTCACTGACCCAAACCCCAGGCACCGAAGGGCTGGGGCTGTCAGAAGTTTTGGAGGAGGGCGGTGGGTTCCACAAAATGCATTGATGCCGTCAGGTCAAACATGGGCAAGGAAACCTCCTGCTGATTACCAGGTACTGCCACCACACTCCTGCTCTGTTTCCCGATCTGATCAATCCTCCATGACTCGCACTCCAATGTCTATCACCAAGAGTGGCTCGGCTGCACCAATACCGATCAAACTATCAGGTCGGAGTCAGAGTCAGAGTCATACAGCACGGAAACAGACCCTTCAGTACAACTGGTCCATGCCGAACATAATCCCAAATTAAACTAGTCCCACCTGCCTGCTCCTGGCCCATATCCCTACAAACCTTTCCTATTCATACATCCATACAAATGTCTTTTAAACGTTGTAATTGTGCCCACATCCACCATTTCCTCAGGAAGTTCATTTCACACACAAACTACCCTCTGTGTAAAAAATTTGCCTCTTGTGTCTTTTTTAAATCTCCCTCCTCTCACCTTAAAAATGTGCCCCCAAGTCTCGAAATTCCCCACCTTAGGGAAAAGACAACTACCATCAACTCTATCTATACCCCTCATTATTTTATAAACATCTGTCAGGTCACCTTTCAACCTCCTACGCTCCAGTCAAAAATGTCCCAGCCTGTCCAGCCTTTCCTTATAACTCAAACCTTCCACACACAGCAACATCCTGGTAGATCTCTTCTGAACCCTCTTCAGCTTGATAATATCCTTCCTATAACTGGGCGACTAGAACTAGACGCAGTATTCCAGAAGAGGCCTCACTAGTGTCCTGTATAACCTCAACATAAAGTCCCAACTTCTATTCTCAAAGGTCTGAGCAATGAAGGCAAGCATGCCAAACGCCTTTTTAACCATCCTGTCTATATTTCACCCAAACTTTAAACAATTATTACCTGCATCCCTCGGGGCCTCTTTCAACAACATAACCCAAGGCCCCACCATTAATTATAAAAGCCCTACCCTTGTTTATCGTACCAAAATGCAATACCTCGCATTTATTTAGATTGAACTCCATCTGCCATTTTTCAGCCCATTGACCCATTTGATCAAGATCCTTTTGTAATCTTAGAAAATCTTCTTCACTGTCTACAATGCCACCAATTTTGGTGTCATCCACAAACTTACTAACCATGCCTTTTATATTCTCAACCAGCCCTAAAGGATATAGCTGTCAGACTGGGTCTGCAGCAGGTGGTGAGGGAACCAACCAGAGAGAATAAAAGTACTGGACCTCACCCCCATCAATCTGCCTATGACAGTGTAAATATGTCATGGTTCCTTCACCATCACTGAGCCAAAAATCCTGGAATTCCCACATGGGCAGAAGCCGGCTCACCATCATCTTCTCAATGGTAATAGCGATGGGGTGTAAATGCTGGTTCCGTCAGCGATGTCCATACCCCATGAATGAAAAAAAACACAAAAGGGACTGGCAGGAGTGACAAGTGCACAGTCCTTGTATTTACAAAATCCCAATTTCACATTGAGAATAGCCTCCATATGTTGCATGGCACTATCACCATTAAAAATGGAATATTTTTTAACAAATTTAGCAACTCAAGACTGGTTTCCATGAGGTGCTGTACCATCAGCTGCAGCAGAATTGTATTCCCACGCAATCTGCAAACTTATAGCTTGGCATATTAAAATAACTGCACAGAGGCTGGGTCCTGACACCAGGTCACCCTTTATTTACGAATGCACAGTACACTGGTGGTGACCAGCCAGCTCAAAGTCAGTCCTACACTGAGGAGTTTCTCATTTCCTGGTTATAGTGGTCAGCGAAGGCTTTCCTGATTGGCCCAGGTTAACAACCCCAATCAAGAACCTCATAGTCAATGAAGTCCACTTGGTCCCAGTCACTACACACATCCCCCATTTTACCATTACCATCAAAATTTCTGATTGAAATCAACTCAACAAAGAGTTTAGGAGGCCATGCCAGGAGAAGCATGTGCATCATTTGGTGGCACACACTGCTGCTACTCTGTGTCAGTGATGACAGTAGTGAATCTTGAAGATAGATGGATGGGTCACCAATCAGCAGGCTTTCTTGAGTCAGTTAGAGCTGTACTCATGCAGGCAAGTGGGGTGTATTCCATCATACTCCTGACTTGTGGTCTGTAGGCGGTACACAAGTTTTGGGGCGTCAGGAGGTGAGTTACTCATTGCAGTACTCCTAGCTTCTGACCTGCTCTTGTAGCCACTGTAAATCCAGTTGAGTTTCTGGTCAATGGTAATGCGCAGGATGTAGATTGTGGGGCATTCAATGATGGTGATGGCACTGAATATCACGGGATGGTGGTTAGATTGTGTTTTATTGGAGATGGTCATCAACTAGCATTTGTGTGGAGCAAATGTAACTTGCCGCTTGTCAGCCCTAGCCCGGATATTGTCCAGACCTTGTTTTATTTGAACGTGGACTGCTTCAGTATCTGAGGAGTCCCGAATGGTGCTGAACATTGTGTAATCACCAATGAACATCCCCATTTCTGACTTCATGAAGCAGCTGTAAGTGGTTGCACTGAGGACACTACCCTGAGGAACTCCTGCAGAAATGTCCTGGAGATGAGATGACTGACCTCCAACAACTACAACCAGTTTCCTATTTGCCGTGTATGACTCCAACCAGTTGAGAGATTTCCCCTGATACCCATTGATTCCAGTTTTGCCAGGGCTCCTTGATAACACAATCAGTCAAATGTGGCTTTGATGTGAAGGGCATGACTATCACCTCACCTCTGGAGGGGTGGGACATATCCAGGGAGGGTGAAGGTGGTGTGTAGGACATTATCTGCAAAGGTATGATTCTGTGAGTATGACTGCGTCAGGCTAATGCTTGTTGCATGACTAGTCTGTGAGATTCCTCTCCCAGTGTTGGCATTAGTCCCAGATGTTGGTGAGGACGACTTTGCAAGGTCAATACGGCTGTATCTGCCATTGCCATTTCCCGGTGCCAAGGTCGATGCCAGGTGGTCTGTCTGCTTTCTCTTTGCTGCAACTTATAGCAATTGATACAACTGAGCGGTGTGCTAGGCCATTTTAAAAGTCAGTTCGGAGTCAAACTACATTGTTATGGGTCTGGAGTTACATGTAGGCAAGAATAGGTGAGGATAGCAGATTTGCTTCCCTAAAGGACATTAGTGAACCTGACGGGTTTTTCCGACAATCGACAATAGTCATCATGAGATTCTTAATTTGATTTTTTTATTGAATTCAAATCTGTCATGGTTTCAACCCAGATCATTAGCTGAGTTTTTGGATTAATAACCCAGTGATAGTGTCACCTCCTGCGGGTCTAGCCTTTCCTCCTAAGGCTATGTTGCTGTCAGCATGTCTGGAGAATACTCCCAGCAGAGTCTGTTATCCTTTGTTGTTTCCTGACTACACAACACACTCCCATCACTTAAAAATATAACAATGAACTGCAGATGCTGGAGGTCTGAAACAGAAACAAAAATTGTTGGAGAAATGCAGCAGGTCTGGCAGCATCGGTGGGAAGAAAGCCAAGTTAACATTTCGAGTCGTGACAGAACTGATAGGACTTGAAACGTTAACTCTGCTTTCTTCCCACCGATGCTGCCAGACCTGCTGAGTTTCTCCAGCAATTTCTGTTTCTGTTTCCATTATTTGATTGGCCATTGATTGGCCACACATGATGAAGTTCTTCAATGTGTCTTCTATTAAGGTTACTTTGCCTATTTCCCAGCCCTTAAAAATTCTGTGGCTTGGATATTTGGCTCCCAACAACACTCAGGATTCAAGAAATGTAAAGTTTTCGAGAAGATTTGTAGATGGGTTGTGGATGAAGTCGTAGACTTGCTCTCCGAGCCGGTGTGTTTGATTGCAGACGTTTCATCACCTTGCTAGGTAACCGCGTCAGCACGCCTACGGTAAAGTGTTGGTGTTCTGTCCCGCTTGTTATTTATATGCCTCGGTTTGCTGGGGTGGTTGGCATTTCTTCAGATTTTGTTTTTCAGTGGTTTGTATATCGGGTCCAGTTCAATGTGTTTGTTGGTGGAGTTCCGGTTGGAATGCCAGGCCTCCAGGAATTCCCTGGCGTGTCTCTGTTTGGTTTGTGCTATTAGGGATGTGTTGTCCCAGTCAAATTTGTGCCCTTCTTTGTCCATGTGTATTGACAGCAGTGAGAATTGGTTGTGTCTCTTGGTGGCTAGTTGGTGTTCGGGTATCCTTATTGTTAGTTTGCTTCCAGTTTGGCCTATATAATGTTTCTCACATTCCTTGCATGGTATATTGTGTATTACATTAGTTTTATTGGTTGTGGGTATGGGATCCTTTACATTCGTCAGTAGCTGTCGCAGGTTGTTGGGTTGTGGGCTACCCTGATACCTAGGGGTCTGAGTAGTCTCATGGTCATCTCTATAATGTTCCTGATGTACAGTGAGGTGACTAGTGTGTCTGGCCGTGTTGTGTCGTCTTGTTGTGGTCTGTCACAGAGGTAATGGCAGATTGTGCTTTTTACGTATCCATTCCTTTTTAAAAACTATGTATAATTGCTCCTGTTCTGCTTTGTGCAATTCCGGGATGCTGAAGTGTGTTATGGCCTGTTTGAATAATGTCCTGATGCATCTCCATTTATGGGTGTTGGGGTGGTGCTGGAGTAATCAAGTATCTGGTCCGTATGTGTGGTCTTTCTAGTAATAATGGCATAATAATTAAAGAAAAAAGCCATCTTTTCATAATGCTGGTCCATTTTTTCTTAAAGGGGGAGGTGTTGCAAAGTCGGTACAGTACTTGTGGATTGGAAGGCAGGATGTTGGAATTTGTTTGTAAACTGTTAGGGGAAAGAGAGCGTGGTCCCTTTAAAAGATGTGTTTTTTTCAGGCTTGGAGATTTAAGATTGGATTGTACGTGCTAGTCTGGAGTTCCCCGTTGTTCTTACGTTCCACCATTATATCTAGGAAGGTAATTGTCTCTTCTTTTGTGAATTTTATTCCAGTGAGGATGTTGTTTATGTATTGGTGGGTTTCTTCTAGTCTTGTGCGTTTGATAATCACAAAGGTGTCATCCACAAAGTGGATTGCAGAAGCGGTAATGCAAAGGTTAGAACAAACAGCGCTCCCCACTGTACAACCCAAACTCTGGGTCCACTGTGTTGATGACACCTTCGTGATTATCAAACGCACAAGACTAGAAGAAACGCACCAACACATGAATAATATCCTCATGGAATAAAATTCTCAAAAGAAGAAGAGAATAGTAACCAACTACCCTTTCTAGACATAATGGTAAAATGTAAGAACGGGGAACTCCAGACCAGTATATACAGAAAGACGACACACACAGACCGGATACTCAATTATACCAGCAAGGACTGTGAGAAATATTACATAGGCCAAACTGGAAGAAAACTAACAATAAGGATCCATGAACACCAATCAGCCACCAAGAGACACGACCAATTCTCACTGCTCTCAATACACACGGACAAAGGACACAAATTTGACTGGGACAACACATCCATAATAACACATGCCAAACAGAGACAT
>NC_063333.1:13198989-13246085 GCF_021869965.1 Rhincodon typus
CTGGAACTCCATCAACAAACACATTGAACTGGACCCGATATACAAACAACTGAAAAACAGAACCGGAAGTAATGCCAACCACCCCAGCAAACCGAGACATATAAATAACGAGCGGGACAGAACGCCAACACTTCACTGGAGGCACACTGACGATGTTACCTAGCAGGGTGACAAAACATCTGTAATCAAACACACCGGCAAGTCTACAACCTCATTCAAGAAATGGCTACTACATTGCCTTTAGGCCGAATTTGTGCTTCTAACCCACTAGTTTTCTCTGTGGCATGTGAAGTCCACCCACTTACAGCATTTTTATCTGGGTAACTATTCCGCAACTCCATACCCGTAAATGCTGCAGTGCCTTTTTCCTTACATTTTTTGAGTTAGTGTAAATATTCTCCTTCTTGCAAGTAGGAAACTATCACAATATCACAGCAGGTAAGGTGTCAAATAAAACACCTGTTCAGACTTGCATAGCAAGGTGAATGTTTCAGAATAAGTTTCATCTCACTGAAGTTATCACTGCCACCACAAGGGGGCATAGAGGCAACGTCCAGTCTCCTATGCTCATCAGACAGCAAACAAGCATTAAATCCTGCAGATTTCTCAAATGTCTTTATTTTCTCTGTATATTACTTCCAGGTTTTAATTAGTGAGGTGCCAACCCATCATAAATCAAAATTACTGAACAATTACAGTTTAATAACATATATAGCTTAGGTGCCGTATTAAACTCAGGGTGGAAAGATAAAATTATACCTTGAGTTTGCCAACAGAATCGATTTTCCTTTCTTTTTGCTCATGGTTTGACATAATTGAAGCAAATCAATTCATCCATGGAGCAACAAGTCAATGTGCGTGGGATCTTGCTGCACAATAAATGGCCTGCATTCCCAACAGCTTCTGTTTTCAAAATAATTCACTGAGTCAAAGAGCAGTGGGATGTTTCCCGAGACAAGCGATTAGAATTCTCTAAAAACCAAAAGAACTGCGGATTCTGTAAATCCGAAACAAAAACAGAAATTGCTGGAAAAGCTCAGCAGGTCCGGCAGCATCTGCGGACAGAAATCAGAGTTAACGTTTCGGGTCCAGTGACCCTTCCTCAGGAGTGGAATTATTGATTCAATATTCAGAAGAAGCAATGTGCATTTACGTAGAACATTTCATGAGTTCAAAGTGCCCTAGAGCGTTTGTAACTAATGAAGGGCTTTTTAATTGCTGGGATAACACAGTGTGGAGCTGGAGGAACACAGCAGGCCAGGCAGCATCTGAGGAGCAGGAAAGTTGGCGTTTCGGGTCGGGACCCTTCTTCAGAAATGGGGGGAGGGGGAAGGGTTATCTGAAATAAATAGAGAGAAGTGGGGTGGGGCCGGGGAAGGTAGGTGGGATGGTGAAAGGTGAGTGCAGGTAGGGAGTGGTGGGGTTTGGTCAGTGAGGTGGGGGGGGCAGATAGGTAGGAGAGAAGATGGACTGGTTGTGTCAGGTCAAGGAGGCAGGGATGAGAGGGAGGGTTGGTCATGCGATGAGGCCGGGGGTGGGGAGATTTTGAAACTGCTAAAGAGACCATTGAGACCATTGGGTTGTGGGCTCCCAAGGCAGAATATGAGGTGCTGCTCCTCCAGTTTTCGGGTGGTGTCATTGTGACACTGGAGGAGGCCCAGGATGAACATGTCGCCCAGGGAGTGGGAGGAGGAACTGAAGTGGTTCGCGACTGGAAGGTGTTGTCATTTGTCACGAACTGAGCACAGGTGCTCTACAAAGCAGTCTCCGAGCCTCCGCTCGGTCTCACCGCTGCAGAGGAGGCCACATCGGGAACAACGGATGCAGTAGACCAAGTAGACAGATGTGCAGGTGAACCCCTGTCTGATGTGGAAGGTTTGTTTGGTGCCTTGGATGGAGGTGAGGGGGGAGGTGTAGGGGCAGGTATAGCACTTCCTGCGGTTGCAGGGAAAGGTGCCAGGGGTGGTGGGGTTAGTGGGGAGTGTGGAGCGGACAAGGGAGTCACTGAGTTAGCAATCCCTACAAAAAGTAGAGGGGGTGGGGAGGGAAATATATCTTTGGTTGTGGGGCTGTTACCTTTAGGTTTAGTACCCTAAACCTAAGGTCTATCTAACCTCCACCGCTACCTTATACTATCATCCATATGCCTATCTAATAGCCGCTTAAATGCCCCTAATGAGGCCGACTCCACTACCCTCTCCGTCAATGCATTCCACGCCCTTACCACTCTCTGAGTAAAGAACCTACCTCTGATGTCTCCTCGATATCTACCTCCTTTCACTTTAAAACTATGTCCCCTCATAAAAGCTACCTCCACCCTAGGAAAAAGTCTCTGGCTGTCTACTCTATCTATACCTCTGATCATTTTGTACACCTCTATCAAGTCACCTCTCATCCTTCGTCGTTCTAAAGAGAAAAGCCCTAGCTCTCTCAACTTTTCCTTGTAAGACCTTCCCTCCATTCCAGGCAACATCCTGGTAAATCTCCTCTGCACCTTTTCTAACACTTCCACATCTTTCCTGTAATAAGGGGACCAGAACTGGACACAATACTCCAGATGTGGCCAAAACAGGCTTTTGTATAGCTGGAGCATAACTTCACGGCTCTTGAACTCAATCCCTCTATTAATGAAAGCTAACACACCATACGCCTTCTTAACAACTCTATCCACCTGGGTGGCAGCTCTCAGGGAACTGTGAACATGAACCCCAAGATCCTTTCAAAATGAATCACCTCACACTTTTCAGGGTTAAACTCCATCTGCCACTTTGCAACCCACCTCTGCATTCTACCAATGTCGCTTTGTAACCTAGAACAGCCCTCCGCACTGTTCACAATGTGACCCATCTTTGCATCGTCCGCGAACTTGCTAATCCACCCTTCCACTTCCTTCATCCAAATCATTAACAAAAATCACAAATAGAAGAGGACCCAGAACAGATCCTTGTGGTACACCGCTCGTAACTGAGCACCATGTTGAATATTTTCCGTCCACTACCACCCTTATTATCCTACTAAGGTCAATCTACCCTGCATACCCTACATTTTACTATCTTCCATGTGCCTATCCAAGAGTCGCTTAAAAGTCTCTAAAGTATCTAACTCCACTACCACTGCTGGCAGCACATTCCACACGCCCACCGCTCTACTTTGCAGAAGAGTTGACAAGAAAGTGAGAACTGGAGTACTACAGGTGACCTGACTCAGTATAAGAATGCTTCAGCAGGTGAAACTAGAACTAGGGGGACACAGCCTCAAAACAAGGGAGGAGCAGATTTAGGACTGAGCTGAGGAGGAACTTTTTCACCTAGAGGGTTGTGAATCTATGGAATTCCCTGCCCAGTGAAGCGGTTGAGGCTACCTCGTTGAATGATTTTAGGGCAAAGATAGATTTTTGTACAGTAAGGGAATTAAGGGTTACGGTAAGCAGGCGAGTAAGTGGAGCTGAGTCCACATAAACATCAGCTATGATCGAACTAAATGGCGGAACAGGCTCGATGGGCCGGATGGCCTACTCCTGCCCCTATTTCTTATATTCTTATAATGCACGTGTAAGGTCAATAAAGAGAAACATACACTTTATTGAAAGCAAAATATTTCTTGGAAACTGCATGGTTCCAGATAATTGCTGAGCTTGGTTGTCTGAACTCACTTCAGGGCAAACACCTGACTGTTCTACAGTTTTATGGCCTTTCTGCTTGAACAGTGTTTGCAGGCTTACAGTTTGTTTTTGGAATTTCCAGTGAAGGAAAGTCTACTACAGACCAAGCTGCTCAGCTTGTGAGCCCTGTTTCTGATACACCTTTGCTGTGAATTCACAATGAAACCTGATCATTCTTCTGGGAGAATGACTTAAATAACTTCTCAACATTGGTATTTCCTGAGCAGGTTATGTTTGCCAAGACTTCAGAAACTACTGAGCATTATTAATGACGTGATCACACATGCATTGATAGACTTCAGGACACTCTAATCCTTTTTTGGGGGGGCCTTCAAGGATAAGCACCATTGGCCAGAAAGTACTTTTATTTTTAATCTCTGCTGAGACAAACTCTTTTCCTCTTTTACCTGAGTATGTGTGTGTGTTTTGGGTCAAATAGAGTGGTTAGCACTTTTTTTTTCACACTGCACATCACGAGTGTTAACTAATTCTACATCCTCACTGAATGGGTTTTATTTTATAATAAATCAGTAACATTGTATTTATTAAGCCAACATGTTTGATGGATCCTTTTTATTCTGAGGCTAATGAGAAGAAAGTACATGTTTGGCCAGATTGGGACTTGGCTTTAGTATTATTTTATGTGGTAACTCGTGGAGGGTTATACCAGTGGAGAGAGTGGGGGCGCTGAAATTATTTTCCTTCCAACCAAAGGACACTAAGGTAGTGCTATGATACAGATATAATGAACAGTTCTGATAGCTCAACCCTTTCCTGTGGCAAGATGGTTGGCAATCAAGAGACCATGGGTTTAAAGGAATGAAAGCTAAGGCAGACTCTGTCTTCAACACAGGCAGTTGTCATCATTTGATTTGATTTATTATTACTGTCTCATGTACCTAGGTGCAGTGAAAAGTTTTGTTTTGCATGCAGTACAGGCAAATCATACCTTACAAAGTGCATAAGGGTAATAGAACAGAGAAAGGAATGCAATGTTACAGCTGGAGAGAAGGTGCACAGAGAGGGAGAGAGGTCCTGTCAGAAGCCTAATAACAGTGAGGAAGAAGCTGTTCTTGAAGCTTGATTTGAAATGCATTGTTTGATGGGGTGGCAGAAGTAGAACAATAACTTTCAAAAGGGAACATGATAAATATTTTACAGAACAAAAATTGCAGGATTAATGGGAAACAGGAGGAAAGTGTGAAATGATTCCAGCTCCTTTTTCAAAGACTTGTTGGGCCAAATGGTCTCCTTCTGTTGTTTGGGATTGTGGCCGATTAACTTTTCTTTCATTGGCTGGTTCAGTGCCAATTACTGTACAATAGTGCTTTGGGATATTTTATGACAGAAAGGTGATTTATTTATATATATTTTCAAACAGCCACTGTTGTATCCAACTTGTTAAAACCAAGTACTGGCTACGGTGCTTTAAATGGAGAATTTTCTTTGATGAGTGCTGTCATCTAAGTCAGTGGTTCATTCACCCTGAAGTACTGAGTTCTATAAGGGCCAGCATCTGTCCAATTATGGTCCCTCTTCCTGCCCTCTACGCTGAACAGAACTGAAGGAAGCCTGAAGACCATACAGTCCTAAAGCACGGAAACAGACCTTTCAGCCCAACTTGTCCGTGCCAGCCCAGTCCCATTTACCTGCATTTGGCCCAAATCCCTCTAAACCCTTCCTATCCATGTACCTATCCAAAGGTCTTTCAAATGTTGTAACTGTACCTGCCTCTACCACTTCCTCTGGCAGCACATTCCACACAGGCAACACACTCTGCGTGAAAAAGTTATCCCTCGGGTCTCTTTTAAATCTTTCCCCACTCATCTTAATCTTCCATGCCTTCTAGTTTTGGATCCTCCCTACCATGGGGAAAAGACCTTGGCCATTCACCCTATACATGCTCCTCATGATTTTATAAACCACTCAGCCTTCTATGCTCCAGCTTCTTGTTATAACTCAAACCCTCCAGTCTTGTGAACATCCTTGTAAGTCAATTTTTGCACCCTTTCCAGTTTAACAACATCCTTTGGATAGCAGGGCGACCAGAATTGTATGCAGTACTCCAAACATCTCCCATGTAAAAAGATAATGATTGTATAAGAGTTGACAACACTTGGAATTTCCTCATAGGGTCTTTCTCTGGGGTTTAATGCTTGCTGTTTATGTAGGAAGTCTGAATGCTGTATTTTAGCTGGATCAGTTGAATGGCCTCTTTCTGTGCTGTATGGTTCTGTAATCCACAACACTGCAGGTTGCAAAGGCATTTAAAACTTCCCGCGAGACCCACCAGAGTAAAGTGGTCAGTTTTTGAAAAGATTGCCACAGATGAGGAGTGAAAACCTGAAAATGTTTAACTTCTCGAACACAATCAGGGCACATTAGCTCAGCAGAGGTGCGCTAATCCCATGATCCATGAGGTTAATGGACCAAAAACGTCCTGTTCTACAGCAAGGTCAACTTTTTACATAACAGGTTTAAGGGCAAACAACTGGTCTGTTTCTGTCATTGATGGAAAAAACAATGACGGCAGCTGCTGCTTCCCACATCCTGCCTGAAACTTTCTGCCTCCTTGCACCATCCTGATCCCCAACACCTCACTCAACCTGCCACAACCACTTCCCTTTCCATGCAGATATCGGTGGGCAGCTGGAGTTTGAGTTCACGATTCATTTCCCTCCTCGCTGATCACCCCCTCCAACGTTCTCCCCTTCCCCACATTCCTCCCCAGCCAACCCCACCCTCATTCCTGTCTGTCACTTCTGGGCATGTCTGGAGAAGGCCAGCACTAGCTCTAGGCGTATTCCTAAGGAAGTGACACCCAAACGTGAAGTACTGGGCCTTGACATTAACCTCCCTTCCTTCCAGCACAGCCCACAAATTCTTGTACTTCAGACCCAGGCTTGTATAGAAGCTGGAAGGTCATGTTGCGGCTGTACAGGACATTGGGGGTTCGGCCACTTTTGGAACACTGCGCATAATTCCGGTCTCCCTGCTACATGAAGCATGTTGTTAACCATGAAAGGGTTCAGAAAAGGTTTAAAAGGATGTTGCTGGGGTTGGTGGGTTTGAGCAAAAGGAAGAGGCTGAACAGGCCGGGGCTATTTTCCCTGGAACATTGGAGACTGACTTACAGAGGTTTATAAAATCATGAGGGGCGTGGATAGGGTGAATAATCAAGGTTGTTTACCCAGGGTAAGGTAGTCCAAAACTAGAGGGCATAGGCTTAAGGTGAGAGGGGAAAGATTTAAAAGGGATCTAAAGGGCAACTTTTTCACAGAGGGTGGTGGATGTATGGAATGAGCTGCCAGAGGAAGTGGTGGAGGCTGGTACAATTACACCATTTAAAAGGCATCTGAATGGTTATATGAATAGGAAGGATTTAGGGGATATGGGCCAAATAGGACTCCATTAATTTAGGATATCTGGATGGCATGGATGCATTGGAATGAAGGGTCTGTTTCCATCTGTATATCTCTATGACACTGAGTGCCTTCTCCAGCTGCTGGGTAAAGGACGAGGTTTTTCTGCTCCTTTCAAGTGCCCACTCACCACATTCGGTCTCACGATATAGCCTGGATTTTCCTGAGGGCCATTGGCAGGCTCTCTCTTTCACCCAGAGCCCCCCTGTAAATATATAACAGCCAATGGTGGAACATGAACTGGGACTACAACTTGCAGGATACTCACAGACGTCACCCTGCCAGAGTCGGGACAGGAGAGTATAATCTCATAATTCAAAGATCCGCCTCATCAGCATTCCTTCCTCAACCATGCCAAGCTTCAATTAAAAACATGGCCTAAAGCTTTGGGAATACATTTTCCTGAAGGCCAACTCCACTCGAGGGATTTCTTTCATGTGAATGGAACCTGAAAACCCACAAGCTGCCCTGTGATCTTGGTTCCTGTTCAGCAGCAACTTGATGAATGGTGGGTTAAAAGCCTCCTCTAGCCAGGAGATAGTAAGAACTGCCGATGCTGGAGTCAGAGATAACACAGTGTGGAGCTGGAGGAACACTGCAGGCCAGGCAGATGCTGTGTTCCTCCAGCTCCACACTGTGTTATATTTAGCCAGGAGGTTGTGGATTCAAGACCCACTCCAGACACTTCACCATAATATGTAGGCCACCCCTCCAGTGCAGCAGTCTCCAAGGTGCAGATGGATCAGATCAGACACTGAGCCTCTCAGGCACACACAAAAGCCTCATTGAAGTGGAGCAGGAACATTAACCCCAGTGTTCATTTCTGAACCAATATTGAAAGCACATTACAGGGGGTACATCTGACTTTCAAAAGCTCATACTTACAAACACGATCCCAGAAAGCCATGTAATTTTTAAAGACCCAACTACAAACATTTGCTGGACTTAGAAATGGCTGCTGTACACGACCCTGCATTGTGTTCTGACTTGCGTACAAATCAACTTGCAAACAGACTTCAGAACAGAACCCATTTGCTTGTATCTGCACATCATTACATTATTGTCTGTGGAACAGTGCTAACACTCAAATGACACTGCTGGGTGCTTGAAATAACTCCAGGGGCTGGTATTCCATCACCAAGTCACCCTTTATTTACACATGGAGAGTCCTTGACACTGATCCAGCTTCCTCAGAGCCAGCTCTCAGAATAAGCAGGATGTCTGACTCTCCTGTTTATATCTGTCAGCCAGGGCTCCCTGATTGGCCCAATCAGGGAACTCCTATTCTACGAGGTCCAGCTGGCTGACCTCGTTACAATCACTACAGAGCTGATAACAGATATAAAGGCACCTACTTCTGTCTCCAAGTGTTTTCTCAGCAGTTATTAAGGACAGAGTTAGAATGGGTGGCTCAAATTGGTTACTGCAACTTCTGTTTTGCAACTTGGACCACTCTTCAACAGTACTTTAATCATCTGTGCAGCATTTTAGCATGTGCTGATGTGGGTAAACAGTGATGTACAAATACTGATAACAAAGTGTGGAGATGGAGGAACACAGCAGGCCAGGCAGCATCAGGGAAACAGGAAAGCTGACGTTTCGGGTTGGGACCCTTCTTCCTGTTTCTCTGAGACTGCCTGGTCTGCTGTGTTCCTCCAGCTCCACACTTTTGTTATCTCTGACTCCAGCATCAGCTGTTCTTGCTATCTCGATGTAGAAATACCTATATTCCTGTTCAGGATGCTCAATCTCAGTCTGTGCTCAATTATGTGGAAGCTGATGCAGGCTATTGGTTATAACTCAAAGTGTGTTACCATGGGAACCCCCAACAAGAATTGGGGGAGGAGTGACAGAGCTTTCAGACCATGTTATATTACATAAGACCAGTGCCACCTCTGCAGGATGAACTGGGAGTCAACTGGAACAGGAGGATTCCAAAGCCAATGGTCTTGGTGGATGGAACGCTTTTTGAAAAAAAAGTGCATTTATATAGCGTCATTCACAGCCCCAGGGAATGGCAGAATGCTTTACAGCTAACAGACATATTGTTATGATAGAGCAGCCAGTTTGCACACAGTAAGCTTCCACAAACAGCAATGTAATGATTACCCAGACAGTCTGTCTAGAGACCACACTTAAAAGCACCTCCCACTGCCTCGCAATCCCCACCCACCCCACCAAAAAAAAAGCCTGTCGCCACCTCTAAAAACTGCTGGGTGCCCATGAGAGATACAAAGACAATTATTCCTATCTCGAAATAGCTCCCCAGTAGTTAATTAAGGATAGAGTTCAAATGTGTGGCCTGGTAGTAGATGCTGTGCATTCAAGAATTGATTAATGTCACTGTGCATAGCAGCAATAACTTCACAGCACTTGGCTTTTATTTTATTAGAAAAAGACTTTTCCCTCACAGCAGTCAAGTAGGCGAGGCCCAGATTTACAATGCTTTCAGAATCACTCGGAACTTCCTCTCCAATTTCTTGAAGAACTGAGCCAACTCTTGCAAAACAAAGTCAAGTGCCAGCAAAGAAAAAAAACACAGAGCACAGAATTCACCAAAGGACTTTGTTTTTGTTTGCATGAAGGAGGAAGTAAAGTTTTTTTGCTGCAGTGGAAAATAAACTCATAAATCCATAAACCTAAAAACCCATGCTGAATTACCAAGTTGATATGAAGTGTTCTGTGTGTGTGTGTGTGTGTGTGAGAGAGAGCAAGAGAAAGAGTGAGTGAATGTGTGACAGCATGTGGTAGTGTGTGCGTGACTTAGTGAATGTGAGAGTGTGTGTGTGGGTGTGTCTGCTTGTTTGTATGTATGTGTGTGGATCTGTGTGCGTATGTGTGTGTTGGTATGTGTGGGGTGGGTATTGTGTGTGTGTGTGTGCATGGGGTTCTGTGAGTGTGCATGCATGTGCATGTTGGTCTGTGTCTGTGTAGATCTAGGTCTGTGTACATATGGGTGTATGTGTGTGTACATATGGGCCTGTGTGTATACATGCGGGTGTATGAGAATGTACATGTGGGTCTGTGAGTGTATGTGTGGGTCTGTGAGTGTACATGTGCATCTGAATGTGTTAGTGTGTGGGTCATGAATGCCTGTCTGTGCTGTAGAGCTGTACTTTGCATGGGGAACAACTAGCATCCAGGAGAATGGTCTGTACCGACAGATGGCCCTGATGACTCAGTCAGTTCTTGCAGGAGACTCAAAGTACTGCTCCCTTCGCAAAAGCTCCGTGGCATGCTGTCCTAAACCCGAGAAAGTTCCAAGGAGTAATGCTCAACACTTTGTGAATTCCGCACCTCTTAAAATCTTTGGCCCTAACGTTGCAGTTGAGCTGATGGACAGAGATCTTGTACAATTCCCCACAGTTTACAGCTACAGTATGCTGTGTGAGCTCAGTACCCCTGCTGTGTATCGGGCTGTAGTAGTATTACAGCAAGCAACAAAATTGTTGCAGATTGTCACGCGCAAACAAGTCTGCATGCAGTGCAACTCATTCCAAATAAATGGCAGAGTATGCTTAGTCCAAACTGTAACCACACACCACCCGAAGGGGATTAGAAGCGATTAAGCAAAGATACTTTGAAAGTTACCAAAGTGTCATGTTTCCTGTATTGCTCCTTCCATTCAGTGCACCTTTTAACAAGGTGCAAACTAATGAATAAACCCACTCTAGGTCAAATACCTTGCGAGTGTAGGTGAGTAATCTGATAATGGTGGCCACAACATGGCTGAGTTTTACACAAAAACAGGAGGCGATAACACAGCTTTAGAACCCTCAGTAAGATCAGGGAGGGCTCTGGCTCAAATTAACTAGGCAAGAAAGTTAGCAGATCAGCCAGAAATCTGAAAAGATTAGCTGAGCAGTGACATGTAAGAGGTCAAGGCTGATGGTGTGATATGCTAATGAGAGAGCATACATCATCAAAGGAAGTGATGCAAGGTCACATGATCTTGTTGCCTCAGCCTTGCAGCAAGAATGAACCCACTATGACCTCTCTTGGATAAATTTAATGCCTTCCTTAACTTTATTTAAGAAACACAGGAACAGGAGGAGGCCATTCAGCCCCCTGGGCATCTTTTGCCATTTAATGAGATCATGGCTGATCTGTGGCCTAACTCCACATACCTGGCTTTGCTTAACTGAAATTTATCTCAGATTTAAAACTAAGAACTAGTATCAACTGCTGTTTGTGAAAAGTCTACCATTCTTTCTGCGTAGAAATGCTTCCCGACATCTCTCCTGAACAGCTTGGCCCTGTTTCTCAGGCTATGCAACCCCCCGGTTCTAGAATCGCCAAACAGTGGAAATAGTTTATCTTTATCTACCATGTCTTATCCTGCCAATATCTTACAACATCATTGGCTGCAAGGCTGTGGAAGCAGGACTTCGGAAATATTGTTTGGCAGACAACAAGACAAAAGATAAATAAAAACACGCGGTGTGTCTGATTCATATAACTTAAAGAGGAAGTGCCTCAACGAATGGAGTTTCATGGCAGAGAGAGAGAGATAGCGGGAAAAATTTTACTCTTCACCACAACCATAGGGACTGACAGCAACTCCAGTTATTCTGTAAAGTGCATTTCCTGAAACAGCCAAGGAGATCAAGACAAGTCAGCAGTGCGATAGGTAACTTCCATCTTGTGATTGTAGTTAAGAATCTAGCACTTGCCTTTTTACAACTAGGATTAGAAATGGCTGGCTCTTGCCTTTTAGTTGTAGCTCTCATTCTTTCTATTTATTCTTCTCAATCAATGGTTCTGTCTGGGGAAGCCCACTTGTGTTAACTTCTCAAAGACATGAGCCACCCAAAATAAAACAGCACGATTGTAAATGAATTTTTATTTCCTGTGTAAGACAGCTGTATTGGAGTGTCAGCTGTGAAGTAGCAAGAGTGCTCTATGGAGCAGAAAATTGTGGGTTCAAGTACCACTTTAAAGACCTGAGCAGAAAATCCAGGCTGAGTTTTCAGTCACACTGATGGAGAGTTGAAAAATGAAAGAACTGTGGATGCTGTGAATCAGGAACAAAAACAGAAGTTGCTGGAAAAGCTCAGCAGGTCGGGCAGCATCTGTGAAGAGAAAAAGTTATGAGTCAACGTTTTGGGGTTCTGACGAAGGGTCACTGGACCTGAAACGTTAACTCTAATTTTTTCTTCACAGATACTGCCAGACGAGCTGAGCTTTTCCAGCAACTTCTGTTTTTGTTCCGGATGGAGAGATGCACAGTTACCGGTGTCATCTGCTGTTTTCCTTTCATTCTGTTATGGGATGTGAGCATCACTGACAAAGTCAGCACACAACCCTCATCCCTAATTGCCCTTGAGAAGGGATTGGTGAACCTCTACCTTGAGTTGCTGCAGTCCATCCGAAGAAGGTACAGCCTCAGCGCTTTTAGGGAGGGCACTCAGGATTTTGACCCAGTGACAATGATGGAACGGCAATATATTTCCAAGCCATGTGTGCCTTGGACAGGAACTTAATGGTTTAGACCCATGTGACATATCTCAGTGGAGATATTTTAAAAAATACTTTAGTAATTACTACTTCGCTGCAAGTGGGATCCTGCTGTGTGTAAATTGGCTTTAAACTGCTTTGAAGTCACGAAAGGAAGACATGTGTTCTTTCTTCTGCTGATAGATCAGCACTAGGCCACCCAAAGGTCAATGCTCAACAAAAGCCTGCATTTTTGATTCTGAATTAATGCAGTTTAAATGAACAGCCTGCTCCTAATTCTATTTCCAGAAATACCAACCGCAGAACGATACTTCTCACATCTTCCTGTGAGTATTCTCAAATTATTGCAGTGCAGTTTGAGACTAACCCGAATGGCAACTGAGGCATTTTGCTGTCATCAAACCACCAAAATGCTCAGGTCCATGCGCAAAAGTAAACTGGCAAACAACAGCAAAAAGTGAACATACTGGGAAGGTTCTGATATAGTCCTTTCCCAATATTCCCCTTGATGTCTACTCACTGGATTCGTCTACGACAGGAAACTTAGAAATGTGGCCAACATTGAGGAGGACAGTAACAGACTGCAGGAGTGTATAAGACAGACTGGTGAAAAGGCTGAACATGTGGCACGGGAATTGTAACGCAGAGAAATGTAAAGTGAAGTAGTTTCGTTGGAAGAATAAGGAGACACATCATATGATACAGGATACAATGCCAAAAGTTCAGAGAGGTGGTGGGGATGCAGGAACAGAGAGAGCTGGGGTTTTACATACATATCTTTCAAGGTGAAATGGCAAGTTCATAAGGCTATACATGCCATAAAAGTACACGGCGTGTGGCTTTACACTGAGCATCTCAAAGAGCACAAAAACAAGGAAATTATACTGAAGCTTTAGAAATTATTGTTTGGCTCCGAGCTAGAGTTTTACGGCCAGGAGGAAATGTCTTGGCCTTGAAAAAATGAAAAAGTGCAGAGATGATTTACTGGAATGGTCCAATGATGAGGAATTTCACTTTTGTGGAGTGAGTAGGAGAACAGAGGTTGTCCTCATTGGAAAAAAAAGTGTTGTGATTTATGAGGAATTTTAATAGGGTAAGGCTACGTTTATTGTCCATCGCTGGGTTGTCCTGAGGACATTAAGAGTCAAGTTCAGAGCAGGAGTTATATGCAGTGCATAACAGAGTTGTGACATGATCCCTTCCTTGAAGAACATCAGTAAACAGTTTAGTCTTAAAATGATCTAGCAGCTTTCACGCTCATTTTATCTAAGGGTTGGGAAAAAGGGCACGGGGTGGATGCAACACACAGACACTACATTTCGGTATATGGGAAAAACTACATCAAAACTGATGCCGTATGAGCCAGTTTATCTGTGCTGTTCAATAAAGAACTCTGTAACCTAATATGAACAAGGAATAAAAGTAGGCCACTCGGCCCTTCAACTCTGATCTGCCATTCAATAAGGTCATGGCTGCTCTGATTTTAACCTCAACTCTACAATCCTGCACATCTTTGATATTCTTTCATCCCCTTGGTAACTAAAAAGCCATCTACTTCTGCCTTGAAAATATTTAAAGATTCTGCATCCACTGCCTTTTGCGAAAGGAAATTCCAAAGACTCTCAACCCCCAGAGAGAAAAAAAGTTTCCTCATTCCCATCTCAGGGTGGTGGTGGTGAAGGGTTGGCTTTTTTTGGACTGGAGGTCTCTGACCAGTGGCATTCCGCACATATCGGAGCTGGGTACACTGTTGTACAGGATGTTGGTGAGGCCACTTTTGGAGTATTGTGTACAGTTTTGATTGCCCTGCTTTAGGAAGGATTTTATTAAATTGGAGAGGGTTCAGAAGAGATTTACCAGGGTTTTACCAAGATTGTTGGATAGGCTGGGCCTTTTTTCACTGGAACACAGGAGGTTGAGGAGTAACCTTATCGAGGTTTACAAAATCATGAGGGGCAATAGATAAAGTGAACAGGCAAGTTCAAGACTATTTTTAAACTATCCTAAAAAAATATTTTTGAGGTGAGAGGAGAAAGATGTAAAAGGGACCTGGGAGGCCACTTCTTCACACACAGGATAGTTCATACGTGGAATGAACTGCCAGAGGAAGTGGTAGGTGTAGGTACAGTTACAACATTTATAAGACATTTGGATAGGTACATGGATAGGAAAGGTTTAGAGGATATAGGCCAAAAACAGGCAAGTGGGACTAGTCAGTTTGGGTAAACTTGGTCGGCATGGACAAATTGGACCAACGGGTCTGTTTCCGTGCTGTATAACCCTGACTCTTCCTCGAGCTATTGATCTCACTTTTTAAGAGAATTAGGTCCTTCCCATGCATCCTACACTGGCTCTTCATAATGTTACGGACCTCAGTTAATTCTCTCTGGTGTTCTCTGTTCCAAGACAAACAATTCCACATTGACTTTGCATCTAAAATTCTGCACTCCTACTTAGGAATGAAGGAGCTGGAGGAGGTCATTCAGCCCATCAATTAAACTCGCCATTCAATCAGCTATCACATCACCACGTTCCTGTGCTATCTCCATGTGCCTTGATGTAATTATGCATCTAGGAATGTATTAATGTCTGTCTTGAGGATACTCAATGATTGAGCTGACAAATCCTGTGGGGTAAAGAATTTCTGGCAACATCCTTATAAATCCCCTTTGTACCATTATGGACAGCGATGAAACAGAACTGAAAGCCCTGATACCTTCCTTTACTGACCAAAACAATCTATTTTCTAAAAGGAAGACGTGTGGATCTCACCCCCTGTGTATGGACAACTTGAATAACTAACAGCAAATTCTTTCAAAAGTTTAAATAAACAGATTTAATGCATTCACCTCGAGACTACATTCCTTGCTCACCCACACACATAAACATGGGCCCATATGCGCATACACATACACACATACTCTCTCTTTCTCAAGAATAATACAGTGCACTTTTACACAGAGAATAGTGCACTTTTACAAGTCATAAGCAAAAGAAGTGTAGGAAATCCCATGATTACTTTTTCTTGGAAGACACAGAGTACAAGCCAGTGAGAAAGAGTTTTTTGACTCCAGATGTATAGAATTCCAGGGTGAATTCAATAGTGAAAGTCGAATACCAAAGACAGTGCAGTATTCTCATGGAGAGATGGATTTTCTGCAGGACACCAAGGTTTACTTGAGGTTTTGTCACCAGTTTACTGTATTAATAGGCTTGAAAAGAAACAAGTTTGGAGATCTTACAATGTCTTCAGATCTTACGACATGGACATTATTATCCTCTCCATTGCTGCTGTTTCCGTCTTTTTGTGAAATTTAAAGATTAAAAGAAAAACCAATATGTTTGCCTTAGCCAGTGGCTTCTCACACACCCTTTCCCAATATGGTGTGAGGTCTACATTGATTAGCCACAATCTGAGCTATTGATCGCAAATGTTTACACAGGGTGTTTGGAACATATATCATCTTAGTTTCAGAATAACGGAGTCAAGTCTGGAAATACCATTCTAGACGGTTTCAGAAGGTGGGTAGTGACACTCTTGGCTGTTCTTTTGTCCTTTGAGACACTGTATCAGTTTTTGAGTACACAAAACAAGTCAGATGACTTTCAGCTGCTATCAGTCACTGTTATGGAAAGAAATGTCAATTTTTTCACCTTCCTCTGTCATGCAGAAGATATAAAAGTTTGTTTACAAGTACAAATAGATTCAAGAACAGCTTCTTCCCCCCTGTTATTAGACTTCTGAATGGACCTCTCAAATTTTAAATTAATGTTGATCTTGTTCTCTGCATCCGTAACATTGCATTCTTCACTCTGTACTATTACCCTAATGCACTTTGTATGGTATGGTCTACCTATACTGCATGCAAAACCAAATGTTTCACTGTACCTGGGTACATCTGACAATAATAAATCAAGTCAATTGCAGAAGATTCCATAGTGAGTGCAAACTGTGTTTTAAAAGTTATGAATATGAAATACCTTTACTGGGCACGATAACCCTCTGTATTGCAATTTTCCCCTTCCTGTAATATGGTGACCAGACTGATTGGAATAGGTATCAAAATTTTTTTTCTCTATTGAGGACTCCTATTGAGATTTTCTGAAGTGATATTTCTTAATTCTTTTGGGGATGTCTTTGCAGGCTCACGTATTTTTGTTCTCACGAACCCCTTTATTAGGTGATGCTCTCACATAGTAACATAATCTTCTTTTTTGGTGTTGACATATGGAGTATTTAGACAAGCAAAGAAGAAGAATTAGAAGAATTTAACAATATCCTCTATAATCATCACTGTTCCCTTCGACTTAAAGCCACAGCAGTAAAGAAAGCATTAATTTCCTAGACATCACATCACTTAAAATGTCACAACAGAACAGCTTAAAGAAGGAACAAAAGTCCTTTTTTCAAAATAAGTGACACACACTTGTATATACAGAAAGTCACCATCATAAACATGTTTTCCCAAAGATTGCTAAGGTCACAGCTAAATTGTTGCATATTAGGATCAAACTGTCCTATAAATAGGGATAAGCAATAAATGCTGGCCCAGCCAGCAAAACCTACATCCCATGAATAAACAAAAAGAAAACTGATTTTCCTTGGTGAAACTTTGAGGTAAATTTGCCTGCGGCCTCTCTGTGTATTTTGAGCAATGGTATACAGTCTCTAATAGTTGACCAATTAGAGTATCATACAGATATTACATAGTTTCCCTTCTGTTTAATTCCATGCCTTCACCAATAAAGGAAAGCATCCTGTTTGCTGTCTTACAAACACCTCATTTGCCTAACCTGGTAACTTCTGCTATCTGTAAACATTCACTTCCAGTTCTGTCTGTTCGACCATTCATGTGTATTTGCTTGTCATATCTATTTACCCTTCTCAAACAACTTCTAACTCCTCAAAAAGAGAAGTGTGACTTGGATTTATGAATGTCAGAATGAGTATTTCAGACAGCCTTATTTCCCAATTGTTGAGCCAGCCATATAGTGAGTGTTGTCAACTCCCTCCAGCAGCGGCTATATTGTGTGATACTGAACCAGTTTCAGGCTGTCACTGAACAGCAATACACCACCTACGTTTAAATAAATAACACCACTGACAAGAATGCCATGCTGCTTGAGACTTGTTTTAATTACATTCTTACTTGGCAGACTGCACTACAGATGCAACATTCACATCACAGTGCCAATTAAGGCAAACTGCTCCATTAAGATATTTGTCTGTTTATGTGTTAAAAGGCTTGAACTTAAGCTCAGCTCTCAGAAGGTTAAAAAAAACCTTCATTTTTTTTGCCTTTAACTGGATAAAAACATGTTTTGCCACAGCCCTCAACACGCCCAGCTCACCCCTGCAGTCTCCAAGGTATGGTGAAATGATGAGTCAAATTTCTCAGCCAGTTTTGGCTTTGGCTGACTGGAATTAAAAACAAAACAGCAAACCTCCGTGAATTCCATTCCACCCTGCAAAAGCTCTGCTTTGTTCCCAAAATCAGAAATGTGTGATTATTTCATGGTTAGTTTGTCAGGCATTCAAAATAGAACAAACTGTTACACATATCATAGAGACCTCTTCCATTTTCAGTGCTTTCTGAGACTTCTGGACATAGATTTTCAGATCAAACAGTTGAGTAAATAAAATTTCTAGTACAGTGGCCTCCTGCCTGTAATTCAAGATGACGATGAAGGAGAGGGTTGTTTATGAGGAACACTGTGTGCAAAGGCATATGGAATTTCAAGAAACACCTCTTTTTTTTGACAGTTTAGGAAGAGAAGAATTTGTCATGTAGGATTGGCACGGATCACGTATCCAGAGAAGCTGCTGAGGAGGCGTGGCAAGATGCGCCAGTCAATGGCATTGATTGGTAACCTTTAGTGACCTGCCAGACCAGAAAAGATCAATGGACTCACAATAAAAATAATCAGAGGTTAATGAAATTCTGTCAGAGACAGTAGGAACTGCAGATGCTGCAGAATCTGAGATAACAAGGTGTGGAGCTGGATGAACACAGTAGGTCAAGCAGCATCAGAGGAGCAGGAAAGCTGACGTTTTGGGCCTAGAAGGGTCTGTTTTGTTTTATACTGGTTGAATCCAAGAGGTTAGATGTCATTCTGCAGACATGGGAGAGGCAGTGGCCTAGTGTCAAGGTGTAATCCAGAACCCCAAGCTTATGTTCTGGGGACATGGGTTTGAATCCCACGATGGCAGATGTTAAAAATTGAACTCAAATGAAAAGCTAGCCTAATAGAGACCGTGTAACCATTGTCAATTTTCGTAAAAATCCTGTAATGTGGGCAGTTCTTATCTGTCAACTGGACATTACGGATGGACAATGAATACCTGTCTAACCAGTAACAGCCATATCCCACGAACAAATTCGGAATAAGCCACATAAAAGCTGCTGTACTGTGTTCAGTTCTGGAAACCTCACAAACAATACAGAAGGAGGGCAGCATAGATTTGGCAGAATGAAACCTCTAACCCAAAGGTTCCATTTAAGGAACAAATGACAGAAGATTAAGAAATAATTTAGTTACGTTTCCATGGGAAATTGGGAGCGTAGGAAGAGAGAATCTATTTCTGTTGGTAAAAGAACTTTGACCTGGGAATATGATCTAATAATTATAGCCAGGTCTTTAATGAGTGAAGGGAGGAAACACTTTGATGTGCCAAGGGTGATCAAAATTTGGAACTCACTTTAACAAACAGCAATTGCTGCTGGGATAATTGTCAATTTTATATGTAAGATAGATAATACCTTTTGGTTATCTAAAATGATATGGAACATACTTGGGTATTTTTTTCATTGATTGCATGTGGGCTTCACTGGCTAGGACAGCATTTATTGCCTTTCCTAATTTCCCAGAAGGCAGTTAAGTGTCAAGTATCTGGAGTCACATGTAGGCCAGACCAGGTAAAGACAGCAGATTTCCTTCCCTGAAGGACATTAGCATACCAGATGGGTCTTTATAACAATCAACAGTTGTTACTTCGTCACCTTCCATTTCAGATTGTTTTTATTGAATTCAAATTTCAACATTTCCCCTCAACCCTGGAGTTAGGTCACAGATCAACCCTGACCTCACTGCAGACAGGTTCACGTTTCCTACTCTTTGTCCAATGTTTCTATGGCTTTCTACTGAGACTGCATACTAATCAAGTACTGCACAGTTCCCTGGTCCTCACACTGTCTTTTACATTAAACACTTTGCACCAAATCCTACTAGGAAACAGCAAAAGTTCCCTTGCAAACATTTCTTCTCTCCCATTCCTTAAGTAAACTTTTTCCAAAAAGAGAAACATAGAAAACAGGAACAACAGTAGGCCATTTGGCCCATTGAGCTTACTCTGCTGTTCAATATGATCATGACTGCTCCCTCATCTCAATGCCTGCTCTGTCCTTATATCCTTGGTACCTTTAGTGTCTAGAAAGCTATTTATTTCTTAAATTTACTTAAAAGACTTCACCTTCACAGCCTTATGTGGAACAGAATACCACAGATCACACCTACTAAAGGAAGACATTTCTCTTTCATCCTGATCCTAAAGGGCCTAGTCCATAGCCTGACACTAAATGCCTTGTTTTAGAATCTCCAGTTAAGGGAAAAATTTTCTCTCCATCCAGTCTCTACTACCCTGTCAGATGTTTCAATGAGATCCCCTCTCATTCTTCTAAACTCCAGTCAGTACTGGTCCGATCAACTCAATCTCTCCTTCTCTGACCATCCCAGCAATCAGCCTGGTGAACCTTCACTGCTCTCCTTCCATGGCAAGTATATCTTTTCTTGGGTAAAGAGACCAAAGCTGCACACAGTACTCCAGGTATGGTCTTATCAGTGCTCTGTACAATTGCAGTAAGACTTCCTTGCTCCTGTACTCATATCTTCTTACAATGAAGGCCAACGTCCCATTCACCTCCCTAACTTCTTGCTGACCTCCATGCTTGCTTTCAGTGACTGGTATACTGACACCCGGGTCCCTTATTACTTCAACATTTCCCAATCTATCACCAAGTATATAATACTGCGACATTCAATTTTCTTCTACTGAAGTGGATAACTTCACACTTACCCACATCTGCCTGGCTTTGGCTCACTCTTAAAACTTCTCAAAATTGCTGTGAAGCCTCTTTACATCCTCCTCACCACTCACCAAGTTTTGTGTCATCAGCAAACTTGGAAGTATTTCAAAAAAATCATACAGTTCTACTCTTTGGCCCATCGACTCTGCACTGCCAAAAATACATTAAGTTTACACTGCATTTGATTCCCTCGTCCAAATTACAATTGTTAATACTTGGGACCCCAGCATTGACACTTGCTGTAACCGACGAGTCAATGTTTTCCACTCTGAAAATTCTTACCCTATTTGTTGTCTGCTAACCCGGCTCTCCATCCCTGCCAGTATATTACTCATCAATCAATGGGCTTTGATTCTGCAATTAACCTCTCATCAAGGAACCTTCATCAAAAGCTTTCTCAAAATCCAAATATAACATGGAAAATGATTCTACTAGTTATGTCCTCAAAGTATGCAGTAGGTTTGTGAAACATGATTCCCTTTCAGAAACTCATGTTGACGTTGTTTAATTCTGTTGATATCTTCTAAGCAACACTTTTATAAGAGACTCTAGTGGTCTCCCCTACTATTGATGTTAGGCTAACCAATCTGCAATTCCCTGTTTTCATAGAATCACTACAGTGTGGAAAGAGGCTCTTTGGCTCAGCTAGTCCACACCAACCCTCAGAGCATTCCACCCAGTCCCATCCCCCTACAACCCACCTAATCTACACATCCCTGAACACTGTGGGCAATTTAGCATGGCCAAGCCTGCACATCTTTGGACTGTGGGAGAAAACTGGAGCACCCGAAGGAAACCCACGCAGACACAGGGAGAATGTGCAAACTCCACACAGACAGTTGCCTAAGGGTGTAATTGAACCTGGGTCCCTGGAGCTGTGAGGCAGCAGTGTTAACCACTGAACCACTGTGCCTCCCAACTTCCTTTTATATATAGTTACAATCTAATCATGCTTTTAAAGTTAAACTTCAAAAAATAATATTAATTTCCTTCAATTCCTCCTTCTCACTAGACCCTTGGTTCCCAAGCAAACAACTCTTTTTATCATATGCATGTACATGTAATGGCATGGACATTGGTGAGGCCACTTTTGGAGTACTAGGTACAGTTCAGGTTGCCCTGCTATAGGAAGGATATGATTAAATTGGAAAGGATGCAGAAAAGATTTACAAGGATGTTGCCGGACTGGAGGGTTTGAGTTGTGAGGGGAAGCTGGATAGGCTGGGGCTATTTTCCCTGGGGTGTAGGAGGCTGAGGGGTGACCTTATAGAGGTTTATAAAATCATGAGGGGCATGGATAGGGGAATAGCAAAGGTCTTTTCCCCAGGAGTGGAGGATTTTAAAACTACATGGCATTATCTTAAGGAGAGAGAGAGAAAGATTTAAAAAGGATCTGAGGGGCAACTTTCTCACACATAGGGTGGTTCATATGTGGAGTGAACTGCCAGAGGAAGTGATAGATGCAGGTACAATTTTTAAAAAAACATTTGGACAAGTACATGAATAGGAAAGGTTTAGAGGGATACGGGCCACATGCATGCAAATGGGACTAGTTTAGTTTCGGAAACCCGGTTGGCATGGACGAGTTGGACCGAAGGATCTGTTTCCATGCTGTACGACACTATGATTATGTAGAACAACTGGTACAAGCGGCACCTCTGTCTCTTTAATACTGTTTGTATGTGAGTGTGGCAGGATCCACAAAAGGAGAGTCTGGCCAAACCCACATCCTCTTCTACTTTGGAGAAGGAGGGAAAAGATACATTGGTAAATGGAGGATTGGTGGGTGGGAAGGATTGGAAATTTGGAGTTGCAGGTTCCAACCCTGAATAACCACTTGCTTTCATCTTTGCCTCACATCGTATTTAATCACTCACTGGCACAAAACATAAACTGAAATATTCTGCCGCCATCCACAAAAGCTTTGCCCAGAGACAAAAGTCGAAAACCAGACTGCCTGTCACCCATAGGATGGTGTCGCCCTTCGAAGGATGAAATGCCATCAGTACTGTCCCACTTCAGCTGCAGGCAGTTTTTAAAAAAATCTGATTCAACTGCTTGTTAATGTCCTATCGATTGTGGTTCAGCTGTGGATTCTACCACAGGGTTATCCTGGAGAGTATCAGCTGCTAACATTGCAGGTAGTTAGAGACTTTTAAGCGACTCTTGGATAGGCACATGGATGATAGTAAAACGTAGGGTGTGCAGGGTATTTTCATCTTAGTAGGATACTTCATGGGCTGAAGGGCCTGTACTGTGCTGTAATGTTCTATGTTCTATGTAGTCGAATACATTCTTGCCAGCAGTAATGGATGATTCAGACCTCCGATACATTTACATGCCACCTCTCTCACATGTTGAAGGGGAGACATAAGAACATAAGAAATAGGAGCAGGAGTAGGCCATCCGGCCCCTCAAGTCTGCTCCACCATTCAATAAGATCATGGCCGATCTTTTTCATGAACACAGCTCCCACTTACCCACCTGCTCACCATAACCTTTAATTCCTTTACTGCTCACAAATCTATCTATCTCTGCCTTAAATGAGACAGCCTCAATGCTTCACTGGGCATGGAATTCCACAGATTCACAACCCTTTGGGCGAAAAAGTTCCTCCTCAGCTCAGTCCTAAATCTGCTCCCCCCTTGTTTTCAGGCCATGCCCCCTTGTTCTAGTTTCACCCGCCCTGTTTCAACAACCTCCCTGCTTCTATCTTATCTATTCCCTTCATAATTTTTTATGTTTCTATTAGATCCACCCCTCATTATTCTAAATTCCAATGAGTGTAGTCCCAGCTCATACTCATAAGATATCCCTCTCAACTCTGGAATCAGCATAGGTGAACTTCCTCTGCACCCCCTCCAGTGCTAATACATCCTTTCTCAAGTAAGGAGACTTTGGATCATACTGAGCATTTCCCAGACCTTGGTAACCATCTCTCTCAAAAGACCACCTTCAATGAGGAGACCCAACACTGCACCAGCTCAAACTTAGGGCAAACTACAATAAAGACAACAAGGAGCTCAGCAAGTCCTGGGTTATAGACCAGTTGACGCCAGCACAATCCTTCACTGGAATGAGACCTGGACAGTGTATGAGCAATAGTGTTACAAAAACACTCTGAAATTCTGAGATAGTAGGAACTGCAGATGCTGGAGAATCTGAGATAACAAGGTGTAGAGCTGGATGAACACAGCAGGCCAAGCAGCATCAGAGGAGTAGGAAAGCTGACGTTTCGGGTCTGGACCCTTCTTCAGAAATGGGGGAGGGGAAGGAGATTCTGAAATAAATAGAGAGAAGGGGAGGCGGATGGAAGATGGATAAAGGAGCAGATAGGTGGAGAGGAGACAGACAGGTCAAAGAGGCGGGGATGGAGCCAGTAAAGGTGAGTATAGGTGGGGAGTTAGGGTGGGGGTAGGTCAGTCCAGGGATGATGTTTTTCGGTCATTCCAGACATGGTGTTCAGTCTGTCATAGATGAGTTTGTAGTTTTGCTTGAATGTTTATATTATTGGTTTCATGAAGGACACAATAATTTGTTCAACACTCTTCCTCACACTGATTCAAGAGGATGAGGCGAGGCATTGCTGGTGGAATTTCTGGGATGCTGTTTTGTGTCATTGTTACACAGTTCAGGTCTGACTGTAGTATAGGAATGTGCTAACAACTGCTCTGCACATTCAAACGTTTGTGGACTTGTGGAGGTCTTTGTTGTCAAAAACTAGCTGCTATAATTTATAATTATGCTGTGGGAACAATAGAGGTATTTTTCTTTTGCCCATAATAGGGAAAATCCTGACTCCGAATAGCCTGACTTGCCCACTTCCTGTAGCTGGAGATAAACTCCTAGAGATGTGCTATTTACAATTTACCTGATATTAGCTATTCAACTCAAAGATCAGCTGCGCTTTGGTGTGAATATTAAACACGACTTGAATAGAAATTCTTCAATCTCAGAATCTCCTTCCCCTCCCCCATTTCTGAAGAAGGGTCCAGACCCGAAACGTCAGCTTTCCTGCTCCTCTGATGCTGCTTGGCCTGCTGTGTTCATCCAGCTCTACACCTTGTTATCTCAGTGCTGGGATCTGTTTCTTGGTTTTGCAACAATGCTCTGCTGCAAACTGCATTGTAATTTTCCAGACAGGAAACAAGAGATAGAGATGACGCCCAGTACGTTCTTACACAAATTGGCTCCATTCCATGCTGCTTAAAAAAAATTCAATGTTTATTCCCAAGTAAAAGTGCATCCCATTGCTCTTTTTCTTAAATAAAGGAAAATACAATTACTTGCCTTTTACATTTATTGTGATATTGCACATATTTCACTCATACTCACCATCAAGCATGGGCTCAGGCAAAACACCACAATGCAAATCATAATGTAAAATTGGATTCCCAAAGTAGAGCGTTCCAGACTGGATAATCAAATTTAGTGATCAAGTGGGATTGGGGGACAGAGTGCAGTATTATTGAAATTTCCTCTGCCTCAGGGATACACATAATCATTGGTAGGGAGAGTTCACGGAGGAAATAGAGAAGTGTGTTTGTGTCTGTGGCATTTTTTTTCATATTCATCCAAGGGATTTTCACTTCATTGTCCATGCCAGAATTTATTACCCATCCCAAATTGCCCAGAGGGCAGTTAAATGTCAGCCACTTTGCTGTGGGTCTGGCATCATTTGTTGGCCAGGCCAGGTAAGGACATTAGTGAGCCAGAGAGGATTCTCCCAATGGACATTGGATTCATGGTCACCATTAGACTACTGATTGCAGATTTTTAATTGAATTCAAATTTCATTATCTTCTGTGGTAGGATTTGAACCCAGGTCGTGTCTGGATTAATAGTTTACCGATAATACCACTAGACCATCACCTCCCTCATGTACATGGTATTGCATGTGTATGAATGGGGGTGTATTAGGGTGTGCGGTGTGTTTTGACAAGTGGTTATAACAGTGTTCTAAAAGGCATTCTGCAATTCCTCTTTACACTCAACAGAAAATCGAGGGAATTGCACAATAGATCCGCATGTGACTGATCCAATGTAATTGCCTGAAATGAGTTGAAGGATGATGCATTTAAGGAACGGTTGCACTCATGTTTAATTTAACCCCATGGGAACAGCAGGATACGTGTGCCACATTTCAAACGGGCCAACTTCTCACTATCAAACTTATGAAAAACGCAACAGTGTGCCTTCAAATGATCACATCAACCAAATATGGATATGGTAGCAAAACTGAGATTTTGACTCAGCAGAGAACTTGAATGGCAGATTATTAGATGCATTCAAATCATATCAGGGCTTGATAGAATAAATAAAGAATAATTGTTTCAATTAGCAAGAGGGTTTGTAACCAAAGGATAAGGATCATTGGCAAAAGAACTGGGTTGTTGGGGGAGGAGGGAGGGTGCCAGAAATGAAGAAAAATAAACTACGCAGTGAGTTGCTATGGCCTGGAATACAAGGTGTGGTGGACTGGTGGAAGCAGACTCAATTGGAACATGAAACAAAAAAATTACAACACTTTAGAGAAAAGGGAATGGTATAAATTGGCTATTTCCATTGAAGAGCCAGCACAGCATGGCAGGCCAAATGGTCTTCTATGCTGTATACAAATATAACAAATAGCAGCAGGATGAGAACATTCGGCCCACCAAACCTGTTCAGCCATTCAAAATGACCATGGCTGATCTTCTTTACTGCCCATTCCCCGTATCCCTGGATTCTGTGGACATCTGCCAATCTCAGCCTTGAATACATTCAACGATGGAGCATCCACCATTCTCTGGGGTGGAGAAGTCCAAAGGTTCACAACTCTTTTGAGTGAAGTAATTTATTCTCAACTTAGTTCTAAATGTTCATCTGCTATCCTGAGACTGAACTCCTGTGTTTTAGATTCCCCATTCAACAGAAACAACCCCTTAGGATCTATGAGGGATCCAAAAAAGACTCATTTGGGACTCAGAATATTAACTCTGTTTCTCTCCCCACAGAACCTGCCAGACCTGCTGAGGTTTTACAGCTCCTTCTGTCTTTATTTCAGATATCCAGTATCCACAGTATTTTGCTCTGATTCTCTCAGTATTTACCCTGTCAAGTCCTTACAGAATCCTGG
Organism: Rhincodon typus; assembly: GCF_021869965.1. Lineage (NCBI taxonomy): Eukaryota > Metazoa > Chordata > Chondrichthyes > Orectolobiformes > Rhincodontidae > Rhincodon > Rhincodon typus. Next base: position 13,225,732 of record NC_063333.1, read on the forward strand.
GGGATTCAATGAGATCTACTCCTCCCTTTCTTCTAGATTCTGGAGAATATAGATCCAATCTACTCAGCCTCATCACAGGACAACCCTCTCGTCCCAGGGGACACAGTCAACAGAACCTTCATTGTACTGCCTCCAATGCTCCAACGTGCGTTAGAGAGAGAGAGTGAGAGAAAATGAAAGAGAGACAAAAGGAGAGAGAGAGCAAGCAACAGCGAGAGAGATACAAGATAGAGACAGAGAGAGAGAAAGAGAGAAAGAGACAGATACAGATGGAGAGAGAGAAAGGGACAAAAAGAGAGCCTCTTTACACACACCGCACCTCCAGTGTTAACAATTCCCTCACCTTTTCTTGATCTGGAGAAAAACTTCATGGAGACAGGCGAGGTAGAGGTGGAACTGCCAGAGGAATCCTTCGAGGTGGAGCGGAAGATCCCACTGAAGCTCATTCGCCGGGGAGACCTTGGCGAAGAGTCTTGGGGAAAAGGGAATACTGTTTTTGGAGAACCAGGGCTCTGCTTCACCCTCACTGGAGCAGAAACGGGGCTGGAGGGTCGGTTGTAAAAATTCCGGGAGAAGAATCCTTTGGAAGGACTACCACTGGAATGGGAGCTGTCTTCACCCTGTAGGTGGGAACACAAATCAGGCCTCATAGCAGAAATTGTCACACCAAAACCCATCAAATAGGAAACGTTTTGATACATTTTTACTTTAACCGTGCACTTTTGAAGGACAAGGAATTCACAAAAAAAGCAACAAGATGCAGCAACATATCCCCTGCAAATCCCATATACAGATTACAGCTCGTCTAGTCTCCAGCGATTCTGCATAAATTGCAAGAACTGCCCAAAAGAGAAATCATCCATACAGATAAGGTAATTGCAACAATTGTGCTGTGGCAGAATAAAATGTGAAATCATAATGGCCTCACAATCTTACAAAAGGTCAAGGGCTTTCTGCAGCTTGTACAAAATAATGGAGCACAGAAGGAAGCCAGTCAGTCTATTGTACCATTGCCAGTTCTTTGAAAGAGCTATCAAATTAATTCCACTACCCTGCCCCTTTCTCTTGGCCCTGAACAATCTCCCCTTCCAATATTGGAAGCCTTTCAGTATCTTGTACACATGGAAACCTTTCATCTTCAGCTGATCCGTTTTGGAACCATGTGTTTTAATGTTAACATAAGGAACCCACGTTTTCAACCGAAACGTCAGCTTTCCTGCTCCTCTGATGCTGCTTGGCCTGCTGTGTTCATCCAGCTCTACACCTTGTTATCTCTAATATCAAAGAAAAGGCTATAAAGGTTTCCAGCTGGGAATTCAGGTGAAACTAGTTTAACCAGTGACAGGTCTGAACATGGAACTCACTTTTTATCAGGAGTAGTTGAGGCAAATAGCATCGATGTATTTAAGGGTAAGCACGACAAAGACATGAAGGAGATAGGACTAAAAGGGTATGTTGGTGGGGTTAGATGGTGGAGGGTTGGAAGTGGACCTATTAGGGACAAATGGCCACTTCCTCTTCTGTGAATATTTGTGACGAGGTACTAATCAGATCACGGCTGGAATATAGAGAACAGCTTTTGGTCCCTTATCCAAGAAAAGATATTCTGGAATTGGAAGCAGTGCATGGAAAGTTCACTTGGTTAATACCGAATATGAAGGGACTGTCCTATGAGGAGAGTTTGAATGGGTTGGGCCTGTATTCATTGGAATTTAGGAACACGAGAGGTGGCCTTGGAGAAACATACAGGATTCTTATGGGACTTGACAGGGTAGATGTGGAAAGGTTGGTTCCCCTTGTGGGAGGGATTAGGATCAGAGGGCATAATCTCAGAATAAGGGGTCACGCATTTAAGACAAAATGAGGGGGAATATTTTCCCTCAGAAGATAGTGAACCTGTGGAATTCTTCCTCAGGGCTATTGAGACTGGGTTAAGTATATTCAGACTGAGATCATTGGATTTTAATCGGTAAGTGAAATAACTGCACAGAGGCTGGTAACCCATCACCAAGTCACCCTTTATCTACTTACAGCTCAGAGTCAGTCCCTGAATAGAGGAGATTCTAAATCCCCTGGTTATATTAGTCAGCTAGGGCTTTCTGATTAGCCCAGGTTAACAACCCCAATCAATGAACTCATAGTCAACAAGATCAACCTGGTTCCAATCACTACAGTAAGAGAACCAAGAACTATGGGGAAAAGGCAGAAAAGTGGAACTGAGGATTTCCGCATCAGCCATGACCTCATTGAACGTTGGGGCAGACTTGATGGACTGAATGGCCTACTTTAGTTTCTATGCCTTATGGTCTTATTTCATCAGTGGTGAAATTTCAGGTTGTGGTCCTCCTAAGAAACCTTAGTGGGCTAAATATTTGATACAGTCCCAAGTAGGTCTGAGGTCTGAACTGCAGTCCATTCTACATTACTGATCGGAAATGGGTCTGCAGAGACTGCAGTACAATTTGGTCCAGATATCAATACCACTGGTGGAGACAGGAGACTAATCAGTTGCAATTCGCATCTCTGATTTCTACGGCTGCAGGCCAGAAGTGCTCAGAGGGTCATGACTTGGCTTCAGTCCTCATCATCAAGAGAGGAAGCAGTACCAAAATAAGACAGGTGCAGATCTCAGTGCAAAGTAATTGCTCACAACAGATGCACAGACTGAATCAAAGACACAGCTGGAGGCCAAATTTACAGCAATCTTACACAGACAGACTCAGCTGGAAGCCGAGTTAGAAGAAAAATATTTTGTTAAAATAGAAAGTGAGGATTCACGATCATTGTTTCACGCAGAAAGAATTAATCCACTATCTTTATCCATTTAAACTGTGGCTCACCGGTTAGCACACTCACTTCTCAGTCAAAACGGGGGAGTTCAAGTCCCATTCCAAAACATGTAATTCAGCCAGTTAATTCAATACTATCCAGTCTGAATGGGTACGTTTCAGATAACGCATTACCTGTTGGCTCTGTTGGATGTAAAAGATTTTAAAGTGCCATTTCGGAGAATAGTGAGAGATATCTGAAGCAAGGAGGTTTACAGCATATGGGCAGTCAGTGCAAAAGGACTGCCAGAGTTTAGGTACTGTGCAGTTCTGTGCTGTGTACAATTCATGGGTCTGTGTGTTATGTCTGCTTCCCTTAAAAAGGGCCTTACATAACTGGGTTCTGCGATCCTTTCCCTCGCAGATCTGGACACTTACTCCATGCACTCCACGTGTGGTTGCAGCCATTTTCTTCCCCATTGCATTTCCGCCAGGATGTAACTGGACAATCAGATGTAACTGCTGAAACATTCACAGCAGTCTTCAGCCAGAAATGCTGAGATGATGATCCATCTTGGCCTCCTCCAGTGGTCCCCAGCATCACAGATACCAGTCCTCGGGCAATTTGATTCACCCCACATAAAAAAAAACAACACAGCACAGGAACAGGCCCTTTGGCCCTCCAAGCCTGTGCCAACACATTCTGCCCTTCCACACTAAAACTGCTTCACTTACTGGATCCGTATCCCTCTATTCCCTCCCCTTTCATGTATTCAACCAGGTGCTTCTTGAATGCTGCTATGGTTTCTGCTTCCACTACCTCCTCTGGCAGCGTGTTTCAGGCACTCACCACCCACTGTGTGAAAAACTTGCCTCGGATACTTCTTTTGAACTTCCCCTCACCCCACACCTTGAACCTGTGTCCCCGAGTAATCGACCTTTCCACCCTGGGGAAAAAAGCCTCTTACTTTCAATCTACCCATGCCATTCACAATCTAATAAACTTCTATTAGGTTGCCCTTCAAGCTCCTGCATTCCAGTGAAAACAAACCCAGTCTAGTCAACCTTTCTTCATAGCCAAAATCCCTTATACCAGGCAACATCCTGGTAAACCTTTTCTGTACCCTCTCCAAAGCATCCACATCCTTCTGGTAATGTGGTGACTGGAACTGTATGCAATATTCTAAGTGTGGCCTAACTAAAGTTCTATAAAGCTGCAGCGTAACTTATCCATCCTTTAACTCAATGGCCCTTCCAATGATGTCAAGCATGCCATAGGCCTTTTTTACTACCTTCTCTACCTGCGTTGCCACCTTCAGTGATCTGTGGACCTGCACACCCAGATCCCTCTGCATATCAATACTCCAACAGTTCTGCCATTCACTGTATAATTTCCACCTGTACTTGACCTTCCAAAATGCATCACCACACATTTGTCTGGATTAAACTCCATCTGCCATTTTTCTACCCATGCCTCCAACTGATCTATATCCTGCTATATCCTCTGACAATCATTCTCACTATCCACAACTCCACCAATCTTTGTTTTATCCGCAAACTTATTTATTAGACCAGACAGGTTTTCCTTCAAGTCATTTATTGAGACCGCAGACAGCAGATGTCCCAGCACTGATCCCTGTGGAACATCACTAGTCACAACCCTCCATTCCGAAAAGTATCCTTCCACTGCTCTGTCTCCTATGATTAAGCCAGTTCTGTGTCCATCTTGCCAGCTCACCCCTGATACCATGTGACATCATCTTTTGTACCTGTCTGCCATGAGGGACCTTGCCAAATGCTTTACTGAAGTCCATGTAGACAACATCAACCACTTTTCCTTCATCAATCATCTTCGTCACTTCCTCAAAAAACTCGATCAAGTTAGTGAGGCACAATCTCCCCCACACAAAACCATGCTGTCTATAGCTAATCAGTCCATTTGCTTCTAAATGCTTATAGATCTTATCCCTCAGCATCTTTTCCAATAATTTCCCTACCATAGATGTGAGGCTTACAGGCTGGTAATTCCCTGCTACCTTTCTTAAACAATGGAGCAACATTGGCTATTCTCCAGTCCTCTGGGACCTGACCTGTGGCCAGGAGGATATGAAGATGTCTGTCAATGCTCCAACAATTTGTTCTCTTCCTCTCTCAGTATTCAGGGATAGATCCCTACTATACTCCCTTTATACTTATGACACTGTTGCCAAATTTCAAACCATCGCCATCTACAGGTTTGCTGATGACACCACTGCAGTGGGATGGATATCTAACAATGATGAGTGAAAATACAGCAAGCAGATAGAGTGTTTGGTGACATGGTGCATTAAAAAAAATCTGTCACTTCTATATATGTACAAAAAGCCTTGGGTTTCTCCTTAATCCTGTTTGCTGATGACCTTTCATGATCCCTTTTAGCCTTTCTAATTCCTTGTTTAAGTTCTTTCCTAATATCCTTACATACTTCAAGGGCTTCGTCAGTTCTTATCCTCCGAGATCTTACGAATGCTTCCTTTTTCTTTTTAACCAAGATCATAACATCCCTGGTCGTGCAACATTCAAGTAACTTGCCATACCTATCCTTCATTCTCGCAGGAACGTGCCACTCCTGAACTCTTATCAACTGCCATTTGACATACTCCCACACGCCCAATGTAGATTTACCCTCAAACAGCCACTGCCAATCAACATTCTGCTCCTATGATGCTGCTTGGCCTGCTGTGTTCATCCAGCCCTGCACCTTGTTGTCTCGGATTCTCCAGCATCTGCAGTTCCTACTATCCCTGCCTAATACTGTTGTTTGACTTCACCCAATTTAACACTTTCACCTGAGGACTGTTGTTATCCCTATCCATGAGTATCTTAAAACTCACGGTATTGTGGTCACAACTCCCGAAATGCTCCCCGACTGAAGCTTCACTCACCTGGCCAGACTCATTTCCCAAAACCAGCTCCAGTATAACCAGTATCTCCAGAGGAGACAGCAGCACCCAGCCCTGCCGAGTCTTCACCATCCCCCCAGACCTCCCCCTAACTGAGGACGAACGCTCAGTCCTCAATAAAGGGCTCACCTTGTCCCCCTGCAACCACACATCAACGAATACCACTCACGTTTGGACATTGAGCAATTTTTTTGCCACCTCCGCCTCCGCGCGTACTTCTTCAACCGTGAACCTAAGCCTCCCTCTACTGACCCCTTCTGCCTCCTCCAACACACCCCCTCCTCCTGGACACCACCCCAAGGCCTCCTACCCTCCCTCGACTTCTTCATCTCCAACTGCCATCAAGACATCAATCGCCTCAACCTCTCCACCTCCCTCACCCACTCCAACCTCTCCCCCGCAGAACGTGCAGCCCTCCGCTCCCTCTGCTCCAATCCCAACCTCACCATAAAACCCGCGGACAAGGGAGGAGCAGTTGTAGTATGGCGCACTGACCTCTACATCGCCGAGGCCAGACGCCAACTCTCTGACACCTCCTCCTACCGCCCCCTTGATCATGACCCCACCCCCGAGCACCAAACCATCATCTCCCAAACCATCCACAACCTCATCACCTCAGGTGACCTTCCACCCACAGCCTCCAACCTCATCGTTCCCCAACCCCGCACCGCCCGCTTCTATCTCCTTCCCAAAATCCACAAACCTGACTGCCCTGGTCGACCCATTGTCTCCGCCTGCTCCTGCCCCACTGAACTTATCTCCACCTATCTCGACTCCATTTTCTCCCCCTTGGTCCAGGAACTTCTTACCTACATCCGTGACACCACCCACGCCCTCCACCTCCTCCAGAACTTCCAATTGGACATCCAGTCCCTATACACCTGCATTCCCCATACAGGTGGCCTAAAGGCCCTCCACTTCTTCCTGTCCCGCAGGCCCGACCAGTCCCCCTCCACTGACACCCTCATCCGCTTAGCCGAACTCGTCCTCACCCTCAACAACTTCTCTTTCAATTCCTCCCACTTCCTACAGACAAAGGGAGTGGCCATGGGTACCCGCATGGGCCCAAGCTACGCCTGCCTCTTCGTAGGTTACATGGAACAATCCCTCTTCCGTACCTACACTGGCCCTAAACCCCACCTCTTCCTCCGTTACGTTGATGACTGCATCGGCGCCGCCTCGTGCTCCCACGAGGAGTTTGAACAGTTCATCCACTTCACCAACACCTTCTACCCCAACCTTAAGTTCACCTGGACCATCTCTAATACCTCTCTCTCCTTCCTGGACCTTTCTGTCTCCATCTCCGGCAAACACTTAGAAACCGATATCCATTTCAAGCCCACTAACTCCCACAGCTACCTTGAATACACCTCCTCCCACCCACCTTCCCCTATTCCCAATTCCTTCGCCTCCGCCGCATCTGCTCCCAGGATGAGGAATTCCACTCCCGTACATCTCAGATGTCCTCATTTTTCAAGGACCGCAACGTCCCCCCCTCAGTGGTTGAGAACGCCCTCGACCGTGTCTCCCGCTTTCCCCGCAACTCATCCCTCACACCCCCTACCCGCAAGAACAACCAAAACAGAATCCCCCTCATCCTCACGTACCACCCCACCAACCTCTGGATCCAACGCATCATCCTCCGACACTTCCGCCATCTGCAATCCGACCCCACCACCAAAGACATCTTTCCCTCCCCACCCTTATCTGCTTTCCGGAGGGAACACTCTCTCCGGGACTCCCTTGTCCGCTCCACACTCTCCTCCAGCCCCACCACACCCGGCGCTTTTCCCTGCAACCGCAGGAAGTGCTACACCTGCCCTCATACCTCCTCCCTCACCCCCATCCCAGGCCCCAAGAAGACTTTCCATATCAAGCAGATGTTCACCTGCATATCTGCTAATGTGGTATACTGCATCCGCTGTTCCCGTTGTGGCCTCCTCTACATCGGGGAAACCAAGCGGAGGCTTGGGGACCGCTTTGCAGAACACCTATGCTCAGTTTGCACTAAACAACTGCACCTCCGAGTTGCAAACCATTTCAACTCCCCCTCCCATTCCTCAGACGACATGTCCATCCTGGGCCTCCTGCAGTGCCACAATGATGCCACCCGAAGATTGCAGGAACAGCAACTCATATTCCGCAATGGGAACCCAGCAGCCCAATGGTATCAATGTGGACTTAACAAGTTTCAAAATCTTGCCTCCCCCTACATCATCCCAAAGCCAGCCCAGCTCATCCCCGCCTCCCTAACCTGTCCTTCCTCCCACCTATTCCCTCCTCCCACCCCAAGCCCCATCCCCATCTCCTACCTACTAACCTCATCCCACCCCCTTGACCTGTCTGTCCTCCCTGGACTGACCTATCTCGTCCCTACCTCCCCACCCACACTCACCTCTCCTGGTTCCATCCCCGCCTCTTTGACCTGTCTGTGTCCTCTCCACCTATCTTCTCCTCTATCCATCTTCTATCCGCCTCCCCCTCTCTCCCTATTTATTTCAGAACACCTTTCCCCTCCCCCATTTCTGAAGAAGGGTCTAGGTCCAAAACGTCAGCCTTCCTGCTCCTCTGACGCTGCTTGGCCTGCTGTGTTCATCCAGCTCTACACCTTGTTATCCCAGTATAACCCCTTCCTTGGTTGGACTATTTACATGCTATATCAAGAAACCCTCCTGAATAGTTCTTACAAATTCTGACTCATCCAAGGCCCTCGCATGAAATGACTCCCAGTTAATATAGGGGAAGTTAAAATCACCCACCACAACAACCCTGCTGTTTTTACATCTTTTCAAAATCTGTGTACATCTTCTCTCCTCTATCTCCCTCTGGCTGTTGGGAGGCCTGTAGTATACCCCCAGCATTGTGATTTCACCTTTCCTATTCCTGAGTCCTACCCATTTTGCCTTGCTGCATGAGTCCTCTACCGTATCCTCCCTCAGTACAGCTGTGAGATACTTCTTTTACCAGGAATGCAACTTCTCACCCCTTTTACATCCCCTTCTACCACATGTGAAATATCATAGTCCTGGGACATCCAGCTGCCAGTCCTGTCCCTCTTTCAGTCAAGTCTCCATAATTGTAATAATGTCATAGTTCCAAGTACTAACCAAAGCACTAAGCTCATCTACCTTGCCTATTATACTTCTCATACTGAAACCCATGCATTTCAGACCACCTCCCCTGCTCTCTTCAGTAGTGTTTCCCTGCCTGTTCTTGTTCTTAGTCATGTTTGTCTTGGTTTCTACCTCTCCCTTAATTTCTGCATCTACTGCCCTACACCTCTGGTTCTCATCTCTCTGCCACACTAGTTTAAACCCTCCCCAACCACGCTACCAAATATCCCTCTAAGGACATCAGTCCCAGTGTTACCCAGGTGTAACCTGTCCAGTTTGTACAGGTCCCATCACCTCCAAAATCAGTCTCAATGCCCCACAAATCTGAAACCCTCCCCCTCACACCATCCTTTCAGCCATGTGTTCATCCTATACATCCTGCTGTTTCTACTCTGACTAGCTCGTGGCACGGGTAGTAATCCTGAGATAACTACCTTTGAGGTATCAAGGTACTGGATACTGCAAAGGCTATGGGCCCTGACAACATTCCAGCAATAGGACTGAAGACTTGTGCTCCAGAGCTTGCCACTCCCCATAGCCAAGCTGTTCCAGTCCAGTTTCAACACTGACATCTATCCCACAATGTGGAAAATTGCCGAGATAAGTCCCCTACACAAAAAGCAAGACAAAATCAAACCCAACCAATTACCACCCAATCAGTCTACTCTCAATTATCAGTAAAGTGATGGAAGGTGTCACCAATAGCGCTATCAAGCAGCACCTGCACAGCAATAACCTGCTCAGTGACACCCAGTTTGGGTTCCGCCAGGGCCACTCAGCTCCTGACCTCATTACAGCCTTGGCTCACACATGGATAAAGAGAGCTGGAGTCACACTGGACATATAGGTAGATGGTACTCAGGGTACTGTCCTAGGCCCAATCATCTTCAGCTGCTTCATCAGTGACCTTCCCTCCATCATAAGGTCAGAAGTGGGATGTTCGCCGATGATTGCACAATGTTCAGCACCATTCATGACTCCCCTAATATTGAAGCAGTCCATGTTCAAATGCAATAAGATCTAGACAATATACTGTCTCTTGACATTCAATGGTGTTACCCTCACTGAATCCCCACTATCAATATCCTGGGGGTTACCATTGACCAGAAAATCAACTGGACTCACTACGTAATAAACACAATACTGCAGCAAGTAACTCACCTCCTGACTCCCCACAGCCAATCCACTACCTACAAGGCACAAGTCAGGAGTGTGATGGAATACTCCCCACGTGCTTGGATAAGTGCAGCCCCAACAACACTCAAGAAGCTTGACACCATCCAGGACAAAGCAGCCCACTTGATTGGCACCACATCCACAAGCATCCACTCCCTTCACTACCAATGCTCAGTAGCAGCAGTGTGTACTATCTACAAGATGCACTGCAGAAACTCACCAAAGACCCTCAGACAGCACCTTCCAAACCCATGACCACTTCCATCTAGAAAGACAAAGGCAGTAGACATATGGGAACACCACCACCTTCAAGTTCCCCTCCAAGCCACTCACCATCCTGACTTGGTACTATATCACCGTTCCTTCACTGTCACTGGGTCCCTCTGCCTTAGCCTCCAACACTGCACAGAAAATAGCCCCAGCCTATTCAGCCTCTCCTTGTCACTCAAACCCTCCAACCCTGGCAACATCCTTGTAAATTTTTTCTGAACCCTTTCAAGTTTCACAACACCTTTCCGATAGAAAGGAGATCAGAATTGAACACAGTATTCCAAAAGTGGTACAGCCGCAATATGACCTCCAAACTCTTATACTCAATGTGCTGACCAATAAAGGCAAGCATATCAAATGCCTTCTTCACTATCCTGCGACTCCACTTTCAAGGAACTATGAACCTGCATTCCAAGGTCTCTTTGTTCGGCAACACTCCCCAGGACCTTACCAATAAGTGTATAAGTCCTGCCCTGATTTGCCTTATCAAAATGTAGCACCTCACATTTAACTAGCTTTCATTTCCAGCTGGAGATTGCTTATTTGTGTCCATTGCTATGTATTTAGTAGGGTGTCCAGGATTTGGAGTGAAGCTTTCTTTACCTGGCTATATTTCAGTGTTTATTCTACCACCTTCAACTCAGGAGGGGCTAATACAAACACACATCACTCGATAATAGATGCTTGGAGATTTTAAAGAGTAAATACCTACTGTGAAACCGGAAAACAAAACACAGGAGTCACTAACCATCCTGAGATGTGATAATAATAGGAAAGTAATAGTTGTTTCTGTTGCCTTAAGATGCAATAAGAACCAGGCCAAAAACAAGATCAAACGGAAACCTTTACATGGAAATTTCTTACCTGCTGTAACCGTCCATCCCTGTGTCATAAAACTGACTTTCTTCATGTTTCGCCCCTGTCCTAGCCCTGCACCCAAATTTCCTTAGTTTTTTTTTCTCAGATCTCCCCTCATGTCCTCTTTCAGCTCATCTTGTCCAACTCTGCTCTTTCAACCTAATTCTCTGGACTGCCTTCCTGCACCAGCGCTAGCTGAGACTGGAAATGTTTTCCCTGCTTCGGCCACTGTCATCATCCTTCTCAAATCTCTCTCCACCTCCCTCTGCCGGAAAAAAAGCCGACTCTTTACCTTTCTGTGCTTGCAAGTGTCTGGTTATCTCCAAACTCCATTTCCCCTCTGGAGTCCTATCACCTATTGTTGCTGCCCAAATCCATGCTCTATCTTTCCTCTAACTCCACACTTTGCAGTCAGGTTTCCATTCTTTTCACAACACGAAGCAAAGTTTGTTTCCTTCTCTCTAATGCCGAAACTCCACTGTCCAGCTGAGCTGGACTGTCCTCTCTTGGTTCCTAGTGTTATGGACCAAACCAGATCCCCTCAAAACATATCAATGAGATAGCCTAGACCCTAACTTTTATCTTATTTAAAGGCAAGCATAACATGCTGTGGTCCGATGTGGTTTATTTGGTCAAACTACTAGGCTATAAGCAAAACACACTTGATTCTTACACTACAGTTAAAATACAAACAACAAAAAAGAAGATTTGGCATAACCTTAACTCTAATAAATTACTTAACAGAAATAATATATTATTTAACTACTACTCATCAATTGTTCCAAAATAGCAGCATCCTATAAACACACCCTTGGCAAAGGCAAATTCAGCAAAACAGATTTCCCTCACTTTCTATCTCCTTCAGTCCAGGAGAAAGGAAAAACTGAAAGAATGAACCTAGCAGCAGAAAGAGAGCTGTACCAAGCAGCTTCAGCACCAAAAACCCTAACTTCAACAACTGAAAGCAAAAACTAAAACCTTGGGTCTGTGTGAACCTGACTCCACCCACTCATGCTTCTTCTGTCTACTTTATTAAAAAACCCAAAGCCATTTACGCTGCTTTCCATGGAGCAGACATCTCATCACCAGGTTTACAACACCCCTCTCCAAGAGAAACAGGATAGAATAACTCCTTCTTAAAGGCACAACTTGTCACATTAGTCATTTGTGGTCAGACAATCTCCTACAATTGCTTCTCTTCTCATTTGTGCACCATTATGTCTGGAGTTCCTGAAGGATTTACCTTGTCATGCACCACCTTCTCATCTATAGGTTGCCCTTCCAGCAAACCCATCCAAGGAGATGATGTCAGTTTGCTGATAACATTCAGATTGACCTTTCCACAGCCTTCTGTGACCCCTCCATCACTTCCATGTCGTCAGACCATTCCAGCCTTTACAGAGATGGAGGCATGGTGGTAATGTTACTGGACTGATAGACCAGAGGCCCAGGCTAATGTTCTGGGCACTGGTGTTCAAATCCCACCATCGCAACTGGTAGAACTGTAATTTTATTAATAAATCTGAAATTTGAAAGCTAGTCCAATGGTGACTGTGGAGCAATCACTGATTGTAATAAATATCCATTTGGTTCGCTAACATCCATTGGGACATCTACTGTCCTTACCTGGTCTGACCTAAATGTGACTCCAGATCCATAGCAATGTGCTCGACTCTTAACTGTCCTCTGAAATGGCCTGGCAAGTCACTCAGTTCAAGGGCAATTATGAATGGGTGACAAATGCCAGTCTTGCCAATAACACCCACATCCCTTGAGAAAAAAAAAGAAAAAAAATGCCACTAAGTGATGGAAAATCTTCTAATCAAACGCAATGGAGACCAAACCCATTATTCAAGGCCCTTTTTAAGTCATTTGTGGGATATGGGTATCACTGACTAGGTCAGAGTTTATTGCCCAGCTCTAACTTTCCTGAGGACACTGCTGTGGGTATGGAGTCACCTGGTAAGGACAGCAGCACAAGGAGATTAGTGAACCAGATGGGTATTTACAACAATTGACAGTGGTTTCATGCAGACCAGCTTTTTAATTTCAGATTTTTAAAAATTGTATTCAAATTTCATTATCTGCCCTGAAAGGTTCTGAACCCACGTTCTACAGAATGATAGCCTCAGGTTCTGTATTACTAGGCGAGTGGCATTACCACTACACTAATGCCTCCCTAGTCACTGTTTCTGTCCTTGTCACTAATTTCCATGCCGTTCCCTGGACACTGTCATATATTGACCCAGATTGTTACAGTGCTGTTTGACAGTGAGCTGAGCTTCTAACCCTTATTCTTTCCATTATAACCAACAAAAGGTCCGAACCTTTGTAAACTACAGCTCATCCACAAAACTGCTTTATGAGTGCAAACTCACACCAACTCCCATTTTTTCATTACCTCCATGCGCCCTGACCTACACTGCATTCTGATCTTCAACAGACTGATTTAAAAATGTTAATTTTGATATAGAAATGTACTCATGGCTTCCCCCCTCTTCCAAGTCACCTATCTCCTTAACTTCTCCAACATACAGTGTACATGCACTGCAGAAATTGGCCAAGATTCCTTCAATAGCATCTTTCAAACCCATAACCACTACCACATCAAGCTTGCTCAGCCATTCAACATTAACATGCTGATCTTCTTTATCAGCACTATACTCTTACTCTCTCCCCATACCCCTTAATATCTTTAGCTTATATAAATCTATTGCTTTCTTAAATATATTCATTGACTTTGCCTCCGCAGCCTTCTTGGTAGGGAATTCCACAGGTTCACCACCCTCTGGGTGAAGAAATTTTTCCCTCGTATCAAGGCTACTGGCTTTCCTGAGAACATGACCTCTTCTTCCAGACTCCCTGACCAGGGGAAACATCATCCCTGCATCCAGTCTGTCCAGCTCTGTCAGAATTCTGTATGTTTCAATGAGATCCTCCCTCATTCTTCTGAACTTTAGGGAATACAGACTCAGTGAACCCAGTCTCTCCTGTAATGAGCAACCTGGCATCCCAGCAATTCGTCTGGTGAACTTAAGGGTTAATATAGTTGGCAGGCTGCAACTAGTGGAATGCAACAAGTCTCAGTGCTGGGGCCTCAACTATGTACAATACACATTAATAACTTAGACGAAGAGACAAAGTGTCAATGTTTGCTGACAATACAAAGTTAGTGCAAATGTTAAGCTGTGAGGAGAACACAGAGGCTGTAAACAGATATAGATAGGTTACGTGAGTGGGCAACAATATGGCAGAATGGAAAGGCGGAGTCATTTTTTAAAATGTATGAGCCTTGTAAATGTTGACATTCGGAGAAATTTCAATGTACTCGTGGTAGGAACGCTGAAGGTCAGCATGTTGGTACAGCAAACAATTAGGGAAGCAGTTTAGCACCATTGGCCTGTTATTGCAAGGGGATTGATGTACAGGAATAATGAGGTCTTGTATAGGGCTTTGATGAGACTGCGTCTGGAATACTGTATTTAATTTTGGTCTCCATGTTTGAAGGAGGATAAACTTGCATTGGAGACAATAAAGAGAAGGGTCACTGGATTGATCTCTGCAACAATGAAAGGCTGAGTAAATTGTAATTATTTTCTCCGGAGTTTAGATGAGTTAGAGGTATCTCACTGAAATGTACAAGATTCTGAAGGGACTTGCAGAGTAAACAGAGAGGTTGTTTCCCTTGATTCTAAAACATGGAGCACAATCTCAGGATAAGGGGTCAATTATTTAAGACAGATGAGGAGAAATTCCTTCAGTGAAAGGACTATGAATCTTTGGGAACAAAAACAGGAATTGCTGGAAAAGCTCAGTAGGTCTGGCAGCATCTGTGGAGAAAAACCAGAGTTAACATTTCGGATCGAGTGACCCTTCCACAGAACGCCGGTCACTCAACCTGAAATGTTAACTCTGATTTCTTTCCACAGATCCTACCACACCTGCTGGGCTTTTCTAGCAATTTCTATTTTTGTTTCTGGTTTCCAGCATCTGCAGTTCTTTCGGTTTGTTTTGTGAATCTTTGGCATTCTCCAATCCAGTGTGTTGTGAATGTTCCATCATTTCACACATTTAAGGTTGGGATAGACAAGAGTTATTCTCTCAGGGAGTCAAGGGGTATGGGAGTGGGCAGTAAAGTAGTACTGAAGCCAAACATCAACAATGATCGTATCGAGTAGCAGAGCAAGCTTAGCAGGCTGAATGCTCTTCTCCTATTGCTATTTCTTGCTTTCAAAGCTGGGAAGCTGCAGATTCTAAGCAAAGCATTCAAACAAGTCTCCTCTGAAATGAAGAGATAGTAGGAACTGCAGATGCTGGAGAATCTGAGATAACAAGGTGTAGAGCTGGATAAACACAGCAGGCCAAGCAGCATCAGAGGAGCAGGAAGGCTAACATTTCGGGCCTAGACCCTTTTTCAGAAATGGGGGAGGGGAAGGGGCTCTGAAATAAATAGAGGGGGGGGACGGTGATAGAAGGTGAATAATGGAGCAGATAGGTGGAGAAAAGACGGACAGGTCAAGGAGGCGGGGATGAAGCCAGTAAAGGTGAGTGTAGGTAGGGAGTTGGGGTGGGGGTCAGTGAGGAGGGAGGGGCGGGAGGGGGGGTGGGAGGACGGACAGTCAAGGAGGCGGGGATGAAGCTAGTAGATGAGTGTAGGTAGGAAGTGGGGGTGGGGGTTGGTCAGTGAGGTAGGAGGAGCGGATAGGTGGGAGAGAAGTCGGACAGGTCAAGGAAGGATACACTCCCCACTAGCCCCACCACCCCTGGCACTTTTCTCTGCAACCGCAGGAGGTGCTACACCTGCCCCTACACCTCCCCCCTCACCCCCATCCCAGGCCCCAAGAAAACCTTCCACATTAAACAGATGTTCATCTGCACATCCGCTAATGTGGTATATTGTATCCGCTGTTCCTGGTGGCCTCCTCTACATCGGGGAAACCAAGCGGAGGCTCGGAGACCGTACTGTGGAGCACCTACGCTCAGTTCGTGACAAACGACAACACCTCCCAGTCGCGAACCACTTCAACTCCCCTCCCACTCCCTGGATGACATGTCCATCCTGGCCTCCTCCAGTGTCACAATGACGCCATCCGAAAGCTGGAGGAACAGCACCTCATATCTCACCTTGGAATCCTACAACCCAATGGTCTTAATGTGGATTTTACGAGCTTCAAAATCTCCCCACCCCCGACCTCATCCTAAAATCAGCGCCCCCTCTCGTCCCCACCTCCTTGACCTGTCCGTCTTCTCTCCCACCTATCCGCTCCTCCTACCTCAATGACCAACCCCCACCCCTACTTCCTACCTACACTCATCTACTAGCTTCATCCCTGCCTCCTTGACCTGTCCGTCCTCTCTCCCACCTACCCGCCCCTCCAACCTCACTGACCAACCCCCATCCCAACTCCCTACCTACACTCACCTTTACTGGCTTCATCCCCGCCTCCTTGACCTGTCCGTCTTCTCTCCACCTACCTACTCCACTATCCACCTCCTACCACCGCCTCCCCCTCTCTCTATTTATTTCAGAGCTCCCTTCCCTCCCGCCATTTCTGAAGAAGGGTCCAGACCTGAAACGTCAGCTTTCCTGCTCCTCTGATGCTGCCTGGCCCGCTGTGTTCATCCAGCTCCACACCTTGTTATCTCCTCAGAAATGAAGTTGGGTCTCTGATCTGTCACAGGTAGTGAAAGCTCAGAGTAACAAAGAAAGAGTCATAGGTCATACAGCATAGAAACAGACTCTTCGGCCCATCATGCTTATGCCAACCAACAAACACCAACTACACTAATGCCATTTACCTGCACTTGGTCCATAGCCGACTATACCCTGCATTTTAAGTGCTCTTCAAGGTGCTTCTTAAATGTTGCAAGAGTATCTTTCTCCACCATCCTCTCAGGCAGCATGTTCCACATTTCTACCATCATCTGGGTGAATTTCTTTTTCTCAGATTTCCACTAAACCACTTACTCCCCACCTTTAACTTATGCTCTCTAATCTTAGATGTGTCTGCCATGGGGATGGGGAAGAGATTCTCACAATCTACTCTGTCTATACCTTTCATAATTTTGTATATCTCCCCTCAGCCTCCAGCCTAGCAAGTATCTCCACATAGCACCCTTCTCATCCCATGCAACATTCTGCGGAATATCTTCTGCATTCTTTCCAGTGCAATCACATCCTTCTGATGGTGTGGTGACCAGAACTGCACGCAGGTCCCTTTGGTCCTCAGTACTCCCTGGGGACCTACCATTCATTGTCTATGTCCTTCCCTTATTAGACCTCCCCAAATGCATCACCTCACACTTATCAGGATTAAATTCCATCCGCCATTGCTCTGCCTAATTTGCCAGCTGATCAATATCAGACTGTAGCCTGAGACTATCCTCTTCACTGTCAGTAACACCACCAATTTTCATGTCATCTGCAAACTTACTAACTTTGCCTCTACATTTACATAATATACATAACCACATTAACTGCACTACCCTCATCAATATATGCAGTTACCTTTTCAAAACTGTCAATTGAAGTAGTCAAAAAGGATCTCCCTCTAACAAATCCGTGCCATCCCTGATCAATCCCTGCCTTTCCAAGTATTGATTAATCATGTCCTTCGAATTATTTCCCGATTACTAATATCAGAATAATTGGTCTGCAATTACCTGGCCTATCCCTGCTGCCCTTCTTGAACAAAGGAACTACATTAACCATCTTCAAGTCATCTGGCACTTCACCTTTGGTTGATACAGTATTAAATATTTCCACCAGGGCCCCAGCAATTTCCTCCCTTGCCTCCCATGGCAGCTTAGGATACATCTCATCAGGCCCTGGGGAGTTATGTACCTTTATGTCCGCTAAACATCTAATACCTCCTCCCTATTAATCTTAAACATGCTCCAGAATCTCACCATCCCAACTGAAATCCCCAGTTACAATGTCTTTCTTTTTTGTGAATACATATGAGAAATATTCATCTAAGCCCTCACCTAAGTCCACTGGCTCCACGTACAGGTTGTCCCTTTAGTCTCAAATAGGCCCCACTCTTTCCCTGGTAATACTCTTACTCTTAATACACTTATAAAACATCTTGGAGTTTTTCTTGATTCTATCTGCCAAAGATATTTCATGGCTACTGTTTGCTCTTCTAATTTATTTTTTTAAGTAGCCCTTACACTCTCTATACTTTTAAACGGCCTCCCCTGTTTTTAATAGTGTGGTGCTGGAGGAACACAGCAGGCCAGGCAGCACCAGAGGAGCAGGAAAGCTGACGTTTCGGGTCGGGACCCTTCTTCAGAAAATGAATATCCTGACCCAAAACGTCAGCTTTCCTGTTCCTCTGATGTTGCCTGGCTTGCTGAGTTCCTCCAGCTCCACACTGTGTTATCTCTGACTCCAGCGTCGGCAGTTCTTACTATCTCCCCTGTTTTTAATGTGCTTACCTGACCTTTGCTTCCACCTTTTTCTTCATCAAACTCTCCATACCCCTTGACATTCCTTGACATGTTGATGTTGCCCTTCACTTCAAGAGAAACACACTGGCCCTGAATTCTCACTCTACTACTTTTAAAAGACTCTCATTTTCTAAATTTACACTTACCTGCAAGTATCTACTCCCAGTAAGTTTGCCAGATCCTGTCTAATGATATTGAAATTGGCCTTCCCCCAATTTAGACATTTACTGTTGGCTAGATATCTAGGTAGAATTTATGCTGCTATAAATTAATTGTTAAAGTACTTTCAAAAAACTCTGTGCCAGGATTCAAGTGACTGACAGCCACTTTGTGAAAACATTAGCATAGAACATAGAACATAGAACATTACAGCGCAGTACAGGCCCTTCGGCCCTCGATGTTGCGCCGACCTGTGAAAACCAATCTGAAGCCCATCTAACCTAAACTATTCCATTATCATCCATATGTTTATCCAATGACCATTTAAATGCCCTTAAAGTGGGCGAGTCTACTATTTTTGCAGGCAGGGCATTCCACGCCCTTACTACGCTCTGAGTAAAGAACCTACCTCTGACATCTGTCCTATATCTATCACCCCTCAATTTAAAGCTATGTCCCCTCGTGCTAGCCATCACCATCCAAGGAAAAAGGCTCCCACTGTCCATCCTATCTAATCCTCTGATGATCTTGTATGTCTCTATCAAGTCACCTCTTAACCTTCTTCTCTCTAACGAAAACAGCCTCAAAACCCTCAGCCTTTCCTCATAAGACCTTCCCTCCATACCAGGCAACATCCTGGTAAATCTCCTCTGCACCCTTTCCAATGCTTCCACATCCTTCCTATAATGCGGTGACCAGAACTGTACGCAATACTCCAAGTGTGGCCGCACCAGAGTTTTGTACAGCTGCAACATGACCTCATGGCTCCGAAACTCAATCCCTCTACCAATAAAACCTAACATACTGTACGCCTTCTTAACAACACTATCAACCTGGGTGGCAACTTTCAGTGATCTATGCACATGGACACCGAGATCTTTCTGCTCATCCACACTACCAAGAATCTACCATTAGCCCAGTACTCTGCATTCCTGTTACTCCTTCCAAAGTGAATCACCTCACACTTGTCCGCATTAAACTCCATTTGCCACCTCTCAGCCCAGCTCTGCAGCTTATCGATGTCCCTCTGTAACCTACAACATCCTTCTGCACTATCCACAACTCCACCGACTTTGGTGTCATCCGCAAATTTACTAACCCATCCTTCTACGCCCTCATCCAGGTCATTTATAAAAATGACAAACAGCAGTGGCCCCAAAACAGATCCTTGCGGTACACCACTAGTAACTGAACTCCAGGATGAACATTTCCCATCAACCACCACCCTCTGTCTTCTTACAGCTAGCCAATTTCTGATCCAAACCGCTAAATCACCCTCAATCCCATGCCTCCGTATTTTCTGCAATAGCCCACCATGGGGAACCTTATCAAACGCTTTACTGAAATCCAAATACACCACATCAACCGCTTTACCCTCATCCACCTGTTTGGTCACCTTCTCAAAGAACTCAATAAGGTTTGTGAGGCACGACCTACCCTTCACAAAACCGTGTTGACTATCCCTAATCAAATTATTCCTTTCTAGATGATTATAAATCCTATCTCTTATAATCCTTTCCAACACTTTACCCACAACCGAAGTAAGGCTCACTGGTCTATAATTACCAGGGTTGTCTCTACTCCCCTTCTTGAACAAGGGGACAACATTTGCTAGT
>NC_063333.1:13261085-13275587 GCF_021869965.1 Rhincodon typus
TAGAAGATGGATAGAGGAGAGGATAGGTGGAGAGGAAACAAACAGGTCGAAGAGGCGGGGATGGGGCCAGTAAAGGTGAGTGTAGGTGGGGAGTTAGGGAGGGGATAGGTCAGTCCAGGGAGGACGGACAGGTCAAGGGGGCGGGATGAGGTTAGTCGGTCGGAGATGGGGGTGCGGCTTGAGGTGGGAGGAGGGGATAGGTGGGAGGAAGAACAGGTTAGGGAGGCAGGGACGAGCTGGACTGGTTTTCGGATGCAGTAGCGGGAGGGGAGATTTTGAAGCTTGTGAAATCCACATTGATACCATTGGGCTGCAGGGTTCCCAAGCGGAATATGAGTTGCTGTTCCTGCAACCTTCGGGTGGCATCGTTGTGGCACTGCAGGAGGCCCAGGATGGACATGTCATCTGAGGAATAGGAGGGGGAATTGAAATGGTTCGCGACTGGGAGGTGCAGTTGTTTATTGCAAACCAAGCATAGGTGTTCTGCAAAGCGGTCCCCGAGCCTCCGCTTGGTTTCCCCGATGTAGAGGAAGCCACACCGGGTACAGCGGATGCAGTATACCACATTGGCAGATGTGCAGGTGAACATCTGCTTGATGTGGAAAGTCTTCTTGGGGCCTGGGATGGGGGTGAGGGAGGAGGTATGGGGGCAGGTGTAGCACTTCCTGCGGTTGCAGGGAAAAGTGCCGGGTGTGGTGGGGCTGGAGGGGAGTGTGGAGCGGACAAGGGAATCACGGAGAGAGTGTTCCCTCCGGAAAGCAGATAAGGGTGGGGAGGGAAAGATGTCTTTGGTGGTGGGGTCGGATTGCAGATGGCGGAAGTGTCGGAGGATGATGCGTTGGATCCGGAGGTTGGTGGGGTGGTACGTGAGGACGAGGGGGATTCTTTTTTGGTTCTTATTGCGTGGACGGGGTGTGAGGGATGAGTTGCGGATTTCACAAGCTTCAAAATCTCCCCTCCCCCTACCGCATCCCAAAACCAGTCCAGCTCGTCCCCACCTCCCTAACCTGTTCTTCCTCCCACCTATCCCCTCCTCCCACCTCAAGCTACACCCCCATCTCCGACCAACTAACCTCATCCCGCCCCCTTGACCTGTCCGTCCTCCCTGGACTGACCTATCCCCTCCCTAACTCCCCACCTACACTCACCTTTACTGGCTCCATCCCTGCCTCTTTGATCTGTCTGTCTCCTCTCCACCTATCCTCTCCTCTATCCATCTTCTATCCGCCTCCCACTCTCTCCCTATTTATTTCAGAACCCCCTTCCCCTCCCCATTTTCTGATGAAGGGTCTAGGCCCGAAACGTCAGCCTTTCTGCTCCTGTGATGCTGCTTGGCCTGTCGTAAGAACCCATCTGATTTGCTAATGTCCTTTAGAAAAGGAAAATCTGTCCTTACCTGGTCTGGCCTACATGTGACTCCAGACCTTCAGTAATGTGGTTGACTCTTAACTGCCAGTGAGGCCGACATCCCATGAACAAACTAAAAAGAATACTACTCCTGTTCCTTTTTCTTAAATTCTCATGCAACTGTCAGCTACTAGTGTTTATGTGCATGTTGTGTGTGTGTGACCAGGTAATTCCACTCACCTTTGCAGTAACTGATAAGTGAATGAGTGAGTCTTCCCTGGATACTATGCTATCGCCATGACATCCACAAAAACATGCATCGTCTATTTGACAGAATTGGATGACCTACAGGCTGTGACAGGGCCACCTCCTTAATCCATTAGGTGCCCAGTAAATTGCTGAGTCTCAAAGACTACTGTTACATTTTCTTTTCCTGTTGGCTGATAAATTTTCACTACTGCATTTATCTATTGAAAGGCTTAAAATGAGACTCAAGGCTGTTAAAGGGGCAGAAATGGCTTTCAGAAGGTTGATGCGCTCTTCCTGTCAGATGTGGGAGACGAGGCAGAATTTGAAGGTTCCTGGAGACCATGCCTGCAGGAAGCATGTTTGGATGCAAATTCTATTGGACTGCGTGGATTAGTTGGAGTGGCAGCTACAGGCAATGAGAAGTTTACAAGAACAAGGGACTGTGATGGATGGCAGTTTCAGGAAGGCAGAAAAACTGCAGGTACAGTCAGGTAGATGGTTGACCACTAGGAATGCTGGGAGAGGTAGCCAGATAGAGCAGGAGTCTTCTGTGGCTATCCCCATCTCAAACAGGTATGCTGTTTTGGATGCTGTGGGGTGGGGGGAAATTACCTCTCAGATGAGGATAGCATTGACAACCAGGTTTCTGGTACCAAGACTAGCTCCACTGTAATGAGGGGTATGTCAGATTCCAAGCAATCGATTGTAATAGGGGACTTTCGAGTCTGGGGCACAGACAGAAGTTCTGCAGCTGTCAGCAAGACATCAGGATGGTGTGTTGCCTTCCTGGTGCCAGGGTCAAGGATGTCAGGGAGAGGGTGCAGAATGTGCTGAAAGGGGAGAGAGACCAGCAGAAGATCTTTGTACACTTTGGTACCAATGACATAGGTAAGGAAAGGATGAGGTTCTGCAGAGACAATATTGGAAACTAGACAGGAGGTAGAAAAGTAGGTCCTCAAGGGAAGTAATAGCTGGACTACCACCAGTGAAACGTGCTAGTGAGGGTAGGAATAGGAGGATAGAGCAGATGAATGCACGGCTGAGGAACTGGTGCAGGGGTCAAGGATTCACATTTTTGGATCATTGGGATATCTTCAGGACTAGAAATGACATGTTACAGGGGTCAGATCACTCCTGAATTGGAAGGGGACCAATTTCGTTGTTAGTGCTACTCGGGAGCCTTTAGACAAGAAAGGGGATGGGGGGGAAGAGAGAGAGAGAACCAAAATGTTAGTGAGGAAGGAGAAAAGGCTGAGCCTGGTACAGTAGATATGGGGAACAAGTTAAATTGTCTTGGCAGACAAGGGCTTGGCAGAGAATGAGGTAAGACTGAGAAATTAAACAGCATTTATTTCAATGCAAGCAGCCTGACTAGTAAGGTAAATAAATTTAGGGCATGATTGGGAACATGGGACTGGGATATCATAGTGATTACAGAAAAGAAGCTCGGCGGGGGACAGGACTGGAAGCTTAATTTTTCCGGGGTATAGGAAGGGTTTAGAGGGAATTTTTTCTGAAGAAGGGTCTCGACCCGAAACGTCAGCTTTCCTGCTCCTCTGATGCTGCTTGGCCTGCTGTGTTCATCCAGCTCTACACCGTGTTATCTCAGATTCTCCAGCATCGGCAGTTCCTACTATCTCTGTAAGAGTTTAGAGGGATATGGGCCAAATGTTGGCAAAAGGGATTAGATTAATTTGGGATATATGGTCAGAATAGACGAGTTGGACTGAAGGGTCTGTTTCCGTGCTGTACATCTCTATGGCTCAATGACTCTAAGTGAAGTTAGAGGTTATGTTTGGTAACAACTTTTTATGATTTTGCTGATGAAACCTGGCTTCATAATATCGCCAATATTTGATGAAGAGTCATCTTGACTTGAAACGTTTGCTTTCTCTCCATGGACTCTGCCTGACCCACTATGATTTCCAGCATTTTTCGTTTTCAGTACAAATTCCAGCATCTGCAGTAACATGTTCTTTCATAATATCCATGTTTCAAGATAAACACAGGTATCCTGGATCTCAATCAAGCCTAAAATCTGTGCTGAAATCCTAGGAAACTTACCAAGCCACAGTGAAAAAAAGCTATTCGGCCCATCATACCTGTGCCTGTCAAAAACAATCACTTAACTATTCTAGTCCCATTTCCCAGCACTTGGCCCAAAGCCTTTTACGCTTTGGCATCACAAATGCACTTTTAAATACTTCTTGGATGTTATGAGGGTTTCTGCTACTAGCTATCAAACTTTCAAGGAACCACTGGCTACCTCATCCACACAAAGTGCAATGGCCTGAAATTTGCAGAATGGGTCACCTTGTGACATGTCTAACTAGTTAAAACCTTTGTCTGCAGCCTACAGCCCACATGCTATTGTCCTGGGAGTTGCTGAGTGACAGCTGACACCAATATGGTAAGTGCATCTGGAACCTTGGTAAATGATAGTAAATGACAGTACATCTCCCTCATAATTACATTTACGAGCTGAAGAACGACTGAGAAAAACAACGAATTGGAGGCAAATCAGATATGGAATGACATGTAACAAGACAAAGATTAAGGGATATAAAAAAGAGATGGAAAGTTAACAAAAATAATTAAAATTAACATCTTTTAAATTCACTACCTGACTAAATTAGACATCATATTATTTATTACACATACCAGGTTAAGAGAATTTGACTATCCATAAAAGTGGGTATTTTGAAATGGTGTAGTTCCAGGGTCTGGTTTAGTTTCATGCTTTGTATTGCTGAGTATTCTTCTGCTCAGTATTTTTTTCCTGGTTTTCTTCTGCTGCGTCCTGATTCTATCTGTCTCAGAAAGAGGAACGTCCACCTTTTGCTCCTGTTGCGGAGCAGGATTGTTATCCTAGTCTTCAGAGGGTTTCTCATCCTCGGGCTTTCCTTGGCTTCTCTCCATCAGGCACATGTTGGCGAGTCGAGGTGAGAGAAACCCATGACCACTGGAGAACGTGCTGTTGTTCCACCGGGTCTGTAAAGGCATCTGCAGCATAGCCTCAGGTCGACCAGAGTCTTGGGATTGAACTTCTGTTTGCACTTCAACACTTTGAACAGAATACATCCTGGACCTAACAGAGTCTTGGATGGAAGCACCTATTTTCAGGTTAACCTGGATACTAAACTCTTTGGTATTTGCTTCAGGGTCTTCATTACACTCAGGATCTTCATTGATTGGACTTTTATAAATCTTGCATTTTATCTTACATCAGACCATTAAATTAACTTGCCCTGCGGAAGTTCGAACTCTTGAATTCTCCAAGTTGCCATTCCCTTGCAGCTTTAAGTGACAAATCACCATGCATTTAAATTGAACTGCTTGTTAGAAGTATAGAACAGTTCCACACAGAAGGAAGACATTACATCCATTAAGTCTGTGCCAGTTGTTTCCAAGAACAGCTAATCTCATTGGCCATATCCTGAAATGTATTCTTCTTTAAATTTCCATCCATTTCCCTTTTGAAAGTTACAATTTAATCTGTTTCCACCACTTTATCAGCTAGTTCAATCGAAATCCTAGTTTTTCTTTATGTCCCCTGTGTCTCCCATTTTGAAAATCACCTTAAATCTGTGGCCTCTGGTTAATGACCTCAATCTTGTCCTTATTAACTCTTTACTCATTCCAGCAAAGCCCTTCAGGATTTCAACACATCCACCAGAACTCAATCTTGACTGTGCGGAGGAGAGCAACCCCAACTTCCCCAGTGTATCCATACAACTTGCTGAGTTCTCAATACTCTGCAAGAGGAATCATGTAAAGAGATTAGAGCAAAATATATCCATGAAAATGCACTTCCCAACTGGGCAGGAAATGGCAACGGACCCAGGTCACCCACCTATCCCATTGGCCAATACACATTCCACGTTACCAGGACTAAGAATGGAAAATTGTATCTGTATATTTTGACTTGGCTGGCTTACAATAGACATGTGATCTCTACCTGTGCTGTAAAGTGTTTTCACTTTGGCTTGTGGCAGTCATTAAACACCAACTTTAAACAAGTCTGGTGCTCCTTTTTGGGAAAAGACAGGCTGAGACAGATGGAGCATTTTATGATTCTGTGAGGGTTTAGTCAATAGTCTGCAAGTTCAGATTTGGGGGTGATAATTGCACAGTGAACTCACTCACAACAAACACCACCAAAGCAGACTAACAGGTCTTTATTGAAGTTGCAAACTGACTGTTGCCTTTTCTTTATTAAGGCAGTACTTCACAACTTTTAGATTTATCTGTTCACAAATCCAGTGGAAGTCTTAAATTGTACCAGTTTCTTAATAGCTATGCTGGGTCTCAATGCAAACATATGACATAATGTTGCCACCATTGAGGAAGTTTCTGAGCATGTAGTTTAATCTCTAGAAATGTTCTTTATGGGCTAATCTCCAGAAATATATCTGATGTTAAGTTGATACTTAAAATATTTGATTAAGACTGGAAAACTGAGTAAATATTACATGTCTGAATTATATTTAGCAAAACCTTAATAACATGTCAAAACATTTTCATGTGTTACAAATCATTCCCTTCAGCATACTGGCAGCAGGTAGAGGTTATGGTTTATGCCAAGGTATTGGGTAATAAGCAAACAGTAAAAAAATGATTAAATAGTGGACAGCTGCCTGTACTACATCAAGGTATTAAGGAAGTACTATTGAGGTTCTTTTGTTCGTCTTAATTTCCTGGCAAGTGAAAGACAGATGCTCAGATTTCCATAAAACACTCACAACTCTTGGGTTCAAAGGAAGGGGTTCTAAGGAAGGGTCACCGGTCCTGAAACGTTAACTCTGATTTTTTTTCTTCACAGGTGCTGCCAGACCTGCTGAGCTTTTCCAGCAACTTCTGTTTTTGTTCTTGGGTTCAAATGTGGCTCCTACCATTCTGTGACATGTTTGCTACAGGCATGATCAAGTGTTCTCTATCTCTCTGAAGATGTCGTCTCTTAGATGAGATGTTAAACTGAGGCACGTCTGCCCTCTTGGATGGATATATTAAAAAGAATCCTAAGGCACTATTGAAAGAAGGGCAGGGGAGTTATCTCTGGTATCCCGGCTAATAGTAATCCTTCAATCATCATTACTAACTCAGCCTCTCTGCTCCTATGATGCTGCTTGGCCTGCTGTGTTCATCCAGCCCTGCACCTTGTTGTCTCAGACTGTCTGGGCATTGTTATAGAGCTGTTCATCAGATCTTGTTATGTGCAGATTTGGCTTGTGTCTTTCTGACACAACAAGGGTATTTGCATTTCAAAAATACTTCAATACTTTGATGTCCTCAGACAGTGAAAGATGCTAGAGAAATGCAAGATTGTTTCTCATTTCCAAGCATCATGTGGTCACCTTATTCTCCCTACCGAAATCTACTAGTTTTGTAAAAATAAGCTCATTTGCAAATTATACACCCATTCAGCAAATTCTATGAACACTTAGATTTATAAGTTACAAAAAGACTGGAAATAGAAAAATTGGCCGTTTGATGATCAAAAGTTATCTAATTGAGCAGCAATATGTCTGTTCATTGCACACTTACTGTGGGAAAGGCAGTGTATCAAGTGGAATTGGATAAGTGTGTCAAAAGGATTGTTATTTTGGGTGATAATTATTCACCTTATGTAACAAAATCATCAATCTCTTATTATAAATAGATCCACAGCTTTGTAACACGATAAAAAGCTTTCTTCAAAGACCTTACATTTTAATTCTTTTCCCCATTGTAGTTCATCTTTTATGGTACAGTGAAATAGAAAGAAAATTGACTCTCTCTTTATGTGACTTTACTTCTCTCCCAATAATACTTTAACTTGCCCATTTTTTCTCACTTTCCCTCTTTGTAGTCCCCATACTAATATGTTGCTAATGCTCTTTCTCCTGGTGTATCTCCCTCTCTTTCTCCTTCTTTCTCTTCCGTACGTATCCTGTTTGCTTTGCACATGTTTATTGATCTGTATTTTGAAAGCTCAGGGCAGACCAGAAGACAGAACATTGACTGTAGGATGCATCTTGACACAAAGCAGTTAGTTCTTCAATCACCATCATGGTTGACGTTCACAACAGAAGTTGATAACTGTTTGTCAGCCCACTATCATTTAGGTGAGAAGGGGAGGTTGTGATTTATGCAAGGGGTGTGGACTCAAGACGAGTTAATTATCACTCTTGAGTAGTCTTTTGAACAGCTGACCCAGTAACATTGCTATCACTCCACTGTAAATGCACTGTATATTTTCATGATTTCTTTAATATGCTGAAAAAAACTGTCAAATAGAGAAACAATGACATTGTAATGTGGTTGAACATTAAAATAGAGTTGCTACTCCTAAATAAAAACCGAAAGAACTGTGGATGCTGTAAATCAGAAACAAAAACAGACGTTGCTGGAAAAGCTCAGCAGGTCTGGCAGCATCTGTGAAGGAAAAAACAGAGTTAACGTTTCGGGTCCGGCGACCCTTCCTCAGAACTGATGGTGGCTGGGAAAATGTCAGTTTTTTGCAGAAAAAAGGGAGGGGGATGGGGTAGGGAGAAAGGGATAGGATAGAGCCTAAAGAAATCCCCCAGCCACTGACATTTTCCCAGTCACCATCAGTTCTGAGGAAGGGTCATCGGACCCGAAACGTTAACTCTGTTTTTTCCTTCACAGATGCTGCCAGACCTGCTGAGCTTTTCCAGCAACTTTGTTTTTGTTTGTGAGTTACTACTCTTGTTGTACATAGGCTAATCCCAGCCCAGGGCAGTAGACTTCTACTTTATTTTTGTTTTATATTTTCTAATCAACCTGTTCTGAGATGTTAATACACAAAGTGACCTTGGAGTGCAGGTTCATAGTTCCTTGAAAGTGGACTCACAGGTAGATGGGATGCTGAAGAAGATGTTGGGTACACTTGCCTTTATTGGTCAGTGCACTGAGTATAGGAGTTGGGAGGTCATGTTGCAGCTGTACAGGACATTGGTTAGGCCACTTCTGGAATACTGTGTGCGATTCTGGTCTTCCTGCTATAGGAAAGATTTTGTGAAACTTGAAAGGGTTCAGAAAATATTTTGCAAGGATGTTGCCAGGATTGGAGGGTTTCAGCTATAAGGAGAGGCTGAATAGGCTGGGGCTATTTTCCCTGGAGTGTCGGAGGTTGAAGGGTGACCTTATAGAGGTTTATAAAATCATGGGGGGCATGGATAGGGTAAATAGTAAAGGTTTTTTCCCCAGGTGGTGAGTGCAAAACTAGAGTGCATAGGTTTAAGGTGAGATGGGAAAGATTTCAAAGGGACCTAAGGGGCAACTTTTTCATGCAGTAGGTGGTGTGTGTATGGAATGAGCTGCCAGAGAAAGTGGTGGAGACTGGTACAATTACAACATTTAAAAGGCACCTGGAGGGTTTATGAATAGGAAGGGTTTAGAGGGATATGGGCCAAATGCTGGCAAATGGGACTGGATTAATTTAGGATATCTGGTCAGCATGGATGAGTTGGACTGAAGGATCTGTTTCCTCGCTGTACATTTCTATGATTCTGTGACCTCTGGAGCAGTTAGGACTTGAACCCAGGTCTCCTGGGTTTGGGTCTGTCTTATTGTTGGTTAATAAAATCTAGTCAACCTACTTAGTGATATTATTACACACTTCTAGCAGCAGGTGAGACTTGAAGCCAGGCCTCCTTGCTCAGAGGTATGGACACTACCATTGTGCTATATGAGTCTGAAGGCTGTGCATTATTTTTTTTTTCCCTCAGCTGAGGAAAGCCCTAGCAGACTTTTACACAAACTGTTCAGAGTTATTATTACAAACCTCTGGAGCTGGGGGAACTCTTGAATCTGGACCTTCTAGCTCAGAGGTAGGGGCATAGCCACTGTGCACAAAGGCCTGAAGTGTCTGCTCTTTTTTTTTTCTCTAATCAGCATGTTCAGGGAAGTTATGATACACCTCTGAAGCAGCTGGGACTTGAACCCAGGCCTCCCGGCTTAGAGACAGATGCTCTACCACTGCACCCAACATCCCCTGGATCTGCTTTATATATTTGTTTCTCTTATACCCAGAAGTACTATCACACACAACTGACCGACCTTCCCACTACCAAAATCACCGTGACTTTTTTTTAATCCACTAACCACCACCTGTAAAATAGCCATGTAGCCCGTTGAATATTTACAAACAAAGCCCATTATTGGCAATGCAAACCACTGAAAGTGAGGGGGGCGGGGTAGGGAGACAGGGATGGGATGAAATCAAAATGGAGTTGGAGGGTTAAATAAAGCATTGTGTTCCACCTCTCTCGAAAGGCATCAAGAGCACAGGTGGACACTACTTGCTCCCTCTCCAACAACACGCAGACATGAATGTAACTGCAGAAGCGGGGCAGATAGTTGGCAGATATGAGCCCATTCACAGCCTGAAGGATCTGCTTTATGAAGGGCTCAGGTGATGAGTTCCAACTGGGCAGGCCAATGCCTGTTAGTGAGGGAACTCGTACTCTTGAGTTCCACAGGGAGATTAATGAGGGATTGCCCCGCAGGCCTTGTAGGGGTTATCATGTTTATATCAAAGATCCTGCATCTGTGAATCTGTGAATGTAACTGTGTAGTAGGCAATGTAAGCGTGTAAAATAACATTCACCAGATGCCGAAAGCAGGAAACCAGATTTAAACCTTCAACTAATCATTCTTTCTGGTACTTCAACCCAGTAAATCGAAAAGGTCTCCATTGAGGTGAACAGGTTCAGCATTCTTCATCTTCATGGTTACCAATGTGAGCACCCAAACTGAAATCAAAGATTCACGCCATCTCAACCTATATACAATACTGTTACACAGCACTGCCTATCCTTAGAATCAATTAAAAACTTATATCGTACCTTCAGTGTAGTAAAATGCCTTATGGTGCTTCACAGGGATGTCATCAAATAAGACTTGGCACAAAACAGCACAGCAGTGTTAAGGTAAGTAAAATAAGAGAATAATTGTTTAAGGAGAGTCTTAGAAGAGGAGAGAGGCAGAGTGTGGAAATAACTTTTGGACAGAATTCCAATGCCTAAAGCCTACAGCTATCTGAAAGCACAACTGGGGATGTGCATGAGGCCTGAATTGGAGGAGCACAGAGATCTCAGGCGACTGTAGAGCCACAGCGGCAATGGGAAGGTGGGTGCAGGGAGAATTGTAAACAATGATGGACGTTTCAAAATCAAGGAGTAACAAGACTGGGAAGCGAAGTCCAACAGACAAACGGCCTACTAAACTGAGGCATTACAGGATACAAAGAGATGGTGCTGAGAAACAGCTGGGTGTTTCTGGTGTACAAATGAATGTGATGTGCTTTCACAGAACAGTAACAGCACAGAAGACCACCATTTGGTGTGATCTGTCCAAAACAACACTGCAAGAGCAACCCCAATATTCCCAATCCCACCCCATTTCCCTTGTACATTTCCAGATACTTTGAACAATTACACATCCAAATTTTGATTTTGGGTACATTTTTGCAATAAGAGTTACATGATGGGAAGCGTTAGTAGGCAAGAAATGCTTTCTTAAAAAGGGTAGATAGATGGGGAGGGGGAATTTATAAAAAAAAGGGGTTAAAGATGAATGGAACAACCAGAATACAGAGCAAGTGCTACCTAGTGAAGCTCAACAACAGAAGTTTGCTGAAATGGTTCTTTGAATGGAAATGCAGTTAAGGAAGAAGTAGGGGAGGAGTCAAAGCACGCAAGTGAACACTCTGCTCTGATGCCAAAAATCATTTTTCAAATCCATAATCCATCTGAATGCACAACTTTCCATCCTCAAAAGCCAAAGTTGCAGAAAAGATTGAGTTATTGAAGTGTTGACAAAGATCTATATAGAATAATGCTCACGTCTTGGCTACAATATCCATATGCTCTTCCCGGTGCCACTTAAGAAGTGAAAGAAAGAATGAACAAAATATTATAAATCATCAAACAACACAGCAGACTACGTGGACCATCAAGAATGTGCCAGTAAAATTGAAGATAGTTCAAGGTTTCTCCCAGATTTGCCCCAGAGCTGAACAACCACCACCAAACAAAGATCTGATCAAATCCACATAAATTTACTTCAAAAAGTAATTCATTTTCACTTTAAACTTTTTGGAATGTCCTGGGAATACGAGGAGGAACTATAATTGCACAAGTCTTTCTTCACAGTTTTGTTAGCTAGTGGCTTCCCTTACAGCAAGTTGGAATATATGCTGTTTTCCAGCTTGGGAGATCTAACGTCCTTAAGCAGTTACCCCTTCCAATTGAAACAGAAGCTAAACTCAGCTTGTACTACTGAGCGTCTCTCAGCCTCCAGTGTGCTCAACGTGAGGGACAACTCTCCTCAAGACTCCCATTGACTTAATTTGTAATTCAGGTACTGCTCTCCATGCCGGAGTCAAACTGTAACATGAGCTCGCCTGTCTCAGTCGGGTACGTTTTTCTCAATAGCCAAATAATGGGACAGTCTAGAAATCTGGCAGAATCCAATCTGTTCCCCTTAAAACCCAACCCCCTTGGCACCTGAACACAGAACAGCATTCACAGGTCTGCTGAAGAATTTCTGAACCCAGATCATGCTACCCGAGGTGATTATTGTGGCTGATGAGCTGCATGTATGAAGCAAAAACAGTTTGCTGTAAGAAACTGCAGTCTAGACTCATAATTCATTCACAGACATTTAATCACCAGGCTTTTTCACTATAAAAGGAAGGTATCGCCTTTAGCCAATATTTCATTTTGGAGTTTGTCTCAACAATGATTTGATCTTCGCCTATGAACTAAGGAAGCATGAACCTAAAGTTGCTTCTTTTAATTGCAAGGACAAAACCAGAGGTAACTTCCAAACACTCATAGCTAACAATGATAGATTGGAACTAATGAAGGCAGCGATCGTGACTCATGCAGTAGTGTGAGCTTATTAAAAAGCCATCCAGTCATGCATTATAATCAAGTGTCAACTTGGCTCTGTTGGCAGCACTCTCACCTCTCAGTCAGGAGGTCATGATGGCATTTGAGTGTTGCCTTGTTAGAGATATTTTTGTTTAATGACTTGTTAAACCGAGGCCCCATCTGCTGGTTTCTGTGGACATCAAAGACCCCCACTGCAATTATGCAGAAAACAGCAGGGGCTTCCTTCCAACATCCTGGCCAATATTTGATCCTGAGCTAAATCAGGACCACCAAAAAAAAACTGACAAACTCAGCACAAACTCGCTTCAAAAAGTAACCTATTTTCATGCAAAAACATTTTAGAAAGCCCTGGTAATATGAAAAGGCACGAGAAAAACATTGAAGTTATTTTGCAACAATTTTTATAAACTTGTGGCTTCTTGCAATGGCAAGTCAGAGCGTCTGCTGTTTTAGTAATTCTCAGCAACCAGTTTGGACATGCTATCACACAACCTCTAGGGCAGGTGGGAATCGGACCTGGACTTTCTGGCAGAAAGAACCAACAGAAACAATGAAACTGGATCAACCTGTGTATAATGTTCAACGTCTCTTACACCCACAAGTAATTGCCCCTTGCGCCTGTAGGAATACCACAGATCAGCCTGTACAAAGCAGCTTCTCTCAGATTCAGTTGAACTTAGTGCAAGCTCAAAGAATAGCACCTCATCTTTCATCTCAGCACTTTACAGTCTTCTGAATCCAATATTGAGTTCAACAAGCTTAGATCATAACCTCTGTCTTTATCTTGGTCGCTGTGCTTTACTGTTCTATTTTGTTTTACTGGCTTGTTTCTTCCTTTATCCGTTCGTGTCATTTTCAGATATCTGCTATACAGCCAGTCACAGCTCATCTAGACTTATTCATGATCTCTTTACAATGTACTCATTACCACTTTCTTTGGTTTTTGCTTCACAGAATCTGTTGTTGGTTAATCTCTCGTGACTAACGCCCTATCACAGAATCTTCTCCCTGTAACCCCTCCCACCAAACTGCCAGCTTGAAAACTCCTACATTTATATCGTGAAGAATAATCATTAATGGGCTCAAAATATTATCTCTGTTTGTGGCTTCAGAGTTGTCCCCAGGCCTGCTGAGTTTCTCCAGCACTTTCTGTTCTTATTGTTTATTTTTCTTCTGTGCTGATGAAAGATCACTGACTCAAAATATTAACTGTTTCTCACCTCAGATACCACATGGCCTGCTTAGTACTTCCAACACGATTTTGTTTTTTATTTATTTCAGATTTTCATAATCTGCAGTATTTTGCTGTGGTTGTGAGTTTCTCCCTCCATGCACTTCGTCACTGCTCAGCATGGTGTCACACTCTTGTCAACTTGTTGTCAACTAGTTTCACCTCCCCTCCACTTACCCTCCTACCCCCCACCCCTTGCAACTTACTTGCAACTAATTCCCCTCTTCCACAGTTCACCACCGTCCCCATTACCACACTCGTGGTCTGCCACAAACTCTCTGTCCATCACCCCACTTTTGCTCCTTCGTGATTCTGCTCTATTTTCCTTCACTATGTCATCAAAGAGCCTCTGGGAAACGGTGATCATAATATGTTGGAATTTTATATTGGAATTCAGAGGAACTTAATTAGAATCTCTATTTATTTATTAGTCACATGTACTAAGTAAGGGAATACATAAGTACAGCTAAAAGTGCACAAAGTAGCCATTCGCTGGTGCCAAAGTGGTTACAAAAACCAGAATTAAAAGATTGTAACAGAGCTAAAAGGTAAGCAAGAAGAAAATTCCAGATCTCAGAGTCCCAAGTCTCATCTTCACAACGGTGCAGGCGCTGCTCCAATCACTAAGACACCCAGGAGGCCACCGTCACCCCCTCACCGACCCCGCTCTCACCGCCGTCACCGCCTCACCAGCCCTGCTCTCACCGCCCACTGCCCCTTCATCGGTCCCGCTCTCACCGCCATCATCGCCTCACCGGCCCCACTCTCACCACC
>NC_063333.1:13275597-13317392 GCF_021869965.1 Rhincodon typus
GCCCCACTCTCACCACCCACTGCCCCCTCACCGTCCCCGCTCTCCCCTCCCACTGCCCCCTCACCGTCCCCGCTCTCCCCTCTCACTGCCCACTCACCGGCCCCGCTCTCACCGCCTCACCGGCCCCGCTCTCACCGCCCGCTGCCCCCTCACCGTCCCCGCTCTCACCGCCCGCTGCCCACTCACCGTCCCCGTCTCACCGCCCGCTGCCCCCTCACCGGCCCCCCTCTCCCCGCCCCCTGCCCCCTCACCAGCCCCACTCTCACTGCCCACTGCCCCCTCACCGGCCCCACTCTCCCTGCTCACTGCCTCCTCACTGGCCCCACTCTCACCGCCCATGGCCCCCGCACCGGCCCCGCTCTCACCGCCATCACAGCCAAACCGGTCCCGCACTCCCTGCCATCACAGCCAAACCGGCCCCGCTCTCCTCGCCATCACAGCCAAACCAGCCCACGCTCGATCCGCCATCACAGCCAAACCGGCCCCACTCGATCCGCCATCACAGCCAAACCGGCCCACGCTCGATCCGCCGTCGTGTGTTCAGCTCCCTCCACGCGGTTCCCAGTCACGACCTGACTACTACCCGACTCCCCAGGTAAGGTAGTTAAAAGAGCGGGGGCAAGGGGGGATAGAATTACAGCAGAGAGGAGAGAGAAGAAGAAGAGAAAAAGAAAGAAAAAAGGAATAGAATGAGCGAGTAGAGTGAAGCTCTGAATGGAGCAACTTACGCTGCTGCCATCTTGCCAATTAAGACCTTGTTTCGGATTCCTTTTAAAATAAAAACATTGTGGGGAGAAGTGGTCCAAATATGACCAACAAGAGAAGTTAAAGAGTGTTGAAGGAAGAAGTTTGCACTATTCACAGAATTGTTGAATTGTTATGATGCAAAAGGAGCCATTCTACCCATCATATCTGCATCTGTCTATCACCTAAAACAGCAATAAGGCTGAGGATTGGGACAAAATTAAAATTCAGCAGAGAATGGCTGAAAAATTGATAATAAGAAAGGAGAACGAGAGTGATGAAAAAAACTTACATTTAAGTTGCACTTTCATGACCGCTGGACATCTCATAGTGATGTACCAATGAAATACTATTTGAAGTGAAGTGACTGTTAGGAAGCATCAAACAAAGCAGGCAAATTACACACGTAACAATATAATGATGACCCTGCTTTGATCAGTACATTATTCCAGTCCCATAAAGTGCTTTAAAATTATTGTAACAGTACACCATAGGAGAGGGCCATTTGTTACATCATGCACATGCCAGTTCTCTGCAAGAGCAACTCAATTTAGTTCATCTCCGCTGCCTTTTCCTTACAGCTTTGCATCCTTTAATTCCATTTGGAATCAAGAATCTATCTAGCTTTGCCTTAAAAATATTTAATAACTCTGCATTTTGAGGAAGGGAATTCCAAAGACTCTCAACCATCACAGAAAATAATGTTTCCTCATCTGTTTTAAACAGCTGACTGCTTAGCTTTTAAACTATGAGTGTATGAGTGTGTGTTTGTGTCTGTGTGTGTGTGTGTGGTGTGTGTATTTGTGTGTGTCTGTCTGTGTGTGTGTATTTGTCTGTGTATATGTGTGTGTGTGTGTGTGTGTGTGTGTTTTTTTCAAAGAGAGAGAGGTGAAGTTTCAATTCCCAGAGTTATAGGATGCTAGGCCCTAGTTATTTGCTTGTGGTTGGAATTTGGTTACCTGGATTGAATAATACTTCTTGTTAGAGTCAGTGTTTTCTGTAAACGTGAGTCCATCAGACAAGTCAAATGAGAACTTTGTGTGCTTTGATTAAGGGTGGCACGGTGGCTCAGTGGTTAGCACTGCTGCCTCACAGCACCAGGGACCCAGATTTGATTCCACCCTCAGGTGACTGTCTGTGTAGAGTTTGCACGTTCTCCCTGTGTCTGTGTGGGTTTCCTCTGGGTGCTCTGGTTTCCTCCCACAGTCCAAAGATGTGCAGATTAGGTGAATTGGCCATGCTAAATCACCCACAGTGTCCAGGGATGTGCAGGCTAGGTGGATTATCTGTAGGAAATGCAGGGTTACAGGGATAGGGTAGGGGGTGGATCTGGGTGGGATGCTCTTCAGAGGGTTGGTTTGGGGTTGATAGGCCAAATGGCCTGCTTCCATGCTGTCGGGATTCTATGATTAAAATCACTAACTTTTTTGGCAACCCCAGAGTGGGGGAGCTTGTAAAATTGGGGCACTTTCCAAATGGATCATTACCATGTGGTTTAAAGGTGGCTGTGAGGCACATTATTATCAATATCTCTCGGGCTCCCCCACTCCCCAGATGATTGACTTCAGGATCCCAATCCCGATTTTCTAAACCCTCCACAGTTTCTCTTTTTTATCTAAATGCTCCTCTGACAGCGACATATTGCTTACTGTCCATTCCCTTTGCTCCATCTCTGGTAATCATTCTTTCAAGTATTATCTACTTGCCCTCCAAGAGCTCCAGCCCTAGAATCATCATCTTCATTCAATATCTGTTTCTTTGAGCCCCAAGTATGCCTCAGCATCCTTCCCAATGAGCACACCTGCCGACCTCAGATTTGGCTTTGTCATATTGAATGTGCATCAACTTTCCAACACAACTTTGCTTATGAGAATAGTGGAATCTCTAAAGTATGGAAAGACACCATTCGGCCCACTGAGTCTCCACCAAGCCTCCAAAGAGCATCCCACCCAGACCCAGCTCCCCCACCTTATCTCCACAACAGCACATTTAAAAGCTAACCCACCTAGTCTGCACATCCCTGGACACTATAGACAATTTAGCATGGCCAATCCACCCTAACCTCCACATCTTTGAACCACAGGAGATAACTGGAGCACCCAGAGGAAACCTACACAGGCACAGGGAGAATTTGCAAACTCCACACAGACAGTCACCCGAAGCTGGAATTGAACCCAGGTCCCCAGTGCTGTGGAGCAGCAGTTCTAACTACTGAGCCACCATGCTACCCTAGTTTGCAATGAGAATTTTAAGTTGGAGTAGGAGGGGGATTTGTTTAGAATCTCTTTTATTCAGGCTATAGCCTTTCACAGATGACACAAATACCATGAGTAAAGAAGGGAAAATTGTAAAAAAAATGGTACTATGCGGTTTACAAATAAAACCATCATGACAGACAGGCTTAATGTTTCGGTTCCGGTGACCCTTCCTCAGAACAGGGTCACCGGACTCAAAACGTTAACTCTGACTTTCTCTTCACAGATGCTGCCAGACCTGCTGAGCTTTTCCAGCAACTTTTGTTTTTGTTCCTGATTTAGAGCATCTGCAGTTCTTTCGGTTTTTATGACAGACAGGCTCCTCTGTAAAGTGATCCTGAGCTTACTAAGTCAATACTCCTGTGTTGAGTGTCATTTTGTCAATGAAGCATGGTGGGACG
The DNA here is from genome assembly GCF_021869965.1 of Rhincodon typus. NCBI lineage: Eukaryota > Metazoa > Chordata > Chondrichthyes > Orectolobiformes > Rhincodontidae > Rhincodon > Rhincodon typus. The sequence continues at coordinate 13,278,998 of NC_063333.1, forward strand.
TTCGCATTTTGTGACCCATATAAAATGAATAAATTAACCATTCGTACCTTATGAGAGATATCTTTTTCAGAGGTTTCTACATCGCCATCCAGGAAAGGCATAGCAAACGAACTGAGGTCCTAAGTGCAAAAAAAGACAATATGATTATCCAATTTATCTTGACACGAACCTGTGTTAAACTGAGCTTTTAAGTTCTGTGATCTAATTTTGTGCACTGCAAATTCCAAAAACAGAGAGGAAGCCCTCTGAAACAATTTCTAAACAATAACAATCTTCATAAGCCATCAAATGTTAAATGGAATATTTCACCAAATTTACTCCAAATGCAAATTGTGGCTATCCAAATGCACCGTTTAACTGTTACAACGCATATGATAGCTGTTCTTAACTACCTGAGCAGTTGTTATGTAACAATAAACTTTTTACTCTTTATGGACTCCTTCCTGAGGCAGGAGAAGATGTACAAAGGGTTTTTAATTCCAGGCTAGTTGACACTGTCAGCTGTTACATGTCTCACAGTCAGTGCGCCTTTAAGAGACATGCTCATGATAGCATCACTACATCATAGCATGTGAACCGACAGCATAAAGATCTCATACTCCATCTCACCTTGGATTATTTGAAACATGAGATCTAATAAATTTTCTTGCAGGGAGATTTGCTAGTGTTTTTGGGAAGAATCTAGATTGGCAGGGAACAGGAGGTAAATTCAAAGCGGGAAACAACAGCCAGAATCTTAACAATTGACTCTAAGAAGCGGAGGAAGCAGAGGTTAAAAAGTGTACAGCACAAGACTCTGGTAATGTTAAAAGTTAGGTATGAAAATGGATAGATTATTGCAAGGAACACAGAGAAGCCGAGGGCATGAATAGACATGGCAGCGTGATCTTATTGCTTTCACAGAGACTTGGGTTAAACAGGAGTCAAAAAGGCAGCTGTCATTCCCAGGATATAGAGTTTTCAGGCAAGATAGAGAAGGGGATAGAAAAGTAATCCCCAGTTTAATCCTCGACGCTGACCCCTCAAAGGACGAAGAGTAATATTCATCCTCTCAACTTGCTGTAAGTATTGGCTCGATCATTTTTGTAAGCCTTTCCAGTTTACAGGCTCTGACATCAGGCATCAAAACTGCCCTGCTTTCTGCCCACACTGTTACCTTTTTCTCTTCACTTCAAATACTTATCTAATTATTACCCTAAAGGAAATAATCACATCTACATCAGCCTCTCCCTTGACAACCATTCCACACCCCTCACTGCGTTCCCTCACCCTCTCAATGAAAGTGATGAATGATAACCCCTCTTGTCACCAACACATACGGCCGGAGGAAATCATCTTGTCTATTCACCTCTGTCAGAATGTTACGTAATGCATCTTCAGTGTATCTCTGTGGTTCTAGCAACACTCAAAGCTGCACACTGTGGAAGTTACTTGCTGCATAACTAACTAACTTTAATAAACTCACCTTCATTCTTTGTCTACTCTACATTCACATCTGTACACTTCAAGACTCTATTAGCCTTTATGAAAAACATGGCTTCAGTCAGATCTTCATAAAATTACATATTTGGAAGTCTCATCCACCTTTTCATTCGCATGTTCAGGCATAAAATTGCCTTTGCCTTCTGTAGTTTCCTTTCTTGGCCACATCTATTGTCCTGGAGTCGTCCACAGTGGCACCGAACGCTGGCTTATCAATGTTCAATATAGTGGAGTTTAGTTGAGTTTGTTCAGGCTGTACAGATACTTCCCTCTTTTGGATTCTCTAAACTTCTCACAAGCTTGCACGACTGAGCAGATAAGATACTCCCCCATTCTGCTACACAAGTAATTGCCTGTTTAGTTTCATCTTCACTGGCACATCGACTGATTGTTGTGCCGCTACTGATTAAAGTGCTTTTTGTATATTGATGATTCTCTGGACAATTTGACTCCTGTGTTATCAGTCTATTTCTAAAAAATATTTACAAAGACTGGGCACGTCAAAATATCCCAGACCTTGACTGAGAAATTTAGCCCTTTTAAATTATTTTATCATCTACACTGCACACCTGAACTTAATACAGTCCAATACAATTAATGATCACTTAACTGTGGCAGGTCTTTGATGTGCATATTCTTTTATAGGTACTGGAAACTAGAAAGCTGGAAAGGTAAATAGGCTAGCAAAGCATTTGTAGACTTTTCAATATCCATAAAAGACAACAACTAGCTGCAATTGTACAGACTCTTTTACGTAATAATATCTCAAGGCACTTCACAGGAACAACTGAAATAAAATTTGACATCGAGGACATAAAGACAGGTGACCAACTATTTGAGTAAATTTTTAAAGGAGACACAGGCAGAAGGGTTCAGAGAGGGAATTCAAGGGGCAAGGATCTGGGAACATGGTGGCATGGCCACCAACTTTGGAGTCATTGAAATAGGGTGCATGCAGGAGGCCAGAATTGGAGCACTATGGTGATCTGAGGGTTCTGGGTGACAGAGGGTTCCCAGGACAGCGCTGATTGAGGTCATGAAGTTTGAGTTGCAAATTTTGAAACTGAGACATTGCCAGACTGGGGAGACAAGAGGCAATGTGTGAACAGGACATGTTGCAAGTTGGTATACCGAGAGCAGAGTTTGGGTGAGCTGATGTTCACTATGGGGGCGAGAAGGAAGGGCAGCAAGGTAAACACTGCCATTGTTGAGTGTAGAGATGAAAAACTATTTGTGAGGGTTTCAGCAGCAGATGAGCTGAGATAGTGGTAGAGGGAAGGGAGACATGCAATGTTACACAGTTACAAAGGTAGACTGTCTCACTCTTGGAGAGATTTTGGGATTAGAAGGTGAGTTTATGGTCAAATAGACAGCCACTACCTTGAAAAATCTCAGCCTCAGGGAGAGTGATGGAGTCAATGGCAGAGATTACAGCACAGCAATAGTTTGTGTGTTGGAAGCTATATATTTGGTGTGAATATGAATGAATGAATTGTGGCTAAAACAGGGTGACTGGATTAGTTCAGGAAACAACCATTGCAATGGGAAAGCAGCAGTTTTGCCATTCCAGTAAGATGATACTAAATCCGTGATTTTGTGAAGAGGAGTGACACAACATTTCAATCCAAAGCAATGTTGTAATTGTCAGATCACACCCAACTTTGTTCAGCATTGCACAATGTTAAACATAAGGTGCCATTGTGTAGCTTAAGTTTAGGTGTACATCCTAAGGCTGTGTGTAATTACCCTGCATTCTTGAGATTAATGCTCAGGTTAGTTAACAAATTAGACTGGAAAAGAGAAATGTTAGTTTTCTTTCGTAGATCCATTCAGTGCAGAAAAGGCCCATTGATTCTGCACTGACATAACTACCACTAAAGGTGCGCTCATCCCAAATTCCTGCACTTGTCCCTTATCCTTGAATAATATTCAGGAAAATAGTTTCGGAAAACTGTAGGCATTTCAGCTCCATTAATAATTTGGGGGTGGGGCACAGTGCAGAGATGATGTTTGAGTGTCAGTAAACCTGGAAGTGCAGGTCACTTGAAGATACTGTCAGACTTAATGGAAATTGAGGGAGGATTGGAAGTCTGAGTATGAAGTCTGACCATTGAACTCGCTCAGTATGGACCCAATCTGTGGATACCATGGTGTAGTGGAGCACCGCTCCTGCTTTTCTCTTCGTCTGTGAGCAACAATGTTTTCTCCTATAGGTAACACAGTGTGGATTTGGAGGAACACAGCAGTGAGGCACACAGTTGTGAAAGCACAAAATAAATTGAAGACTTTTTTTTTAAAAGAAGTTACTCAGAAGTAAAATTCTGCAAATGTTGGAGAAGAAGGTAGGGAGGAGAATGAAATGACAAAAGGTTTCATGATGCAAATGTCAAAACGTGCTTTGAACACAAATAAAACCCAAGTACTGTGGATGCTGGAGATCTGAAATAAAAATAGAAAGTCTTTTTCTTCAGAAAGTTTCTTCTTTGGAAGAGTCATTGGACTTGAAACATTAATCATTTTCTCCGCAGCTGCTACCAGACCTTTCTCCAGCATCTTCTGTTTTTTATAGCACTGTCTGACGGCAAAGTGAAAGAATAAAAAAAGAAACAGGACAAAACCAATCCAGCAGAAAGAAATTCTCTGTAATTTCTTGTGGTTTCAGACAGAGCTGTTGCCATACCAACCTGTGATGCACCCAGATAGGATGTTTTCTATGGTGCATCTGTAAAAATTGGTAACAGTCATTATGGATGTGCTGAATTCAAGGAGGTAGAGGCATTGGTGTGCTTTCTTGACTACAGCATCAATGTGCATGCACAACGATAGATTGTTGATGATATTTACTCCTAGAAATTTGAAGCTCTCCAGCATCTCCACCTCAGCATCATTGATACAGAAATAACTCCATAGAGGCTGGTATCCTGTTACCAAGTCACCCTTCATTTACATGCCGAATGTCCTTGACCCTGATCCAGCTCCCTCAGAGCCAGCTCTCAGAGTGAGCAGAACCTCTTGACACTCCTGTTTATATCTGTCAGCCAGGGCTCCCTGATTGGGCCAGGTTAACAGCCCCAATCAGGGAACTCATATTCTATGAGGTCCATCTGGCTGATCTCGTTACAATCATTCGAGGCGTGCCTTCCACTCTGGTTCCCAAGGTCAATGACCAGCTTCTTTGTCTTGCTGACATTGAGGAAGAGTTTTTTGTCCTTACACCATGCCACTAAGCTCTCGATCCTTTTCCTGTACTCTTTGACTCAAAATTGCCTGTATACAAAAAGCAGGACAAATCCAACCAGGCAAATTACCGCCCCATCAGTTTGCTCTTGATCATCACTAAAGTGATGGAAGGTGTCATCAACAGTGCTATCAAGCAGCACCTGCTCAGAAATAACCTGCTCAGTGATGCCCAGTTTGGGTTCCACCAGGGCCACTCAGCTCCCGACCTCATTACAACCTTGGTTCAAACATGGACAAAGGAGCTTAATTCCAGAGGTGAGGTGAGAGGGACTGCCCTTGATATCATGATCATATTTGATCAAGTGTGGCGTCATGGAGCCCTTGCAAAACTGGAGCCAATGGGAATCAGAGGGAAAACTCTCACTGACTGGAGTCATATCTGACCTATAGGAAGACGATTGTGGTTGCTGGATGTCAATCATCCCAGCTCCAGGGCATCACTGCAGGAGTTCCTCAGAGTAGTGTCTTAGGCTCAACCATCTGCAGCTACTTCATCAATGGCCTTCCCGCAATCATAATGTCAGAAATGGGAAAGTTCACTGATGATTGAACAAATTCCTCAGGTACTGAAGTAGTCCATATTAAATGCAGCAAGATCTACACAATATCCAGATTTGGGACTCGCAAGTAGCAAGAGACAACTGCATAATTGCTCGACAACGACCACCTCAAACAAGTGAGAACCAAGCCACTGCCCCTTGACATTCAATGGTATTCCCATTGCTGAATCCTCCACTAACAATATCATGAGAGTTACCATTGATCAGAAACTGGACTGGACTAACCACATAAATACTGCGGCTGTAAGAGCAGGACAGAGGGAGCGTTACTGGACCCGAAACGTTAACTCTGATATTTTCTTCATAGACGCTGCCAGACCTGCTGAGTTTTTCCAGCAACTTCCGTTTTTGTTCCTGATTCACAGCATCCGCAGTTCTTTCGGTTTCTATTAGAGCAGGACAGAGGCTAGGAATACCGCAGCAAGTAACTTGTCTCCTGATTCCCCAGTACCTATCCACCATCTACAAGGCTAAGTCAGGAATAGGATGGAATATTCCCTATGCACCTGCAAGGGTGCAGCTCCAACAACAGAAGAAGCTTGACACTTATCAGTCCATCATGAGGGGCAGGGAGGAATTGTGGGAGTATGGTCATTTAAACACAGAGACTGGTGGGCTGGAGGTGAGAGCAAGAGGAATTCTGTCATAATTCTGGGAGAAAGGGGAAATGTGTAGTTAGAAGCATGTGCAATAGATAAGACACAGTGGTGGACACTGTCAGCCACAATGGGAGAGAATTGTCTGTACAATAAAACAGAGGAAGACATACTGAAAGCATCAGTTTGGAAGGGTGTGTACGTCTGAACAGACACGTCAGAGGCAGAGAAACCGGGAGAATAGAACAGAGTCTTTACAGGAAGCAGGGTGTGCAGAAGTGAAATTGTGGCTTTTTTTCTATTTTCATGCAGACTTCTTATCAAATGCATCTAATTCCAGCCAACAGCCACATTTTAGCACCTGAAAACTTTTAAAACTTGTTCTTGGTTATTTCATACATTGTGCTATGCAGATATTTACAGATTAAGGGTCCACTGTCACTACAGTTTGAAGTGAAAATGAGCACTACCTTTCAGGTCTGTCAGATGGATATACAGAGATACAAATCTCAGATCTGCTTCCACAGTATATTCCACATTACTACAGTAGGACTCCATCAGTTTGACATGTTAATTCAAGCACAACAAGGCATTTGTAGTTCAACAGTCACAAGATCCCAGTGGATAAGACTATTCAACCTATATTAATTCATCCATCCACAGAGACAGCACCTATTTTTTAAATTTGCATAAGAGATTTATTTCAAAAATATGTCTCAAAAGTCCAGTGTAGGTGTTGTTCATTTTTTGTTAAGATTGATATCAGTAGATTCTTAAAGTGACCTTTCATTAGAATGTGTCCTTGTCTTGCTCCCATTGTTGAATTTCATTTAGTATTGTGAATTAACCTTGCTCAAACCATTTATACACTTCTGTACGATCACCTCTCGGCCAAACTTTCCAAGTAGAAATAAACCATAACTCTTCAGCTTTGCCTCACAGTCTCATTTCTCTCGCAGTTGAATATTTTCTTATGTACTTTATCTACACTTTTTATGGTTTTGAAAACTTCTAGCCTTATCTTGTAGCCTTATCTTGAAGAACGACAGTCCCAATATCCCAAATCCATTCTTATAACTGAAGTTTCTCATCCCTGGCACCATTTTTGAAAATTTCTTCTAAATTCTCTCCAATGCGTTGACATCTTTCTTTCTAATGTGGCACTCAGATCTGGACACAATATTCCAGTTGAGGTCTAATAAGTATCTTGCATGAGTTCAGCATCATCTCTTTGCTGTTGTACTCTCCACCTATATGAATAAAACCTGGGATACTCTATGCTTTATCAGCTACTCTACCTGTCCTGCTACCTGCAAAGATCTATGCACTTACACATCCAGGGCCCAGCACCCCTTTGGATATTAGGTCACCTATTTTATGCTGTCTATCTATGCTGTTTCTACCAAAATACATTACCTCACACTTCTCTGCATTAACATTACCAACAATTCCACAAACTTGTTCGCAATCTTTAGAAGTTCTACATTATCCTCGTCATAGTTTACAATGCTTCCAAGTTTAATATGATCGTTTGAATTTTGAAATTGTCCTCTGTACACCAAGATCTACATCATTAATATATATTAGAATTGGGGCAGCACGGTGACACAGTGGTTAGCACTGCTGCCTCACAGCACCAGGGACCTGGGTTTGATCCCACCCTCGGGCGACTGTCTGTGTGGAGTTTGCACATTCTCCCCGTGTCTGTGTGGGTTTCCTCCCACAGTCCAAAGATGTGGAGGTTAGGTGGATTGGCCATACTAAATTGCCTGTAGTGTTCAGGGATGTGTAGATTAGGTGGGTTATAGGAGGATGGGTCTGGGTGGGATGCTCTGAGAGTTGGTGTGGACTTGTTGGGCCAAAGGGCCTGTTTCCACACTGTAAGGATTCTATGATCTAAAAGCAAGGATCCAATAATGACACCTAGGGAACTCCACTGCAAACCTTCCTCTAGCCCCAAAAAAACCCTATTGACCATTCTCTCTCTTCCCTGTCTCAGTCAATTTTGTATCCATATTTCTGCTGCCCATTTTGGTCAATGAGATGTAACCTTCCTCACAAGTTGGTTGTGTGGCATTGTATCAAATGCCTTTTTGAAAGTCATGTACATCACATCAACAGTATTAACCTCAGCAATGCTTTCTTGTTACCTCTTCAAAATAAAACTCTAGAAAGTTAGTCATAAATGACTTCCCCTTCAAAACCTTGCTAATCAACCCACCTTTTTCCATATGACTACAACTCTACCCCAAATAACTGTTTCTGATGGATTATGGCTGACACCCTGTAATTCCACGCTCACCTCCTTCAGTATCCCTGGATGCATCTCATGACTTACCAATTTTTAAGTACCAGTATCCAATCAAACACTCCCTCCTAAACAATTCTGAACCCATCCATTGGCAGATTCCTCCTCTGTCATCATGGCCTCCTTGGTAAAGATGAATGAAAAGTATTTGTTTGACAGCCATTCCTCTTGCCTCCATGTGTAAACCCCTTTCTGGTCCCTTACCGGCTGCACTCCTCCTTTATCATCCTTTTACTATTGATCTGCCTTTTGAATTTACCTTTATATTAGCACTAGCCTTTTCTCATAATTCCTCTTTGCCCCTCAATAGGCATTTTCACCTCCCTTCTGAACCTTCTTTATTCCTCTTGGTTCCTAATTGTATTTTGTATCTGATATTTACCATAAGCATACTTTTTCTCTCTATCTTAATTTCTATATTCTTTTTCATGCAGGGGGCCCTGGATTTGTTTGTCCTCCCCTTCCCTTTTAAGGGGATATGCCTCTCCTCGATCAGTGGAGGTATATTCTCTGAAGATAGTCCATTGTTCATCTACTGTTTTTGAATTCAATCTGACACAGTTCTGTACTGAAGTCAGCTCTCCCCCAGTTAATTACTTTTACTTTATGCTACCACTGTCTGAGTCTACATTCAGGCAGTTAAACTCCCCGATTAGAACTATTCTCTAATGTTGGTATCTCTCTCTATAATTTCCCTGCAGATTTGCTCCTGAACAAATTGGTGGTAAGACATCTTCTTAAATTGCAAATGGAGATGTTCAAGGACTTTGGATATGGAATTGAGATTTGAGATGGGGCCATAATTTACACAGACTGTAAATGGTATACTACAGCAGGAATATACCCAATTTCTCAAATATTCTAACAATTCTACAGTGTAGCCTCTTTAAGTGGCACTGACAACATAAAGTTGGATATAGAACATGAAGTGACAGGGCCGGGGTTAGCAGAATTAATGAGCCAAGCTTTGAAATCATGCATGAAGGAAGCATCTTTTCAAAAGAAGGGATTACTTCTAAAAACTAAAATTTGCTGTAAATGTTAAGAAATGTAAACATTGCACAAAGAAAGTTTGGCCATGAAAATTAATAAGTGGGTAGATAAAACACCAGCTTCAATGCCATTTGCTCAGCACAGCCTACCAAATGCTTCGGGTCCCGACTCGAAACGTTGACTTTCCTGCTTCTCTGATGCTGCCTGGGATGCTGTGTTCCTCTAGCTCCACACTGTGTTGTCTATGACTCCAGCATCTCCAGTTCTTGCTATCCCCTCTCTACTAAATGCTTACATTTGGTCAAGAGTCGTGAACATAGCCCAATCCATTACCAAACCGGCCTTCTATCCACTGATTCCATCTATACTTCCCGCTGCCTCGGGAAAGCAATCAACATCATCAACGACCCCTCCTACCCCGGTTACACTCTCGTCCATTGGGCAGAAGACATAAAAGTTTGCATCCGCGTAGGAATAGATTGAAGGACAGCTTCTTCCCCGCTGTTAATAACTTCTGAATGGGCCTCTCAAATTTTAAATTTAATTTGATCTCGCTCTCTGTGCACCTTCTCTGCAGCCATAACACTGTATTCCTCATTCTGTTCTAATATCCGAATGCACTTTGTATGGTAAGATCTGCCTGTACTGCATGCAAAACAAAACTTTTCACTGTACCTAGGTATGTGTGACAATAATAAATGAAATCAATCAACATGCCAATGAAACAGATGTACAAATCAGACAATATAGAAAGAAATGCAAATCTGCAAACAGTAAATGAAAGCGGAGAGCCATTCCCATGAGTGCAATCCTCCCTGCTGCATTCTCTGCATGCATCCACTAAATAGGAATTGTGTATTTTGGGGTGTAGTGAAAGTGAGGCAGCGAAAATTTCCACAGATATTCTCCAGACTCTTTCACAGCAGGTTTTGCAAGAACTGATAGATTTCTTTCAAAACTGTAATTCCAAAGCTGAAAAATGCTGTCATCGAACTTGTGTCAGATTACATTCACAGCACTGGAGCAGGTTTTAGGGACACCAGGTTCATGCTGGTGTTTATGCTCTACTTGAGCCTCTTGTTAGTTTGACTGACAGCTTACGCTATCAGCATATCTTTCCATTCCTTTCTTGCTTCTGTCCTGTATCTAGCTTTAAATGTAATTATAGGTGCAATCCAAAGTAGAATCTATCAATATACATTGCCCAGATGTGTGTTTTAAGTGTAGAGTGGCCAATTCTAGATGGAAATGTTACTGCAGCTTTTGCCACTTGGTCTTTCATCTCCGACCAGTCCTCCTGGTCACCTAATACATCCATCCTTTTGATTCACTGCCTCTCCCACAGGCAATATGCAGTGAACAAACTGCAATCACTGAATTAGATCATTTTTGACCATCAGTCAAACAGCCAACTTTTCAATCGGCAATCTTTTTCGTAACTGCTATATCTAAGTGTCAAGGAATTTGAAGAATGAGTGTATAATTTGCAAAAAGACTGTAATGTACATAACTGGTACATTTTGGGTGAGGAGAATAGAACAGTCACATAAATGAGAGACAGACTTGCGTTTATATAGTGCCTTTCATGATCTGATGTCATCACAAAGTGTTTTTACTACCAGACAAGTGTTTGTGAAATGCAGACACCTTTATTATGTCAGGAAGACACAAACCAATCTGCACAAAGCAAGATCCCACAAACAGCACCGTGACAATGTCCAGATAGACTGTTTTACTTCGGCTGATTGAAGGATAGCTACTGACCAGGACATCAGGGATAACTTCCCTGTCCTTCCCTGAGGTGCTGAGTGGCGTACTCCTGTTCCTGATTTGTATGTTACTATGTACATAAGCATGTAAGTGGGGATTTTTGTTGATAATTGTGCAATGTTCAGCATTGTTCACAACTCCTCAGATGCACAAGTAGTCCACATATCAAAGAATCCCTACAGTGTGGAAACAGGCCCTTCGGCCAAACGAGTCCACACTGACCCACACAGCATCCCACCCAGACCCATCCCCGTAACCTACACATCCCTGAACACTATGGGCAACTTAGCATGGCCAATCCACCTAGCCTGCACATCTTTGGACTGTGGGAGTACCTAGAGGAAACCCACACAGACACAGGGAGAATGTGCAAACTTCACACAGACAGTCACCCGAGGGCAGAATCGAACCCGAGTAAATTTTTAAAAAACTGCAATTCAGTTCTAATGAACAGTCATTGATCTGAAACATGAACTGTTTTTCTCCGTAGATGCTTCCTGAGCTGCTGTGCTGGTCCAGTTTCATTTGTTCTTACACCAAAACTCTCAAGGAGACTTGATAGAGTAAACACTGAGAAAATGCTTCCACTGTTTAGGTAACTATGATCTAATATTAATATCACTGGATGAGTAATCCCAAGATCCAAGGGTGGCACAGTGGCTAGAACTGCTGCTTCACAGCGCCAGGGACCCGGGTTTGATTCCACCTTGGGTGACTGTGTGGAGTTTGCATATTCTCTCTGTGTCTGCTTCGGTTTCCTCCTAAAGTCTGAAGAGCTGAGTGGATTAGCCACGGAAATGCAGGATTACAGGGATAGAGAATGGGGGAGTGGGTCTGGGTGGGATGCCCTTTGGAGGGTAGCTATGGACTTGATGGGCTGAATGGCCATGTTCCACACTGCAGGGATTCTATGATAATGCTCTAGAGACACAGGTTCAAATCTCACTAAGGCAGCTGGTACACTTCTAAATTCAATTCATAAATTTGACCAGTCTCAGTCATTGTGTGCATAGAATAAAAACCATTGTTGACTTCTGCAAAAAAAAATCCAGTTTACTAACGTTCTTTAGTCATAGAAATCTGCTGACCTTATCTGGTCTGGCCTACATGTGACTCCACACCAATAGTAATGTGATTAACTCTTAACTGCCCTTTGAAGTGGTAAAGAATGCCACTCAGTTCAAGGGCAATTAGGGACAGATAGCAAATACTGGCCTTGTCAGTGATGCCCACATCCCATAAACGAATAGAAGCAAAATTCTGGAACAGGAGGTGGGGAGCTCAGAAAATTTAGGACTGAAATGTGGGGATATATTCAAAGGCTGTGAATCTTTGGAATTCTCCACAGCAATGCACAGAGGACGCTCAGCCATTGAGTATCGTTAAGGCAGGGATCTATAATTTTTTTTAAGGTATTGAGGGAATTATGGCATTGTAGGGATTGTGCGGGAAGGTGGAGTTAAGGTAGGTTAACCATGATGGTGGATCAGGTTCAAAGGTCAATATGGTCTACTTTAGCCACTACTGTAGAGAGGGTGGCTGCAAACTTTATGCAAATAATATCAAGTCAGTGGTACTTCAGTTGGCTGAGCAAGCTTTCTAATGCAATCTCAGCCAGTATTCAGGCAAGCTGTGTTTCACCACAGACAAGTTCTGGCTTGTTTTTTCAATAAAACTCATTCCTGGGATGTAAAGTCCAAAATTTATTGCTGCTCTCGAATTGCCCATGACAAGCTGATGGTGAGGCACTTTCTAATCCAATGGTTTGCTTGGTCATTTCACATTAAGAGTCAACAACATCGCCAGAGGACTGGAGTCACACATAAGCCAGATGGGATGGATGGGTGAGTGGAACAGGTGGGTTTTCCATGACAAATTGCTGGACTCGTGATAATTAGAAATTCTTAGAGGACTTGATAGGGTAAATGCAGAAAGGCTGTTTCCCCTTGTGGGACAGTCTAGGACCAGAAGGCATACTCCCAGAATAAGGGGTTGCATATTTAAGACAACTATGAGGAAGAATCTCTTCTCTCAAAGGGCAGTGATTCTGTGGAATTCTTTACCACAGACAGCTCTCATGTCTCAGTCAGTAACTATATTCAAGGCTGAAATTGACAGATTTTTAATCAGTAAGAGAATCAAGGACTGCAGGGAAAAAGCAGGAAAATGTAGGTTAGGATTATCAGACCAGCCATGATCTCATTGAACAGCAGTGCAGACTTGATCAGCTGAATGGCCTACTTCTGCTCCTGTGTTTTATGGTTTTAAGATTAACATCTTACTCTAGATTCATTAATTAATTGAATTAGAATTCAACAGCTGTTGTGGTGGGATTTGAACTCAAGTCTACAAAACACAAGTCCGGGATTCCTCTGGATTACCAATACAATATTGTCCCCATGACAATGAGGAATGGTTTAATGTAAGTTTTGTTCTATTAAAAGTATTAGCTTAGGAAACAGACACACATTCTAACTAAATTGCTGCACAGAATCCTTTAATATATCTGGATTTCAGCTGGCATAACCTTAAATTCTTATCGTTAATGACAAACTAATGGTTGTCAGATTAGACATATAAAAGGCTTAACACAAAACTACTTCTGTAGCCTTCGTGCTGCAGCTTTATTCCAACAGCAGGTTGCAATTTTCTCCATTTGTTTGAAAAATCCAATTGAGAAATGGACAGAATTTCTTCGAAGCTGATTTTGTTTTCTTTTGAAGTGTGTAAAAAGCCATCCATCCTCTCTAAATTGAAGGGTTTTGCAGGGGTGGACTAATTTCCCACTGAAAGGGAAAGATTGACTCAGACCTCTTAATTATCCACTTCCCGTGTATCTATTTCTCTCCTAAATCCTTTCACACTACCTTCCTCCCTGGGCAGTCCATTTTGCACTTTTGCCACTGATTGTGCAAACCTGAACTGTTTCTGCAATTTTCTCTCTTGTGCTTCTGGTTCTCGTGTCTGTAGCAGTCCTGAACATAATTATCTGGATCCACTTATTTTGGTGTCTTAAGTGTGTTGAATAATTTCATTTCTCTGCATTAAACAAGTTTCTTTGGGCTCTTTGAACTTCCTTCATTATTTGCTTTCACTGATTGTTTTTTTTCTAGTTGAAAGTGGCTGCAGGACCCTAAGATTTGTAACTTCCACACAATAATCCTTACATTGCTTCTCAAGGTGTAACAAATTCCTGAGATCTGTGAAGCTGTAACTTAGTGGTGGTGCAGCTTTACAAATGAAGGACTATAGTGAAAAATGCAATTTTTTTTGGTGGGAAGAATTAAATTCTTGCTTCAAAATTATAAATTGTAACTGGTGTCTGCTAAGATTTATGCAATTAAACTTAATCCGATTTGTCAAAAGCTCTTCCAGCAAGACACGAGTAATTCAACAGCAATATGTAACCAGCGGAAGACAAAACAGCAAAGCAAATGTCACCCTACTTGCTGCTACAACTCGCACCTCCAGAGGGTTTACATTGTAAAGTGAGAGAAAATGCACACACATGCACCATGCGTCGGATCCCTCTGTGGTGCAATGTTGAAGCAGCACCAAACCAGATTGTCACTAAATGCCAACAGAACAACTCTCTGCAAGAAAGACTGTTTGACTGTTTTGATGTGCACTCACTCACACTGAGTCATGCTTGGTCTCCCGCATTTCCCATGGCTAATCCACTTCGCCTGGACACTATGGGCAATTTAGCATGGCCAATCCACCCTAACCAGCATATCTTTGGAGAAAACCAGAGCACCCGGAGGAAACCCACACAGACACAGGAAGAAAATGCTACCTCCACACTGAAGGTTACCCAAGGCTGGAATTGAACCCAGGACCGTGTAGCTGTGAGGCAGCAGTGCTAACCATTAGGCCAACGTGCCAACTAGTTGCAGTATAACTTGCAAAATTAACTGTAAAAGTAGTTCCCAGCGACTTTGATTGGATTACTTAAGTGGTTTTGTTTTAAAATTTGTTTTCAAGGTAGTTAACGACCTTTTTGCAATGGAGTGAAAATTTGGATAATTAATTAAACACAGCTACTGAAAATGAACGAGCCAGAACATGTCAATTGATACGATAATTTATTTCCATTACTTCCAACCACCATTAGCTGTGATTGGGGAAGTTAATTTTAAAACTATTCTGCCAGCAGGAAACTGTCAATAAGATCAGCTGTTCCTCAGCTTCCTGTGTTTCAACAATCTGCCTCCATGGATTGTCAAAGATCTTATGCATATGCACATTGTGCAATGCCATGGCCCTGAGCCCAGGGACAAACAAGAAATGGCCATGATCTGAATAGCACAAACTGCATTCAGCCATGAACATAACACAACAGCACACACTCCTCCTCCAGCTGCAAAACAGAAACTCTGAAGGGATTAACCCAAACAATTATTTTTCTTGTTCCCACAACAAGAACAATGTGACCTCCACAGCAACGCAAACCCACACACAGTGAAAACACTCCCAGTAACTCTAACGGAAATATCACTAACCTCAAAATAACACAACAGAGCTTCGGGTAATCTTCGACAAAACAAACAGTTTGCCACATCTTGACCGATGAAACTTTAATTCCTGGCTTCATTAACTTTGAACGTAGAGATAGATATGGGAGGTTACACTTTTAAACTTGCCTCTGAATTTGTAATGGCATGAACTGAAGTCCTACTTTTGAAAAATGAGCCTGTTCTTCAGTCATATCCCTGACCAGATATAACACTTTAATAAACCCACAGCATTGTAAACACTGTCTGTCTTCCAATGGTGCAAGCTAACTTCACCAATAAACACTATGATAACTGAAATCACATAATATTTATTTTCTATATAAAAGTTTATCAAAATGAGGGATACAGATGCTGGGGAATGGGAACCCCTACCATTTCCATTACCCAGCATCGGCTTCAAGCATTCTCACGTGAAGGTCAGATGCAGTACAAAGGGACAGATTTTCCAAGGTGTGATGACCTCATACAGATTGCCACTCCATTTTTTTTATATAAAAGGACCGAGCTTTGAATTTCTGACAGGAGATTCTGATCAGGGTACCTTCAGAAATGCAGAGCCATACTTCCATTCTAACAGTATCCTCGTGGTGCAGAACTGTCAGGGGAAAGTAAACTACAGCCCCCTTTCTCACAGCAGTCTGCTGCTGTATTCTGAAATGTAAAGGTCCAGAATCACAGACTGTCACTTATGTGTTATATCTGGTCAGGGCTATGACTGAAAAAAAGACTCATTTTTCAAAAGTATGTCTACAATTCATGTCTTTAGAAATTAAGAGGCAAGTTTAAAAGTGTAACCTCCAGTATCTATCTCTACGTTCAAAGTTAATGAAGCCAGGAATTAAAGTTTCATCTGTCAAGATGTGGCAAACTGTTTGTTTTGTCGAAGATTACCCGAAGCTCTGTTGTGTTATTTTGAGGTTAGTGATATTTCTGTTAGAGTTACTGGGAGTGTTTTCACTGTGTGCGGGTTTGCGTTGCTGTGGAGGTCACATTGTTCTTGTTGTGGGAACAAGAAAAATAATTGTTTGGGTCAATCCCTTCAGAATTTATGTTGTGGAGCCACTGACAAACGATAAGTATATTAGGTAAATGTGGGATTAGGTTTCCAGATGGGTAGGGGGATTAGAACATAGAACATTACAGCGCAGTACAGGCCCTTCGGTCCTCAATGTTGCGCCGACCTGTGAAACCAATCTGAAGCCCATCTAACCTAAACTATTCCATTATCATCCATATGTTTATCCAATGACCATTTAAATGCCCTTAAAGTTGGCGAGTCTACTACTTTTGCAGGCAGGGCATTCCACGCCCTTACTACTCTCTGAGTAAAGAACCTACCTCTGACATCTGTCCTATATCTATCACCCCTCAATTTAAAGCTATGTCCCCTCGTGCTAGCCATCACCATCCGAGGAAAAAGGCTCCCACTGTCCACCCTATCTAATCCTCTGATCATCTTGTATGTCTCTATTGAGTCACCTCTTAACCTTCTTCTCTCTAACGAAAACAGCCTCAAGTCCCTCAGCCTTTCCTCATAAGACCTTCCCTCCATACCAGGCAACATCCTGGTAAATCTCCTCTGCACCCTTTCCAATGCTTCCACATCCTTCCTATAATGCAGTGACCAGAACTGTACGCAATACTCCAAGTGTGGCCGCACCAGAGTTTTGTACAGCTGCAACAATGACCTCATGACTCCGAAACTCAATCCCTCTACCAATAAAACCTAACATACCGTACGCCTTCTTAACAACGCTATCAGGGTGCCAAAAGTGATAGGATGCAATGTGGGTAGGGGTTAGAATGCCAGGGGACCAGATATAGGAGTTTGGGCTTGGGGTACCAGGTGCGGGGTAGTGTACCAGGTTGATATGATATCAAATAGGAAGGTAGCCAGACAGGCAGGATGCAAGGGAGCCAGTTAAACAATGCAGTGTCTTGAATATCTGGGGAGGGTGGGTGTCAAGTCAAGGGCAGGAGGGTGGGGGTTCAGGTCAGGTAATGGGGGAAGGGTGAGCAGATCAGGAGTGGGGGAAAAGGGGCAGTGCACCACAGCAACTGAAAGGGACTGAGAGATCAGGTCCAGAGCGGGGAGGGAAGAGGAGACTGGGAGATATTTTCTAATCAACCTGTTCAGAGATGTTATTACTGAAATAACTCCACAGAAGCTGGTATCCTGTCACCAAATCACTTTTTATTTATAAGGGAACACAGTCTTTGACTTCAGTACCGCCTCTTCAGAGTCAGGTATCAGAGTGTCAATGTCTCTGAGACTCTTGTTTTTATCTGTCAGCAAGGGTTCCCTCATTGGACCAGACTGACAGCCCCAATCAGGGTTCTCACATTTTATAAGGTCCAGCTGGCTGACCTCATTATGATCACAACAACTACATACCACTGGAGCATGTGAGACTTGGACCCAGACCTCCTAACTCAAGACTGGGGACACTACTATTGCGCCACAAGATCCCTGAAGGGGAATCGTGGGTCTGTTTGCAGGACAAGACAGAGTGGGTCCCATTGTGGGAAAGGCAGATTGGATACAGAGCGGAAAGGAACAGCAGGTCCGGAGTAGGGGAGGTTGGGAACAGGTCCTGGTGGAGGTAGGCTCTTGGGTCCAGAGCAGAGTAAGTGGGGGAAGTGAGTCAAAGGTGGGGGCTCAGCATGAGGGAGGAAGATTAGGGAATGTTAGATCTGGGGTGGGGAAGGGGGTGGGGTGTTGGGTCTGAGACACTGGAAGGAGTAAAAATATATTTCACATAGGACCCAGAAGACCAAGATCACTTTTTAGGTTTCATCCATCAGTTTAACCTGGATTCAAATGCCATTTCCATACATGAAAAGTCGCTATTGTATAGCATGCACAACACAGGAAATGAGCAACTTGTCTTAACTGATATGTGCCAATATTTATTCTCCAAATAAGCCTTCTCCCATCCCTCTTCATTTCACTATCAGCAAAGCCTTCCACTCCATTCTCTCTCATGGATTCATCTACTTTACAATGAAATGTATCTATGCCATTCACTTCAACTACTCCCTGTGGTAGGAAGCTGCACATTCTAACCATCCTCTGGGCAAAGTAGTTCCTTCTGAATTTCTTGCTTCATACATCATTGACTATCTTATATATCTAACTTATTGTGCTGCCTCTCATTTTGTGAAGTTACACTTGCGACGTTTCAATTTTAGAAATGATTTTGATGTACTTTTCAGTGAAAGGTTTCCATGGTAAATGGCATCTTTAAATAAGAACTCTGACTGCATGGAGCAATCCAACAATTAATAATGAAGAGTCCATAGCTTTACTTCCTGTTAGTGACAAGTGTCAGCTCAACTCAGTTCTGAGAAAAGTTGCTGGACTCAAAACATTAATTAAAGTCTCTCCCCACAGATGTTGATAGACCTGCCAAGACTCACCTTTCTCCATCACTTTCTGTTTTTATTTTGGCTTGACTCAGTTAGCAATACACATTCCTCAGTCAAAATGTTCATACACATCCCCTCCGAGATATCTCCAGTGTGGCGTCAAGAGGACATGTAGACAGGATGATCAGTATACTTGCCTTCATCGCTCAGACCTTTGAGTATAGGATTTGGGAATTAATGTTGAGATTGTACAGGACATTGGTGAGGCCTCTTCTGAGTACAGTCCAGTTCTGGTCACCCAGTTATAGTAAGGATATTATTTAGCTGGAGAGGGCTCAGAAGATATTTACCAAGATGTTGCCCGGGATGGAAGGATTGATTTATAGGGATAGGCTAGATAAGCTGGGACTTTTTTTTTCACTGGAGTGTAGCAGGTTGAGTGGTGACCCTTTAAAGGTTTTTAAAATTATGTAGAGTATAGATAAGGTGAATGGCAGGTGTCTTTTCCCTCTGGTGGGGGATTTCAAGACTATGGGGCCTATTTTTAAGGTGAGAGGAGAAAGATTTAAAAAGTACATGAGGAGCAACTTTTGTTACCTAGAGAGTGGTTAGCATGTGGAATGAACTTCCAGAGGAAGTGGTGGATGTAGGTACAGTTACAACATTTAAAAGACATTTAGACAAGTACATGAATAATAAATATTTGGAGGGATATGGGCCAGGAGCAAGCAGGTGGGACTACTTCAGTGTGGAACTATGGTCAGCATGGACTGGTTCGACCAAAGGATCTGTTTCTGTGCTGTATGACTCTATGACAGTATTGTTAGATGTGCCCTCCTTTGGGTGAAACATTAAATATAGCAAATAGCAGGTTCTTGATCCTCAACCACCAGTGCCAAGAAACCAATTAACTGTTCATTTATTTTATTCCTACGTTTGGGCACTTACTAAGCATCAAAGTCTCAAAGAGGATGTCAAAATAATTCATTCCATGCAAAGCACTCTAGGACATTTCTCAGTGGTGTTTAATGCAAGGATCTTCCTCATGACTAACGTTAGAACAAAATAAAAAGTGGATGAAGTAAGGAACCTCCTCATGGTCCCAACCTGGTGGCCAGCAAACCCAGGAAATATACATACCAAACAGTGGTGATTGTGCTTTTATCAATGTGAAGTACTGAAGAAATGATACTGACCTGAAAGGTCTCTCCACAGGTATTACATGATCTGCTGCGCATTTCCTGTTTTTATAAAGATCTTAAAGTGACCTACACATTCCTTTTGTTTGTGTTTTTTCTGTTACTACACTTGCTCAGATTGAATAGTGAATTGCACTTCAGTACCAACACCCTTTAAGTTTCACGTTTTCCCCTCTTTCACACTGGATGTGTAACCTCTTGCTCCGCAAGGCAGCTAACTGGCCTATTAATCTGCTTTTGCTGGTGTTAGGTGAGGAATGAATGTTGACTGGGCCACCAGAAGACACCCATGTTCTTCTTCAAAAGCATTTCATTGCATCTTGAACTATCAATTGTTTTATGTGGCTCAGTGACATTACACTCACTGTGAATCAATGGTTGTGTTTAAGACCCACTCGGTAGACACAGAGGATCAACACATGATCCCCTGTTTCCAATCACCCACACCCATACTCTTGTCATTGGTCACCTTATTGTCCATAGATGTGCAAACTTTCCCCACCCCCACACCAAATGGAACGACAACACCACTATCATTTGAGCTAACAAAATGACTCTTGGATGACAATCATCAGCTTTTTATTTCCTTGCAAGTCCTATTATTTTTTGCAAATGTACCCAAAAAGGTGTTCAAAATGTAATATTTTAAAAATTCACCAATTAATTTTCTAAGCTACTCAGAATTGTGTTCTGGAGAATAGCTTTCATTTTTTGAAACTTCCAAACAATCCTCGACTGTTCAACGATATTATTAAACTAGAAAGATTGCAGAAAAGACTTACTAGAATACTACCTGGACTGGAAAGTTCGAGTTATAAGGGAGAGGTTCGATAGGCTGGGACTTCTTTCCCTAGAGGATATGAGACTGAGTGGTCACTTTATAGAGGTTTATAAAATCATGAGAGGCATAGATAAAGTAGATAGCCGACAACTTTCCCCCAAGGAAATCTAAAACTAGAGGGGGGCATACCTTTAATGTGAGAGAGGAGAGATTAGAAAGAGTCCAGAGGGGCACTTTTTTCACATCGATGGTGGTGAGTGCCTGGAACAGGCCACCAGAGGTAGTGGTGGAGGCGAGTACAATTTTATCATTTCAGAAACACTGGGACAAGTGCATGGTTGGGTAGGTATGGAGGGATACGGACCAAACGCAGACAAACGGGATTAGATTAATTGTGAAAACTGGGCGGCATGGGCAAATTGGGCCAAAGGCCTGTTTCCATGCTGTAGACCTCTATGACTCTATGTTTAGAAATATTAATGTTGGGAGACAAGTGGCCTGAATCACGAAAGCAAAACCTAAGTGATTTGTACCCATGCTTTGAACCCAGCGGATATTTCAGCCCTTACTTCCAAATTTGCTGTGCATTGTCTGATTATGTCGTGGCCACAGATTCAATAGTAGCTTTAAATTAAAAGGATAAAAACTGCAGGAATACAGAGAAAAATACTAAAGGGAGGATGAGGTAACCATGGCTGACAAGGGAAGTCAGGGGCAGCATAAAAGCAAAAGAAAAAACATACAATGTGGTGAAAATTAATGGTAAGCCAGAGGATTGGGAAGCCTTTAAAAAGCAGAGGATAACTTAAAAAGCAATAAGGGGGGGAAGAAGATGAAATATGAGTTAGCTAGCAAGTAATATAAAACAAAATCACCAAATTTGTTTTTAAAAGGTAAGGGAAAGACAAGAGTGGACATTAGACCACTGGAAATCAGGCTGGAGAAGTAGAAACAAGGAAATGGTGGAGGAACTGAATAGGTACTTTGCGTCAATTTTCACAGTGAAAACAACAGGAGAACTCCAAGAGAATCAGGTGATGTAGGTGAGTGCAGAAGCCATCAATAAGGAGGTGCTGGGGAAACTGAAAGATGTGAAGATAAATAAATCACCCAGGCCAAATGGACTACACCCCAGAGTTCTGAAGGAGATAGCCGAGGAGATTGGAGAGCCATTGGTGGTGATCTTTCGGAATCACTGGAATCAGGGAGGGTTCCCAAAGAACTGAAAAATGGCCAGTTAGCCTTACCTTGTTCATTGGTAACATTTGAAAGCCCATTATTAAGGATGAGATTGCGGAATACTTGGAAGTGGATGGTTAAACAGAGCTTCATCAAAAGGAGGTCATGCCTGACAGATCTGTTAGAATTCTTTTGAGCAGGCAATGAGCACATTAGGCAAAAGAGAACCAGAGGACATGATCAATTTGGACTTCCAAAAGGTATTTGACAAGGTGCTGCACAAGAGGCTGCTAACCAAGACAAGAGCCCATGATGTTTGGGGCAAGGTGCTAACATGGATTGGGGATTGGTTGACTAGCAGAAGGCATAGAGTGTGGATAAAGGGGTCTTGTTCAGGATGGCAGCCAGTGAATAGTAGAGTTCTGCAGGGGTCAGGGTTGGGACCACAACTATTCACGTATTACGTTAACCATCTGGACAAAGGAACTGAGGGCATTATTACTAAGTTTTAGATGACACAAAGATAGGTGGAGGGACAGGCAGTGTTGAGAAGATGGGGAGGCTGCAGAAGGGCTTGGACACATGAGGAAAGTGGGCAAAGAAGTGGCAGGTGGAATACAATGTGCGAAAGTGTAAGGTTACACACTTTGGTAGGAAAAACAGTGGCAGGAAATAACTATAGAAATCTGAAGCACAAAGGCACTTAGGAGAGCTAGTTCAGGACTTTCTTAAGATTAATCTGCAGGATCAGTTGGCAGTTAGGAAGGCAACTGCAATGTTAGCATTCATTTCAAGATGGCTGTAATACAAGAGCAGACATGGACTGCGGTGGCTGTATTAGGCTCTGGTTACACCACATTTAGGGCACTTTTGGGCCTTCAATCTAAGGAAGGATGTGCTGGCCTTGGAAGGAATCCAGAGGAGGTTTACAAGAATGATCCTGGGAATGAAGGGTTTTTCATATGAGGAGCAGTTGAGAACTCTGGGTCTGTACTCAACAGAGTTAAAAGCATGAGGGGGGATCTGATTGAAACCTACAGAATATTGAGAGGCCTGGATACAGTGGACATGGAGAAGATGTTTCTACTCGTAGGAAAGACTAGGACCCGATGGCACAGCCTCATAATGAAGAAATAAATCTTTAGAACTGAGATGAGGATGAATTTCTTCAGCCAGAGGGTGGTTAATTCATGGAACTCATTGCCACAGAGGGCTGTGGAGGCCAAGTCAATGGGTGTATTTACGACAGAGATAGGTTCTTGATTGTCAAGGGGATCAAGTGCTACAGGGACAAGTCAGGAGAATGGGTTTGAGAGATATATCAGCCATGACAAATTGCAGAGCAGACTCAATGGACCAAATGGTCTAATTCTGCCCCTATATCTTATGGTCTAAAAGTGAACAGAAAGATTAACCGGATTACTCTTCAAAAGACAGTGATCCGATGGACCAAACAGCCTCATTGGCAGCTATGATATGACTCTGTAACTCACTCAATCTTAGTCCAGAAGTCAATACAGAAGTGTGGTATTACAAATTGTTGGGAAGGAGGGTCACACCAGTATTAGACACCTTTTAGTTGCATGAAATCCATGCTCTGTTAGTGCTTTCTCTTTCACTTTCAGTACAGTTGAAAGCAAAAAAAAGGTTTTGTTTCTGATTAACTAGTTTCAATATTTGGCAGATACTATGATGCCTCCATAATGCCAGTCAAGTAATAAACACTCTTTCATTTTTAGAAACAGAGAAGCTTTTCCTCCCAAAATCTAGGAATGGATTTGCCAAGGCACTGTGTTACCTGCCCTCCTGGCTAAAATGTTCGGAGCAAAGTCTGAGAGAAACTCCTGTCCTCGAGAGGGGACAGCATTGCTCCCTGTTCCTTGTAGTGCTGGTGGGAGTGGGTCACTGCTAGGTCACCATGCCCAGGAGAACAAGCAAATGTGGGGTTAGGTGACCGTCTGCAGGGGGCTGAGGGAAAGGGAATGATGGCACAATGGGAAGATGCTAGAAATGGGCCAGGGGACCCACAAAGGAACAATCCTTCCCCCCCTGCCTCAACTTGGCCAATGACAACCTGCATTATTAAGGCCATTGAGCTTCCTGTACGGAGTAGGTCTCCCCCAACCATGGGGCAAAGTAGTGACTGGGGTGGGATGATGGTCTTGAATTAATCAACCAAATAAAGCAAGCAGGTAAAGGCTTCAATGTTCACCAGAGCAGGTCCCTTGATGCCTCCCCAACAAGTCAACGATGAGCAGTCATTCCATTGATGATTCCCTGCCTGACAAATCTAAACTACTTTCTGCACTTTCATCACTATCCTACTGTATTTCCTTTTCAGATGCTGGGATGCAGCGAGTGCTGCAATGCATTTCCAACATTTTTCGGTTTCGTTTCTTGTGGTTAAGCTCAAGAATTACTGAATCATTAACAATGAAGATGACTCAGCAGCTGCTGACACAATCCATTCCAACATTTCTTCACTTCTGCCCATGGAATGCTCAGAGAACAAAAAATGCATGGACTAGCTGTCCAACATCGGATGCTGAAATAAAAACTAAAGAAAAAAAACCAGAAAACTCAGCAGGTCAGACAGAACCTGTGAAGAGAAACAGAACTGATGCTTCGGATTAAGATGATCATGAGACTTTCTGGAAGGTCATACTTTTGATGAAAGATCACACTATTTCCCCATTTGGAAAGTTGCACTAAATCACTTTCAACGTAGTTACACAGTATCTTTCACTAAGTATGAAACATTGATATGTTAAAACTCTCATTTCACTGAAAACTGCAAGTGTGAAAATGCATCACCATAAAAACCACACACAACTTTCACCTGATTAACCATGGACTGAAGTTTAGAAACAAACCATTTTAAGTATTTTCTATGACCCTAGAGAAACCCTACACAGCAATCTTTTACAAAAGTTCCCTAAGGTAAGTGCACAACTCACAGTGAAACTAATGATCTTCAGATGAATGCAGAGAAGCATGAAATGTTATGTTTTCATAGGAAGAACATGGAGGTGTTGATATAAAAATTAAAAGGTATTGGAGAAAAGGTACTGGGGCAGGTATATGTGCAAATGTTGTTGAAGGTGTCAGGGCAATGTTGAGAAAGTGATTGAAAAAGACAAATGAGATCCTGGGCTTTCTAATTAAGGCAGAGTAGAAAGCAAAGCAGTCATGATGAACTTTTATGAAGCACTGGTTCAACCTCAACTGGTGTCCAGTCTGGCAGCATATTTCAGGATATATCTGAAAGCAGCGGAGTGGTTGCAGAAAAGATACATGAGAATGGTATCATGGCTGATGGTTTTCAATTCCATAGATTTAACAAGGTGGGTGGTTCTTTTTAATGAGAAGGTTGAAAGGAGATACCGCAGAGGTATTCATACAGGTCTGAAGAGAGTAAGCAGCAACAAACTATCCCCATCGGCTGAAAGATAAATAATTAGATAATACAGTGACCAGTAAAACAACTAAAAGTGAATGAGAAAAATACATTTTTAAAAAAAAAGTAGCAAGTGGTTAGGATCTGGATTACATGACCTGAGAGAATAGTGGAGGCAGATTCAATTATAGCATTGGAAAGAACTTTAGATAAGAACCTGAAGAGAAGAACAATTTGCAGGGCTATGGGGAAAGGGGCGGGCTAGTGAAGTTGGGTGAGTTCCTCTTGCAGAGAGGAGGCACAATTGGACTTTGCAAAGAGATTGTTCCAAGCATGAAACCGCAATGGTTAATTGTACAAATTTCCACAAACACACTCGATTTTTCTCAACGCTCTGAAGGCGTCAAACCACAGCTGGCAAGTTACTCAAAACATAAAGATGGTTTTACTGCATATCTTCTCAACATAAAAAATATGTCCTGAAGTGAGAAACTAACCTGTTGCTCAAACGATTTCAAAATAGCTGGGTGACGGTCAGACTTTGACACTGTTAGGTTCATGTACTCACTGGCTTTTATAAAAGGTTTCAATTTGCTTTGTTCAACAGGTCCATAGAATTATTTTAAACATTTTGTTTATCATAGCGCTGTGTTTACCATGAGAGGGAGAAAGTAAAATCAATCGCAAACAAACTGCACCAAGTCTTATTGTGAAAACATCATTGTCCACACACAATGGCTACTCAGTTTGAATTTTCCTGACTTTACAAGTAGATGTCAGCTTGTTGTATGTCGGCCACAGTTTTCTGGATAAAGTAGTGGAGCTAGGGCAGGGCAAATACACGCATAACCAATAAGTAATAGGCAGCCGAACACAAGGAACATTTTGAACTTAGATCATCGCATCTGACACGAAACTCCAAAAAGCAAAGAAGTGGCCAATTATTATTTGAAATCCTTTTTCCTCACTTGTTGTTTCGGCATGCAAATTGTCTGTCAGCCCACTTATCATTTATACCCAGTTCAAAGAATGGAGAACAAAAGGGAAGACATCTGTTTTAATGTTCATGCATTTCAAGGTTACCCATTCTCTAAAGGCTGGAAAACAGAAAAAAAAATTCTCGTGTTGTATTTTTGTATAGAGAATGGAAACTAGGGTCTTTTGCAACTTCAGAAGCATGGGTCTATACCTGCGAATGTTTGTGTCTGAGGGACATGGAAGGGGATGACGGGCTAAATTTTGCAAGTTGCAATGCAATGATAGAGTATAGATATGCAGGTGGCCTTTTAGAAAGGCCCATTTTGGTTCTGAGAGACAGCAATTCAGCTCCCAACATCAATCCTGTGCTCCCTGAATCTCAACCCTTGCATCCACTCAACATCTTTCCACTCCCCCATGTGCTCCAAAATTACACATCCAGTCTCCACCATGAGGAGATCGCTCAGTATTTTTGAAACAGGCATTAAAAATATTACAATTTAATACAGCTGCATGTGATGCTGGAGGTCCTCAATAAATTCCAAGGTGGGAGTGGACTCAGATGGTGGGAGATTGGGTAAAGTACATATGCTCAAACATTTACCGTCTGATCATATGGTGGCTCAGTGGTTAGCACTGTTGCCTCACGTGGGTTTGATTCCAGGCTCGGGTGACTGTCTGTGTGGAGTTTGCACATTCTCCCTGTGTCTGCATGGGTTTCCTCCGAGTGCTCCTGTTTCTTCCCACAGTCCAAAGACGAGCAGGTTAGATGGATTGGCCATGCTAAATTGCCCCATAGTGTCCAGAGCTGTGCTGGCAAGGTGGATTAGCCATGGGAAATACAAGGTTACAGGGATAGGGTTGGGGGGGTGATGCTGGATGGGATGCTCTTCGGAGATCAGTGTGGACTCAATGGGCTGAATGGCCTGCTTCCACACTGCAGGGATTCTTTGATTCTAATACTGTCCTTGCCCTGTTGTGGCGGTTAGCTTCTGGGAATCCTGACAAACAACAGGTGAACCTGCAAAACAGGTTAAATCCCAAGGCTTCCAGCTTCAATGATTGCACATACCTTGCCTTGCCTGAACAAAACCCTGAGATTAACTGATTGGAGTCAGGTTCTTGACACACTTTCACTTTTTGCTCATTTAAAAGGCACCGAATCCCACTTGCTCACTAATATTAAAATTTCCCTGAGGCACAGTCTAAACTTTGACCTCAACAAACAGTTGGAATTGTCACTGAAATAAATTTCTGTTGAGGTTCCAACAATTGGTCTTGCCCTGAAGCATGATGCTGTCATTCTGGTTTTGGACAGACGTGATTGAAATGCAGTGCACAACATTTCTGGTACCTCCTGTTTTATTCCAACTTCCTACCATACAACTCTTCACCCCACCCTATCACGACCTGTTGGATTGCCTTTATCAAATGTCAAACATCATAACTTAAAGTATGCAGAAAACATTTACCCCACTGCCTCCAAAGTAAAACAAGAGAAAGGGAGAGAGAGAAAGAGTATTTGCAGGAATCTAGTTGAACAAAGGAAGTATACGCCTCAGGTTCTTGTTTTTTTTTGCATTGATTCTAATGAATTCTCGATGCAACTATGCAAATGGAGAATTTGGATTGAAACAAAAACAGTTCCAGAAATAAGTCTTCATCAACTCTCATTCCCGGGTTTACCTTGCGCAGCTTAGTATGAGGAATA
This sequence comes from Rhincodon typus, assembly GCF_021869965.1. NCBI lineage: Eukaryota > Metazoa > Chordata > Chondrichthyes > Orectolobiformes > Rhincodontidae > Rhincodon > Rhincodon typus. The sequence goes on from NC_063333.1 coordinate 13,307,078, forward strand.
GACGAAAAATCAACAACTATCAAGAGGCAATTTTCTTTTTAATAAATTCCATGTGTGGCGAGAAGAGAAATGCCTGTTCATTTTAAAATCCTGCACAGCCAGTTGGTCCACATGGTCATATTGTACCTTGAATCAGTAAAGGTTCATGTCAGGATGACAACTTCCAGAAAGCTTCTCATCCTTTACTGCTGGGATAAAATTTCTGGACAAGGAGTACCAGCTATCCGAAAGCATGAATGGTCTGAAATCTATCTCTTGAAAATAATCACAAACTGTTTTCAAAATTTCATTCTGAGCATGTGGGCTTGCACCAGCATTTACTGCCCATGCCTCAGCCTGAGAAAGCTGTGGTGGTCCACGTTGTTCAAGTACTGACAGCAATTTGATACAATGGAGTGGGCTTGCCAGGCCCCTGCAGAGGGAAATTAACGTCAATCATGTCAGTGGGAGACAGGCTTCACATATAGGTTGATTCAAAAGGGAAAAACAGGTTGTCCTCACTGGAGGGCATTAGGGACAAAGGCACATTTATTTAAATAGGTTTGCAAACTAGTCTTGCTCTTTGAATCTACAAACCAAACAGTTTGATTTCTTTTAGTACTATCGTTGAACAAAAACATAAGTGGTTGTTGGCTTTCTAGAAACACAATCCCTCTTCGCCTGTTATGTCGGCTACATGTTAATCTGTTAAATGCTGATTTTTCTGCAAGACGTCATATTGCTTCTTTCTCATTTGGGATGGGTGGGACTGATGTGCCGAGCAGGGTAACACAAGACATTTCAGATGGAAAAAGTGGTTTCCAATACTATTCAATGTTCTATATTCTATGTACATGCCAACAACACACTCCTCGGAACCTGCACCCAAGTTCTCAAAGGCAGCCCTGTAGAGATAAAGACCTTTAACGTTGGGCCTAATATAACTGGCCCCACCAGACTAAACGGGGTGGGGGGATCAACCTTGTATGGTGACTTTTACGGGGTTCTTGGCTTCAGGAAAGCTTGCAAAAATTAAATTAGAGCCAGAAAGGGCCTCACACAGGAATCCCAGCTGCCCAGGATCCATTAGACTCAGTTCAATATAATTGGGCTGATTAATGCAGCCTCAGGCATAGGTGTTTAACAGACTGACAATGATGCTGCTTGGCCTGCTGTGTTCATCCAGCCCTGCACCTTGTTGTCTCGGATTCTCCAGCATCTGCAGTTCCTACTATCTCTGATCCAATATTGATCTCGGCGGCATAAGACCTGCAGAGATTTACAAGGGTTTTATTGTAAAATTAAAGCGTAACACAAACAGCAGGTTCCATCTTCTTCTCCTGGACACTTTTATCTATCCAGAATCCAACTCCCAACTGGAGAGGAACCCAGCTCCTTTGTATTTTGCATCAACGTATTCAGGCACGGAATGACACACCTCTGATGCAGGATGGACTTGAACTCAGGCCTTGTGGCAGTGGTAGGAATATTACAACAGTGCCATCAGAGCCCTTCCCAGAACATCCACACCCTTTGTTACTTTCCCAGCTGATGAGTAAATTGGATAATGTCAGAAATCACACAACACCAGGTTATAGTCCAACAGGTTTATGTGAAATCACAAACTTTTGGCGTCTTACTCCTTCTTCAGCTGTTAGTGATAATACCTCTCTCACTGACACCTGAAGAAGGAGTAAGACTCTGAAAGCTTATGTTTTCAAATAAACCTGTTGGACTGTAACCTGGTATCATGTGATTTCTGATCTTGTCCACCCCAGTCCAACACCGGCACCTCTACATCATACACTGGATAAGTCAGAATTCAGAAGGAAACCAGGCCTGATAGACATTATACTTAATTATTGTTGTCGGTAATCACTGAAACATATTCTCATCAGATTCTCTGCAGATGTTCCTTAACAATAGAACATAAGTTTATTGCACAAAGGGAAACAAAACTTAAGCTATATCTAAAACAATTATCTAAAACAAATCTACTAACATGAACTATCTCAGACAAGTCTTACTCTGAAGCACATACCCAACAGCCCCAGACACACCTGTTCCCTCTGTCACCACTTCAGAAGCCAGATCAGTCTTCCTGGGTGTCAACACAAGGAAAGTAACAGACCTGGACGTTGTCCCTGGTCGAGCACTCAGATCCTGTGCAAACCAACTGGTGGAGGTATTCACTGACATCTTCAATCTCTCCTCCTAAAAGCCGAAGTCCCACCTGCTTCAAAAAGACCACCATCATCCCTGTACCCAAGAAAACACATGCAGTGTGCCTTAATGACTACCGCCCAATAGCTCTGACTTCAATATTCATGAAGTGCTTCAAAAGGCTGGTCATGGCCCACATCAACTCCAGTCTCCCATCCTGCCTCAATCTCCTACAGTTTGCCGAATGACATAACAGGTCCACAGAGGATGCCATATCCCTAGCCCTGCACTCAGCCCTGGAACATGTGGGCAACAAAAACACCTACGTCAGACTCCTGCTTGTTGACTACAGCTCTGCGTTCAACACCACTATCCCGTCCAGACTGATCTCAAAACTGCATGACCTTGGTCTCGGCTCTGCCCTCTGTAATTGGATCCTCAGCTTTCTGACCCATCGGCCGCAATCAGTGAAGATAGGTAACTGCACCTCCTCTACAATAACACTCAACACTGGAGCCCCCCCCGCAAGGATGTGTCCTCAGCCCCCTACTGTACTCCCTGTATACCTTCGACTGTTTTGCCAAATTCCAAACGAACGCCATCTACAGGTTTGCTGACGACACCACTGTAGTAGGATGGATATCCAACAACAATAAATCAAAATACAGGAGGGAGATAGAGGGCTTAGTGATGTGGTGCGATGAAAACAATCTGTCTCTCAATGTCGGCAAAACTAAAGAACTGACAATTAACTTCAGAAAGAAAGGAAAACACCCCTCTCCCCATCTACATCAACAGAACTGAGGTTGAGAGAGTGAAGAGCGTCAAGTTCCTCAGAGTGACGATAACTCACGATCTGTCCTGGACTTCCCACGTAAATGCGACAGTCAAAAAGACACAACAACGCCTCTTTTCCCTCAGGCGGCTCAGGAAATTTGGCATGTCCATAAGGTCCCTCACCAACTTCTACAGATGCACCATGGAAAGCATACCGTCTGGGCGCATAACGGCCTGGTATGGCAACTGCTCTGCCCAGGACCATAAGAAACTACAGAAGGTGGTGTGCATAGCCGAGACCATCATGGAAGCCAACCTTCCATCCATGGACTCCACTTACATGGCTCACTGCTACAGAAAGGCAGCCAACATCATCAAAGACCCATCAAACCCTGGTAATGACCTCCTACAACCTCTTCCATCAGGCAGAAGATACAGAAGCCTGAACACACGCACAAGCAGGTTCAGGAACAGCTTCTTTCCGGCCGTTATCAGACTGTTGGATGGACTCTAGCCTCAAATTATGTAACCTGCAATGTAACCTGTATGCCTCGAAGTCTTCTTGATCTGTACATCCTTTGCTTGCTGTGGTCTGCCTGTACCACTCGTAAAACAAAGCTTTTCACTGTATTTTGGTACACATGACAATATGATCAATGAAAACGTGATAGATAGCACAAGAGATCACATGCAGCAGTCAGGAAAATACTACCCCGGCATCCAGCAACAATCCACAGCTGAGCCCCTGAACTGTCACCACACCCTGTCATAAAAACAAAGTGCTAGATAAACTCAGCAGATCTGGCAGCATCTACACAGTGAGAAGCTGGGTCCTCTTCAGTGCCAAAGAGGAGTCATATTGGTCTAAAGGCATTAAATCCCTCTCCATCTCTCTCTTTCTCTTCACAGATGGTGACAGACCTGCTGTTTTTTTTTTCCAGCACTTTCTGTTTGTATTTCCGATCTCTTGCATCTGTAGTGTTTTGATTTTGTTGCCAAAAACTGTAGCACTGCTTGCAATGGCAAGCTACCAGCCTCTGATTGCCCCGCAGCTTGCAGAGATGATTTTACCTTTCTGCTGGGAATGTGATTGTGTGGAAGGCCTGAGGGTATTTAAACAGCATCAGGCTTCCACCACAGATACAGTTCCCTGTGCTCTACACCCCACACTATAGTCCTGCAAATATTCTCTCATTGGGAAATGAACCTACTTCTTTTTGCAGTGTAAGATAAATGTTCTGGACTTACCAAACGAGTATTGTTGGAAAATGGGTACATTTTGTCAAAAAATTTCATCTTGCACTCTTTGGGACAATTCGCAGAAAAGGGGAAAACCAATATTTATACTTTATGAAAGGAGAGGGCTGATTGGTTGGCAGGTTGATTGATTGCCAGAGTTGTTACCACAGAGAATGCAGCAGTTAATGATGATTGACAGTTAAAAGTATGAAGTGATTCATTTTGGAAGGTCGAATTTGAATGCAGAATACAGGGTTAATAGCAGGATTCTTGGCAGTTTGGAGGAACAGTGGGATCTTGGGGTCCACGTCCATATATCCCTCAAAGTCGCTACTCAAGTTGATAGGGTTGTAAAGAAGGCGTACGGTGTGTTGGCTTTCATTGGCAGGGGAGTTGAGTTTAAGAGCTGTGAGGTTTTGCTGCAGCTCTATAAAACCCTGGTTAGACCACACTTGGAATATTGTGTTCAGTTCTGGTCACCTCATTATAGGAAGGATGTGGAAGCTTTAGAGAGTGTGCAGAAGAGATTTAGCAGGATGCTGCCTGGACTGGAGGGCAGGTCTTATGATGAAAGGTTGAGGGAGCTAGGGCTTTTCTCATCAGAGCAAAGAAGGATGAGAGATGACTTGATAGAGGTGTACAAGGTGATGAGAGGCATAGACAGAGTGGATAGCCAGAGACATTTTCCCAGGGCGGAAATGACTATTACGAGGGTGCATAATTTTAAGGTGATTGGAGGAAGGTATAGGGGAGATGTCAGAGGTAGGTTCTTTACACAGAGAGTGGTGGGTGCGTGTAACGTGCTGCTGGCAGTGGTAATGGAGTCAGATACATTAAAGTGACTCTTGGACAGGCACATGGACAGTAGTAAAATGAAGAGCATGCAGGTTAGTTTGATCTTGGAGTAGGATAATTGATCGGCACAGCATCATGGGCCGAAGGGCCTGTATTGTGATGTACTGTTCTATGTTCTAACTGCAGGGCTTTGTTTAGAATTGAAACCAAGCAGATAAACATTGATTGGTCACAGGACTACCCTGAGAAATGACCGAGCAGAATGGCTTCACCTAATCTTGTTGGATTAAAACAGGTGCAGTGCTTGTTTGCTGGTCACTCTCAATCCTGAAAAGTGCCCAGTCTACCTCAGATAAAGGAAAGGCATCAAATTTAAGACAGGTAAAGCTAGTTGTTTCACACTGGTAGTCTGCAGGAACAACAGAAGCGGTATGTCACTGGCAGTACGCTGCCACCAAGCCAAAAGTACAAATGAATAATGCAGTGTATGAATTTCAGTGCTAGTGTGATGCCAGGTGTGTAAGCTTGTAAACTCCCAAATACTGATGAATTGTATTAAACAAACAGCATACCCCTTTGGCCGTTCACAACAAGCAAAGTCCAACCAGCCCACCCTGGCAAAATGTGCAGTGTCCAACATTATATGTGATTCTGCAACTGGACAAGATTTGCTGGATTACTCAAGAGTGTAAAGAATTTAGGTTTATCAGTCAGACTCACATTGTGACAGAACTTATATGCGCTAGAAACTACATATATTAGTATACACAGCCCTAGGGGGCTGTGCAGCAAAACCTCACAGCTCTTAAACTCAACTCCCCTGCCAATGAAAGCCAACACACCATACGCCTTCTTTACAACCCTATCAACTTGAGTAGCAACTTTGAGGGATATATGGACGTGGACCTCAAGATCCCTCTGTTCCTCTAAACTGCCAAGAATCCTGCTATTAACCCTGTATTCTAGCATCACACTGGCACTGAAATTCATACACTGCATTATTCATTTGTACTTTTGTCTTGGTGGCAGCGTACTGCCAGTGACATACCGCTTCTGTTGTTCCTGCAAACTACCAGTGTGAAACAACTAGCTTTACCTGTCTTAAATTTGATGCCTTTCCTTTATCTAAGGTAGACTGGGCACTCTCCAGGATTGAGAGTGACCAGCAAACAAGCACTGCACCTGTTTTAATCCAACAAGATTACTGACAGAAAGAACACGTACATGGAGGGTTGAAGTTTTTTTTACAGATTTGTGAGATGTGGGCGTCGTTGGCTGGCCAGCATTTATTGCCCATCCCTAGTTGCCCTTCAGAAGGTGGTGGTGAGCTGCCTTCTTGAATCGCTGCAGTCCACCTGCTGTGGGTTGACGCACAATGCCATTAGGGAAGGAATTCCAGGATTTTGACCCAGCAACAGTGAAGGAACGGTGATATATTTCCAAGTCAGGATGGTGAGTGGCTTGGAGGGGAACTTGGAGGAGGTGGTGTTCTTATATATATGCTGCCCTTGTCCTTTTAGATGGAAGTGGTTGTGGGTTTGGAAGGTGCTGTCTAAGGATCTTTTGTGACTTTCTGCAGTGCATCTTGTAGATAGTACGCACTGCTGCTACTCAGCATCGGTGGTGGAGGGAGTGGATGCTTGTGGATGTAGTGCCAATCAAGCGGGCTGCTTTGTCCTGGATGGTGTCAAGCTCCTTCATTGTTGTTGGGGCTGCACTCATCCAGGCAAGTGGGGAGTATTCCATCACACTCCTGACTTGTGCCTTGTTGATGGTGAACAGGTTTTGGAGAGTCAGGAGGTGAATTACTCGCTGCAGTATGCTTAGGCTTTGACTGGAATTGGTTTCCTCTTTCAAAGTGCATAAACATGGGCTGAATGGTCTCTTTATGTGCAAGATTCTGCAATTCCTTCATTTTACTTTTCTCCCGCAGTCCTCAGGGCTCTATGATAAGCATTTATGCAACCTGCAAAATTTAAAAGGCTTCAATAACCTTGTGTTCGACTCTTACTAATGGAGACTGTGCTGTTGAGGTGATCCCTAAGATCTTTAGAAGATACCAATTTAAAATTCAAGCTTTCCCACTGAAAATAAATATTTGTAGGGACTCCACCCAATCGTTGCAAAGTGGCCTGTCCACAAGTTAGATATTGTTAGGCCTTGGAGATAGTGGTCAATTTGTGACCTTCAACAATCAAATAACTAAGCTTTTAGTTAGTTATTTAAATCGATAATTCATCATAAGCACTAGCTTTAGTTTTGAAACTGTTTTTTAAAATTGATCTTCAGAGACACTTCAGCGGCACTGTTCAATGTGTTCATGTTGAATTCCCAATATCCACATTATGTTAATGCATTTTTAAATAAACAGAGCAGCGCACTATATTTGTGTTTAGTTCTGGTCAGCTAAACACAGGAAGAATGATTGTCCTCCTAGAAGTAAAGTTGCTATAGTCTCAGCTACTCATGACGGAGAGACAACTAATGGTGGTTTAACCCGAGGGTCACCATACTTAGGCGAGGGGTGAAGTCAAGAAGATGGGACCTTCACAGTGACCTGAGCCAATATGGGAACTGAACCCACTATGTTGGAATCACAAACCAGCTGTTCGCCAACTGAGCTAACCGGCCCTCACTCTCCTCAAAGTACAAAGGCAAGGACTAAGGAAGGTTTCTGTCAGCATGCTTAGAGGATTATGAATATTAGATAATAAGCAAAAGGACTGCAGGCAGTGTACATCTGAAACAGAAACAGAATATGCTTACAAAGTGCAGTAAAAGAGTTTTATAGTCAAAATAGGTGTTCTCTTGATAGATGTGGGTTGATTTGTTGGATGTTTCCGGCATTATTCAAAGGAGTTACATTTCATTCCAAGACACAAAGCCGTAATCTACAGGAGAGCTTCATCAATGTACAAAGTTGATCCAAGCAACACATTTTATCGTCTCATTTGTCCTTTGACCATGTTCACCATCTGGAGTATTTGGTAGGATTTCAGTGGGTATGTAGATTATGACTAAGGCTGATCTGTCAGTCGGACAGGGTAAAACGGACAACTGAGCTTTGGACAAGTTGCTGGCTTGGGATTTCCTCTCTTAATGTTTTGCCTCTGGCCTCTGGAATGTGTTGGCTTTTGAAGGTGCTACAATGCCTTTTATTTAGTTGTGCCAGGAGCAGTGATCCAGAGTGAGCTTCTCCCAGGACTCAAGGTTGATATTAAAACTCCAAAGTGAAGCCTTCAGAATGTCCTCATGGTGCTTCCTTTTACCACCAAGACAGCTCACTGCTGAATCTAAGCCTTCTTGACATAAAACTCACTGTCATAAACAAGTCATTCTGCCTCCTTGATTAGCCCAACTCAGTTAAGACTGTATCAATATGGTGTGGGAATTTAGAAAACAAGCAAGGGTGAGCACCTCAGTGTCTGGTGTTCTGTTCTGCCATTTGATCTTCACAGGCTTCAAGCTGATGGTACTGTTGATGACACCCTCCATCACTTTGTTGCTGATCGAGAGTAGCCTGATGGGTCGGTAATTGGCCTGGTTGGAACTGTCCTGCCTTTTGCGTACAAGGCATACTTTGGCAACGTTTTACATTATTGGGTGGATGCCAGTGCTGTAATTGTACTGGAAGAGCATGGCAAGGGGATCGGCAAGTTCTGGAGCACAAGTCTTCAGGACTATTGGCCATGTCACTGCTGATCCATCATGCAGTGGGCTTGCTAACTCGTTCCCGCTTCCCACATTTCCTTACATCAACAGAAGCAGGTTAAAATGAGAAAAGATCAATCACGACAAATTGAGTTTTCAGGCAACACTGGTTGTTTTCGGTAGCAGGACTGGAGAGAGTGTGCTCGTATTTGTGGTGTTGTTTTGAGCAATCAATATTGAACAGGACATGAGGAAGAATTTTCTTGATCTTGCTTGAAGGGTACCATGAAACGTTTTGCATCAACCCTGAACAGCCAGCTGCCTCCTCGGAAATTTGCTGCCTTTAACGGTGCAACGCTCCTCTGTACTGCCCCTCCGACGGCCCTCAGTAGTGTGAGCCCTTGATTCTGTACTTGGGTCTCTGGAGCTGAGTTTTCACTTACAAATGCGTGACGCAGGAAAAAGAGTACTACCTACCGAACCAAGGCTGACATCTCATATCATATTAATTTTCTTTTGAAACTAATCTTGTAGCCTTTGGACACATTAATAATAGTTGTAAGAGTTGCTCTGAGCTTTTGAATGTTTAATTAGAGTGAACAGATTCGCAGCTTTTTGAACACTGCTATGAGGTTTTAACAGGTGCTTTGTTGGGCTGATCTCCACGGTATATGCATAGTATGTGGGTATTAAATTGTCAAGTTCCCCAAACTCAGATTCCTCCCTGATATCTGCAGACTCACATCTGATATGCTATATTTATCCAAAATAGGGAGTATTCCTTCACACGCCTGACTTGTACCTTGTAGATGGTGGACAGGCTTAATTACCACAGAATTCCCAGTTGATTTACTGGGAGATGCCAGCAGTAACTGTACGGAAGCCCCCTCGCTCCTGGGCAAACAAAGGAGGCTTCTTCAGAATTCTCTAATGCCTTGATCTTCAGGAAGATAAGACCCAAAATTAGTCACGACCTTGTGTTGGGTCCCATTTCCACCTCTTTCAACTAGGCAAACAGATAGTAGGAGAAGTGCTGTGGTAATATGACTGGACATATAACCCAGAAGACCAGGAGCTAATGCACTGGGGAACAGGTATTCAAATTCAAATAAATTTGAAATTAATAGTTAAAGTCTCCATAATGGTGACCATGAAACTATCAATTGTTTTAAAATCCATGCGGTTGACTGATGTTCTTTGTGAAAATAAATCTGCCATTCTTACCTACTCTGGCATCTAAATCCACATCAACGTCCTCGTAACTGTGCTCGCTAATACTACTAGCAAACCACTAGCTTAAGGGCAAGAAGGGATGGAAATTATTGTTGTTTCAGTCAGGAATCTTCACATTCATGAAAGAACAAGGTAAGATGCCATGTACTTGTGACTATGCACACCATGTCTTCAACTTCACAGAGATGGGAGAGACACAGCTCTCACTAAGTCCTCCCAGAAATAGTGATGACAATTATCACCTGAGATTACAGACCGTCCAGTAGGTGAGTGTCTATAATAGTGTGCTTCTGCCAGAAAAACAAATATGGATATTCAAAAAAAAACAAATTGAAGAGTTGAAAGCAGGACTTAAATATACATGGTGTCTTTCATAACCTCAGGGCATCCCACAGCATTTACAGTTAGTAGGAACTGCAGATGCTGGAGAATCTGAGATAACAAGGTGCAGAGCTGGATGAACACAGCAGGCCAAGCA
>NC_063333.1:13322392-13322843 GCF_021869965.1 Rhincodon typus
CAGCCTTTCTGCTCCTATGATGCTGCTTAGCCTGCTGTGTTCATCCAGCCCTGCACCTTGTTGTCCCTACTATCTCCACGTCTTGTTTACCTGGCCCATTTTATACATGGAGGGGCGGTCCTATTTCCGGATACTCGTTTGACTGACAGCGGAACAAACCAATCGTTGCACGGGAAGCGCTGGCTCAGCTCAATCCAGTCGGACCAGCAAGGTGAGGAGCTGAGAGAGAAGAGAAGTGATTTCGGCGGAACGGGGAAGGAAAATAGATGTTGCTATGACGTTGTCACATTTCTGGAGCGAAAGCGGACATGGAACATTGATACTTTGGGGTTTGGAATGTTGACCCGGACATGGAACATTGATACATTGGGGTTTGGATCATTGACCCGGGGATGGAACACTGCTACATTGGGGTTTGGAACGTTGGCCCGGGGACGGAACACTGATACAT
>NC_063333.1:13322943-13324019 GCF_021869965.1 Rhincodon typus
GCTTAGCCTGCTGTGTTCATCCAGCCCTGCACCTTGTTGTCCCTTATATCAAACTGACTACTTGTGTTTGTGTGTGTGTTCAATGGCATGTTTGATTAATTTTCTCTGGGTTAGTAAATTATAGAATTCCTCTTTCTTTCACTCATGAAACCCCGTGCACGTTAATATTGCTCAATGTTCCTCCTTAAATTTTGGCAAGTATGACATTTTAATTCAAGTGTGATATCAAAGTGTGTACTAAATTCTCTGCTGTAGCCAGCTAAGGGGCTTTCGAAGTCGGGAGCTGGATCACCCTTCCTCACTTGGTTGTATCAGATACTGAACAATAATAAAGTTCTAGGTAAAATGTCAATCAAATCTCATTGAGGGTTATGCCAGCAGTTAGGGCCTCCTGCTGAGTTTTATTAAGTTATAATTAACACCAATCTCACATTTCAGTTCTCAGATTTACAGCTGACATAAAAGATATCTGATAATATCATATAAAATCTCCAGTAATGACATAGCTGATGCAAACTGCTTACCTGGATCAGGTATCAAGTTACCAAACTGTCTAGAGGGGAATTCAATCCCTTTGATACAGTGACTAACACATACACAGTTGAATTTGCAACATGGGTCCTATTCAGTACTGAGGAGTTCTTCAAATCACATCATGTAAAAATACTGATACCAATGATAACATCTGACATACCTGCCTCATGATGTACACCATCACAAATCTGTGGGGATCACTTGTGGGGAGATTCCCACATCTGATTTTAAAGGCATTCTGTGAGGAAAGTAGAAAATGAACTCAAGAAGTTTCAAAGTGAAACAGAGTATTCAGAGCATATGATGTAACCTTCCATCTAGGAAGACTGGGCTGTGGTAATCAACTTGGCTAAACTTCACCGGGTGGAGCCCCCACTGATAACGCGCTGTTTTCTTCAGAATTCTGAGGAAGAGTCACTATACTCAAAACGTTAATGGTGTTTTCTCCCCACAGATGCTACCATATCTGCGGAGTTCTTCCAGCAATTTGCTGCTGAGTTCTTCCAGCAATTTGCTGCGGAGTTCTTCCAGCAATTTGCTGC
>NC_063333.1:13324029-13350314 GCF_021869965.1 Rhincodon typus
TTCTTCCAGCAATTTTTAGTTTTGCTTGGTTCAGATCTCCAGCGTCCTCTGTTCTTTTTTTAACAAGTGTTTCCCCTGAAATCTGCCCCCCTCCCCCCCCCAGTCAGGTGAACATGTGATGTTTTTCTTTCAGAGATCAGTTTTTGGAAAGCCTGGCCTCCTGTAGAGAAGCTATGTCAATGGTCAGCCTGGCACATTCCATGTTGATCATGCCTAACTGGTCCGCATTATCGACCGACTGCAAGTCATCGCTTAATTCTGTGGACTCGGTCCTGACATTCCAGTTTGCCAACTGAGGAGTCAATAGCTTCTTTCATTGTTTGCCTGGATTGAGTGCATCCGCTGAGCAATGATTCTAATCTCAAAGTACCCACTCATGCAGGAGGACTGCGGATGGTCAGCACCTTGCTAGTCAAGGGCTGACCAACTGAAAGTGGGCAGTGACGGACCAGTGGCTCATCTCTCCCACTGTCAGGGACAGCTTCTCAACGCCATCACTGGGAACTGGTGTCTCCCGTGTTATGTTAATATTCTACCGAGCATAGGCCAGGGGAGAATTTACAGAGACTTTAGGTATCTGATAATCAGGGAACCCCCTGACCACTGCAGGGTTGAATCCACAGGAATATAAAGTGTTACTTGGCTGCAGGAGTAGTCAAAAAGACGGCCTCAGTCTCCCTTTGGCTCCACTCCAGGTCTGTTGTCAGGATTTATTACCTTGTCCTTCAGCTCTCCCAAGGTTTCGACAAGGCACCAGAGCTATTTATCTGCGGCTGGGAGTTTGGATCACAAGTGCCAAGGTCTGCCCATGCTAGTGGGCCTGCATGTCTGGGGGTCAAACCCTCTCAGAGCTTCTCCGGATCTTCAGTCTAGGTCCACGAGTCCAAAAGTTGCTCAATCTGCTCAGAGTCTTTCCCATTTAGCACAATGATAGTGCCACACAACATGATAGAGACTATCCTCAATGTGCAGACGTCAGTTCGTCTCCACAAGGACTGTGTCGTGGTCACTCACACAGATACGGTCATAGACAAGTGCATTTGCGACTAATAGATTGGGTGAGGATGAGGTCAAGTATGCTTTTCCGTCTTGTTGGTTCCTTACCACCTGCTGCTCCAATTTAGCACCTTTAGGACATGACCAGCTTAGTCAGTAGTGCTGCTGCTGAGCCACTCCTAGTGGTGGACATTGAAATCCCCCAGTCAGAGTTCATTTTGTACCCCTGCCACCCTTAGTGCTTCCTCCAAGAGTTGTTCAACATGAAGGAATACTGATTCAATCAGCCAAGGTGGGGCATGCTATGTGGTAATCAGCAGGTTTCCTCTCACATGTTTCAACTGATGCCATGATGTTCATTTCATGGTGCCAGTAATCAATGGTGAGGACTCCCAGGGCAATACCCTCCCGACTGTATACCACTGTGCCGCCACCTCTGCTGGGCCTGTCCTGTCGGTGAGACAGGATATAGCCAGGGATGGTGATGGTGATGTCTCTGACATTGTCTATAAGGTATGATTCCAGGAGTATGATTATGTCAGGCTGTTGCTCGACTAGTCCAGGAGACAGGTCTCCCAATTGTGGCACAGGCCTCTAGAAGTTAGTGAGGAGGACTGCAGGGTCGACAAGGCTGTTTCTGTCATTGTTGTTTCCAGTGCCTACGTCAATGCAAGATGGTCTGTCTAATTTCATTCCTTTTTTGTTAAGAGCTTCTGAGCAGTTTGATACAACTAAGTGGCTTGTTCAAAGGACAGTTGAGAGTCAATCACATTTTTGTGTGTCTGGAGTCACTTGTAGGCCAGACCAGGTAGTCATGGCAAATTTCCTTCCCTGAAAGGGCATTAGTTAACCAGGTAGATTTTTACAATTGTTTATGGTCATTAGACTTTTACTTCTTGATTTTTTTAAGTCAAAGAGTCACACAGAAATAAACTTTGACTTGATAGAGGTGTCCGAAATGATCAGAGGTATAGATAGAGTAGACAGCCAGAGACTTTTTCCTAGGGTGGAGGTAGCTATTACGAAGGGGCATTGTTTTAAAGTAAGTGAAGGTACATATAGGGAAGACGTCAGAGGTAGGTTCTTTACTCAGAGAGTAGTAGAGGTGTGGAATGCATTGCCGGAGAGGGTAGTGGAGTCGGCCTCATTAGGGGCATTTAAGCGGCTATTAGATAGGCATATGGATGATAGTATAAGGTAGGGGTGGAGGTTAGATAGACCTTAGGATTAGGGTAAAAGTTCGGCATAACATTGTGGGCCGAAGGGCCTGTACTGTGCTGTACTGTTCTATGTTCTATGTTCTAAACCCTTGCATCTAACTAGTCCATGCTGACCATAATCCCAAACTAAACTAGCCCCACCTGCCTGCACTTGGCCCATATCCCTCCAAACATTTCTTATTCATGAACAAAAACAAAGTTGCTGGGGAAGCTCAGCAGGTCTGGCAGCATCTGTGAAGGAGAAAACAGAGTTAACGTTTCGGGTCCGGTGACCCTTCCTCAGAACCCGACACCGGACCCGAAACATTAACCCTGTTTTCTCTTACAGAGATGCTGCCAGACCTGCTGAGCTTTTCCAGCAACTTTGTTTTTGTTCCTGATTTACAGCATACGCAGTTCTTTTGGTTTTTATTTCTTATTCATGTACTTATCCAAATGTCTTTTAAACATTGTAACTATCCCCGCATCCACCACTTCCTCAGGAAGTTCATTCGCCACACGAACCACTCTCTGCATAAAAAAATTTAGTAACATAAGTCAAATTTCTCCATCTGCCTTAATAGGATTCGAACCCATGTCTTACAGCTCTGCATGGAACTCTGGATTACTCTGGTATTGTTAATACCACCATCGCCAACGCTCCTCCATCCCACTTTAAAAAGCCTGCATAATATAAAGACCTTCATTAGGTTACCTACTTTGTTTCTATTGGTGGGGGAGGGGAAGAGAGAAGAATCCAGCTGGTGATCCGTGAACGTTGAAATGAACTATTCAGCACTTGCCACTTCTCTACGTAGGCACAAGTCACATGGAGTCACTATTCCCATTTTTGCAGAAGCATCTATACGAAAGTCAGCACCCATTGATTTCAACAAATCGTCTAAACCACAGAAAAGAAATAAGAACAGCACACACTTCCCGGCCCCCTGACAACAAGTTACCTGTTTCACAAGTTAGTACAACAAGTTCGTTGCTATCTGTACACGCGCGCGCGCACACACACACACACACACACGTGCACGCTATCTAAACCTTGTTGAATTTTTAAGTCAGAAAGTCCACACGGTTTGAGGGAATACTGTAACCAACAATGGAGTAAAAGAATGCTGCAACAAACAGACTCATAGAGTAATACAGCATGGAAACCGGCCCTTCGGACCAAACTGGTCCATGCTGACCATGCTGCCCACTCATCTAGTTCCAATTGCCTGCATTTGGTCCTTATCCCTCTAAACCCCTCCCATCCATGGACCTATCCAGATGTCTTTGAAACATTGTTATTGTCCCTGCCTCAACCATTTTCTCTGGCAGCCCGTTCCATATATGCACCACTCTCTGCGTGAAGAAGTTGCTCCTTCTTAAATCTCTCCCCTCTCACCTTAAACCTATGCCCTCTAGTTTTCAATTCCCCATCCCTGGGAAAAAAGACTGCTGGAGAGAGAAAAACCGTGAGCCTTATCAAAGATCAATACGATAGTTTTTAACATCAGTGTCACATTTGCACTCATTTCCCCACGTAGATGTTTATGTTTCAGTGACCCATTCGTCGGGTGAATAATTAACATTTTGGTTTTGATTCATCTAGGAGAAATCAATGAGGAAAGCAACCTTCCAATGAATGGTCAACAAGATTTACTTGTCTCACAAACCACAATACGTACAAAAAAAAAACAAGCATTCAGACAGTGTGCAGAAAAACAGCAAGATCCTGTTGACAGCCTCAGCGCACACCGCAATAATTTCAGATAGCAATTGGGCAGCAAGCCACGCCACACAGCCTGGTAGGCATAGAATGCCCAACCCATTTTGTCTCAGAAATCTGAATAAAATCATGAAACGAATGTCACTTCAAAAGTGAATCGTAAATGTTGGTAAACGGCTGCCCCTCTTTCATGTTGGCTTGTTTTCAGCAGCAATTAACTATATTGTGCAAGTACCCAGCTCCAGACTGGTTTCAGGATGAGGCACGCAACAATCCTTGCAGACGGAAAGTTGATCAACAACATTTAACACTTTTTTTTAAAAAAAAGCACTACACGAGAGTCAGAGCCAAAAATTAATCCACTAATAGAAGCAGCCAACTTGCTACAAATGCTCCCACAATTCAACTCCTCAGTCTGCTTTTCACATTATCAAACCTCAACCCTTTCTAAAGTTTGTGCAACAATTTTCAGAGTAGTTTAAAGAAAATACCATTATTCTCTCTTCCCAAGTCCAGAAATTCAGAGACAATTTTCACAAACGGCAAAAGCCTTCTCCAAAACAGCTGCGCAATAGGATTCCAAGCATTCCCAGGAACCAAAGGGAGATTGTGTGGGTTACAAGCTGCTCAAGCGTGAATTTCCACTGAACTGAAGTTTGAAAGACAAGTTTGTATCCTTTATAAAAGTAAAAGGGTTAGGCTTTCAAGGAGTGTTCATTAAGAAGAATGTCAGTTGCAGATAATCCAATATATTATGATATTACTACTTTAATATCAGAACACACAAGAATAAACGTTTACTTCAAAATTAACTGAATTTTTAATACGTTTTATTGCAATTCTCAATGTTGAAAGTGGCATTAAACTCAATTTCATCAACACACTATGGGCTGGATTTTACAGCCACCTCAATCTCCGTTTCCCAGTCCTGAAGCAGCAGATGGGAAGCATCTCACAATCTCAAGCTCTACAGCAATTTAATACCGAGAGCAGCATCAATTGATTTAAGGCAAGAATTTCATTCCTTGTTTGGGAGCAAATCCAAGCTTGGAGAGTTGTAGTGGCTACTGCTAGTCTGTCAGCCCTTGCTGAGGGGCCCAGAAAACTCCAGAATAAAGGGTTCAAAAGACCACAGGAAAGAAAGTTTAAGGATGGGAATGATTTTGGGATGAGTACCAATGATGGGGCCCAGGTGGTGTCCAATTACTCATTTTGATACAGGTGTACGTCCCTCAAAATGATCTGTCTTGCTTCAGTCTCCATTTCTCTTTTGCTTCCACATGCTTTCGTTTTTCTTTCCAGCTGGGAAGTGGTGTTGTGGTCCAGACTAATATGAACACGAAAGGAACCACCACAAGATGCTTTTAGATTGAGGTGTTGGAAAATTGGGGCATATTCTGTAACTCGCACTCACTTCCTGCTGTTTTTTATTCATCGGATATGCATGGCTCTGGCTAGGCCAGGATCCAATGCCCATCCCTAAATGCCCTGAAGCTGCTTTCTTGAATCACTGTAGTCATTGGAGTGTCGGTACACACAAACTGCTGTGAGGGTCCTGTCCTAGGGACCCTCACAGCAACATGAAGGAATGGCAATATAGCTCCAACTCAGGATGGTTAGTGACTTGGGGAAGGTGGGGAAATTTGTTGTTGGTCTTCCCTCCACTCTCCAATCTCCTCTATCAATTTCCTCCCTTCATATCCAGTAGCCCATTACCCCCAAAGCATACTTACCTGTTTTTTCCAGTTTCTTTTTAAAACATGGAAAGAAAAGTGTTTGGCAAGTTAAAACATTTGACAATTGCACAATAAATGGAAATCAAGTAGATCAGGCAGGAAGTTCACACTAATGCTAGATTTTTAGCAGAGATATTAACGTAACATCAAAAGATACATACAATTACATAATCAGATACCAATATTATCCCAACCTTTAAATCTTGTAGCATGCACTTCCTGCAGGTAATTTCTACAAACGTTGTGCTTGCCTATTTGCAATTTAACAAAAAAAAACTCATTACTAACTGAAGTAATGACTGTAACACAAGACACTATCTTAAATCTGTATTAAAAGCTTTCATATCTAAACCAGAGTCAAGTGTCAGAAAATAACATTTTTTTCTCTTCTAGCTGTCAAAGCGACTGTCAGGTTAAATTAAACATTTTCAAGTTCAGTAATTGCATTTAGAGTAGGAAAGGTGGGAAGAAGTTATTGTCAGAACCATGTTACGTCAGAAACTTATGTTTCTGGAAAAGGTCAATTCCACTGAATTGGAATCTTCCCTGTCAGTTTGAGCTCAGGCAGCGCTATTGTGTTCAAGTCATAAAGTTGCAGGTTCAAGTCCCATTCCAGGCCAAAATAATCACCGTTAACATTCCATGCAGGACCGAGGGAAGGCTACATTCTTTGGGCTTTCAATTGTCACCACAATTAAAAAGCTGGACCATGGATCTATTTCTTCCTTCATTTACTAACTGATGCCAGACATTCTTTGCCTGAAACAAGGCTAAGTAAACAACCTCTATTTTCAACACTTCAAATTCCTCAGCCAGAACAAAACATGGATTGACCTTCATCAAATATCTGAAAAAATAAGTACATGTCATGCCAAGCCAAAAATTCCAAAAGCATTCAATATTACAAATTTTTACTATGCTTACACACAGAGTCCTGCATGTAATACAAATCATTGGCATCAGTTTGGTTGACATTCCTCTTGTAGTGACAAGGGCAAAAGTGAAAAACTTAAACTGCCACCTGTTACTAATTAAACAGGTTCATCACTTCACAAAATTGCCACTACTTTAGTTATGGACCCACAAACCTCAGGAGGAAAGATTTTTCTACTTGCAATTAAGACCAGAACCAAGGGCCGCAAATAAAATAGTCACTAATAAATCCAGCAAAGAACTAAGAAGTTTCTCTCGCCAAACAATGTGGATTATACAGCAGAAAGGAGTAATTGAGACAAACAGTGTAGGCTGTTTGGAAAACTTTGAGATCAACGCACTGGCAGCATTGGGGAATGTGTACATTGGAAAAATATAATATGGTGAAAGAAGTTCCATGCAGGGCACAAACCCTGCAACGACCTGTTGGGTAAAATGGCTATTGCTGTATTGTAAATAATTTGTAATCATGTACAGTCATTTCACAACCACAAGACATTTCAAATGAGCTTTACAGCCAATGAAATACTGAACTACTGAAGCAGCCAATTTGAAAAAGGTACCACAAACAGCAACTAAATAAGTGGTTGGGTAATATGCTTTGGTTGAGGGAATAATTACCACTTGGCATATCAGAGAGAGCTTCCAGGGTATGTTGTGAACCTTTTATATCTACCTAAAGGAGGCAAACACCAGACCTCACAGCAATCTTCGGGTCATATTTGATCTAGATCTCATTTGATTTGATTTTGATTTATTGAAACATATACCAAAATACAATGAAAAGCTTTGTTTATGAACAGTACATGCAGATCACAGCAAGCAAGGGATGTACAGATCAAAAAGACTTAGGGACATACAGGTTACATTGCAGGTTACATTATTTGAAACTAGAGTCCATTCAACAGTCTGATAGAGGCCAGAAAGAAGCTGGTCCTGAACCTTCTTGTGCATGTGTTCAGGCTGTTGTGTCTTCTGCCTAATGGAAGAGGCTGTAGGAGATCATTACTGGGGTGCGATGGTATTTGGTGATGTTGGCCGCCTTTCCGCAGCAGCAAGCCATGTAAATGGAGTCCATGGATGGAAGGTTGGATTCCGTGATGGTCTGGGCTGTGCACACCACCTTCTGTAGTTTCTTACCGTCCTGGGAAGAGCAGTTGCTATACCAGGCCGTTATGCACCCGGACAGTACGCTTTCAATGGTGCATCTGTATAAGTTGGTGAGGGACCTTATGGACATGCCAAATTTCCTGAGCCGCCTGAGCAGGAAGAAGCGTTGTTGTGCCTTCTTGACCATCGCATCTACATGGGAAGTCCAGGACAGGTCATCGGTTATCGTCACTCCGAGGAACTTGATGACCTTCACTCTCTCAACCTCAGTTCTGTTGATGTAGATGGGGGCGTGTTCTCCTCCTTTCATTCTGAAGTCAATGACTGGGTTTCCAACCACATTTTCACACCATCACTAAGAATGAATAACATCACATGACTCTTGCCTGTAGAGCTGGCCGACAGCTTCAAAGGATTTGTTCCCGAGGTGTGCAATAACAACATCTCCGAACAAGGTGACTAGAAAATATAAAAACCGAATGAACTGCAGATGCTGTAAATCAGGAACAAAAACAGAAGTTGCTGGAAAAGCTCAGCAGGTCTGGCAGCATCTGTGAAGAAAAAATCAGAGTTAACGTTTCGGATCCAGTGACTGAGGAAGAGTCGCTCCCCACTGACCCTTGCAAGAAAAGGATAGCTATTTGTAGTCAAATAGCATGGTTTCTGGGGTTCAACATGGCAAAAGACTTGGGACCAGCTATCCTTGAACTTCTACTGGGGTCACACCTGTTGTTGCTAACCCACAGGAGTATCATATAACAGCAGAGAACAGAAGGAAAGCAGCCATTGAGTCAAACAGCATGGAAATAGACCCTTCGATCCAACCAGTCCACACCGTCCTTGTTTCCAAACTAAACTAGTCCCACCTGCCTGCATTTGGCCCATATCCCTCAAACCTCTCCTGTTCACATACTTATCTTCTAAACGTTGTAACTGTACCAGCATCCACCACTTCCTCCAGCAGTTCATTCCACACACGAACCACACTGTGTGTGAAAAAGTTGCCCCCATGTCCTTTTTAAAACTTTCTCCTCTCACCTTAAAAATATGTCCTTAGGTTTGAAGTCCCCACCCTATGGAAAAGACCTGCTGGTAACTCGTTCTAACATCTCCTTATTGGCTCAGTGTCCCAATTTTGTTTGAAAAACTACAATGAAGTGTCTTGGGTGCTTACACTACTTTAAAATAAAATTTAAGTTTATGTTGTTGACAAAAAGGACATCAATGCAAGGTTAGGCTACAAACTACTGCAATAACAAGTCACAAAGATATATACTTTTGTCATTTTGTTGTGAGTGATTGATTGTCTCTCAGATGTATTTTTCACTGCAGCCTATTATGCAGAATGCTAAATGGAATTTGCCAGGCTGGTGAAATGTGCATTGATGTTATCAGTTTGAAAACCAATTAACTAAAAATCCGAAAGCTCCAGCCATGGAATAAAAAGTCACTTTAGTTTCACAAGGATCTATAACAGCAATATTCCTTAAGTAGGTCTCACTGTGTAATCCAACAGAAAGAGAAAATCACTGGAGAAACTCAGCAGGTCTAGCAGCATCTGTGGAAAGACAGCAGAGTTAACATTTCAAGTCCGGTGACATTTCAACTCTTCATCAGAACGGCCAGCAGCCAGGACAAAGTGGTATTTAAGGTGAAGACTGGTGTGTGCATGCGTGTGGGGAGCAGGTTGTCTCTGCACCTATTTCTTCCGGCAAGATTCCTCTCCCCGTCCTACACACTCCGTCACCCACCTCCAACACTATCCTTCCACCCGAACCCACCCCCCAGGCCTTTTACCTGCACTCAAGCAGCTCAATACAAACAGCTGACTTGACACAAGTTGCTTTAGATTCAAATGGGTGAGGGGGGAATAGAAATTATCTCCCTCTGAACTGACTGCACTCCGTGCTCTCAGATCCAACCCGGCCTTTGTGATCAAACCAGATGCCAAGGGTGGTGCTGTTGTTATTATGACTTCTGCATTGTGAAGGCTGACTGCTAGGTCTCAGACACCTCCTCCTAACTCCCATAGGAGCAGATTTAGGCCATTTGGCCCATCAAGTCTGCTCAACTATTCAATCATGGCTGATATGTTTCTCAATCCCATTCTCCTGTCTTTCCCCCGTAACCCTTGATCCCCTTACTAATCAAGAACTTTGATCCCCTTACTAATCAAGAACCTTGATCCCCTTACTAATCAAGAACCTATCTATCTGTGTCTTAAATACACTCAATGACTTGGCCTCCATGCCCTTCTGTGGCAATCCACAGATTCGCCACCCTCTGGCTGAAGAAATTCCTCCTCACCTCAGTTCTAAAGAGTCGTCCCTTCACTCTGACGCTGTGCCCTTGGGTCATAATTTCTCCTGCTAGTGGAAATATCTTCTCCATGTCCACTTTGTCCAGGCATCTCAGTATTCCGTAAGTTTCAATCAGTTCTCCTCCCTCATCTAGAATCATAGAATCCCGACTGTGGAAAGAGGCCATTCAGCCCATTGAGTCTACACCGACCCTCCGAACAGCGTCTAACCCAGTCCCAGCTCCCCTCACCCTATCCACGTATTTACCACAGCTAATCCACCTTACCTGCACATCTACGGACAGTACACAACAATTTAGCATGGCCAATCCAACTAACCTCCACATCTTTGGACTGTGGGAGGAAACCGGAGCACCCGGAGGAAACCCACGCAGACACAGGGAGAACGTGCAAACTCCACACAGACAGTTACCTAAGGCTGGAATTGAACCTGGGTCCCTGGCACTGTGAGGCAGCAGCGCTAACTACTGAATCACTATGCCACTCTTCATCCTTCTAAACTCCACTGAATACAGACACAGAATCCTCATCCACTCCTCATATGACAAGTCCTTCACCCCCAGGATCGGTCTTGTGAGCCTTCTCTGGACCGCCTCCAAATCCCAGCACATCATTCATTGGATATGTGGCCCAAATTGCTCAAAATATTCCAAATGCGGTCTGAATAAAGCTGTACACAGCCTCAGCAGTAAATCTCTGTATTCCAGCTCTAACATTGCATTTTCCTTCCTTACTGTCAACTGAACCTGCACGTTAACCTGAACAAGGACTCCTAAATCCCTTTGTGCTTCAGATGTTGAAGACTTTCCCCATTTAGAAAATGGTCTACACCATTTTTTCCCCCAATAGTTACCTGGACTATACACATCCTCACACCCTGCTTCCTGTAAAAGTTCCATCTCATTTTCCCAATTTCTCCATCTCATTTGTTACGATGATGCCACCTTCCGTAGGGTGCCTGAGAAATATCCGTTTTTTTCCACAACTGAGGTCTTTAACTGATTTGGCAAGGGGAAGGGGCAGGCAGCAGGTGTAAAGTTTGATCAGGTTTAGAGGGAATGCTATGACAGTCCAGTAGGTGGAGAAGACACGGGCAGGATAAGGTATGTGGGAAGACCGGAAAGCTAAATGGTCTCTATTTTAAGGCAAGGAGCTTGACTGGTAAAGCAGATGAACTTTAGAGCATTGATCAGCACTTAGAATATGATATGTTGCAATTATGGAGACATCATTATCATCATCATCATAGAATCCCTACAGTGTAGCAACAGGCCCTTCGGCCCAACCAGTCCATATCGAACCTCGGAGCATCCCACCCAGACTCACCTCGCTATAACCCACCTAATCTACACATCCCTGAACACAACGGGCAATTTAGCGTGGCCAATCCACCTAGCATGCACATCTTTGGACTGTGGGAGGAAACCGGAGCACCCGGAGGAAACTCACGCAGACACAGGGAGAACGTGCAAACTCCACACAGACAGTCGTCCGAGGGTGGAATCGAACCCTGGTCCCCGGCGCTGTGAGGCAGCAGTGCTAACCACTGAGCCACCGTGCCACCCCATCACCTATCTGATTGACTGTCAGTAAGTATACGTGCAAGAATGAAGCTACTGAGGATACCTATCCTGAGCACCAAACTATATGTTAGAACCCTGTCTGAATGAGGGCTACTCTTTCCCTATTGCCCAGCATAGCACAACATTTTCTCATTGTTCAATGTGGAAACATCTGGCATAAATTGCATCAGGAACAGCCTTCGTACAATTGTGGTTTGAGGACTGAGATATCCCACACAGTTCCTCAGTTTATCATTGGAAGCAGCCTATTGCATAAACATGTACTGCATCTTGGTTGAAGGAAGGACAGGACTAGTAGTCAACATTCCAGGGTATAGAAAGTTTCAGACTTATAGGGAGAGGGGGAAATAAGAGATTTGGGGGCATTGCACTACTGGTAAAGAAAAACATCACTGCAGTAATGAGGGAGGACATACTAGAAGGCTCTTCAAATGAGGCCTTCTGGGTAGATCTTAGAAATAAAAAAGTAGCAATCATCTTGCTGGGATTATACTGAGGCCTCCCCATAGTCACAGGGAGATAGAGAAGCAGATGTGTTGGCAAAACACAGAAAGGAGTGACAGAAACAGGGTTACAGTTGTAAGGGACTTCAACTCTGCTAACATTAACTGGAATTGCCTGAGTGTGAAAGGAATAGATAGGGTGGAATTTTTAAAAGTGCACCCACAGAGCTTTTTGTGTCAGTATGTAGAAAATCCGACTAGACATGGGGCAGTGCTGGACCTAATCGAGAGAATGAAGCTGGTCAAGTGGTTGAAGTTTCAGTGGGCAAGCTTTTTGGGGATGGTGAAGTTTCAAAGTCATTATGAAAGGGATTAGGATAGTGCAGAAGTTAAGTGCCTAAACTGGAGGAAGACCAACTTCAATATCATTAGATAGGATCTGGCAAACACATACTGCGCACAGCTCCTTACAAGGAAGTCTGCATTTGGAAAGTGGGAGACATAAAAGTAATATGTTTTCTTATTCATTAACGGGATGAGAGCTTCACTGTCCAGGCAGCATTTATTGTCAATCCCTAACTGCCCAGAGGGCTGTGGGTCTGGAGTCACATGTAGGCCAGACCAGGTAAGGATGGCAGTTTCCTTCCCGAAAGGACATTAGTGAACCAGGTGGGTTTTTCCGACAATCAGCAATGGATTCACGGTCATCATTAGATTCTTAATTCCAGATATTTTATTGGATTCAAATTCCACCATCTGCTATGGTGGGATTTTATTCTGGGTTCCCAGAATGTTATCCAAGTCTCTGGATTAACAGTTCAGCGATAATAACACTAGGCCATTACCTTCCCCAAGTATAGTGAGACTTCAGGGTCATTGTGTTCCTCTAAGAGTGAAGGTCAAGGGCAACAAGTCCAGACAATTCTGGATCAAGGGATATTGAGAGAGTTTGATGAAGAAAAAAAAAAGGACATAACAGGTACAGTGCATTATAAACAGGGAGACCCTTTCAAAAGTATACAGAAAGTGTAGGGGGTTGCTTAGAAAAGAAATCAGGAGGGTAGACAGGGCTACTAAATATTTTTGGCAGATGGGATCCAGGAAAACCCTAAGGCTTTTTATAAGTATATTAAAGGTAAGAGGATTACCAGGGAAAGAGTGAGACCAATTAGAGAAAAAAGGGGCAATCTCTGCATAGAGTCAGTGGACATGGGTGAGGCCTTACTATGGGTGAGTACCTACCATCTGGGTTCACAGAGGAGAAAGGCATTGTAGCTGTGGATTTCACTTGGGATGGTGAGGTTCCAGAACACATTAAGATTAATAAGGAGGAGGTATTACATGTTTTACCGGGCATAAAGGTGCATAGATCCCCAGGACCTAATGAGGTATATCCCAGGCTGCTATGTGAGGCAAGAAAGGAGTATATATTTAACACTTCATTGGCCACAGGTGAAGTGCCAGATGACTAGAAGATAACCAATATCATTCCTTTGTTCAAGAAGGGCAGCAGGGATAGGCCTGGTAATGACAGACTAGATCATCTGACGTAGGTGGGTGACAAAATTATTGGAAAAGATTCTGAAAGACGGGATTAATCAATACTTGGAAAAGTAGGAATTCAGGGAGAGTCAGCATGGACTTGTTGGAGGGACATCCCATCTGACTAATTTCGTTGAGTTTTTTGAAAAGGCGACTAAATATATTGATGAACGTGTGCCATTGATGTAGACTTCAGTAAGGCTTTTGATAAGGTTCCATATGGGAGGCTGCTCCAAAAGGTAAGGGCCTATGGGATCCAAGGCAAGTTGGCAAACTGGATCCAAAACTGGCTTACAAATAGGAGGCAAAGGGTGATGTGGAAGGGTTGTTTTTGTGATTGGAAGCCCGTGAGCAGCGGTGCACACAGGGATTAGTGCTGGGACCCTTGCTGTTTGTTATTTACATTAACGACTTAGATGTGAATGCAGAATGTACATTCACATGGTGGCCCAGTGGTTAGCACTGCTGCCTCACAGCACCAGGAACCTGGGTTCGATTCCACCCTCGGGTGACTGTCTGTGTGGAGTTTGCACATTCTTCCAGTGTCTGTGTAGGTTTCCTCCGGATGCTCCAGTTTCCTCTCACAGTCCAAAGAATTGCAGACTAGGTGGATTGGTCATACTATATTGCATGTAGTGTTCAGGTATGTGTAGATTAGGTGGGTTATAGGGGGATGGGCATGGGTGGGATGCTATAAGGGTCGGTATGGACTTATTGGGCTGAAGGGCTTGTTTCCACGCTGTAGGGATTCTGTGATTCCACTAGTTATAATTAGTAAGTTTGCAGATGATATGAAAATTGGTGGTGGCGTTGAGGAATGGGGAGGTTGGTCTCAGGCTGTAGTCTGATATTGATCAGTTGGTAAATTGGTACAGCAATGGCAGATGGAATTTCATTCTGCAACATGCAAGGTGATGCATTTTAGGAGGTCTAATTAGGGAAGGATATATACAATGAATGGCTGGTTCCTAGGGAATGCTGAGAAACAAAGGGACCTTAGTGTACAAGTCCATAGATCCCTGAAGGTATCTGCACAGATAGACACGGTGGTGAAAAAGGTATACAGGATGCTTGCATTCATTGGCCGGCGCATGGAGTATGGGATCAAGAAAGTCTTGTTACAATTTAATGAAACATTGGTTAGGTCACAGATGGAACACCATATGCTGTTCTAGTCACCACACTACCAGAAAGATGTCATTGCATTGGAGAGGGTACAGAGGAGATTCATTAGGATGTTGCCTGGGAAGAAAAGTCTTAGTTATGAGGACAGATTAGGTTGGGCTTATTATCCTTAGTGTAGAGGAGGCTGACAGGAGATCTGATTGAGGTACATAAAATTATGAGTGGCAGAGACAGAATAGATCGTAAGAATTTCTTCCCCGTGGCAGATGTGTCTAAGACCAGAGGGTATAATTTTAAGGTGAGGAGCAAATGGTTTAGAGGAAATCTGAGTAAAAGTTTTTTTATCCAGAGAATGGTAGAAAACTGAAACGTGAAAGGGTGGTGGAGGCAGGTGCCCTCACAGCATTTAAGAAGCATCTGGACAAGCATTTAAAATGCTAGGGCCCAATAGGCTATTGATCAAGTACAGGTTGGGATTAGTCTGATGTCTCTTGGTCAGTATAGACATGGTGGCTGAAGGACCTTTTTCTCTCCCATATGACTCTACGATTCCCCACTACCATGTGTGCAGCTCCAACAACACTTAAGAAGCTTGACACCACCCAGGACAAAGCAACCCACTTGATTAGCACCAAATTGACAGCGTCCACTCCCTTCACCACCGACGCTCAATAGCAGCAGTGCATATTTACAAGATGCACTGCAAAAATTCACTAAAGATCCACAGACACCACCTTCCAAACCCACGACCACTTCTATTTAGAAGGACAAGGGCAGCAGATACATGGGAACACCACCAGCTGCAAGTTCCCCTCCAAGCCACTCACCGTTCTGACTTGGAAATATATCGCCGTTCCTGGGTCAAATCCTGGACTTCTTCCCTAAGGGTGCTGTGGATCAACCTACAACATATGGACTGCAGCGATTCAAGAATGCAGCTCACCACCACCTTCTCAAGGGCAACTAGGGATGGACAATAAATGTTGGCCCAGCCAGCGACGCCCATAACCCACAAGCAATTTTTTTTTTTAAGTTCCTATTTTTAGATATTTTCCAATCAACTAATCAAAGGTTGGTCATCAGCCTGTTCAGGGGTGTTACAACACACCACTGCATCACGTGGGACTTGAACCTGGGTTTCATTGCTCGGAGATAGGGTCACTGCACTGCACTACACCACAAGAGCCCTTAGCAAGGTTTATTAAGATACTTTCTAATAAATCTGTTCAGGTATGCTACTGCACATCTCTGGGGCAAGTTGGACTTGAACCCAGGTCACTTGTTCCAGAGACAGGGATGCTACCACTTCACCACAAGAACCCCACCCAGCAAGCAATTTTAATTTGTAAATCACTGAACAATTTAGGCTGAGGAAGAAGATATTTTCTAATCAACCTGTACAGAGATGCTACTGTACACCCTTGCAGCAGATGGGACTTGAACCTGGGCCTACTGACTCAGAGGTAGGGACATTACGACTACACCACAAGACCCCCTTAGCAAGTTATTTTAAGAGGACAGAACTCAATTAGCTTCACATGGGATTTCCAAATTTGGAAATGGAAGTGAAAGTCAACTTAGGTAGAAATGCATAAATTCAATTGCACATCTGCTGGTAGTACTATGCACCTCCCAATATTCCAGTTAAATATCATCTTAAAAAAAGGGGAAAAACGAAGGGGCAGACAGGTCTGGGTATTTTCAGAGTTTAAGGCAAAAATGGCTGGAGGCATAGCCACTGATAACAGGGCAAAGGAAACTAAAGCCGTTCAGAATAAATATAGGAAAAGGTGTAGGCCTTTAGGTACTTTGAGCCTCCTCTGCTATTGCATACAATCATGGTCGATCATCTTTCTCAGCTTCAGGATCTTCACATTCCTCAATTTCCTTTATGTCTAAAAATCTGCCAACCTTGATCTTGGATACACAATGATTGAGCAAACACAGCCCCTTTCGACCAAATAATTTCAAAGACTCAAAATCCATTGAGTGAAAATAGGGGCTCATCTCAGTTGTATGAGATTTCTTTACTCTACTACTCTAATACTTTCATGATCAAGGCTGGCATACCATTAACCAACTCCACCTCACCACCATCTCCCCTCCTGACGCCTTCACAGCTGCCAAGTAGTCAGACTGCATGTCAGATATTCAGTCCTGCATAAACAGAAATTTCCTAAGGCAAATGTCAGTAAGACTGGAGACAATGTCCTTGGCCCCTGCCTCTGTTCCCTAAAAACAGACTGCATTCTTCCTTTCCAGTAACTATTAGAAGCTGAACTAGAATGTTTGCAATCCTGGGTATAATATTAGGCACTGAGTAAAGGTTCTGACTACATTTCCATGCCTTCATGAAGACCAATTACCTTCAGTTGATAATAATACTTAACTCTCCCTGCCTTAGTTCATGTGCTGCTGAAACCGTCATCCATGCCTTGGTCCTACAGCACTAGACTATTCCAATGCATCCTTGGCTAACCTCTGCATTCTACCCTCTTTAAACCTGAGGTCATTCAAAGTTATGTTGCCTGTATCCTAACTCACACCAGGTTCTGTTTAACCATCATCCCTTTGCCTCCTGACTGAAATTGGCTCCCATTATGCTAACATCTCATTTTTAAAATTCTCATCCTTGTTTTGGAATCCCTCCAGAGCTCTCCCCTCCCTATCTCTACAATCTCCTCCAGCCTCTCAACCTTCAGAAATCAGGAAACTCCTTCTGAATACCCCTGATGACGTGAAGGTAGGGCCAAGACTATAAGCTCTGTAGTAGCAACCCTACCTTTGGACCAGTAGGCCCGGGTTCAAATCCCACCAGCTTCAAAGATACATCATAACATCACTGCACAGGTTAATTAAAAATATCTATAGTCTCTGGCACTGACTACCTGAATCTCCCTGGAAACTGGTGCCTGACTTTTGTTTTATTCTGAGGAACCTTGGAACACATCACTACATTGCAGCATCAACAATGTATAGCACCCGAAGCTTCACATCAACTTACTACATGATTCTCATACAAAAATATACAAATCTCTGTGATAAATATCTGCATTTCCCAGCCCCTCACCTTTTAAAAATATATGTTCTGCTTTTTCCTAAACTGGTTAACTTCACAATTTTCCAGACTATTTTTCATTTGCCATAAACCTCCTCCACAAGATGAAAAGTTTTCAACTGTCTCTTCTTAAGTAGTGTTTATGTTCTATACTACCAAGTAATTGTATTGAGTATACGTGTGTTTCTTAAACAACTGCAGTTCGAGGAACATGGAGCATAAGGAAGGCTGTCAGAGGCTACAAATATAGGGAGAGTAAGACAAATGAACCACTTAGTGCAAATGATGCAACGTTAAAATTGAAAGGACAAACAGAAATTGATGGAAAAACTCAGCAGATCTGCCCTGACCCTTCTTCAGAACTGACTGCAGCAAGGAAAAGGTTGGTATATATGCTAAAGATGGGGTAAGGGAGAGGGCTGGAGCAAATGATAGGTGGAGTTGGAGACAGAGACAGAGACAATGAGACAGAGAGACAAAAACAGTTGGGCAGACAAAGGAATGGGTAACAGTCAGCCTGGAGAACAGACAGCTGCTGATGGGGACCATTAGTAACAGCAGATATTGGAGATGAATATCTTTTAAGAAATGCACAGCCAAAGGAAAAACTTCAGACTAGTTTGAATGATGGTCTCTTATCCACCAAAGAAAGACGACCAAAAATATCTAATTTCCTATAATGCCGTACATCAGTATCATGATGCTTTTATTCCATCAAAATTTGTGATTTGATTGTACATTCCAAAGTTTTAAATGAAATATTCTAATCCAGTGAAAATTTCTCCCATCCCTCCTCTTCTCAATTTAGGCTTGCCAGCTTCCAAGTTGGGCATCTTCCTGGTGGTTACAGTACGTGATCTCCTACATCCAACTGCTCTGCCCCAAGGACTACAGGACTAACTGAATTGTTCTTGCAGAGGGCCAGCACGAGCTGGTGGAGCTGACCAGACCTCCTCCTGTGCTGTAACCATCCCATGTTTCTTCCATGTGGTGCTTGTGATATCTGGGGACTCTAAACCAAACTTGAAGTGTTAACTAACCAATTCCCTCTCATTAACTGGCAAAAACAAAAAAAAAGGTGGAAAGGCAGGTTGCTAGAGTCTACAGAGAGATATCGATGGGTTAAGGAAGTGGGCAAAATGTTGGCAAATGGAGTGTAATGTGGCAAAACATGGAGTTTTTCATTTTGGAAGGAAGAGGATAGAACAGAATGTTATTTAAATGGAGAAAACTGCATGAAGCTGTAACACAAAGGGGCTTGAGGATTCTTGTACACAAAACACACAAAGCTAGCACTGGTGCAGCAAGTAATCAGAATTATTTCAAAGGGATTGGAGTGTTAGAGTAAGGAAGTCTTACCACAGCTGTACAAGGTGCTGGTGAGACCGCTGGTGAGTACTGTAAGAGTACTGTAAGCAGTTTTGGTTCCCTTATTTAAGTAAAGATATAATTTCATTGGAGGCAGTTGAAAGAAGGTTCACAGGGATGATTCGTGGTATGGATGGATTGTCTTATGAGTAAAGGCTAAACAGGTTGGGCGTCTACTGACTAGAGTTTAGAAGAATGAGAGGTGATCTCATTGAAACATACAGGATTCTTAAGAGGCTTAACAGGATAAATGCTGAGAGGGCATTGTTCTTCATGGAAGAGTCTAGGACCAGAGAGTATAGTCTCAGAATAACGGAGTGTCAATTAAAGACGGAAATGAGGTGGAATTTCTTCTGAGAGTTGATTGTCTTTGGAACTCCTTGCCACAGAGAGCTGTGGGGGCAGAGGCCTTGTGTATATTCAAGGCTGAGATAGATAGATTCTTGATCAGTTGGGAAATCAAGGGTTACAAGGAAAAGGCAGGAAAGTGGATACGAAGAATGTCAGATCAGCCATGATCCTACTGAATGGCGGAACAGGCTCGAGGAGCAGAATGGCCTGCTCCTGTTCCTGTGCTGTTGTGGAGAATGAAGAGTTATTCACTGCATGCATTGCATCCAGCTGAACAAAGTTCATAGCATGCTTCAGCTTTGGCCAATCTAGATAAGGCTCATACTTGCGGAACCACAATGACAAGGAACATGGGCCTTGTTGTACAAAAGATAAAACCAGCCTTTGTTGCAGCAATCACATTACTGCTAAACACTTGAATCCATCATAAATAAAAGCACAGTCAGTCAAACAACCTTCCTATTTACATATGCCAGCAAACTATTTAAAGCAAAAAGGCAAATTTGCTTAAATCCTCTCCCGAAACAAACCCCATTTTCATAAATGAACTGTAAATTCTGTATTTGCTGAGAACGGTGGACTAACTTTAAACTGAGGTTTTGTTTGGAAGCTAGAGAGGGCTTTGCAAACAATCACGATCATCTTTTATGAAAGATCAAATAAATCTGACCAAACAACACAGAGATCTGCAAACATAAACAAAATTTTAAAATATTCCAAGCTCATCATCTTGTTTCATTTGATGTTTGTGCTTTCATTACCAAACATGCACTAAAACATGCAGCACTTCCTCCATAAACCACAGATTATTAAATGCTGATAATGAACTGTTTGTACTCTTGATGCAACACAAATTGTAGAACATTCTTATTGTTGAGAATATTGCCTTATTGCCAAAGTGATTTATTTTCTTATTTCTCACCCCAACGACAGCCCCAAGTGAAGGACGGATCATACCAGTATCTGTGGTACAGCCATTCATTTTATTCTTAATTCATCTTTAAATCAGACCCAAACATTAAGCAAGAGATCCCCCAA
Source organism: Rhincodon typus (assembly GCF_021869965.1). Taxonomy (NCBI): domain Eukaryota; kingdom Metazoa; phylum Chordata; class Chondrichthyes; order Orectolobiformes; family Rhincodontidae; genus Rhincodon; species Rhincodon typus. The sequence goes on from NC_063333.1 coordinate 13,344,555, forward strand.
CACCACACAATCTTAAGTAGCTCCTGGGGAGGTGGTGTTGGTTGGAGGTTGGGGGAGAGGGAGAATTAGTAGATAAGGAGGTGGAGGATCCAACACTCCTTTGAACAAATCATTCCAAATTGAAGTGGAGACTGTGTGGTGCAAATGGAAAGGAGAGATTACCCTGTCATTTTTGCAGCTTTGTTTTGACCCTGCCAAAGATAAATGGGGTCATTTTGTAAAGCTCTTAAGATCCATGTGAAAACAGATCTGGCCAAATTTCTGACCCACAATATAAAGCTTCCATTGGCTTCCCACAAGCAATAATCACAAAGGGAGATGATGACATCGTAACAATGTCAGTGGGCTGGTGAACCAGACGGCTCTGATGCTGCTTGGCCTGCTGTGTTCATCCAGCTCTACACCTTGTTATCTAAATGAATGCTGTGGTTTCAAATCCCACTGTAGTGACTGAAATGAGGTTGGCCAGTGGATCTCATTGATTATGAGTTCCCTGGCTAAGGTTAACAGTCCCAATCAATCAGGGAGCCCTGGCTTGCAGAGTCTGAGGGATTCTCCTCACTCTAGGGACTAGCTCTGAGCCAGCTGGTCAGAGTCCATGTACTGTACACGTGTAGATAAAGAATGGCTTGGTGATGCGATACTGGCTTCTGTGGAGTTATTTTACCCACCATGGAAGCTGATGGAATTTCAATTCAATTAATAAATATGTAAATGAAAACAAGTCCCTGTTTGCATTTGTCATTAAGTATGGGAAAGGAAAACACATCTAGTTCCCTCAAGTCCTTTAGGGAAGGAAATCTGCCATCCTTATCTGGTCTGGCCTACATGTGACTCCAGACCTTCACCTCCACAAGCGAAATTCCTTGTGGGTACAGACAGGCAATGTCTTCCAAATCATACTCGTCTGCCAATTTCTGCATATCCATCAGCCATTACAAAGGTAATGTCCAGATTGGGCTGGCCATGTACAATATTTTACATTGGAGCATGGAGTTTAAAAGTTGGCAGGTAATGTTGCAGCTTTATAGAACCTTAGTTAGGCCGCATTTGGAATATTGTGTTCAATTCTGGTCGCCACACTACCAGAAGGATGTGGTAGCTTTGGAGAGGATACAGAAAAGATTTACCAGGATGTTGCCTGGTATGGAGGGCATTAGCTATGAAGACAGGTTGGAGAAACTTGGATTGTTCTCACTGGAACGACGGAGGTTGAAGGGCGACCTGATAGAGGTCTACAAGATTATGAAGGGCCATGGACAGATGGACAGTGAGAAGCTTTTTCCCCAGGGTGGAAGAGTCAGTTACTAGGGGACACAGGTTTAACGTGCAAGGGGCAAGGTTTAAAGGTGATGTACAAGGCAAGTTTTTTTTTACAGAGAGGGTAGTGGATACCTGGAACTCGCTGCCTGGGGAGGTAGTGGAAGCAGATGCGATAGTGACTTTTAAAAGGCATCTTGACAAATACATGAATAGGATGGGAATAGAGGGAAAACATCCCCAGAAGGGTAGGGAGTTTTAGTTGTGTTGGGCAGCATATCGGTGCAGGCTTGGAGGGCCGAAGGGCCTGTTCCTGTGCTGTCATTTTCTTTGTTCTTTGTACATGAGATCCCACTCTGACTGAAAATATGTCCAATGGAGATCAGGTCCTAAAATCAAACCCATGAATTGTTCACACTCAATTGGGAAGAGCAGTCTGTGATATCGAACACATTCCAACCTGGCTATTTATCTCAAAGATAGACTCATGATGAATGAAACCTGAACAATTGTATTAAGTGTTACCTTGGTAACAATTTAAAAAGGCGTTTTTGTTAATGTAATTATTGTTATTCTTGTGATTGGCATTACCAAGGTAACAGTTTGAGGTCATTACATGTTGCAATTTTATAGATTGCCTCTGTGGGTTTTTTGCTTCAAGATTTCTTGCTTCAAGATATACAGTGCAAGAGAATAGTTTTGCCTTTCAATTAAAAGACAGCTATGTCTTTTATTATATCCCTGAAACTGCTACTGCATGGCCAGATTTTGATCCTGCTCCTAAATAAAAACAGTTTAAACAATGTACTGTTAAATCCTGTTTCATAGGCTTTCCAAAAGGGACTGAAGCTATTTCATAAAACTGTGGTTTAATTATTGAGCTGTTAAGCCATCAGGTCCAAACTGACGCAGATATCATAACCTGCCTGGTTAAAAAGTCTCTCTCAGGACTTCTATGAAGGAAAGTCAACTCTGTTGATTTGGAGATGCAAAATACTGTATGTACCAAATTGAGGGAGATGATGGTAGTAGTAGCAATCCAGAGGCCCAGGCTAAGGCTCTGGGGTCAGGGGTTCAAACCTCACTGGGGCAGCTGGTGGTATTTGGATTCCATTCATAAATCTAGAACTGGAAGCTAATCTCGGTAATAATGACCATTATGACATTTGACTGTCATTAAAAAAAACATCTAGTTCATTAGGGAAGGAAAGGTCTAGTCCACGTGAGACTCCAGGCCCAGACTGACAGTTTCTGAAATGGTCTGGCAAGCCACTCAGTTCAAGGGCAATTAGAGATGGGGTATAAATACTGGCCTTGACAGTGACATTCACATCCCATGAAAAAAATTTTTAAAAAAGCAATGGACTCCTGGAAGGAATAACTTGTGAAACTCTGCTGCTGTAGGTTTCCTATATGTGGATAGCATAAGAACATTGTTAGTCAGGTAGGCGATGGTATCTACTTCAGTTTGGATCTGATGAATTAACCTCCTAAATATCAAACCACTGTGAATGAATGGCATTAGCCCATCTTGGAAAATATTTGAAACAGGACTGAACAGCTGTGTTAAATTAGATGTCAAGTTTAAGATTTTTTAAATAAAGTTTTACTTCATAGAATCTCTACGATTTGCAAGCAGGCCATTTGGCTCATCAGGTCCATACCAACCCTCCTAAGAGCATCCCACCCAGATCCAACCCCCTACCCAATCCCTGTATCCCTGCATTTCCCATGGCTAATCAACCTAGCCTATAAATCCCTGGTCACTATGGGCAACTTAGCATGGCCAATCCACTTAACTTGCACATCTTTGGACTGTGAGAGGAAACTAGAGCACCTGGAGGAAACCCGCACAGACACAGAGAGAATGTGCAAACTCCACACAGACAGTCAGTCACGAGGCTGGAATCGAACCCGGGTCCCTGATGCTGTGAGGCCACTGAGCCACTGTGCTGCCCACAAATTGCTGACATAATCCTGAGAAGTTCAGGGCTGCAGTCTACTGCTACAAAGCACCTTGCCCTCATGTCCTTTCAACCAAACCTAAATCCAGGCCGATTCAGTCTCTAAATTAGCGGAGATTAAAGGAGATTATAATGGGATGAGGGAGGAGTTAGTTAAGGTAGACTGGGTTCAAAGACTATATCGCGAGACAATTGAGGAACAGTGGAGGATTTTCAAAGTGATTTTTCACAGTGTTCAGCAAAAATATATACCAGTGAAAGGAAGAACTGTAGGAAAAGATATAATCAGCCATGGATAGCTAAGGAAGAAAAGGAGGGTATCAAATTGAAAGCAAAGGCATACAAAGTGGCAAAGATTAGTGGGAAACTAGGGGATAGGGAAATTGTTAGATGTCAACAGAAAGCCACAAGAAAAGTTACAAAGAAAAGTAACATGGATGATGAGACTAAACTAGCTCAGAATATGAAAACAAACAGCAAATGTTTCTACAAATTTATAAAATGAGAAAAGGAGGCTAAGGGAAGTATTGGTCCTTTAAGAGGATGAGAAGGGGCATTTAATAATGGGAAATGAGAAAAAGTCAAGGCATTGAACAGATATTTTGCGTTGGTCTTCTCAGTGGAAGACATAAATAAAATGCCAATAATTGATGACAAGGAGGCTATGGCAGGTGAGGACCTGAAAACAGTTATTATCACTAAAGGGGAAGTGTTGGGCAAGCTCATGGGGCTAAAGGTAGACAAGTCTCCTGGACCTGATGGAATTCATCCCAGGGTACTAAAAGAGATGGTGAGAGAAATGCACTCATGGTAACTTACCAGAATTTCTGGACTCTGGGGTGGTTCCAGCATTGCAAAACAGACAGGTAACTATAGGTCCATTAGCTTTATTTCTGCAGTGGGTAAAATGCTTGAATCGATCATCAAATAGTAAGTCATCCGGATAGAAATTGTCCCATTGAGCAGATGCAGTATGGGTTCATGAAAGGCAAGTCATGTCGAACTAATTTACTGGAATTCTTTGAGGACATTCCAAGCACAGTGGACAACAGGGACCCAGTGGATGTGGTGTATCTGGATTTCCAAAAGGCCTTCGACAAGGTACCCACGCACAAAAGGCTGCTGCATAAGATAAAGGTGCACAGCATTATGGGCAATGTACTGGCATGGATAGAAGATTGATTAATGAAAAGAAAGCAGACTGGGGATAAATGTTTGTTTTCCTGCTTGGTGATCAGTGGCTAGTGGTGTGCCTCAGGGATCAGTGTTGGGGCCACAATTGTTTACAATTTACATAGATCATTTAGAGTTGGGGACCAAGTGTACTGTGTCAAATTTCGCAAGTGACACTAAAACGAGCGGTCAAGCAAAGTGTATCGAGGACACTGAAAGTCTGCAGAGGGATATAGATAGGTTAAGTCAGTGGGCAAGGGTCTGGCAGATGGAGTACAATGTCAGTAAATGTGAGGTCATCCTTTTTTAAGAAATAAGAATAAAAAGGACTATGACTTGGATGGTAAAAAATTGCAGCATGCTGCTGTGCAGAGGGACCTGGGTGTCCTTGTGCATGAATCACAGAAAGACGGTTTGCAGGTGCAACAGGTAATTCAGAAGGCAAATGAAATATTGTCCTTCATTGCGAGATAGATGGAGTTTAAAAAGGGAGATTATGCTCCAGCTGTATAGGGTGTTGGTGAGGCCACACCTGGAGTACTATGTACAGTTCTCATCTCCATAAGTGAGAAAGGATGTACTGGCACTGGGGGGGATGCAGAGGAGATTCACTGGGTTGATTCCAGAAATGAGAGGATTGGCTTATATGGAGAAATTATCTAATAGAAACATATAAAATTATGAACAGAATACATAAGATAGAAGCAGGGAGGTTGTTTCCACTGGCAGGTGAAACTAGAACTAGGGGGGCATAGCCTCAAAGTAAGGGGGGAACAGATTTAGGACTGAGCTGAGGATGAACTTTTTCACCCAAAGGGTTGTGAATCTGTGGAATTCCATGCCCAGTGAAGCAGTTGAAGCTGCCTCATTGTATGTTTTTAAGGCAAAGATAGATAGATTTTTGAACAGTAAAAGAATTAATGGTTACGGTGAGCGGGCGGGTAAGTGGGGCTGAGGCCATGAAAAAGATCAGCCATGATCTTACTGAATGGCGAAGGAGGCTCGAGGGGCCAGATGGCCTACTCCTGCTCCTATTCCTTATGTACGTAAAACTCAGCAGATCCGGCAGCCTCTGCGAAGAGAATGCAGAATTAACATTTCGGGTCCAGCAACCGTTCCTCAGAACTGACAGTAACTGGAAAAAAGGAAAAATTCGCTAAAGATAGGATGTGGGGTGGGAAAGAGTAAACAATAAGTGGAGATGGAGCCCAAAGAGAGAAACAAAAATGTTGGGCAGACAAAGGAACAGGTAAAGGTTAGGGATAGTAGGAACTGCAGATGCTGGAGAATCTGAGATAACAAGGTGTAGAGCTGGATGAAACAACCTTGACAAGCTTAGTTGTCAAAGATTAATCCTTGGTTT
>NC_063333.1:13350714-13368595 GCF_021869965.1 Rhincodon typus
CTCAGGTAAAGGTTAGCCTAGGAGAATGACGAGTTGCTAACGGGGACGATTAACAGCTGACAATGGGTTGTTTGGGCTAGTAGCCCATGCGATAATAAGGCCTTGCATAAATAACCAATCTATTATTGATACGTGGAATAAAAACTGTCCAAGTACCACTTACAAATATTATATTTGGAAATGTAAAAGCAATTTACTGCTATAGTGCTGTAATCTGATTCAAATTGAGTAGGTGTTTGAGAAACCAAGGATTAATCTTTGACAACTAAGCTTGTCAAGGTTGTTTCAGTCAATACATAACTGGAGGGCTTCTTTGTTTGTATTGATTAACACATTGCTGCTGCATATGAATTTTCTGTTGCCCAAGTGCAAAAGGACTGCCATTAATAAAGCATCTGTAACAACCTCAGAACATCTTCAAGTGCATAGCAGCCAAATGGAAATACTTTTGAAGATTTGTTACTTTTGAAATATAGAAATTGCAGCAAGATCTCAAAATTGCAGTGTGTTAATGACTGCATGATTGGTTTGAGTGATGTTGGTCGAGAGATGGCCATTAGCTATGGAATAAGTAAAATTTCAGTCCTTGATAAAAGATTCTCTTGTTGATTCTGGCAATCCACAATTTCTGGAGAAATGTTCCACTTATTTAACTTGGTTAAAGCAAATTCAGCTGCGAGGCCTGCACATATATTTGGGAGCTTGTGATAGATAATACAAGGAAATGTCAACACTGACGATGCTATTCTCTATCTAGGTTTCTTTACATTCAGTGGTTCACTGCCAGACAACATGAAGACATCTCCTTTGCAACTGTCCTCTTTCTGAAGCAAATTTTTGTTTTGAAAATTGCAGATGTGAAACTAAAACAGAAGCATAGTGGAAATACAGGGCAGGATTCTCAGCATCTGTAAAAAGCACAAGATTACTTAATATTTCAGGCATAGGACTGCCACTGGAACTGAAAGTACAGATGAGCATTAACAAATAATTCTGCTCATCCGTAATTCTTTCTACCACTGACTAAAAACGTTCTACACCCGCAACTTTAAATTCTGTTGTTGCCCTCAGGTGCTGAGCTGTTTCCAGCACGCTTCCATTATTGCTTGCATCGCAACATCTAATGGTTCTTTGAAATTACATTCGCAGCTTCTTTTTTTTTGTTTTATTTCTTCTGCTCATAGTGTCCCAGTGTCACATTTAGCAATGCTAATGACAGGGATTGAGCAAAAAAGGCACAGTTATACCCTTTGTGTATTCTCGTTATCTTTTAGTTTCCAGATGTTTGAAATGAAACAAACACACTTTATTCCTGAGTAATTATTGCAGTTCACCTTTCACCAGAGTCTCTTGCTGCTTCAAACTTGCTTTGCATCACGTAGGAGCAAGTTACTGCAGATTCGGGAATCTGAACTGAAAACGAAAAATTGCTGGAGATCACAGCGGGTCAGGCAGCATCCATGGAGAGAAAGCAAGTTAACATTTCGAGTCTAGATGACTCTTCATCAGAGTTTTGCATCATGGAGTAATGTGTTTTCAGGAAGCAAATTCACTTTCACAACACACACAAACATTTCCTACAAATGCAGTGATTACATTTAAAAAGTATTCCATTGGTTTTGAAGCATTTTAGGGTATCCAGAACTCATGAAAAGATGCTGTATAAAGTCAAGTCCTTTCTTTCACACACTTAGATTTAGCCTTTTCTTGATACAGAGTTTGAAATCTGGTTCCAGCTGCTTTGCAATGGTCTCCACTGCTTTGATCAGTGATATTATATGAATGAACCAAACAAACACAAACACCAACAGGCTTAGACATTCCAACCAGAACACGGAAGTAATAGTATCATCCAAAGCCTATCATGAAGGTACATAGACACAAACTTGCATCATTTAAGGCACTGCTATGAGGTTCAGAAAATGCAACTCATTTCAGAAAAAGAACTTTAGGCCGAATATTATTGTATTTTGGCAAAGTGTCACTTTTTTAAATTTTGTGGAGGGTTTCTCTCCAGGACTTCTCATGCTATTGGCTCAAACTCACCTTGTTAACTATCTAGACAACACAGTGTGGAGCTGAAGGAACACAGCAGGTTAGACAGCAAAGAAGTAGGAAAGTCAGGTTAGGACCCTTCTTCAGAACTATCTACCAGGCTGCTATAATGACTCTTGTCCATTGCTACCCCAATTCTCCCACTCGCTCTAGCCACAGAATTCTCACCACCATTGGGGTATCCTAGAATCCCTAGTGCTGTCATTAAAAGGCCATTGTGCATCCGGTCAAAAACTCAGTCTACAGCTGCCTTGCTCCGTTCTTGACATTTACCACAGACTTGGTAGACTAGTGGAGTTTGGCATCCCCACTTTGCGTTCAGAGACTTGTTGGACGGCGTTGTGCAGAGGAGGGATATCCTCTCACCGCAGGATCGGCAGCAGAACCCATGACACTAGACCCTCCCAGCCAGCCTGACCTGAGGTTGTTACCCGGGTCAGTGCAGTCTCAGCCATTTGGAGGAACGCCCAGCAATGCTGCAGTTAGGCCAATGACCTTCTCCATTCCACCAAGTTAAGGGCCAACATCTTCTCCCTGCCACTGCACACAGCTCTCATTAAGACTCATGCTCTGTCACTCTGACTAGTGCATGTAACAGCTTCTCTCACTCATTAATTCTGTGTGGCCTCTGTGCTGTCTACTCTCTCACTGGAGACTTTTCCTCCACCTGCATTAACAATTGATCCATCTACTTTCAAAAATTTCCCTTCTCTCATTCCAGGAGAAAACAGTCCACAATAGGACAGAAAAGGGCCAAGACAAATATTGGAGGTCCTGTACATTTGGCTCCTCATTCCCTTTGAGGCGAGGACTGGAAATGTGGTAGGAACAGATTCAACTGGGGCAGCGCATTGGATGATAATGTGGATAGAAATGGTGTGCCATGATATGGGGAAAAAGGCGGAAGATTGGCACTAAGTAATAGAACCGGAGTAGGCATGATGGGCTGAATGTCCTCCTTCTGAACCATAGAATCACAGAATTTTATGATGAGGAAAGGATCCTGACCCTGACAGCCCCAAGTGGTCTTCATCTATCCTGTCATTCCTTGTTAATATCTTAAAGACCAATTAGATCATCCCTTAACCTTCTAAATTTTAGAGAATAAAGGCCTATTTTGTCTAATCTCTCCACATAACTTAATCCCTAAAGTCCAGGTACCATCCTTGTAAACCTGCATTGAGCTCTCTCCAGGATCAAAATATCCTTCCTAAAGGCTGGTGCCCAGATGTGCTCACACTACTCTAAGTCAACTGGGGTTTTGTATAATGGCAGCATAATGCCTGCATCCCTATACTCCAGCTCTTTACATATGAAGGCCACCATTTCATTAGCCTTCTTGATTATTTTTCTGCACCTGCTCATGGCATTTTAAACAGCTATGCACCTGAATCCGATCTGCTGCAGCTTTGCCCATTCACTTAATCTATCAATATCCTATTGTAATTTTATGCTGTCATCAACACTGTCTACACTACTGCCCAATTTTGTGACGTCAGCAAACCTGGACATTTGACTTTCTATGCCATGATCAAAGTAGTTAATGGATATCGTGGATAATTGAGGCCCCAGCACAGAACCCCGTGGGACACTACTAGTCTCATCCTGCCAGTTTGAATACTTACCCATTATTCCAACTGACACTCAATCAAATTCTTATCCATGTCAGTAATTTGCCCTAAATTCTGTGGGCTTCCATCTTAGCTAACAGTCTCCTGCGTGGGACCTTCTCAAAAGCCTTCCAGATGTCCATACAGAAAATCCTTGGTATCTGCAAAACCGTGAATTCGCCTACCCGCACCAAAAACTATCCACAAAATTCAACTTACGTGGGCAAAACTCGCATATCGATGATTTTTAACCTATTTTTAAATTTACTTTTAAAAGAGCTCCGCACTTGTGAATCTCTTCATTTGTGGGGGTTCTCAGGAACGGAACCCTTACGGATATAGAGGAATGACGGTATAAACAGCACCCACCGACTTACTTTGGCCCACCACCTGTGTCACCTCTTCAAAAAATTCTACGGTTTGTCAGGCAGGACCTACTCTTCATGGATCCATGCCGACTCTCCCCGATTAACTGGAATTTTGAGGTGATCAGTTATCCCATTCTTGTTTATAGACTCCGACAATTTCCCTACCCCAGATATCAGGCCAACTGTTCTGTAATTCCCTGGTTTCCTCTGTCACTTTTTTTAAAGGGCAGAGTGACATGAGCAAATTTCCAATCTACAGGTACAACTCCTAAATGCTCAAGTTGCTTTTAATGTTGGATCAATGCAAAAGGAAGACTGACTTATGCAGTTTCTCTACTTGCCTATATTTCCATGCACTTTCCTTTTGAGTGAGTTTGTCTTTTGCTCTACAAGTTGCTCTACAACAACTTACGGTTTAGCTACCTCCCGAAAAGGACATATCAACACAAGCAGCTTACTTCACTGCAAGCAATTTCATTTTTAAAAAAAACAGATGCACAGAAAAGCATAAGCCACCGAGTCAGAATGACCTGTCAGAATTTCTATAAGGCCATAAAATATGTACCCACCCAAATTCAGAAAGTAATCCTTTAGAAGACCAAAAATAGTCATATCCATATTCAGAAATCTTCTACCAGGAGTTATTTTTACAAAAGATGTGTACTTGGGTGTCCTTTAAAACATTTGAGTGGAAAAAGGTTTGTGTACATAAATAATACACTGTGCTGCTATGTTGGAATCACTGTTTCATCCCTGAACTTTTACAATCTTGACGAGGAACATGAATAAATTCTAGCAAGGCTGGGGGTAAACACAGAAACATAGGAAACAGGAGCAGGAGGCGGCCATTTTGCCCTTCGAGCCTGCTCTGCCATTCTTCATCATCATGGCTGATCATAGAACATAGAACAGTACAGGCCCTTCGGCCCATGATGTTGTGCCAACCTATTATCCTACTCTAAGATCAAACTACCATTCATAACCTACATTATATTATCATCCATGTGCTTATGCAACAGTTGCTTAAATGTTCCAAACATGTCTGACTCTACTACACCGCTGGTAATGCATCCCACGCACCCACCACTCTCTGTGTAAAGAACCTACCCCTGACACCTCCCCTATACCTTCCTCCAATCACCTTAAAATTAAGCCCCCTCGTGACAGTCATTTCCACCCTGGGAAGAAGTCTCTATCCACTCTATCTATGTGTCTCATCATCTTGTACAACTCTATCAAGTTACCTCTCATCCTTCTTCGCTCCAATGAGAAAAGCCGTAGCTCCCTCAACCTTTCTTCATTAGACTTGCCCTCCAGTCCAGGCAGCATCCTGGTAAATCTCCTCTGCACCCTCTCTACAACTTCAACATCCTTCCTATAATGAGGCAACCAGAATTGAACACAATATTCCAAGTGTGGTCTAACCAGAGTTTTATAAAGCTGCACCATAACCTCGCAGCTTTTAAACTCCATTCCCCTGACAATGAAAGCCATTACACCATACACCTTCTTAACTTTGATACCCCTATCAACTTTGAGGGATCTATGGATGTGGACCCCAAGATCCCTCTGTTCCTCCACACTGCCAAGAATCCTGCCATTAACCCTGTATTCTGCATTCAAATTCGACCTTCCAAAATGAATCACTTCACACTTTTCTGGGTTGAATTCTATCTGCCACTTCTTTGTCCAGCTCTGCATCCTGTCAATGTCCCGTTGCAACTTACAACAGCCCTCCATGCTATCCACAACTCCACCAACCTTCGTGTCATCGGCAAACTTAATAATCCACCCTTCCACTTTCTCATCCAAGTCATTTATAAAGATCACAAAGAGCAGAGGTCCCAGAACAGATCTCTGGGGAACACCACTGGTCACCGAACTCCAGACTGAATATTTTCCGTCTACTACCACCCTGTGTCTTCTACTGGACAGCCAGTTATGTATCCAGACAGCCAAATTTCCCTGGATCCCATGCTTCCTTACTTTCTGAATGAGCCTACCATGGGGAACCTTATCAAATGCCTTGCTAAAATCCAGAACTAAGGAAGGGTCACCGAACCCAAAACTTTAGCTCTGATTTTTCTTCACAGATGCTGCCAGACCTGTAGAACTTTCTCATGCTTGTTTCCATTCACTTTCATAATGTTTGATCATCTTTTCCTCTCAGAGGATTCTGAGATGCCAGCATCTCTCTCCAGCAGTATTATTTGATCTTCCCCAAGTCAAAATGCCATTTCTGAACTCTTAAGAAAGTGCTTGGCCCAAGTTTTTAAAGGGTTATGATAATATTTCCCAACTGGAACTTAGAATTCGCTGTTAAGTAAGATTTAGTCAACGTCAATTTTGACTGTCCTTGACAAGTCAAATTTATTGTGGAAAGCTAAATTTACCCCCAGCCTTGCTGGAATTTATCCATGTTGCTCATCAAGATTGCAAAAGTTCAGGGATGAAACAGTGATTCCAACATGGCAAGTTATTTTAAACTTAAACAATTCCTCCCCAATCCTATTCTGTACTAACATGTGCACTCTCCACTCCCACACTATTATCAGCCACTGGTGGGTCTGACCACTCTTCAAGCTGAATTCAGTGATATTCAGTGATATGGTTAAATGTATATTGTCTCTCTCTCACACACACACACACACACACACTTCATATTCCCCAGAAGGGGAGGAAAGAAAAGGCACAACAGGTCAAGTGTAAAAACGGTCTCTGAAAAGAAACTGTAAAGCAATGATCGATTATTATGGCACAGATAAATGCCTAGGAATTGAAGACTGGGGACAAGGGACATGGAGATATGCTAGGGAGAGAGAGGTACTATATGTACAGACCTGCAAGAATGTTGGCAAGCACCACACTTAGAATTCATACACACTAAATCAATCACATGATCATGAGCAACGCTTTGAAACATTTACAATGTCATAAATTTTGATAGGCCAAGTTTAAGATTGATTTAGAGGGCCACAGTTTAACGTACAAAATAACTTGTCCTTGGCCTCTGAGAACTTCATGGAATGATTCTCCATCTGTACTTTTCAATTCCACATCCATTGCAGTACAAGGTTTAAAATATCTACGACAGCATTACAGATTTTACTGGTCCCCATGTCATACTCTACTGACTTGAAACAAAACCGTCCTTCCTTCAGTGTTGCTGGGAAAATCATGGCACTCTATCCCTAACGGCACAGTACGTGTATCTAGCTCACATGGACTGTTCACTACCACTTTCTCCAGGGCAATGATTGGCAAAAACAGTTGGCCTGGCCTAGATTCTGTGAACAAACAAAGAAAACAAAAATGGGATTAGAATGACCGTGAACAAAAAGGGAACCTAAGAATCCTCTGATTTGTAAAAGTGGCTTAATAAGAAATGGAATGAGTCCTATTAGGGATAAAAAGGCAAGTTATGCTAAGAAGTGAAGGACAAGTACTTAGTGAGTACTTTGTATCAGTGTTTACTAAGAGGACAAATCCGATTATCAACAGAAGGAGAGGTGAGTGATAGGTTAGCTCAGTTGGCTGGAAGCTGGTTTGCAATACGGAGACAACAGCAGTTCAATTTCTGTACCAGCTGCAGCCATTGTGAAAGTCACACCCACTTAAACCTGCCCATCACTGAGGGGCATGACCCTGAGGTAAAACACACCATCACTCAACTCTGGTGTGACAGCTGCTCATGGGATGCTCACTTTTAGAAGCTGAAATGGTGGAATCGATGAATAGGGTGAAAATACAGAAGGCTTCAGAAAGATTGGCTACACCTAGGATAGGTAAGTCATCTGGTCCAATAGTTTGCATTGCCGGTCACTGGAGGAAGTGAGGGCGGAAATAGCAGAAGGGCTTCCCATATCTTCCAATCTTCACTAGAGATGGGGAGGGGTGTTGAAGGGGACCGGACAGTGACAAATGTGACATCTTTCTTCGAGAAGGATCTAAGAACAGCCCTAGCATTGACAGGCCAGTTAGTTTTACATCAATAGTGGGTGAGGTTTCAGAAAAACAACAAAAAGAAAAGGACAATTAGAGGTTAGAGTTAAATAAGGTTATTTAAGAAGCAAATTGTGCACAGTTAATCTAATGGAATTTTTTAGATGGAGAACAGAGAAGTTTGATGAAGAGAATGTGGTGGACATTGTCTAAATGATTTTATGAAAATATTTGATAAAGTACCACATAAAAAGGCTAGTTAATAAAATTGAGACTCATGGTATAGAAGGGCCAGTATGTAATTGGTTTAAAGACAGAAAGCACCGAGTAGTCATGAAGGTGATTATTTGTCTAACTGGAGGATGGCCAATGGTGGTGTCCCACAGTGGTCTCACTAGGGCCACCGCTTCCTCTTTTGCAGTATTATAAAAGTGACTTGGGCCTTAGAATACAGGGATGAATTTTAAAAATTTGCAAATGATAACAAACTTGGAGGAATGGAAGATGGTATATGTAATATGCCTTCAACATGTCATAGACTAGCCGAATGAACAGGCAAGTGGTACATGGAATTTAATGTGGAGAAGTGCGAGGTGATTACTTAGACTGTATGCCAAAATGTTGTGATTGTAGTTCCTGATTGGACCAGATTATCAGCCCCAATCGGGGAGCCTTGGCTGACAGACAAAAGGGAGGGGGGGTCTCAGAAGTGCTGACACTGAGTCAGAGTCAAGGACTGTTTGTGTAAATAAAGGGTGACTTGGTGACGGGATACCAGCCTTTCTAGTAGAGGTATACTAAATTATGACTGGTTTAGATAAGGCAGACAAGGAAAAACTGCTCCCTTTAGATGAAGGTGCAAAGACAAGGGTCACAAATTTCAGGTTTTCGAAAGAAATGAAGGGTAAATATGAGGAAGAACATTCTTAGGCAGCGAATGGTAATGCACTGGAATTCACTGCCCACAAGGATTGTGGAGGCAGATGTCAAAGTGAAATGGATGGGCACATAAAAGGAAGTATACTTTCACGTCTACAGAGATCGAGTGGGACTCAGGAATGACTGGAGTGTATTGCACAAAACAGGATGCAGGCTCGATTGGCTGAACGGCCTCCTTCTGTGGCATAAATGACTAATTTCCTTTCGAGAATCTGCCATCCTTATCAAGTCCAGCCTATACATGGCTCCAGTCTCATGGAAACATGGTCAACTCTTAACTGGCTCACCATCACCTTCTCTGGGCACCAGGGATGAGCAATAAAAGGCAGACTTGGAGTGAAACCAACATCCTGAAGATGAATCAAAAATAATGCAGCAGACTGAAATGGAGGCGGTGACAGCAGAATATATCGAGAACCCTCCCTGTGTGGGAAGATGAAAGCTTGTGAAACAACAGCAGAGCAGAGCAGAAGTTACCGATCGAGTATGAAATAAGAAACTTCAACAGCTGCATCTACCGAAACAAACTCTCAGTTCTGTAGGGAAACCAGTCGATCTCATTTAGCCTTCAGCTGGTACCAGACTTGATCACTAAGACCCAGGCTTTTAACGCAGCTTCTTATTCTGTCTGCCACTTCACTGCTGTTACCTTTTACAAGAAATTATTTTTAACAATAAAATATTTTTAGACATTACAAAACACGTGAAAACTAATCGACATACGATTCACTTTGCTCACACCAGAACAGAAAGTAATTTTGTGTTGAGTCCATTAACTGGTCTCCTCGCAGACCAATGCACAAATTCAATTTGTTCATACATTCTTCACCATCCCACCTTCCTCGAATCAAAAAAAAAAGTTGCCTTCTCTCCCAAATACAGAATCC
This sequence comes from Rhincodon typus, assembly GCF_021869965.1. Classification (NCBI taxonomy): domain Eukaryota; kingdom Metazoa; phylum Chordata; class Chondrichthyes; order Orectolobiformes; family Rhincodontidae; genus Rhincodon; species Rhincodon typus. Next base: position 13,360,516 of record NC_063333.1, read on the forward strand.
CTACAGTGTGGAAGCAGGCCATTCAGCCCATTGAATCCGCATAAATGCTCCAAATAGCATCCCACCCAGACCCACCCCATCCCTGTAACCCTGCATTTCCCATTGGCTAATCCTCCTAGCCAGCACATCCCTGGACACTGTGGCCATGGTAAATCGCCTAATCCACCTAACCAGCACATCTTTAGACAGTGGAAGAAAACCAGAGCACACCCACACAGACATGGGGAGAATGTGCAAACTCCACACAGAATTTCATCAGAGGCTGGAACTGAACCCAGGTCCCTGGTGCTGTGAGGCAGCAGTACTAACCATTGAGCCACCGTGCTGTCCCAATGGCTGAACTTTGGACCTGAACAAGAAAACTGCACTTCAAAATTCCAGTAAGCCCATTAGTGAGGAAAACCTGAAGCAGGCTCTCAGGGTAGGTAATTCTGATGGTGATGCGCCAGATGTAAAAGCAGACTCACAGCTGAACCAGCAGTTTCTAGCAAGAAGGTCATATTAAAATTGCCTTCAGAGGAAATTGCAGAGTCATGTTTAAGGTCAATCCTGGAAAGTAAGGAATTTCCTTTTTTGAAAAGCGGAAGTCATCTCGTTTAGAGCTGGAAATTGAAACTATGAAAATCAAAAAGATTGTCAAGAAAGTGGAGGAAAAACAACCAGAAAAAAAAAATCTCTTCAACTGCTAAATAATTAGTTCAGAAGCCGGCAGAATGCCGAGGGAAAGAGGAGATGCTGCTTTTGAAGTTGGAATTGAGCACAGTTGGAACAGTTTAGGAGGCCCAAGAAAAGAGCAGGATTGTGAGATGCAACTAAAACATAAGCAGAATTTACAGGGATATAGAGGAAATGAGGAGACAATAAGTGACACTTCCTATACTTTTCCAGCTCCTTGAACAACATGGCAGTTACAAAAACAAGAGACTGACCAAAGGGGGCAAAAAGAGCGCTGAGAAGATGATGATCGTGGAACCCCTTCTCCAAAAAAGGATTGATGAGATGTTAAGGCTCCAGCGATGTTTAACATCTGGAATGTGGGCAAGGTCACAAGGTTACAAGGATCCAGGGGACTAAGACTGCCTCAGGAGCCTTACAAGGTCATGTTTTTGAGATGGATACTTGCTCTGCTTGTTTTGTGCCAGATTTAGTAAGAAACTTAGAAACCAGATTCGTAAGACATCCTATGCTCAATGCCAGCACAATCCACAAGACGGTGGAGATTGTGACTCGTGAAGTGCAAAACCAAGGAGACTGTCAACAAACTGATCCCAGACAGTATTGGTAAGGACACTGAAAAAAACTTGTCAGTTCATTTACCCTCTTCATGATATTTAACATTTTGACTTTTCAAATGTAAAAAAGCTGAAGTTTGAATTGGGCAAACTGATGGATCTGCGCGATGAAGGAGGAAGTGGTTCAAGCAAACCATCAAGTGAAGAAACTGGTGCTAAAGTGGATCAAGCAAATGGATATGAACTCCCAGTACCAAGGAACTGTCTAAACATTTGCAAAAAAAATCTCTTCTGTGACCAAAACAAAAACTGAATAATACAGAAAGGAGCAAATGGACAGATCGTAGAATCCCTACATTTTGGAAGCAGGCCATTCGGCCTATCGAGTCCATAGTGACACTCTGAAGGGCATCCAATCCCGTCCTAACACCCCCTACCCTATTCCTGTAACCTTGCATTTACCATGGCTAATCCACCTAACCTGCACACCTTTGGACTGTGGGAGGAAGCTGTTGGAAACCCACGAAGACACGGGGACAACGTGTAAACTCCACATAGACAGTCACCTGATGGTGAAATCGAACCTGGGTCCCTGGCACAGTGAGGCAGCAGTGCTAACCACTGAGCTGCCGTGCTGCCCTATCTTGCTTCTTGCAGGGTTGCATTGGGAAAGTGCTAGGAGAAAGGGCAATTTGGAGACATTATCAGATGACGACAATGACAAGGATGACAATAATTTGTATTTCCATAGCACCTGTAGCACAGAGGGTGCCAAGGTGCTTCACGGGAATGAGGGTCAAACAAAATTTAACACATTGCCAAATGTGGATATTTTTTATTCATTCACGGGATGAGGCCATTGCTGGCGCATTTATTGCGCCATCCCAGTGGGGAGTTAAGAATCAACCACATTTCTGTCGGTCTGGAGTCAAATGTAGGCCAGACCAGGTAATGATAACAGATTTCCTTCCCTAAAAGGACATTAGTGAACCAGATGGGTTTTTCCTGATATTTGACAATGGATTCACAGTCACCATTAGGCTCTTAACTGCAGATTTTAGCGGAAATAAAATTACACCATCTGTTGTGGCAAGATTTGAACCTGGGTCCCCAGAACATTAACTGGGTCTCTGGATTAATAGCCAAGTGATAATACCACTAGGCCGTCGCCTCCCCATTAATGGGGGGGAAAGGGGTCAAAGCTTCAAAGAACAGACTTGTGAACCAGCCTTCTAAACAGGGAGGAAAGTGAGGTAGAGGAACATTTCAGGAAGGCATTTTTTAGAGTTTGAGGCCTAAATGACTGAGGCACCATAGGCAATGGTGGAGTAAAGAGAGTGAGGAGGTGAGGCCAAAACTGGACGAAGGTAGTTTTCTCAGTGAGTTGTAGGGTTGCAGGAGATGACAAAGACAGAGACAGAATGATGGAAAAGCCTTAGAGGAACTGGAACACAAGGAGGAGAACTTTAAATTTGGATTGAACAAGGTGGCATGGAAATGTATCCAATCAAGAGAGGAAGACATGATTACTGGGAATAGTACTACAGACAGAGGTGTGAAATGACCTGAGAATTCAGAAGCAAAAGACAGTTAATTTGATGCTCATATTGTGTTGGCATTCCTTCTAGACCACTATAATTTTCTACTGGATCTCCTCAACATTAAATGTTTAAATATTATGAGCTGGGTCTGGGAGCCTTGGACAGAGGTCATACTAGTGAAAAACTGATAACCATTTATTAATTATTTACACTACGGACAGAGGTATAGTTAAGTCGTGCTTCACTAGAACCTTTTTAAATCCCAATCCCATATGATCTGACATCACTGCTGAAGCAGCGTAGCTAGTACCTATTAATTCCATATACTGCATTAGACAGCACCAACTCACTTCATCAAAATAAACTTCTAGCACCAATGCTGCATCTGCAACGGATTGCTCCAGTAAAGAGTTCTGAGTTTGCTACATAGCAAATTTCTGACCTAACTTAAAATGCAGAGAATGTGCTTTCCAATAAAGAGGAAGGCATTTGTATAACAGTTTTTAATAAATCTCCCATAAATATTTTGTACACAGCAAGTTATTTAAATTTTAATACACTGTTTGAAATGATGGCAGTAACAGATTCAAAAGGCAATTAGAGTGAAGCAGAAACAAAGTACAGGGCTGTGAAGAGAAAGGTGGAGTGTAGTAATTGGAAAGAGTCAGCCAGGTTGACCTCCTAAAATATGAGTTCCCTGAATGGACCAGGTTAAAAGTCTCAATCAAGGAGCCCTGGCTGATAGATATAAACAGAGTGTCAGGGGTCTGCTCACTCTAGGAGCCGGCGCTGAGCTAGCTGGGTCAGCATCATGTACTATGAATGTGTAAACAAAGGATTATTCGGTGATGGGATACCAGCCTTCGTGGAGTTATTTCATGGAAGACTGGGATTAATGCTTTAGCGAAGAGCACAAAGTGCCAAGTGGCCTTCACTAGATTACTCTAGGAGTCTAAGGCACTTTACAATTGTGAAGGCAATCAATGCCCATGATCCATTAGACTAAAAAGCCCAGTTGAAGAAAATGAATCAAGAAAAAGGTTTCTGAAAGGATGAGGGATCAAATCAATTGAAGCATCTGTTGCATGGACAGAGGTGTCAGGAAGAAGAATTGACAATTAAAGAATTTAAGAATATATAGAATGTAGGACGAAGAGAGATTGAATCAAAGTGGAAGGAGGGTTCAAATTTAGCTTGCTGCAGATAGGCATTTGGTGTGGATCGTTGACTGCAGTGAGGGTAACAGGATTTGGGCTACTTGGAACCTATGCAGATTAAGTAACCAGACAAAATAACACTGAAGTAATAATAGGGAGATAACAAAAACCAAAACAAAAGGTGGTTGAATGATGGAGGCAGTCAACCAAAAAGGTTTTATGCCTGTGTGAAACAAAAATCAGAAAACTGCTAGAAATACTCAGCAGATCAGGCAGCATCTGTGGAGAGGGGAAGTGCAGGTGTTAACATGTCAGGACAGTCATTGTCCATCTGCTTCTGACGCAGCTGAGTGTTGCAGCAATCTCACAGAGAAATTGCATGTGACTTCCAAGCCTTTTAAAACCTGAAACCATTGCATCTGCAATACTAGATGCGCCAGCATCCACTTCAACAAAAACTGGAATGCAAATGCATTTTTATTGCCCAGCACTGCTAGAAATGTGAAAGCAAAGTAGGTTGGATGACTCATTTCCTTCATTAACATGCTGCCTATTTTAAAAGGATATTCACTGTCTGCTCTCCTTTCCCAAGGGAGCATTCCCGCAGAGATAGCAGCCTAACTGAACATTTCCCCAGACACTTCTGTACCAGTTTGCTCTTTCCTGAAATTAAACAAGCTAACTGATTAACAACTTAAACACAGAAACTCACCTGCCACTGGTAACCCATCCCTTTCATCTGAAAAGAAGGTGTCTCAACTACAAAGTCTGGGTAAGTGAATGAGTGAGATGAAGTGCATACATCGCAACAACTAAAAGGCTTTAAAATAGTGCATTCACACCTTCCACAAACTACAAAACTAGGAAAATAAGGTCTCCCTTTATGAGGCCTAAATGTCATCGTTTGGAAACAAAAGCAATATTCTGCAGATGCTAGAAAACAGAATTGAAAACAGAAATGTATCCACTCAGCAGATGAAACAGCATTTGAGGGGAAAGAGGAGATAACAAGTCAAATGTTTTGTATTGACAACCCCCTGAAATGTTAATTTTTTTCTCTTGCTCTATAGATGAGGGAAGTGATGGTCCAGTGAAATTACTGTTAGACTGTTAATCCAGAGATCCAAGAAATGTTCAGAGGACATGGGTTTAAATCCCGCTACAGCAGATGGTGGAATTTGAATTCAATTTAAAAAATTTGGAATTAATTAAAAGTTAAATGCTTCATGTCAATGACCTGCCAAAATTTTAATTTTTTTTCTAGCTCTGCATGAAACATTGTCAATTGTCAGGAAAAACCTATCAGGTTCCCTGATTCCTTTGGGAAAAGAAACTGTCATCGTTACCTGGTCTGGCCTACATGTGACTCCAGACCCGCAACAATGCAATTGACTCTTAACTGCCTTCTGGGCAATTAGGGATGGGCAATAAATGCTGGCCTAACCAGTGACACCCTCATCCCATGAATGAATAAAAAAAGTCCCCTCAAGGCATTCTTTATGTAGCAATTCACTTTAAACATGTCCATTAAGTCTTTTCCACCAGTGACATGAGGAATAACTTTCTATTTTAAGCACGAATAAGTGGCCATAATCCAAAAGTGTGGTGAAAACAGATATAGTTGGGACTTGCGAAAAGAGAATTGCATTAAGCTGCATTTATCGGCGGGGGTGCAGCACCCCCATGCATGCTCAGAAGCGAAGGTTTGCAGTGCCAAATCACCACGAAGCAACAGACAGCAGGTGCCAGGAACAAAGATGGCACTGCACTGAAATGATACCAGAGCAGTCATCCAAGGTAGCGTCAGCCTCCAGCCTGTGGATAGTAAAACGGCAGGAATAACAGTGGTGGCAGCACGACAACAATCTCCCAGGAGTGCAACCAGTCAACCTGTGGTTGCAATAAAAGCAAAAAGGACTACGGGTGCTGGAGATCTGAAATAAAAACACAAACTCCTTCAGAAGGGTCATGTCAAACTTGCAACATTACCACTGTTTCTCTTTCAATGGATGTTTCCAAACCTGCTGCGATTCTCGAGCACTTTCTGTTTTTATTATAAGCTGTAAATGCATTCGAGAGAGAATTATTAATGCTTGTTTGCACTGTTTCAACAACTGCATTGCTAAGTTCCCATCATTGGGTTGACACAATCTTGTGGCTAAGTGAATGTGGTTCACTCCAGCAAATCTCATCCATTCCAAAAGAAAACATCAATACATATCAAATCTGCATTCAAATCAGCTCTGATAAAAACAAACAAAATAAAACACATAAGATAGAGGAGCAGAAGTAGGCCATTCAGCTCCACCATTTGATCATGGCTGATATGTTTCTCAGCCCCATTTTCCTGCTTGCTCCCCATAACCTTTGATCTCCTTACCAATCAAGAACCTATCTATCTATCCCTGTCTCAAATAGAAAAAAAAGGCTCTCAATTAACAATATGTGTAATTTTTTTAGTTTTAAAGCTTGGGAGAAAGCATGGGATTGATAGAGAGGATCAGCCATGATCATATGGAGTGGCAGGGCAGGTTCAGAAGGATCACATGGACGGCTCCTGTTTCAAGTATCTATGTTTCACTCTGCTCCTGCGAGAGAGATCTCAGCTGTGTGTGTGCAGAAGCCTTGTGGCACTTGGACATCACCAGTCATCAGTTATAACATCATTATGACAACCATTATTCCATTCAAGACAATTACATATACAAAATACATAAAGCATCGGGGGCTGTGGGTAAAGACCAAGAAAAGTGCAACGAGCTGGACTGATGTTGCAGACAGCCAGCAGAGACATGACAGGCCAAATGGCTTCCTTCTGTCACGAAATCATTCTCATGATTCTCTACCAATTTGCATGGACTATCAATTAGATCCCAATTCAGATGCCCAGGAGGCAGTAATGGAACAAGTTAGATTGGATAAGCTGTTTCCTGAAAACTTCTTTCCTATGAAGTGTAGTGTACATGTTAAACTTTGGAATACTTTGGATCTTAATAGCTAATAATTATAAAGATTACTTGAATTATTCTCTGTGACTAAAGGGTTTTGCAAGAAGTTATGATTTGTACGGTGGATGAAATTACATGACAATCTCTGCACCCAAATGAAACTTAATCAGAGAACTAGGGCTCAGCCAGAGAACTAATAAAAAAGGGTCCAAATTGCTATTGCAATAGTCACAGACTTTAAAAACACAAACAAAACGTCAAATGGACTCGGATGCGATCTATTAAACCCCTTCGCATTCTGTGTAAGAGATTTCTCTGAAGCTACCACACCCCAAACTTAGCTCAGTAACAGGCTATCAGAGAACTGCCCAGAGGCACTTATAATCAGCAATACTGCTTTTCTCTTACTCTCGCCATTGTATATTCCCACCAGTTATGGGATGAACAATAATTTGCATTTACACAGGACCTTGCAAAACATCACAGGATCATTACCAAACAAAATCTGACAGACAGCTAAAGAAGGAGATTTTAAGACTGTTTTTAAGGAGCCTCTTAAAAAGGAGCAAGATGTAGAAAATGAGGCAAGGTTCAGGAAAGAATTTTCAGAGCTTAGAACCTGGGCAGTTGAAAGCATGGCTGCCAATGATTGAGAGATTTAAACTGGAGGAAGTTTAGTCTGCTATTTGATACCAGACTCCTTGTAATACCCTAAAAGTTACTCTTGCAAACATTATCAATAAAAAGACGAGTTAAGCTAGTATCACAATTGTACAAACTAGACAGACTCATATAGATGATCTCCTGAGTTCAGTTCTTTATTGTCCATCACAACAAGGACAAGAGTAGGCCACTCGGCCCTTCAAGCCTGCTCTGCCATTTAATAAGATCATGGTTGATCTGATTTTTACCCCAATTCTACATTTACTGCATTTTGAGGAAGGAAGGGAATTCCAAACACTCACAATCTTCAGAAAAAAAATGTTTCTACATTTGTTGTAAATCATAGAATCCCTACAGTGTGGAAGCCACCCATTCAGCCTGCACTGACCCTCCAAAAAGTATTCCGCCCAGACCCACTCCCTATCCCTGCCTTAAATGCGTGACTTTCTTTTAAAATACTATGCCTGCACGTTTGGACTAACGCTTAAATGAAATCATGAACTGAGTGGGACTGACAGAATGCAAACTGAGTGTCAATA
>NC_063333.1:13383595-13417145 GCF_021869965.1 Rhincodon typus
TGGAGAGTGTGTGAATACAAATAAACTGGCTGATCCTTGCTACTAAGATGTAAATCTTAAACGGTAAAATAATTAAGTTTTGAAAAATTAAAGGGCAGCAAAAGTTCGTACCCCATTAATGAAGATCAGGACTCTTCCCCTATTTTATAATCCAAAACACGGATCACCAATTTCTAAATTAGTGCTTAACTCGGGATGGGGTTTTGTGGCACAGTCATTGTGTTACTGCCTGTAGGTCAGGAATTCTGGGTTCAAGTCCCATATGCTTAGGAGGTATTGTATAGCATGTCAAAACATTGCCGATTTAAAACAAAAGTGGTATAATCCAACACATGGATGTAAGGTCTGCAAGGTTATATGGCTGCTTCAATCCATCAGGATTTTATTTTTATAGAAAATATGGAAAAATGTTCTCCCTTCATAGATGTTGCCTCCCTTGCTAAGTATTTCCAACACTTTGTGTTTTCAGTTCAAATTTCCAGCACATTTGACTTCTGTAACTGGCTCTGTATAGCGCCTTTGGCACAGGAAAATGTCCCAAAGGCAACTCCTTGGAGCATCAGTCATCGCACAGATTTTGACACCAAACCACATAAAGGGACATGGGGGTAGATGGCCAAAAGCTGGGCTGGACAGGTAGGTTTGAATGGGACATCTCAAAAGAGGTAATCTGGGAGAGACAGAGAGGTTTAAGACTGTCACAGGATTCCAGAGATTAGGGGCCAAGCAGCTGAAGGCAAGGCAAGAGCAGTAAAGCTGACAGTTCAAAGCTTCATGGGCACTGCCAGAGGATAGAGGTCTCGCATCTTCCATCTCTGTAACCTCTTCAGAATCACTGAATTCACAGAACTGTTAGTGCAGAAGGAGGCCATTTGGCCCATCTTGCCTGCACTGGCTCTTGAAACGAGTATCATTACCAAATGCCAATCTCTTGCTCTATTCCCCAATATCCTTGCACACTATTTCTATCCAAATAATCATCCAATGCCTCCTTGAATGTCTCAATTGAACCTGCCTCCACCTCATTTCTTAGCAGTGTATCCATTCCCTAACTACTCTGTGGAAAAAAATTCCTCTCACATCACCCTTGTTTGTTTTTCATGCCTTTAAATCTATGCCCTCTCACTTTTGTTCCTATCACAAGTCTCACCCTATCTACACTATCCAACCTTTTTTTTTAATTCAGTCACGGGATGAGGGTGTCACTAGCCAGGCAGCATTTATTGCCCATTCCTAATTACCCAGAGGGCAGTTCAGAGTCAACCATATTGCTGTGGGTCTGGGAGTCACATGTAGGCCAGACCAGGTGAGGATGGCAGTTTCCTTCCCTAAAGGACATTAGTGAACCAGATGGGTTTTTCTGACAATCGGCAATGGACTCATGGTCATCATTAGATTCTTAATTCCAGATATTTATTGAATTCAAATTCCACCATCTGCCACGATGGGATTTGATCCTGGGTCCCCAGAACATTATCCAGGTCTCTGGATTAACAGTCCAGTGATAATACCACTAGGCCATTGCCTCCCCTAACCTGTTCAGGATTTTGCACACCTGTAAGAATTTTCCAGTTAACCTTCTTCTTTCCAAGGAGAATACTCCCAACTTTTTCATTCTATCCTCTTAACTGAAGTTTCTCATTCCTGGAACCAGTCTTATAAATTGCTTCTGCACTCTCTCCAATGCAGCCACATCTTTCTTATGCACCCATAAGGGTAACTCAACACTCCACAAGTGCCTTCTACAAGATCAAGACAACATCCTTGCTCTTGTACTTCAGCCCTACAACCATGCAAGATCTCTGCGTGCTCTAGATCTGACCTCATAACTATCCTCCACTTCCTTCTCACCACTTTTGGCAGCTATGCCTTCAACAGTCTTGATCCTAAACCCTGGAATTTGCACCAAAACCAGTTCTCCTCTGTACCTCTCCTTAAAACTCTGCTTTTAATCTACCTCCACGGTCAAGTATTTGTCACCAATTCTAAAGATATTTTTAATGGCTTACTGTAACTTCTCATTGCCTGGCACTCCCGTCAAGCACAATGGGATATTTTACTATTTTAACGGTGCTTCACAAATATGCAGCATCGTTGGTTTAGCCGCTGGGGTCGAGGTATCAGGGCAGAAGAGCCTGAATCCAGGACCGTGGCTGAGCCACAGGCGGGAGTTGTTCCAAAGACCATCTAACTTTGAGATAAGACAATAAGATGAGCTTTATTCTTTTATTTTTCTGGCTTTGTATTCTGTGTTTTGGTTTATTTTCTGTATTTTACCTTGGTGCCGGAGAATGGTGACACTAAACAACACCTATCATTGTAATTGTAATAAATATATGTGACAATAAATCAAAGCAAATTTAAACAAGATAAACTGAATACAAATGCAAGTTGTTGCTGGTACCCAGTCTAATAATATGGAGAGCTACCAGACCCAAATCCCGAATTTGTTATGGCTCTAGATCGGACATTTCCAACTGCTCTTTATTCACTATGCCACCCCCAACCCTGCCTCAGTTGGTTGCAAGCGGTGAGGCATTGGTTGCAGTGATGGTGGAGCAGGGACTCCTGGCTGCAGTAGGCCCAGGGCAGCTATCTTGCAGAGACCTTGCATAAGTCCTGGAGCCGTGTTTGGGACCCCAGCCGATGAACATGGAATCTATTTAAGTACTTTCTTTTCATTCCTTTGTACCTCAAAATAGCACCGGATTGTGGTGACAGAACACTTTTCACTGTATCTCCTTAGATATATGTGACAATAAATCATTCATTCATTCATTCAAGGTTAATTTTAAAATGGATCCTTCCTTCGAGAACAGTTTTCTCCCAGACACAAACTAACGTGTTTTAAAAGTTGTCAATTTAATCAAGCTTTTTTGAGTTATTAAAGAGTACATTTATGAATTACTAACTACAAGAAGAATTGATTCCAGATGGTATTAGTTTAGAATGGTATCATGATCATCACTGAAGGACCTGTCTGCGTGTTTGCTGTTCTGTGTAATTACTATCATAGCACACATACACACAGATTAGAAGTAAGAGGTGCATTTAAAAGTCAACATTTTTTAAAAAGTACAACATATATGAATTTTTTTGTGAAGAGTGAATAGTTGTGGCCATTGCAGTGGAGGTTACTGGTACTGTTGACGCTGTCGTTGAACAATCAATATCAAAATTCTTGGTTTTGCAGATTGTTCTGATTCCTTTTGGCCATGACCAAATTCCAGTTGTCAAGGTGAGCGAGAGTCCTTTTGTTTTCTTGCTGCACTTTGGTTGGCTTGCAGATCTCTAGCACTTAGAATGAGACAGTACCTTTACTTACAATGCAGTAGTGACAGGGGATAATTCTTCAAATGTAACCTTCAAATGTTGAAGTCTAACATTCAAGCCCAGTCTTGTACACAGGTACCTTAGCTGACTGGCATACAAAAGAGCCTCAGTCCCACTAGCACAAACATGAGAACCTCAGTCTCATAAGCACACTCCAGAAGAGTTGAAAATGGCTTTTTAATTTCCATTTTTACATCTTCCTCAAGGGGAAGAACACAAAATGTGTCCACCGTTTAGTACATATCCACAGGAAGTAGCTTGATCTTAAACAGGCAGCCATCAACCTCTCATTATCTTTACGGTCACAAGTGATCACGGTCCAGTTTGTTTTGACTCGCCTTTTCCCCTTTGAAGGATTGTTGTTTGAAGTTCCTTTTGCATTTTTAGGTGTAACATTCCATGGATCTGCCTGTCCCTCTCTCTCTAGATAGCCACTTAGTTTACATGTGTATCCATTTTTGTATCAGGCCTTTTTTAAAAAAAAAAACAGTTTGGAATTACAAGTTAAAAATGTTCATAGTGCTTTGGGGTTCTGACCTGTGGTCATGACATTGTAGTGGTTCAACCTGTTAATTAATTAATTACTGTCGTATAAGAGATGGTGCCGCTTGTTTGCTTTTGAGAATTGGGAAGCAGAGTGTAATATGGAGCCCTGTACGACAAGTGGAATATAAAAGACCTTGTAAAATGAAGCACTACAGTGAAAATAATGATTGCATGCCAGTACCACACCAATTCATACAACCTACCAAGGTAAAAAGAACAAAGAATTGTATAGCTGGAGAACTGATAGTTGATTATATTAGTGACATGGCCAACCTTTTGCTTCTTTTGCTTTAAAGTATTTTTCATCTATATTTGGCTTTCTTTAGCCAAAACAGACACCTTCAATTAAGCCCAGAATTACATGTTCCATATTCCAAGAATGTTCCCAGTCACAGGACAATAATTCTTTTCTCAAATTCAGCTCCTTGCCTAACATTTTGGCAAAGATGATGTGGAAAATTTAAGATGATTATCTACCAGTCATGACAATGGAACATCAAATCCTAGTTATTTCTCTTCAGTTCTTTCGATTTCTCTTCACATGCCTGGGATTAAGATGGCCACTCATCTACAATGGAACATTAAAAAATAATTTGTCACAACCATCCAAGAAGGTTCCTATGTTGAACCAGTCTACAGCTTGCAAGAGAAGGTGGCTGAAGCTCAACCCATGTTGTGTACCAGTACATGAATTACAAATCAGTTTCATCATTTAGTGCAATCCGGCATAAATTATGTTTTACTCACTATTTTCATCAGCCAAAATGTTGAAGTTTAACGGGTTTGTTGAAACCACCTTTGAGGTTATTGATACCTTCAGCCAAACTTTTTGCTCTGGGAACTGAAGGTTAGTCAAAATTTCCAGAATGGTATTCCATGGGCTCAATCCAAAATTTTGTTTATTTCCAATATCAAAGTGCTTTTTAAAGCAATGGGCTTCAAAGTACTGTGAACTGTAAATTAAGTAAAACTTGAACACAGACGTGATTATAGCGGACAATTTAGCCGGGTTCAGTGCAGGCTGCACATTTTGCATGAATTGTGGTCATCCATAAAAAAGAAATGACATTCATTGGTGTTTTGGCACTTACCGCATAATACAGTAGGTGTACTGAAAGAAAATCTAGATAAACAGATGAAGGAGAAAAGGAGAGAAGGTTAAGAGAGAACAGTTCGTGGAGGATTATGTCAAGCAAAAACATCAGCACATATCTGTTAGGCTGAATGCCCTGTTTCCGTTCTGTACCTATTACATAATTTTGACACCGTTGCAACACAAGGCTATCATGTCTTAAAAAGTCACTATACAATTTACATATTTTTTCTCTTCCAATTCTCCAACAGATGACTACAATTCCTAATTGTTTGGAAGATTGAAAAATAATGCCACTTTTGGTAATAGTACAGCCGTGAAGAGGGCCTAAGGAGCCTACAAAGGGATGAAGTCAGAAGTCGCACAATACCAGGTTATAGTCCAACAGGTTTATTAGAAATCACAAGCATTTGCAGCACAGCTCCTTCACCTGGGGAGGCGATGGCCTAGTATTATCACTGGACTATTAATCCAAAGACCCAGACAGTGTCCTGGGGACCTGGGTTCGAATCCCGCCATGGCAGATGGTGGAATTTGAATTCAATAAAAAAAATCTGGAATTAAAAATCTATTATGACCGTGAATCCATTGCCGATTGTCAGGGAAAACCCATCCAGTTCACTAATGTCCTTTAGGGAAGGAAACTGCCATCCTTCCCTGGTCTGGCCTACATGTGACTCCAGACCCACAGCAATGTGCTTGACTCTTAACTGCCCTCTGGGCAATAAATGCTGCCTAGCCAGTGATGCCCTCGTCCCGTGAATGAATAAAGAAAAAAAAAACAGCACTCCGAAAGCATGTGATTTTTGAATAAACCTGTTTTGAATATAACCTGGTATTGTGTGACTTCTGACTTTATCCACCCCAGTCTAACACCGGCATCTCCACATCATGGATACAAAGGGATACAGTTAGTTAAGTGAGCAGATAAAGATCTGGCAAATGGATACAACATAGGAAAGTGTGAAATTGTCCGTTTTGGCAGGAAGAATAAAAGAAAACATCGAACTCTGAGAGATCTGGGTGTCTTAGCGCATAAATCACAGAAGGTTAGTATGCAGATACAGAAAGAATTCAGGAAAGTTAATAGATTCCAATGGTTTATTGTGAGGGGATTTGAATGCAAGAGTAAGGAAGTTATGCTTCAGTTATACAGGGCATTGTTGATACCACATCTGGAGTACTATGTACATTACTGATCACCATACTTACAGAAAGATATTAATGCACTGGAAGTACTTCAAAGCAATTTTACTCGACCAATTGCTAAAAGTTAGTAGATTTTGTCATAAGGAAAGGCGAGACAGGCTAGGCCTGTATCATCTGGTGTTTAGAAGAGTCAGAGCGACTTAGCTGAAACACAGATCATAGAATCCCTACAGTGTGGAAAGAGGCCCTTTGGCCCAACAAGGCCACAGTAACCATCACAGCATCCAACCTAGACCTAAGCCCCTATAACTCACCTAATCTACACATTGCTGAACACTACAGGCAATTTAGCATGGCCAATCCAGCCAGCCTGCTCATCTTTGGACTGTGGGAGGAAACTGGAGCACCCGGAGGAAACCCACGCAGATATGGGGAGAATGTGCAAACTCCACAAAGGCAGTTGCCTGGGGGTGAAATCAAACCCAGGTCCCTGGTGCTGTGAGGCAGCAATGCTAACCACTGAGCCACTGTGCTGCCCTGAAGTAAAACCCTGAGGGGTCTTGACCAGGTGGATGTCGAAAGGATGTCTGCTCTTGTGGGAAAATCTAGAACTGGGTATCATAGTTTAAAAATAAAGGGTCACCATTTAAGACAGAAATGAGAAAACATTTTTTCTCTCAGAGCAATGTGAGCCTTTGGAATGGGGAATGCAATCGGGATTAGTAGTCTCCCTGATTGTTTTCTCAATAAAAAAGCGCAATCTATGAATTAGTTCCTTTTGCCTACATAGAACAGGATCCTTAATTTGAATATATGCAGCTTCTAGCATGTACTTGTCAAGCATTAGATGTGCTTTTGCTATTGGATATTTACTAAGTAATCCTGACGGTGCTAAGAATAACATCAGAAGCAAATTTAAAATCAATGGTTGGGCTCACACAGTGATGCAGTTCTGCATGCTAGAAGCTCTGCCTACAAACACACATGACCCCGTTCAATGTAGGGAAAAGAAATTTAACAGTTCCTAATGCATCTCCATGCCAGCATAGTCCAAGCAATCAGTGACCTCTTCTCATGCTGTATAATTTGGTTAAGCTTTTTAAGTTTCTTTTCTTGTGTGCCAGTCCTGATGAATACAATACAGAAACCTTTGAATTTTTCTTTTTAACAATGTGTATCATCTTTCATGACTATCTAAAAAGGCAGAAAGGGAATCTGTTTAACTTTTCAATGTTTAATCTCCGACAGTGCGGGATTGAATCATAAAGTGTGTAATAGTCTCCTCAGAAGTACTTCAAGTCAGGATTTAAGCTTTTCATTTTCCATCTGTATGAGACATTGAACTGGTTTGAGTGGGTAAATTTATGCCTCCTTTCAAACACCGATGAAATACTGAGTTCAAATTTGACCAGGACTTTTTTAAAATTTATGGTAGTAATAAATTATAATGACAGCATACATAAATTTTGTGCACTTGTTATAGTTCGGAGACCTAGACAATTGGAGCTACTAAATAGTTCAAATGAAGACCTTTCAGCTAATTGTGGGGATTATGTAAAATATGTGTTGGTATGTGCCTATTGTAGCAATACCAGTATCAAGAGTTACACTATTTTTAAATTTTCCAAGCAATTCGGAATTATAGCCATCTGTTGGAGAAGGGGAGGTGGAAGAGTACCTAAGTTGAATAACCACTTCATAAGAAGCATTGTCCTTGTGTTGCAAGGATATCAAAACTAAAAATAAAGCTACAGAAACAAACTCAATAAGTTGACCTGATGTTTGTCCTCCACATGAGCTTCCTTCCACCCTTCTTTATTTTATCCTCTTTTTCTACTTCTTCATGCATCTATCTAGATTTCCCTTTAATACATCAATACTATTGTGCATTTATTGCCAAAATTTCAATGGATGCTGCTTCCTTGACAGACAATTGCACAAATTTGCAATTGCACAAATGTGCAGTCTGCACTGAACCCGACAAATTGTCCATTATAATCATCTGGAAAACTACCATGCTCCCTATCTCAATGAAAACGGTACAATGTATGGATTTGTTCCTTTTGCCTCATGTGTTTGAATAACTTCATGTGTTTGCAAACCTCAGAACATCATATAAAACACTGAATGTGCTTTTGGTATTGGACACCTTTACTAAATTATCCTGCCTGTGCTAAGAATTACACCAGAAACCAATTTAAGATAACCAGTTAGCCTTGTAGTTTATTGCACATCTGCACTCTAAAAGCTACATCTATTCACAAACTAGACCCTGTTCTATGTAGGGAAAAAGAATTTGTCCATTTATTATACCACTTTCATTGAGAAGAGGGGTGTGGAAAATGACAATCATTGCTGTATTACCCATGGCAACACCCTGTCTAATGACAGTATACCAGCCAACTAAGATTACAGTTCCTGCTGCATCTTCATGCCAAGCAGGGTCCAACCAATCAGCACCCTCTTCTTCTGCTATACAGACTGGTGTTCCTTTTTCAAGTTTGCTTTCTTAAAAATTCTGATGAGTGCAGAACTTTGTGATTTTTTTTTGATTTTGTGTCTCTTTAAACAGCATAGTTCTATTCCTTTAGTTCCATTCAATCAAGCAATTATTTGTATACTTAAAAAGTCTCATGGTCTAATTTCAAATGGCCTAATCAGGGGGACAATGTAACTGAATTGTGTGCATCACATTAAAGATAACCAGAGAAGAGGTGAAAAAATATTTTTTATTCAGTGAGTGTTTGCGAACTAAAATGCACTAGGAGGGTCGTGGGAACAGATTAGTTGGTGACTTTTGTGAGTGGATCTGATACATGTTTTAAAAATAAATATTTGCAAAGCTATAGAGATAAAGCAGGGGAGTAAGGTTAATTGGATAGCTAGTTCAATGTGACTGGACAGATATGAAGAGCTACTTTTTTTTTTGTACGTTTGATTTTATGGAACTAAGAAAAAATGTTTCTTGCAAAGCTTATTAACAATCCAGCTAAGGAAGAGATATTGCATAATTTTGAAAGTTATTTTCCAAGGTGATTACATTAAGGGTAATAAAAACCAGAGAATGAATAAATGGATTCAATCTAAAATTATCCCTATTCTTGCTATGAGAGGGGGAAATATCACTCAAATCCTTTTATAAAGGCACATTGACATACTGAAACTAATGAGCGTCGGTTAGCTCAGATGGCTGGTTTGCAGAGTGACACCAACAGTTTGAATTTATTTCCTACACCAACTGAGGTTACCATGAAGGACTCTCTTACTCACCCTTTCCACTGAGGTTTAGTGACCATCAGGATAAACCACCACAGGTCATCTCTCTCTAATGAGGGAGCAGCCCTATTGTCTGATTAGGCTATGGTAAAATGGACTCAAATTAAGTGATTCCAATTTTCTGTCATGGTCTTACAGGCAGTAGTTACGGAGTGTTGGATTTTAATGACTAGCAAGTGGTACTAAAGATAAGAGTGCTGGCCAGTCTAACAATTCCCCACTTCTGTCTCCACCCAAACCCCATCACTGGACCATTTTCACAGAGGCCTGGTGTTTTGCAGTGAGTAGAGTGGGCTAACTGCCCATATGATGTAGCATGTCGCCAATCAGTTAAGGCCAATTAAAGGAATGTGAATCATTGCATTCTGCTTTCAAGCCATGAGGCTTTTGATAGGGCTCTGGCTTCAAAAGCTTGTCCATTGTCCTTGATTGGCTGGTGAGCCACTCCTCTAGTCATTAACTGGCTGTTCCATACAAGCTCACACTGAGTGCTATCTATAAGATATACTGCAGTAACTCACTAATCATCCTTTGACAGCAACTTCCAAAGCCGCAACCTCTATCACCTCCAACATCAAAGGCATGGTAATGCCACCAGCTGCAAGATACCGTTAAGCCACTCACCATCTTGACTTGGAAATATATCGCCATTCCTTCATTGTCACTGGGTCAAAATCCTGGAATTCCCTCCCTAACAGCCTGTTGGTCTACTGACAGTGCATGAACTGCAGCGATACCAGAAGGCAGCTCAATGCCATCTTCACCAGAGCAAGTAGGATGGGCAGTAAAAGCCCATCTAGACACTGATGGCCACATCCCATGAATGAACAAAACACAAAGATTTCCCTTTCCCAAACAGTACAGACATCTGACACTGATTTGAGCCGGTTAGCAGGGTTCAGAAGCCAACAGGGGAAATCTTGCCCTTAAACACATCATCTTGGTTGATACACAGTACAGCACTGAGGAGGTTTTGCATGTTCAAAGCTGCTCTCTTTTGGATGATATGTTAAAGTAATCCCCTACCCCACCTCTCAGGTGAGTGTGTTAAAAAATGCCGTAGTTGTACAGCCATCATGTCTGCACCGACTCTCAAATGAGAAATTCACTTCGTCAATCCCATGGAGGTATCAAGTCATAGATCTGTACGGCACAGAACAGACCCTTCAGTCCAACTCATCCATGCCAACCAGATACCCTAAATTAATCCAGTCCCATTTGCCAGCATTTGACCCATGTCCCTCGAGACCCTTCCTATTCGTGAACCCATCCAGATGCCTTTTAAGCATTGTATCAGCTGCCACCACTTCCTTTGGCAGTTCATTCCATACATACACCACCATCTGCATGAAAAAGTTGACCCTTTGATCCCTTTTATATCTTTCTCCTCTCACATAAATCTATGCCCTCTAGATTTGGACTCCCCTACACTGGGGAAAAGATCTTGGCTATTCATCCTATCTTGCTCCTCATGATTTTATAAACTTCTATAAAGTCACCCTGCAGCCTCCAATGCTCCAGGGAAAATAGCCCCAGCCTATTCAGCATCTCCCAATAGCTCAAACCCTCCAACTTCCGCAACATCCTTGTAAATTTTTTCTGAACCCTTTCAAGTTTCACAACATCCTTCCTATAGCAGGGAGACCAGAATTAGTTAGGTGGAACAGGAAGTGTGGATTTAGTTTAATGCACTGTACAATTTTTGTTCCTTAATATAACTTTAAGAAGGCAAATCATCTGATTATTATCATGTCACTGTTGGGGGAGCTTGCTGTGTGCACAGTGGCCACTATGTTTTCTATACTACAACAGTGATAGTACTTCAAATGGTCATCATTAGCTGGAAAGAACTCCTGGGCATTCAGAGGCAGTTTTTTATATTAAAGTTTTATTTTTATCTTAGGTAGATTATTTGAATTGTATGAACAATTTGCATTGTGCGAATACCGGCTTGCAGAATTTGTTAAAATCCTTGGCATTCACACCAACCTGATCAATAGAGAGACAGATCTATTGCTGAAGGATAAATGAGTGATTAGTTCAATTTGGTTGGACCAAAAAAAAATCCCAGGGCACCATGATCATCTGAGTTACAAGAAGACTTTGAACAGTAATGGAAAATTCTGGTCAAGTTTTCAGCTCACATGGAGCCTGTGCTGTCAAAACCTGCATGTCAGAGAATAGCTAAGATGTTCCCAAATGCCTGGAACTGCTGTTCTTAATCCAGTCTTTGAAGACAGAGTTTAACAGCAACTCAAAAGGAATCACTCAGAATTTCCATTTCATTTGGCAACGAACTCGATCCCTTCCCTTTTTATTGTATCTAGAGATCTGAAACTCCATGCTCAACTGAAATGAACTGATTAAAATCACCTTGTGCTTTAGATCTTAAAAGGCAAGAGTGGCATAGAATGTACAGTGCAGAAAAATGCCAGCAACACAACCATTCAATGTTGGTATTTATGCTTCACATGAGCCTTGTCCTATGCTCATCCCTCAACCACATCAGTAAATCCCTTTATTCCTTTCTTGCTTATGTGCTTATTTAGCTTCCCTTCAAAAGCGTTTATGCGATTCAGAAAGTTCGACAATCTAGCTATTCTCTGAGTAAATAAGTTTCTCCTATTAGGCTTATTATTGCTGGTATCAAATAAATCAATATATAATTGTACAATTACAAGCTGTACAATTCTGGCATTTTTTAATGTGCTCAATATAAGTGGCACATTGCCAGGAGCCCACGGAAGATGATGGACGGTAGTGACTACAGGAGCAGAGAGAATGAAATTTACAGGAGCGGAAATGATGAACTATTGAAGCTGTTTCAGTTTGGTAATATCAATTTAATATTAATTTATTCAATATTATACCCTTTATACAATTTATTCAGTAATTTATTCTGTAATCCAAGATGGCACCAGAAAGTGGTGACATTAACCACTTTTCACTTTACCTAGTTACAAATGACAATATATTAAATAAATCTACTAAATAAGATCTAACAATTCCAGAAGTATCATTTAAGCAATCAAATTTAATATTTGTTGATATCACTGATGCAATGTGCTACAGACCTGATGGAAATACTTCATTCGGGGAAATTACGATGTCCAGGAAATTCCACAGGTTACAGATTTGTTTTGCTACAGTGCATGCCCTGCCTGAGGTGGAAGAAAACCAGGATATTTACCAGTTGACTATTGTCTATCACAGTTAGCAGGGAGGCTGGGGTGCAGGTTGCCAGTACCATTTAGTGTAAGAAGCACCTCAGATGAAAATGCATCTCCCATTCTTTCTTCAAAAGCTTTCAAAATGGTCACAGAATCTTACACCCGAGGAGAAAGCTATTGGGCCCATCCATCCTGTGCTGACTCTTTAAAAACGCTAGCCAATCAGTTCAGCTCCCTGCTATTTCCCCACGGCATTATGTCTTTTCCTCATAGAAACACAGAAAAGTAAGAGCAGGAGTAGACCATTCGGCCCTTTGAGGCTGCTCCACTATTCGTTATGATCATGGGCTCATCATCCAACAATAGCCTGTTCCTACTTTGACCCCATATCCTTTAATTTTTTTTTATTCATTGGATGACGGTGTCACTGACCAGGCAGCATTTATTGCCCATCACTAATTTCCCAGAGGGCAGTTCAGAGTCAACCACATTGCTGTGGGTCTGGCCAGACCAGGTAAGGATGGCAGTTTCCTTCCCTGAAGGACATTAGTGAACGAGATGGGTTTTCCCGACAATCGACAATGGTTTCACGGTCATCATTAGATTCTTAATTCCAGATATTTTATTGAGTTCAAATTCCACCATCTGCCATGGCGGGATTCAAACCCAGGTCTCCAGAACATTATCTGGGTCTCTGGATTAACAGTCCAGCAATAATACCACTAGGCCATCACCTCCCCAATAAATCCCTTTGGCCCAAAGTGCCACATTCATCACTTTATTTAAATCATACAATGTTTTGGCCTTGACTGCTTTCTGTGATAGCGAATTCTACAGGCTCACCATTCTCTGGGTGAAGAAATGTCTCTTCATCTCAGTCCTAAATGGTTGATCCAATATCCTAAGACTGAGATCCTTGGTTCTGGAGGTCCCCATTATCAAAACGTCCTTCTTGCATCTAGTTCTGTCAGAATTTTATAGGTTTCTATGAGATTCCCCTCATTCTTCTAAACTCCAGCGAATGTAATCCTGACTGATTAAACCTCTCCTCATACATCAGAGATAACAAGGTGTAGAGCTGGATGAATACAGCAGGCCAAGCAGCATCAGAGGAGCAGGAAGGCTGACATATCGGACCTAGACCCTTCTTCAGACCCTTCTGCTCCTCTGATGCTGCTTGGCCTGCTGTGTTCATCCAGCTCTACACCTTGTTATCTCAGATTCTCCAGCATCTGCAGTTCCTACTATCCCTCATACATCAGTCCTGCCATCCCAGGGATCAACCTAGTATATAGCAAGAACATTCTTCCACAATAAGGAGACCAAAAAATGCACACAATAATCCAGGTGTGGTCTCACCAAGACCCTAAATGCAGCAGGACATCCCTACTCATGCACTCAAATCTTCTCGTTATGAAGGCAAATATACCATTTATGTTCTTCACCACCTGCATGCTTACCTTCACTGGCTGCGGTACAATGATATTCAAGTCTCGTTGTACATTCCCCTCTCAATTTATATTCATTCAGACAATATTCTGCCTTCCTGTCTGTGTTCCCAAAGTGGATAACCTCAAGTTTATCCACATTACACTGCATCTGCCATGCGTTTGCCCACTCAGTCAGCTTGTCCAAATAACACTGAAGCCTCGCTTCGTCCTCCTCACAGCTCAGCCTCCCACCCAACTTTGCATCATCTGCAAAGTTGGAGATATTGTGTTTCGACCCATCCTCTAATTCATTAGTATATATTGTGTTTAGCTGAGGTCCTAGCACTAATCCCTACCCTACCCCTCTAGTCACTGCCTGCCATTCGGAAAAAGATTGTTTTATTCCTACCCTGATTTTCCTATCGGCTAACTAGTTGTCTATCCATTTCATTACAGTACTCCCATCCCATGTGCTTTCATTTTACATGCTAATCTCTTTAAGAAGGCTTTCAACAAAGTCTCATATAAGTCCAAATAAACCATATGCACCGGCTCCCCTCATCAACACTATGAGTTACATCCTGTAAGAATTCCAATAGATTTCTCAAGCGTGATTTTCTTTCATAAATCCATGCTGACTTTCTCTAATCCTGCCACTGATTTCCAAGTGTTCAACTATTATAATGGACTTTCTCATTTTCCCCACTACCAATGTCAGGCTGACTGGTCTATAATTCCCAATTTTCTCTCTACCTTCCTTTTGAAATGGAGCGGATACATTAGTTACCCTTGAATCTGTAGGAACTATTCCAGAGTCTATAGAATCAGTGCATTGTTGCAACCTGGAATAATCACATAAAAAGTAGATTGTATTAAACCTTCCAAGGGATCTTCCCCATCTCCCCTTTGACTCTTCCGTCAATTAGTTTAACTTTGTGTCCTCTCGTTGCTGACCAAATATACTCCAAACAACGCCCCTCATAATTTTGAACACTTCTATTAAATCTTCCATTAATTTTCTCTGCTCTAAAGTGAACATAAAAACATAAGAAACAAGAGCAGGTGAATGTTACTCAGTAAGTTCATGGTTGATCTTGACCCTCTTCCACCTTCCTGCTCTATCACTATGTCCCTGGATATCCAAAATCTAATTAATTACTGCCTTGAATGCACTCACTGATTGAGCATCATTAGCCTTCTGAGTTGAAAAAATTTCTCATTTTCATCCCAAAGTCCTATTCAAACTATGACTACCCAACACTAGACTTCTCAGCAAGGTGAGGAGTGAAACATCCTCACAAAATCTAACCTGCAGAGATCCCTAATTCTTGTAAACTTTTGGGAATATAAGCCTGGTCTACGGAATCTCTCCTCAATCCAGCTCTGTCTGATGAACGTTTGCTGCAAGGCTTCTAAGACAAGTGTATCCTTACTGGGCAAGGAAGAGCAAAGCTGCATCCTGTATTCCAGGTTTTGTCTTAACAAGGTCCAACATAATTTCAGGATGACTTCATCACTCTTACACTTATAAGGGGAGGCAATGGCCTAGTGGTATTATTGCTGGACTGTTAATCCAGAGACCCAGATACCATTCTGGGGACCCAGGTTCAAATCCCATCATGGCAGATGGTGGAGTTTGAATTCAATTAAAAAAAAATCTGGAATTAACAGTCTAATGATGACCATGAGTCCATTGTCAATTGTCAGGAAAAACCCATCTGGTTCACTAATGTCCTTTAGGGAAGGAAACTGCTATCCCTACCTGGTCTGGCCTACATGTGACTCCAGATCCACAGCAATGTAGTTGACTCTGAACTGCCTTTGGGCAATTAGGGATGGGCAATAAATGCTGCCTAGCTAGCGATGCCCTCATCCTGTGAATGAATAAAGGAAAAAAAACACTCCAAATCCTTTGTGAAAAAGGCCAACATAGCACTTGACTTTCATAATGTCACTGCATGTCAAATTTTGGTGAAAAATCCCAATTTCTCTGATCTCTCCATTTAGCTAAAGTTTCTCATTCTTGATCATGCACCAACATTTATAAATACTGTACCACAGTGGTACGTTCATATGGCTACACAGATGTGGACAGCTAATATATCAGTATGCCTATGACTTAGCGTATATTCAAAAGGAAGGGCACCATTATTCTAGTTATAGTCTTAATAAAGCATTAATGTAGTCTTCATTCAGGTTACATTTGAAACCACTTCTGCGTTTGTGTTAATAAACTGGTTCACTGTTTTATGTGATTGCATGTTTCATTCACAGTCTACTAAATGAGAAGCAATAAGGCATTCTGATGTATAGATGAGTTTTACTATTCAAATTCTGCTCTATTCTGGCTGGAAAGAGAATGGATGCTTGCTGTGCAAATGATTTGAACAAATCAAGTTCATTAAACTTATTCTAATCCTTCTTTCCAAATCTGTCCACGGCCTCACCTCCACCTACCTCTGTAACCTCGTCCAGACCCAGAGCCTGCTAGATTTGTGTCCTTCTCCAATTCTGAGATTTGATGTATCCCTGATTTAACTGATTCATCTTTGACATTTGTGCATTCAGCTGCTGTGTTCTAAGATTTAGAATTCTCTCCATAAAATTGTTTATCGATCTTTCTTTTTAGATGACCCTTAAAACCTACCTTTGTGGTCAAGGTATTTGTTACCTGTTTAAATTTGTGACTCGGTATCAAGTTTTACTTGACAATGTTCCAAGAAGCCCTTTAGGAGGTTTAAGGTGCTCCGGAAATGCAAGCTGTTGTTGTTTGTTCAATTGGCTTATGTTGTTTTCTGAAGTGACAGAAAAAAGGCTGATGTTTTTTAAGACCCATAATTAAGGTCAGACACCATCATCAAACATCCTTACCATATATCTTCATTAAACATTCCAGGTCACAGCACAGCACAATTTGATTCTGCATCTCTCACGATGATTCCTCATTGACTAGTTAATAAGATGACATCATAAAAATAAAAAAATTTCATTACATGAAAAATAGGATTACATTCCATGTAAGTCCCACCATTGGCCATGGAAAACATGAGTGAAGAAGGGTCCAGACCCAAAATGTCAGCTTTCCTGCTCCTCTGATGCTGCCTGGCCTGCTGTGTTCAGCTCCACACCCTATTATCTCAAGACTCCAGGATCGGCAGTTCCTACTATCTCTATATGAAGAATGGGTTGCTGTGTTTAGACATAATTATTTTAGATGGTTTATTTCTAGTTATTTTAGATGGTTACCACTAATGCCAGGCCACTGAACATCCTCACCTATTCTTTGATCCTTTACATTATTTCCATTCCTGCCCTCTCCCACTCTGTAATGAGTGCTGCAATTTCATTCCAGCCCATGTCCCCTTCCAGCCCACTACAGGACACTAGCCTGACTTTGCAAGCTTCCACAGCCTCATTCTGTGCCATTAACACTCCCCACTCTTGCATGCTCAGCATCATTTTATGATTTTGTTATCTAAAATAGCAAAGATGAGGTTCTTAAATAAGGAAACAAAGAGAAAGAAAAGAAAATCAAACATCAAAAAGATGATGCAATTGCATTTGGCAGCATAATGCATAATTAACTCATCTGAAGTAATTCTATATTGTAATATGGAAAATAATTCATGACTGGACTTATATCTGAGACAAATCCAGAATAGACTATAATACATTCCTAAGGTCACGGAATATAATAGAATATAACTCATTACTGAGATCAATGTTGAGTAAGTTTTAACATATGCATAGTAGTTCAATGCTACTCAGAGTTGAAGCCACTTTAAAGGAAGTGAAAAGGTTGGTATTTCTACAGTGTCGTTCATGACTTTAGGACTTCATGGCCAGCAAAGGACCTTTGATTAGAACAGAAAAAATAGGGAAGTTATGCTGCAGCTGTGTAGTGAGGCCACACCTAGAGTGCTGTGTGCAGTTTTGGTCTCCTTACATGAGAAAGGATGCATTGGCACTGGAGGGGGTGCAGAGGAGGTTCACTAGGTTGATTCTGGAGTTAAGAGGAGAGATTGAGTAAACTGGGACTATATTCATTGGAATTTAGAAGAATGAGGGAGAATCTTATAGAAATGTATAAAATTATGAAGGGAATAGATAAGATAGAAGCAGGGAGGTTGTTGAAACAGGGCAGGTGAAACTAGAACTAGGGGGGCATAGCCTCAAAACAAGGTGGGAGCAGATTTAGGACTGAGCTGAGGAGGAACTTTTTCACCCAAAGGGTTGTGAATCTGTGGAATTCCATGCCCAGTGAACCAGTTGAGGCTACCTCGTTGAATGCTTTTAGGGCAAAGTTAGATAGATTTGTGAACAGTAAAGGAATTAAAGGTTATGGTGAGCAGGTGGGTAAGTGGAGCTGAGACCATGAAAAAGATCAGCCATGATCTTACTGAATGGCGGAGCAGGCTCGATGGGCCAGATGGCCTACTCCTGCTCCTATTTCTCAACAGGTCTATCAGCATCTGTGGGGTGACAAACGGAGTCAACATTTTAAGTCTAATAAGTCTCATCCTCAGAAGTATCTTCAAATTGCAACCACTGTTGTAATGTAGATAAACACAGCGTTCCATTTGTATGCAACCCATAGGCAGCAATGGGACCAGACAATGTGTTGTGGGACAATGTTGACTGAATGATAAGTATTCGTAAAACTAATCCCCATTCCCCAACCATTCTTCTTTGAAACACTGCTACAATATCTATTAAGTCAAACTGAATGGGATGTCGGCATCGCTGGCTGCAGATCCTGGTTGTCATGGAGAAGTTGGCGGAGAGCTGCCTTCTTGAACTGCTGAAATCCATTTGAAGTAGGTGCACCCACAATGCGCTCAAGGACAAATTTCCAAGATTTTGGCTCAGTGACAGTGAAGGAACGGCAATATGTTTCCAAGTTAGGATGGTGAGTCGCTAGAATGCAATTCACCTTATAGATGGCACACATTGCTGCAACTCAGCATCGGTGGTGGAGGAATTGAGTGTTTCTGGATATGGCGCCAATCAAGTGGGCTGCTTTGTCCTAGATGGTATAAAGCTTCTTGAATGTTATTAGAGCTGCATTCGTCAGCTAAGTGGGGAGTATTCCATTACACACTTGACTTCTGCCTTATAGATGGTGGACAGTCTTTGGAGAGTCAGAATGTGATTTACTTGCAGCAGGATTCCAGCTTCTGACCTACTCTTGTAGCCACAGTATTTATATGGTTGGTCCAGTTCAGTTTCTGGTCAATGGTAACCTTCAGGATAATGGAGTCCTGGAGCTGAGATGACTGATCTCTTACACCATAACCATTTTCCCATGTGCCAGGTATGATTTTGATCAGTGGAGAGTTTGCCCCCGATACCCAATTTTGCTAGGGTGTTTAATGCCACACTCAGTCAAATGTAACCTTGATGTAAAGGGCAGACACTCTCACCTCCCCTCTGGAATTCAGTTCTTTTGATCATGTTTGAACCAAGGCTGTTATGAAGTCAACGGCTCCGCAGCCCTGGCAGAACCCAAACTGCCAGCAGTGAGCAGGTTATTGCTGAGTAGTTGCTGCTTGATGCACTATACACTGATCATCGAGAGTAGACTGATGGAGCGATAATTACCGGTTTGGATTTGTCCTGCTTTTTGTGCACAGGACATACATGATCAATTTTCCAAATTGTTGGGAAGATGCCAGTGTTGTAGCTGTGGTGGAACAGCTTGGCTAGGGGTGCAGAAAGTTCTGAAATACAAACCCTTAATACTATTGCTAGAATGTTGTAGGGGCCCACAACTATTGCAGTATGCAGTGCGTTTGTCCACTTCTTGGCCTCTTCTGTCAGGCAGAAGATACAGAAGCCTGAACACACCTGCAAGCAGGTTCCGGAACAGCTTCTTTCCAGCCATTATCAGACTGTTGAATGGATTCTGGCTTCAAATAATGTAACCTGCAATGTAACCTGTATGCCCGCTGAGTCTGTTTGATCTGCACATCCTTTTCTTGCTGTGATCAGCCTGTACGGCTCATAAACAAAGCTTTCCACTGTATTACGGTACACGTGACAATAAAATCGATCAATCAATCACGTACAGTTAACCAAATTGGCTGAACACTGGCATCTCTGATGCTGGGGACTTATGGAGGAGGCCGAAATGTATCATCCACAGGGCACTTCCAACTGTTAACAGTTATGCTGCAGTTATACAAAACCTTGGTAGACCCCATTTGGAGTACTGGGCACCACACCTTAGGAAGGGCATATTGGCCTTGTGGAGAGAGTACAATATAGGTTTACAAGAATGACATCTGGACTTCAGGGTGAGGTAATGAGGAGCGATTATACAAATTAGGCCTGTTTATAAGGTTAAGGGGTGATATGATCAAAATTGTCAAGATATTAATAGGAGAAGACAGGCTGGATAAAGTATTTCCACTTTTAGAGAATTCCAGAACTAGGGGACATAGTCTGATAATTAGGGCCAGACTATTCAAGAAAGATGTTAGAAAGCACTTCTACACACAAAGCATGGTAGAGGTTTGGAACTCTCTTCCAAAGATAGCAGCGGGTGCTGGATCAGTTTTAATCAGTTTAATTTTGAACCTGAGATGGAATATTTGTTAAGCGAAAGGTATTAAGGAATATAGACCAAAGACAGGTATGTGGAGTTAGGCCACAGATCAGCCATAATCTCACTGAATGGTGGAATGTCAAGAGGCTGAATGGCCTACTGCTGTTCCTATGTTCACCCAACATTGCAACACTCTTTTAGCATTGCTCCGAACACTCAGCTTGCATTATGCATTCAATCCTACTGGAGTAGACCTTGATGGTACAACCTTCTGATTCAGGACAGAAATGTCAGAACCAATAGACTACAGCACCCTTACATGCATACAACGTTCTTCTTTACATACAGGATGTGGCCAGACATGCACCGGGCTTCATTTTGTGCATTGGTCAGACTTAAATGTGAATTTACAGACAAGCCATTAATCATGGATATTGAGGGGCAGATGCACTGTTTAATAATGAGAATTTAATCATACAGTCATTTCAAAACATTATTTTCCAAATTGTTTTCCAGCTTTGTGAATCTTTGAAAAGAAAATAATATAACCGTAGCTGACTATATAACTAGCTAGCAATGCAAGACTGACATCCTGGTAGCTCAATATCTTATGTGGCTTTAATAAAAATCTATCCCATGTGGATTAGCATTAGTGTTGTTATATTTAAATCCATTACATCACTGTTCTACAGCAGGCAAGCATTAGACTGCAGGTCTCTAATCTTGTTACACATATTAAGTTGTGATGAGTCTCATCAGCTCTCAGTAGCGGTGAACATGAATTAAACTTGGCGGCCTACTGCTTAAGTTCCCATTTGATTTTGTTTTAATGTATTAGCGATCGTCGTGAAATTATTTGGGGATGTACCCCAGAGATCAACTGACCTTCCCAATGATTCATTAAGCTGCGAGGCAAGAACCTAACTTGGGCAGGAAAACAAGTGAATTTGCGGGTCTGAAAATCAGTTTGTCTTTCCAACGTAACTTTGCAAGTATAGAAGGTATTTCTTCATATCGTCATCCATATTTTTAACATGAACAGCCAGGACATGGCAAAGTTTCATGAGGCAATGACCAAGTTTAATTACACAGCTTGGTAGGAGGAAAAAAATCAATTCGCAATCTAAGCTATGTCCAGATGGGCCACCTGCAACAGATCTCAACGCCCACCCCACACTCTCATAAAATTAAGTTTTAAAGCCTCATTAGAATTGTGAAGGTGCAATTTGTCAAGCTTAAACAGAAGGTAGTGTAAAATACGGTGGTGGTTTACAATATAAAATGGTAACTTCATTTTTAAGGAACTATTACTAGTTCAGTTTTTCCTTACTTTTTAAGAAGGTCAAGCCTGTGTTGTTGATGACTTTTGCAGGCAGGCAATACAAAGTTAAAGAAACACTTCTGAAAATTCTGTTAACTTAAAATAGAAACATAAAGGCATCAGGAATTATATGAAATTATCAGGATCTGAAAGAGAAAAGGTATGTTATACATTTCCATCCGCATACAAGTCATAATGAAAAGAAATAAGAAAATAAATACAATATCAGCACTGTCATAATGGCCTTGATTTTGCAGTAGAAATAACTGTGAGGTTGTCAGTGTTCATTGCCAAGGGGTGAATCAGCTAGTGGCTTCCGGTCTCTGTGCATGCACAGTCACATTCAGAAATCAGGAAGTTACTGAATTGTCCTGCCTATCCACAAGCTGCACTTACACAAGTACTTTGCCAAAATACTCTGCATTAAAACACAGGGTAGCATGAGCAGTTTTTCACACAGAAGGTGGTGTCCATATGGAATGAGCTGCCAAAGGAAGTGGCGGAGGCTGTACAATTACAACATTTAAAAGGCATCTGGACGGGTACACAAATAGGAAGGGTTTAAAGGGATATGGGCCAAATACAAATGGGACTAGATTAATTTAGGATATCTGGTTGGCATGGACAAGTTGGACTGAAGGATCTGTTTCTGTGCTGTACATTTGTATGACTCTATGTCTAAGTGGACTGGAGAGAAAAAGGCTGCAAGGAGATGTGTTAGAGGTTTTCAAAATCATGAGTGGGTCAGAGAGAGTAGAGAGGGAGAAGCTGCTCCCGCTCATAGAAAAAGGACAAGCATGGATAGATTTAAAGTGATCTGCAAACAAAGCAGGGGTTTTGTGAGAAAAGATGTCTTCGTGCAGTGAGTAGCTAGAGTCTGGAATGCACTGGGTGGAAATATGGTGGAGGCAGGCTCAATTGGAACATTCAAGGAGGCACTGGGTAATTATTTGGATTGAAATGATGTGCAGGGATATGGGGGAAGAAAGGAGGAAACTGGCACTCAGCAATAGAAGCGGCACAAACACGATGGGCTGAATGACCTCCTTCTGCATTGTAACAATTCTGTGATGTAGTAATTATCCAATAAACGTGACAAAAATCATTGGACTTGTCGCTTCAATATGAATTTGAAAGGCATTCTAAGTCCTAATTACTGCCAAACTAGTAATTGTGTAAATTCAAGTGAAATGCCTATGGTGGTGTGGGGAAGTGGCTCATGGACAATGAAACAGCCTTTAATGAGTTATTACTATTCAATTCAGGTTAATTTGATCATTAGTTCTTCCTAAGAGACGCACCTCAAATGCCAGCCTCTCTTCCATGTTATGCCCAGTTGTCTCTGGCATCTACTGCACATTGAGGCCTTGCTCAATCATTAGGCATGTCAGGAGTTGAAGTGCATCATCACCCCACAAAATAGTACTTTAAAATAATTTGTTTTAAGGTATTATTGTTTTTTACAGTACTGCTATAAATGATGGTTCTGTGATGATACTATGGCTTTAAGAGGTTATTTGGTCCTTTCATTTTAAAGAGAAGTTTTAAGACAGAGGTGCTGAGCTATCTAGTTGGAAAACCAGTAAAGTAACCAGCTTGTGAGGCCTTGGGTTTTTTGTAAAAAGTTGGAACAGTAGAAGCTGCCTGAGTGGGTGTGGCCAAGCTCTCCCAGAACCAGGATTTTAAATTAGCTTTCAGCAGAAACTGGTGGGGTTGTTAAAATGTTGCCACATTTCTCTTTGCTACAGCTGAAAACTGGAGTTCTCTCTCTCTCTCTCAGAATTGTCTTTTGATGTTCTTTTCTCCTGGATTGGAGAACTACATCTGAGACAATCTGTTTTCTGAATTTGCCTTTTACCAAGGGTGTGTTTATGGGATGTTGCTATATTGGAACAGTTAATTACAAATCATTACTGTATGCATTGTTCTGTTAAGTTTACCAAAAGAGTTAAGTTATTCCAATTCCTTATTTTTGTTGTATTTTATCTATAGTGAAAGAATAAAGTGCTTCACTTTAAATCCAGTAGTTTGACCATTTGAATTGCATCTGGAATGCCACAACTTACATTTACCTTTAAAATAAAAATAAGTCTGAATAATTTGAGGGATTTGGTCTGGTCCATAACAGTTCCAACCCCCTTAGTAGTCACTCTTGTTCAGAGAATCATAGGAATTTAGGAACAGGAAGTAGGCCATTCAGCCCTTCAAACCTGTTCCATTATTCACTGAGATCATCCCTGATCCATAGTCTAACTCTATACACCTGCCTTTGGCCCATATTCCTTAATACCTCTGCTTAACAAAAATATATCCACCATATTAATAACTGATAAAATTAGTAAGTGATATAACATCCATTGTCATTTGTGGAAAAGAGTTTCAAACATCTACAACCCTTTGTGTGTAGAAGTACATCCTGACATCGCTCCTGAACAGTCTGGTCCTAATTCTCAGACAATCCCCCTCGTTCTAGAACCCCAAACCAGTGAAAATATTTTATCTATATCTACCCTGTCTTTTCCTGTCTTCAAGACTTTGATCAGATAAACCCTTATCCTTCCAAATTCTAGAGAAACTAGGTCTAGTTTTGTATAATCTCACCTCATAACTTAACCCTGAAGTCCAGGTCTCTCCAAGGCCAATATATCCTGCCTAAGGTATGGTGCCTAGATATGCTCACAGCACTCCAAGTGGGGTTTAACCAGGGTTTTATATAACAGCAGTTAGGTCAGTTGGTTTGCAATGCACAGTGACACCAACAGTATGGGTTCAATTCCTAAGCTGGCTGTGGTTATCACTGAAGGACTCTCTTTCTCACCCTTTCCCCTTGCCTGAGGCCTGGGGACTCTCAATGAGAGCACTACCAGTCATCTCTAATGAGATAGCAGCCCTATGATCTGGCAAGATTGTAGCACATTCATCTCTATGTATAAACTAGAGGTTGATAGACAGTTGTTTATCAGTGGCATACAGGGTTCTGGGGATAGGGTGGGTAAAAGGCATTGATGTGTTCAATCGGTCATGATCATATTGAATAGTGGGGTAGGCTCGATGGGTTGAATGGCCTACTCCAGTTCCTATGTTCTGACATGTAGAGCCTCACTTAGTGAATGAATGTAAAACTGAGTAAGGATTGAGTCTCTGCTCTCCTCCAGCACCTTCTAGCTAGATGAGGCTTAACATGGTAGCAGAGAAGTGTTGACTAAAGAAGTTAGGAGAATAAGGATTTTTTTAGAACAGCAGATTACAGCAGAATAGGGTGTTTGTGAAAGATGCCTGAAAGTAAATACAAATGGTAAGGGTATGTTTACTCACAAATGTTCTCAGAGTCCAGGCCTTAAGACCAGTGGAAGTACGAAATGGATATGTAGACAGGAGTTATGTCCCCACCAAAGAGGAAACAAGATATGGCTCATGCATTGTCAATTCATAACTAAAGTAAAACCAGAAGCAAAGTATTTTATGAGCTAGATGCATGTCAGTTGAATACTGAAGAACGTTTAAAAGGTTTTGTGAAATTTACCAGAAATATTTTGAAAACAAACAGTCATTCTAAGAAAGAATTTATCATGGACTTCAACAGTCTGAATAAAAGATTTCAGCAATTCAATGTGGAGCGTCCTTGTTCAACAGCTAGTTAAATTACTAAATTGTTTTAAGGTGATGCACACAGATAGGTTTCCAGTTTTTGGAAAGATCTAAGAAGTTCGATGTCTGTTTTCTTCAAAAACTCCCAGGACGCAGTTATAACCAGCAGCCTTGATGGCACAAGTGAGACACTCCAGAGTGTCAAAAAGGATGGATGATTCCTTTCCTTTACTCATTCATGGGATGAGGGCATCACTGGCTAGGCAGCATTTATTGCCCATCCCTAATAGCCCACAGTTAACCACATTGCTGTGGGTCTGGAGTCACATGTGGGCTAGGTAAGGATGGCAGTTTCCTTCCCTAAAGGACATTAGTGAACCAGAT
The DNA here is from genome assembly GCF_021869965.1 of Rhincodon typus. Lineage (NCBI taxonomy): Eukaryota > Metazoa > Chordata > Chondrichthyes > Orectolobiformes > Rhincodontidae > Rhincodon > Rhincodon typus. The sequence goes on from NC_063333.1 coordinate 13,409,433, forward strand.
GGGTTTTTCCTGACAATTGACTCATAGTCATCAGTAGATTCTTAATTCTAGGTATTTATTGAGTTCAAATCCCAACATTTGCCATGGCGGGATTCAAACCCAGGTTCTCAGAACATTATCTGGGTTTCTGGATTAACAGTCCAGCACTAATACCACTAGGCCATCGCCTCTCCTATGATTCAGTATTAGCAGTATGTCGAGAAGGTTCTGATATTGAATGCAGGTGCCAAGACTGAGAAAGAGACACCAGCAGAAGGAATGAGGAAGAAAACACTTTTCGCAGATCTGGATATCTCAGCAGGTGACGGGACTGGAGCAGTAATAGTTGAACTAACCTCAGAAATGCATTGGGAACAGTTAACATGTTGTTTAGGTGTGACCTAAACATCTTTATTTGACAAATGACCCAAAGTGGAATAGCAGGTTTCTGGAAGTGATATGTGATACAGAGAAGATGCAAGGTGTATCTGATGATAATTATCAATCTGATGGAAGTGTATTAGTCACAAGAAGATACAGTCCTGTGATGATTGTTTTAGTTGTGGATTTGTTTAACTGTGGTTGTACCTTTGTTAGTGTTTAAACAGATCAGTTGATTACCTCAATTCACTCAGTAGTGAGGATTGATTCAAGGTCAAGAAGTGTGAATGTTCTAAAACAAAACAAAGAACTGCGGATGCTGGACATCTGAAAACAAAAATTGAAATTGCTAGAGACACTCAGCAGGTGTGACAGCATTTGTGGAAAGAAAGCAAAGTTAATGTTTAACTCTTAAAGGGTCAATCACTGGATTTGAACCATTAACTCTGTTTCCCCTCCTCCACAGATGCTGCCAGACTACCGAGCTTTCCAGACTTCTGTTTTTATTACAGATCTTCAGCATCCGAAATACGGTGCATGATGTCATTTTTCTAGTGCCTCTAGTATAATTTGATGCCAGTAGATAATTGATGATGTGTCAATCCATCATATCTGAAGACCTTTTTTTGAAAATTTGCAATATGCAATCTTTTTGTTGAGTGATTGTTATCTCACGAATTATTACCTTTGTAACACTCAAAGGACAAACTGTTTTCATCACACCATTTACACCCAAATTATTCAACAAATTGAATGCATTACCCATTGTTTCCACAGGAGGCAGTGTTTCATCAGCTAAAGTAATTTTAAACAGCACATCTTACTTTCTTAGATTCACATGCTAAAGCACAACATTTACCACTTCCAACCACCAAAAATATTACAGGAGTCACTTCACTTGAAAATCGATTAGGACAACTGGGGTGGGAAATAAAAACAACAGCATTTCTCCATCTCTAATGTCATTTCTTGCCTTAAAACTTTCTCAATCTTAGTATGCTTGGTACTAGCACTTAGTCTCAATACATCAAAACAATTTTCAGGTCTTGGCTGACAGTTTAAACAATTCAACTGACCAATCAAACTTTGCAACTGTCCCGTTTCTTCTTAAGATCTGATATTACTTTTATGTGATGACGTAGCATGATTGGCTGAGATAGAAGGGACAGTGTCCAAAAAGGATTGCTAATTAAAAGTTACTCTAGATCTATTCTGTTCTCACATCACAAATCTCCAACTACACTAATTACTTTGTTCGGGATAAATCACCACAATTTACCTTTAATTCAGCTACTTATTAAGAAATCTCACAGATGATCAAGTATTGAAACAATGATTTAAGCTTTATTATATGTAGCAACCAAGAAACAAACCCTTACGTAAGCAAGTATAAGCCTGTGACCCAAGTTAGCTTTTACCCGATTAATGGTGAAATCTAGCTAGGACTTCAACCAACGAGTGGTTTGTCTTTGAGGATGGAAGTCTCCAAGGTTTGACCCTTGTGCAGTGTTGAAGTTCTGCAGCTTGCCTTCTTATCAGAAGTAGCTTCATAGTTCCTTGTTCCATTTGGCATTCACTGTCTGTTCAAGGTCACAGCTTTCCTATAGTTAACTCATTAAATTCTTCTGCAGGGCAATCAGTTGTCATTGCGACAATAAAGCATCCAGTTTATCAAGCAGGTGTTAAAGCAATTTTGTTTATGTAATCCTGCCAAGACATGGCTAATTACTTGAGTCCCTATGTAACAGCTTGTTTTTGTTCCTTAACAATTTATTCCAGACAGAGTTATTGCATGTGTAATAGTTTATCTTTTGTTGATTTATTTAGTCCATGGACAGTTACTGAAGTTCTGAAGTCTGAAATATCACAACTTGTTCCTCAAACACACCCAGCTAGGTTCTCACACAATTATCCTTCAATTAACATATAACAATGGAGCAGTATGGTGGTTCAGTGGTTAGCACAGCTGCCTCACAGCACCAGGGACCCAGGTTCAATTCCATCCTCAGGTGACTGTCTGTGTGGAGTTTGCACATTCTTCCAGTTTCCGTGTGGGTCCCCTCTGGGTGCTCTAGTTTCCTCCCACAGTCCAAAGATCTGCAGGCTAGATGGATTGGCCATGCTAAATTGCCCATAGTGTTCAGGGATGTGTAGATTAGGTAGGTTATAGGGTGATAGGTCTGGGTGGGATGTGCTGAGGGTCAGTATGGACTTGGGCTGAATGGCCTGTTTCCACACTGTAGGCAGTCTATGAATCACCTCTAGTGCTTCAGTTCCATTTGGTCTGAAACATCCTTGCCTATTGATAGTAATCAAGTTGCATCATGAAGCTGCCTGAAAGTTTCCCTTTTTGATATTAATACAACATCTGCCCTTAGAACACAACCCACTTTCAGCAAAACCTGATTTCACTAAAGAACAACTACACCCTTGAGGCATAATTCTGGCCATAAACACATATGTTTAGTTTTCCTTTTGCATTACTTGCCTCTTTAGGAACGTTCAGAAACCTTCCTGAATTTTTTCCAGAAGAAGCCTAGCTTTTACGTCAACTTATTTTCTTTATTTCATGAAATTTGGGCGTGATTTGTTTCACATTCCTAATTGCCCTTGTACTGAATGACTTGCGAGTGGAAGTGCCACATTTCTGCCAGAATTTCTATACCTTCTCAAGGGAAGAGCCAGTGTCACCGGATATGTGTTATGCATTGATTATGACTCTGTCCAAGACTAAGAGCAACCGCAATTATTGTAATTGTTTATTGAGCCATTGTAGGAAAAGTATTTGCCCATGTTACCACTGATAAGACAGTAGATGTTGGCTGAACATGTCTATTCTGAAATCTAAGAGCATTGCTGTGTGATGACAATGCCTCAATAGTATTTCGTACAATGGACACTTGGAACAGCAAATGAAGAATCTCGATTACATGTGTGAAGAGTTTAGTTTGACCATCAGCATCAGGTAGATATTACAACCAGGTGTGGAGGAAGAAATTAACTCCCCTCGTATTAAACCCTTCTCAGTCAGTTGCAACAAAATGTTTACTTCATTTTTAACATGCAGCTATCATATTGCAAATGTAACATTATTCATGAAAAGAAATGAAAGAGCCAATATCCAAGGTTTTTATAAGTAAAAGAAAGAGGAATTTCATTACCTACGAACTCCGAGGAAAAAATAATTTAAAACAGGCACACAAATACAGGCAATAAGTTTAAAAGGTAGACTGGCACAAACAGAAAAATGGGCAATGCAGTTTAAAAATCCTGACAGTCTTTGAGTTGTTAGATTTTAAACTTGAGACCACATTTGATTAATCATTGACTCATTTCTGTAGCCGGACCAGAATCTGGTGATATCTTAGAATTATTGGTGAATGACTGTTTTCCCAAGTTTCCTTTTGCACTGGCAGAAATGTTTCAAGACGATGAAGGAAACAGAGAGTGAGTGAGTTCTGGCTTTTGCTATCACCAATCCATTTTTTCTTCTCTCTGCTTTGCTATTCAAATCTACCTGTTAAAATATAGTTCAGTGTGCATTCCAGAGTCTAGGTCCATTATCTTTCCAAGCAGGCTAATTGGAAGGGCAGTCTTTCATCTCCCAATACGTGAAATTATCCCAAGCATGTAAATTAAAACATGAAGTACAAATTCCTTAACACTGATTCTGTTGTTGACTTCAATAGTTTAAGATAAAAATTGCCATTTCAATGTAAATAGTTTCATTTATTCCACATGTGTCCAAAAAGCTTGCCTCAATGTGTGGTTAGGTGACCACTACAGCCTGTTTGGGTCAGTCTTTCCTCCTTTTCAAAAATGATTTTATTACATGAAAGGTCTTAAGTGTAATACTCAGACTATGGAAGTCAAAACTCAATGGACCACATTTACAACCATCTCAACACAAACAAGTGTTGTGGTTCAGGAAGCTGCCATATTGCCATCTGCTTACAGCTTCCAGTGTTACATTGCCAATACTGACAGCTTCACATATCTCGACACCTCCGTCATCAACAATCTGTCATTTGATGCTGAGATAAATAAATGCGTAGTAAAACTGCAGGCGTTGTATCCAAGCTGAGTGACACAGTGTGGAATAACAGCAACCCAACTGAGAGCATTAAACTGCGTATCTACCAGTCTCTTCTCTCAGTGCAGTCTACAGCGTTGAGATCAGGCCAACATTTACTAGGCAGGAGAAAAGCCTGAACACTTTCCACTCTCGCTGTTCAGACATATCTTCAATATTTCTTGATGGGACAAGGTCACCAACTCCTGTAGGGTGCTAATTCAATCATCAAACACACATTGCTAAGCCTGCAATATGTGTGCTGGTCATTGGATGGACGTCAGCTGTTTACCCAAAGCGCTTCCTCATGTTAAAACAGTGATCATGACCTAGCTGTCCAAACCTCCAATACATTCGGCTATTTAGGTCTGAGATGAGGAGAAGTTTCGTCACCAGAGACTGCTGAGCCTGCAGAACTTTCTGCCTCAAAAACGTTTCAGGTGAAAGCATTGAATATTTTCAAGAGGGAGATAAATGTAATTCTTAGGCCTAAAATAATCAAAGAGTATGGGGAGAAAGCAGGAACAAGGTACTGAGTACAATGATTAACTATGATCATGTTGAAGGTAGAGCTGGCTCAAATGGCATACTCCTGATACTAAATTCACATAGGGGATATGGATGTCGCTGGTGGGGCCTGCACTTTTATTGCCCGTCCCTAGTTGACCTTGAGAAGGTGGTGGTGAGCTGCCTTCTTCAACCGCTGCAGTCCATGTGCTATAGGTAGACCCACAATGCCCTTAGGGAGGGAATTTCAGGTCTACTTAGAGCACATTGACTGCAACGGTTCAAGGAGGTGGCTCACCACCACCTTCTCAAGGGCAACTAGGCATGGGGGTATTAAAAGTCTGGCCAACCAGCAACACTGATGTCCCAAAAAGAATAGAAATTAGGATGCCTGTAAGCGACAAATAAAGACAGTGTACACTGGCACTGACAACTGAGGGACAGTCGCTGACTGCCTTCACCATTGGAGGCCAATTGCTTGGAAGGGCATCAGGGAATGGTGAGCAAGAATGAAAAGCTCAGCTGGCTGAGAAGAGAACCCAAATTGTGCACCATCGTTCTCTGCCCACTGGCAGTCCCTGAAGCAAATGCAGCAGAGTCCACCACACCAGTGTGGGGCTCCTGAGCCACGCAAGGTGAAGTTTAACAGTTGGCCATTGCAACACAAACCATTAGGTACAAAGCACAAGGCCAAGTATCTTTAGGTGTCACAAACAGCAAGGGCAGTTTGTTTTCTACTGACTGCAAAATTCAAGTTATTCACATTGAACTTATATTTGAATAATACTGAGAGATCTCTGACAAAAGATTTAAATCCAAACATCCATCTTTATGTTTGCTTGTTGCATAATAAATCTATTGATGATTCAAAAGCATTTTCTGCACTATTTCTGATTAACTGTATTTCATTTCTTCCACAACTGGTTCAGAAATAACTCTCCAGCCACTGGTCAGAGAATGAATCAGTTATCAGAGTGGATGCTGAAGTGAGGAGCTATCTAACTGCCAACTATTCACCCTTCATGTGGCCCACAAATAACAAGATACTGCAATCCCACAACATGCAACATGACTGTACAAGAATGTCACGCAAGCAAAGTGAGCAACTGCATCAGTATTTAAACCACTATAAAATATTGAAAAAATGGGATTTATTTGGATGGACCCATCACACAGTTCTGTGGTGATCCCCTTGTTTAACAACTTCAGCTCATCGAATGAGACAATATAGGTACAGCTCAAAAATAAGATGAGTGCAATCACTCTCATAGGATTATACTATAGGCCCTCCAATAGCCACCGAAAGATTGAGGAACAAATATGTAGGCAGATCATGGAAAGATGCAATAAAAATAGACTTGTCATAGTGGATGACTTTAACTTCCCTGGTATTGACTGGGACTCCCTTATAGCAAGAGGCTTAGATGGTGCAAAATTTGTTAGGTGCACTCAAGAGGGTTTCTTGGAACAGTATATGGATAGTCCAAGTAGTGGAGGGGCCATACTGGACCTTGTATTGGCCAATGAGCTTGGCCAGGTGACTGACCTCTCGGTAGAAGAGCATTTTGGTAACGGTAATCACAATTCCTTAAGTTTTAAGATAGTTATGAACAAGGATAAGTCAGGACCTTGCAGGAAGCTCCTAAATTGGAGGAAGGCAAATTACATCACTATTAGGCAGAAGCTAGTGAGTGTTAATTGGGAGGAGCTTACTTCACATGTGCAAATTGCTTAAAGACCTGCTCATTAGAGTTGAAGACCAGCATGTTCCAGTCAAGAGGAAGGACAAGATTGCCAAGGTAAAAGACCCCTGGATGACAAGGGAAGTTGTGAATTTGGTCAAAAGGGAAAAAACAAACATATGTAAGGTTTAGGAAGCTAAAATCGTACAGGGCCCATGAGGAATTTCAGGAAAGCAGGAAAGTACTCAAGCAGGGGATTAGGAGAGCAAAATGGGGCCACAAAATGACCTTGGCAAATAGGGTTAAAGAGGATCCCAAGGCATTCTATACATTTATTAAAAAGAGGATAACTAGGCAGAAGATAGGACCACTCAAGGATAAAGGAGGGAACTTGAGCTTGGAGGCAGAGAATGTGGATGAGATCCTAAATGAGTACTTTGCATTAGTATTCACTCAGGAAAAGGATATGGAGGAGAGTGAGATTTGTGTGGAGCATGCTAATATGCTAAGGCATTTTGAAATCAAGAAAGAAGTGGTGTTGGATCTCTTGAAGAGCATTAAGATGGATAATTCCCCAGGGCCCGATGGTATCTACCCCAGGTTATGGAGAGAGGCAAGAGGGGAGATTGCTGGGGCCTTGAACAAGATCTCTGCATCCTTACCAGCCACTGGAGAGGTCCCAGAGGACTGGAGAGAAGCTAATGTTGTTCGTTTATTCAAGAAGGGAAATAGGGATAATGGAGGAAAGTGTAGACCAGTGAGTCTCACATTGGTGGTTGGGAAGCTATCGGAGAGAATTCTTAGGGATAGGATTTGGAAAAGCATGGCCTAATTAGGGAAAGCCAGCATGGTTTTGTGCAAGGCAGCTCATGTCTTACTAACTTGATTGAATTTTTCAAGGAGGTAACGAAGGTGATCGATGAAGGTAGAGCACTGGATGTTATCTACATGGATCTTAGTAAGGCTTTTGAAAGGTCCGTCACGGTAGACTTATCCAGAAAATTAAGATACTGGGATCAACACAGCAGGCCAAGCAGCATCATAGGAGCAGAGAGGCTGACGTTTCGGGCCTAGACCCTTCATCAGAAAAGG
>NC_063333.1:13417545-13445390 GCF_021869965.1 Rhincodon typus
CTCGGATTCTCCAGCATCTGCAGTTCCTACTATCTCTGACTGGGATCAACGTTGACTTGGACACATGGATTCAGAATTGTCTTGCCCTTAGAAGGCAGAGGGTATTGGTGGAAGGGTTTTTTTCAGGCTGGAGTTCCATGACTGGAGGTGTTCCGCAGGGGTCCATACTGGGACCTCTGCTGTTTGCAATATATATAAATGACTTAAATGAAAATGTAGATGGGTGGGTTAGTAGGTTTGCAGACGATACAAAGATCAGTGGAATTACGGACACTGTAAAAGTTGTCAAAGAATTCAGGGGGATATAGATCGGTTGCAGATATGGGTGGAGAAATGGCAGATGGAGTTTAATCCAGCTAAATGTGAGGTGCTGCACTTTGGGAGATCAAATGTTAGGGGAAAGTATACAGTTAATGGCAGGACTCTGAACAGGATTGATGTACAGAAGGAACTTGGGGTTCAAGTCCATTGCTCCCTGAAAGTGGCCACCCAAGTAGATAGGGAGGTAAAGAAGGCATATGGTGTGCTTGCCTTTATTGATCAGGGAATTGAATACAAGAGTCAGGATGTCATGTTGCAGCTTTATGAGACTTCGCTTAGGCTACACTCAGAGTATTCCGTTCAATTCTGGTCGTCACATCACAGGAAGGATGTGGAGACTTTGGAGAGGATGTAGAAGAGGTTTACCAGGAGGCTGCCTGGATTAGAGGGTATGAGCTATAAAGAGAGGCTAGAAAAGCTCTGGTTGTTTTCTCTTGAGTGGCAGAGGCTGAGGGGAGACTTGATAGAAGTCTATGAAATTTTGAGATGCACAGATAGGGTTGACAGTCAGAATCTTTTTCCCAGAGTTAAAATGTCTAATATTTGGGGTCATGCATTTAAGGTGAAGGGGGAGAGTTCAAAGGAGACGTGAGGGACAAGTTTTTTTACACAGAGAGTGGTAGGAGTCTGGAACGCACTGCGAGGGGTGGTGGTGAAGGCAGATACAATAGGGGCATTTAAGGTACTTTTAGAAAAGCACATGAATATACAAAGAATGGAGGGATATGGACCAAGGGCAGGCAAAAAGGGTTAGTTTCATTTGGCATCATGTTCGTCACAACATCCTGGGCCGAAGGGGCTGTTCCTGTGCTGTACTGTTCTACGTTCTATGCAACTAGGCTTTACCCCATTAGAAATAATACTTGGCACAACTGTTTTATGGAGTAGGGAGGTGCTTGCATTTAGACACTGCCTTCAGGGTGCTTTTTTTTGTAAAGCAAGTTACTGCATGTAATTATCTCCAAAACTCAAAATGGAGAAAGAATGATTGATCGCTTACCAAAATAGCACATCCCCATCTAGTGGCCCAGCTGATCACTACATAAGAAAGCACCAACCAGAAAAAAGCTTCCATAATCAGTCATAAACAAAAAAAACTAAGATGTTGACAACCTCTTCAAAGATGAAGTAGTCAGCAGCCAAAACCCTAATTTCAACAATGCACAATTTATCACACACAGAAATACATTGCTTCTACACTATTTACACTGACTTTATTCCATGCAGACCAAATAAATGAATAAGTTTCAATACAGACACAGTTTGTCCCCTTTTACAGTGATAATAGTGTCCAAAGTAAACTGTAGGCAGGGAGTAGACAGCTTCAAGAATGCCTAAGAAAAGTATATTTTGCTTCCTCTGCAGATTTTGTTTTGCATTTAGAGTTTTAAAGTTCAGCCCCAATTTCATGTAAGCATAGAATTGTTCTGGCAAGAGGCCATTCAGCCCATCACTCTTCAGATGAGCAGCATTACCAAAAGCAATTCTCCTGGTTTTATCCCCATATGCTTGCACACTTTTTTATCCAAATAATCATCCAATGCCCTCTCAAATGCCTCACTTTCCTCCAACACACTGACTACTCACTGAGTGAAAACGTTTGTTTCTCGCATCGCCCTTGTTTCTTTTGCACATCACTTTAAAATATATGCCTCTTGTTCTTTTTTTCTTTTTAATGGCTGAAATTTCCGCAATGCATCAGCTTGGCTGAAGTATATCAAGAAGAATAATAATCTGTAAAGCTACAGGAACACTGCGCTGCTGAAAGTAGGGTCCTTTAAATTAGTCTCAAAGGGTTGCACTTCCTGTTAGTGTCTTGAACAGCTCAGCATGGTTTTCCAAATGTCCGATCCCGGGGCTGTCGAACCTATAGCCACAGAATATTGTCATCTGAACTTTTAAAACCCATGTAACTAAATACTAATATCAATCATATTTTTTATTTGGTGGTTTGTCCTGTTAAACACTGAAGTCTTGGATGGTTACACAGAGCTATCATTAATGCTATCGGTTCATGTACTGGATAAATCCAAAATCAAAAGCTAGATGCATCATGATCAGCAACTTGAGGTATTCAAAGAAACAAGAACGTAGAATTTTAAATTGACATGTATGAACCTTCCAGGGCGACAGTGTAAATACTTTTGTAGGCTATGAAGCTAAAAGCTTGACGACCTTTGTCCAAACCAAAGTAGTAAAAGATTTGTACATGAGGAAAATTATGGAAAAGTTAAAACCAAACAGCATTATTCCATTACTGAGTTTTGCATTTTGTTTTCTAACAGTTCAGTAATAGAAATAAAGTTGTATTTATACAGTACTTATAATAACCTCAGGATTTCCAGCAGCAACAGTAGCATTGAGGTAATGTTACTGGGCCAGTAACCCAGAGGCAAGCATAGAGAATGCTGGAGAATCTCAGCAGCATCTGCAGAGAGAGAAACAGAGTTAACATTTTGGGTCTGGCATGACTTTTGTTCAGAACTGCAATTAGGGATGAGCCATAAATGCTGCCCTAGCCAGTGACAGCTCAAATCCCATGAATGAATAAATGTGTCATAGTCAATTAAGTTCTTTTGAACTGTAGTCATTATTTTGTCATGGAGAAATACAACAGACAATGTGTGGACACAAGGTCACCAACAATTATTCTGTTCCTCCCCACCATTCTGAATTCATTTTGTCCCTGTTGCTAATTGTTCACTATTTACTCTCTAATGTGTAAATCACCACCAGATATTCATCATGGCACTTAATCCAATTTTAAACTAAAGTATTCTTGGAAATGTTATTGAGATCAATCGAAAAATACTCTGAGAAAAAGTGCAATTTTTACTTGGTCCATTATCTGTGTGCCTCATCTAAATGCATACTTGTGTTGGACCTTTAGCAAGAAAGTATTATTCATTTTATTCATAAATGACATAGTTGTCAGGGAAAACGACAGATCATCTGAACAACTGACAATGTTACAGAGGCAGACACAGACATAGCATCAAACAAATCCTTCAGGAATTTCATTAAGTCAGACAGCATAAAAACAGGCCCTTCAGCCCATCATGTCTAAGCCAACCAGCAAACTCCAAACTATGCACTAATGTCATTTAGCTGCACTTGATCCATAGCCTATTATGCCCTGGAATTTTAAGTGCTAATCAAATGCTTATTAGATGTTGTGAGAGTACCTCCATCTCCACACCCTCTTAGGCAGCACATTCCATTTTTTCTATCCTCTGGGAAAGAAATTCATCAGATCTCCTCTGAATCACTTACTCCTCACCTTAAACTTATGCCCTCTGATCTCAGATACATCTGCCATGGAGATGGGGAAGAGAGTCTCACCGTCTACCCTATCTATGCCTTTCATAATTTTGTTTACCTCAATCAGATCTGCCCTCAGCCTCCTCTGCTCCAAGGAAAACAAACCCAGCCTAACCAGTCTCTCCTTATCGCTGAAACTTTTCATCCCAGGCATCCCAGATCCTGGTGAATCTCCTCTGTGCCCTCTCCAGTGCAATCACGTCCTTCTGATAGTGTGGTGACCAGAACTGTACATGGTATTTCACAAGTGGCCTAACCAATGTATTATAAAGTTGTAACAAGACTTCCCTGCTGCCATATTTTACATCCTGTGGCTAATGAAGACAAGCATCCTGCACGCTTTCCTCATCAACCTGTCTACTGTGCTCACACCTTCAGGGATCTGCGGACTTGTAAACCAAAGTCCCTTTGTTCCTCAGTACTCACTAGGGACCTATCATTCATTGTGTATTTCCTTACCAATTAAGCCCCCAAAAATGCATCACCTTGGACTTATCAGGATTAAATTCCATTCGCCATTTGTCTACTTAATTTGCCAGCTGATTAGTATCAGACTGTGGCCTAAGACCATCCTTCTCACTATCAACAACACTATCAATTTTCATGCCATCCACAAACTTACTAATTGTACCTTCTACATTAACACGCAGGTTGTTAATGTACATAACAAACAGCAAGGGCCCCAGCACCTATTCCTGTGGTACACTGTTGGTCACAGGCTTCCGATTACAAAAACAACTCTCCACCATCACCCTTTGCATCCTACCTGTAAGCCAGTTTTTGGATCCAGTTTGCCAACTTGTCTTGAATCCCATGGGCTCTTATCTTTAGGATCAACCTTCCTTGTGGGACCTTGTCAAAGATTTTAATGAAGTCCATGTAAACCACATCAACCACACCACTCTAAACAATTTTGTTTGGTCACCTTTTCAAAAAAACTCAATTAAATTAGTCAGACAGGATCTTCTAGAAAATCCCATGCTGATTCTCCCCGATCAGTCCCTGCTTTTCTAAGTATTGATTAATCGGGTCCTCCAGAGTTTTTTCCAATTATTTCCCAACCATTGACATCAGACTAACTGGTCTGTAATTACCTGGCCTATTCCTGCTGTCCTTCTTGAACGAAGGAACCACATTAGCTATTATCCAGTCATCTGCTACTTCATCTGTGGCCAGTGAAGTATTAAATACCTCTGCCAAGTCCCCAAAAATCTCCTCCCTTGCCTCCCATAGCAATCTCATTAGGCCCTGGGGATTTATGTACCTTTACGTTAAAACATCTAATACCACCTCCTCATTAATCTCAACATACTCTAGAACCTCACCATCCCAACCAAAATCCCCAGCAATAATGTCTTTCTCCTCTGTGAATACTGATGAGAAGCACTCATTTAAGATATAACCCACATCCATTGGCTCCATGCACAGACTGCCCCTTTAGTCTCAGATAGGTCCCACTCTTTCGTTGCTAATCCTCTTATCCTTAATACACATACAAAAAGCCTTGGGCTTTCCCTGATACCTTTTGCCAAAGATATTTCATGGCCCCTCATTACCGCTTAATTTGCTTTCTAAGCAACCCATACACTCTGTCTATACTTTTGAAAGGTCTCCCCTGTTTTAATGCACTGTACCTGACATATGCTTCCTTCTTTTTCTTTATCAAACTCTTGCCATCTCTTGCCATCCAAGGTTCCCCTGAATTTCTTGACATTCCACCGATGTTTTGCTTAGGTTAGTAGTAAAATGAATGGGGATCAGATTACCTGGAGCCAAGAGTTATCCTGACCCTTGGTAACTCCACAGCAAGGCTTTGAGTGACGTATAAGTGAAATAGCTGCACAGAGGCAAAATCACCCTGTATTTATACATGCACAGAACATGGACTCTGACCAACTAGCTCAATGCCAGTCCCTACAGTGAGGAGACTCTCTGAGACTCTTGTTTATATCTGTTAGCCAGGGCTCCCTGATAGGCCCTGGTTAACAGGCCCACTCAAGGGACTCATACTCAACAAGATCTACCTGGTCAACTTCATTCCAATAAAAACCAAAAGAACTACGGATGCTATAAATCAGGAACAAAAACAAAGTTGCTGGAAAAGCTCAGCAGGTCTGGCAGCATGTGTGAAGGAAAAAACAGAGTTAACGTTTCGGATCCAGTGACCCTTCCTCAGAACTCAGAACTGAGTTCTGAGGAAGGGTCACCAGATCCGAAATGTTAACTCTGTTTTTTCCTTCACAGATGCTGCCAGACCTGCTGAGCTTTTCCAGCAACTTTGTTTTTGAACCTCATACCAATCTCTGCAATAAGACAATGTCAGAATTATACTTCACCATCACTCCCTGTGATTCAACGAAAGCCAGTAAAACTTATGAATGACACACATTGGGTCCAATCTGTCTTGTACACTTCAAAATGGAGCTGAAGAACATCCATTTCTAAGTAGTACTGGGCTTCTAACAGGGTTTTTCTCCCCTCTAGATAGCTATCAAGGGTATGTAGGGTAAGCAATAAATGCTGGTCTAGCCAGCAACGTCCACATTCCATGAAGTAAAAATGAAAAAAAAAACAACCTAACTGCAGTTCTCGAATGGTCCTTCCTACTGAATGCTCCCCTCCATAGTCCTGGGAGCACAAGTTCAATGTTATATCAAATAAGTGCAAATTGGCTAATCCAGCGCAGAAAGTGAAATCAAACAAGATCTGTTCTGACTCATCTAACATCACGTGGTCCACTTACACAACAGCCATCAGGAGAACTAAAAGTGCTTTTAATAAATAAAATGTATACTTTATATATATATCCACTGAAAAGATTTTAAAATATGACATTAGGTTATCTCACTGAAAGCAATTTACATAAGTGCTACCATCTTATGTAACTGCTGCCATGACAACTCACCATTTACTGAAACAATCTCATTTTGTCCCTTCATTTTAAAAGGTTCTGAATGTTCAGCGATTACATTGAAAGAATAAAATGAATCTAAATGCATGGACTGCATTCATTTCATGCAGTAAAATACTTGGTTTTGAAATGGCAACTCCAAAAGCCACAGTAATTTTTGTAACCTTTACTGTAACTACACTATACTGTGAGGAAAGAAACATTTTTTAGCCCTGAGTTTCACAGATCACTCCCAACCAGGTCCTGACATACACAGGAGCACAGTATAGTTAGCAAAAAAAAAGCAAGAAAATTTCAGATCTATAAATTATTGGCTTCTCTACCCTTTGAAGTCCAAATGGTGAAGGCAAGATGAAAAGATATCTTCCATAATTAACGATTCTGTCAATCAAAACTGGCTTTCAAAGAAATCCCCCAGGAAACCAGATCATTAATTCAGCAACTCTTGCTTCTGCCAGTCTTACATAATAGATCTTCTGGTTGAAGTCTAACTGTGACATACTTGTTCACCAAATCCCCTGATGGGACCATTACAAAGGCTATGCAAAGGACTGTAAGGGAATTGACAGCCTGGAGAGGGGTATTTCTATCAATTACAATTCTACCAAGCCAACATGCACAGCGTCAAGGCACTAATCACTCAAAACCAGCTCGGCTGATTGGGACATATTGAGGTATGCCAGACACCAGACAGCTGGAGCAACTATTTTATTTGGGACTCAGTCACGGCCGTAGGCAACTAGGAGTGCTGAAACACCTCAGTGTTGCCATCAAAGCGTCTCTGAGGAAATCAAACATCCGCACTGACTCAGGGAGCTGCTGGCTCATGACTAATCAAAGCAGAGAACCTCTATCGGTGAAGGCACCGAGTACATCAAGACAATTCATTAAGGACGTGCAAAGGTGAGGTCAAGGCATCAGAGGGAGCACACCAACCTCAAAATTGTTTATCTGCCTGACCCTTCGAACACCACCTGGTCTTGGAGTTCTCAGCCACTCAGAACCCATTAAACTGAAGTGGAGACACAGTATCCTCTATACTGTGGGACTACCTAAGGAGACAATTACTGTCAAGTGGTTGCATTTTGCATATTGTAATGAGCAACTTTCTACAGGTTATAGGTGTGACAGTGCTTTCTTGAACAGCAGATACACATACACCAGGGACAAGGATCTGACTGACTCTGACTTCACACAGCAAACTACAGATGAATCTTTATTATGATTATGTATCTTTCCATTTAGGGAGAGAAAACAAATCAAGGTATTGGACTGGTACCGTTCAGTTGATGTATGCATGTGGCAACTGAAATCAAAATCTGAACAGGTTTCTTAATCATCATGATAGACATGAGATAAACTGAAGATTGGCTTCCACTGCGATATCCCTACAATTAAAAATGTTTGACCTGACTCATTGCATGGGTTCACACAGAGCATGGCCAATTAGCTAAGATTTTAGAGGGCAGCCAGCAAAATGCAGCTTGAAAATGCTGCAGAGGTGGTAATTACATTTCAGTGACTGTCAAAAATGATGCCATTTTTGAGAACTTTTTCATTTCTTTCAAAGGACACTTCGTTAAAACAAGTCCTTCTTTTCTTTCACCTTCCATATCACTAAAAAAGGATTGAGAGGTATTGATGAAATTGAACTAAATATTCAACAGGATTATTACCAGAATTGAGAAAGTGTACTTGTCAGGAAAGTTGGAGAGGGTGACTTAGTTAACATCCTCAAGTTTATAAAAAGGTTTGACCGGTTATACGCAGAGAAAAGGTTTCTGCACATAATGGTTCCCAAAACAGGACATTATGGATATAGGCTAGTCATTAATAAAGTCAACCAGGAGTTCAGGAGAAATTTCTTTGCCAAAGTTTGTTAAGATTGTGGAACTGGCTATCACAAGGCTGGTTGAGGCAAAGAGCATATATATAGCATATACAGAATTTGAAAGGGAAGCATGATAAACAGGTAAGAAAGAAATTGAAGGGTTTAGCTGAAGTATGGTGTGAGGATAGTTGTATATAACATAAACACCAGCACAGACCTCTATAGTCGAGTGCCTGTTTCTGTACTGTACCATATTTTCTTATACATTCATGGGATATGAGTATTTATTGCCTATCTCTAAATGTCCTTAGGAAAGTGGTTATGAACTGTCTTCAGTACAACTTCTTCCATGATGCAGAAGATACCAAAGCCTGAACACTCACACCAGTAGGTTCAGGAGCAGCTTCTTCTCAGCCGTTATTAGACTAACAAATGGACTCTCTAGCCTCAAATAATGTTGATCTTGTGAACGTTGATCTCGCCTAGCACATGCCCTGTGAAATGTAACCTGTGTGCCTCTGTATATCCTTGCTTACTACGATCTGCCTGTACTGCTCATAAACAAAGTTTTTCACTGTACTTCGCTACACATGACAATAAATCAATCAAACTGAATGACTTGCTTGGTCATTTTTTTTATTATTCGTTCATGAGATGCAGGCGTCACTGGACAGGCAGCATTTATTGACCATCCCGAACTGCCCTCTGGGGGGGCAATTAAGAAGTCAACCACATTGCTGTGGGTCTGGAGTCACATGTAGGCCAGACCAGGTAAGGATGGCAGTTTCCTTCCCTAAAGGACATGGGTGAACCCGATGGGTTTTTCCTGACAATTGAATGGATCCATGGTCATCATTAGATTCTTAATTCCAGATATTTTATTGAATTCAAATTCCACCATCTGCCATGGTGAGATTCAAACCCAGGTCCCCAGAACACTATCTGAGTCTCTGGATTAATAAATCCAACGATAATACCACTAGGCCATCACCTGCCCAACTGTTTTACAGTCACTATTTTAAGATGCGCAGCCACAAACTTGTGTTCTTCAAACTCCCTCAAACAGCAATGTGATAATGACTGGAAAATTAGTTTGCAATAATATTGATTGAAAGATAAATATTGCCCAGGGCAATAACTAGTATTATCATATCTGGTCTTCTTCACGCAATGGGATCTTCTGTGACTGCCTGAGAGAATTGTCAATTTAACTGGTCATCAGAAAGACAGGAGCTTCAAGAGTGCAGCACTCCCCCAGTAAATATAAGAACTAGGAGCAGGAGTAGGCCATCTGGCCCTTCGAGCCCGCTCCGCCATTCAATAAGATCAAGGTTGATCTTTTCATGGACTCAGCTCCACTTACCCGCCCACTCACCAATAACCCTTAATTCCTTTACTGTTCAAAAATCTATTTATCCTTGCCTTAAAAACATTCAACGAGATAGCCTCAATGTTTCACTGGGCAGGGAATTCCACAGATTCACAACCCTTTGGGTGAAGAAGTTCCTCCTTGACTCAGTCCTAAAACACTAGCATAGGTCAGCCTAAGTTGCCCCACAGCCCTTTCAGACTATAGGACTGCTCTCTTATTTGATGGTCACCACACCTCAGACCAGGGGAGAGCTCAGAAGGAGAGTCCTTCATGGTAACCTCTGCCAATAACACGAGTTTAGTCCATGCTATTGGTGTCACTCTGCATTGCATACCAGTCACCCAGTCAACTGAGCAAACCACTCCCTCAGACGAAATGGTTGACATCAAGTCACTGAATCTGGACTTAAGTCAACATCTTAGAAGTAAGAGTGCCCCTAGCAGATTAACAATTCTGTGAGATAGCGTAAAAATTGATTGGAATGATAAGAGAGCAATAAAGGGGTGGTTAATGGTCACGCAGGGGAAAGAGAAAAGAACATAATCTGAGAAGATTGGGTTGGGATGGGGTAGAAAGGGTAATCCAGCATAAATAACAGATGGGCAGAGGAGGAGGGTTCGGTGTCAGCATGCCATACAAATGTAGGAAAAACAAACACATATTTTAGATATTGAGATTGAGATTGAGATGCAGACAAATTGTATTTAACCTACTTTTACTAATCAACCTGCACAGAGATATTATTACATATCTCTGGAGCAGGTGGGATTTGAACCCAGGCCACCCAGTCCAGGGGTACAGTCACTACCACTGAACCACAACCAGGTCCCTACAGATAAATTCTGTTTTAAACCAAAATTTAGAGATGCAAACAATTAATTAATTAGGTAGCTAGTTTTAGCTCATCTCTGTAGAATTACAGGTGTTGCAGACATGTGATCTTGCTAAATGCACAAAATAAGCAAGCATGAAGAGAGCAGCATGTCACTGTGTGCAGGTAGACACAGAATGAGAGCTTGGGAAGTCGGTGAATGAAAGATTTTGGTGCAGAGAAGGAGGATGTACTAGTCTGACCTTTTAGATAAAAGGAGTCTGCCAAGGGACAGAGCCAGACACCAGCAGATGGATGTAAGAGCTGAAGCCATGAAGCATTAATTAGGTGAGCAGACAGGTGAGTTGTTGGTGGATTTTAAGTCTTTTTTATCTCGATTAATAGTCTGAACTGGTACTGAGCAGAGACAATTATTTCTTTAAACCTACGGCTTAACAGGTAAAATCACCAGATGTAGCACAGGTAATCACTGAAAGTTATTTCTAAATGTAATTTGTAAAATTAAACACAAAAAGATGGCAGCGTAGACAAACAGGAGGCTGGAAGAACACAGCAGGCCAGGCAGCATCTGGAAGAAAGGAGCAGTCAACGTTTTGGGTATTACCCTTCTTTAGGACTGGATGTGGGGGTAGGGGGAGCTGCAGGTAAAGAGATGGGGGGTAAGAGGTGGAGGCAGATTGATGGTGATAGGTGGACACTGGTGGTAGGTACGACCTGGTTGGTCAATGGGAGGAATGAATCCAGTTGCTGGCTCGAAGGGAGGGTCAGTAGGTGGACTGGAAGGGAGGAGGTGGGGCTGGAAAGGGAACTGGGGGATGGGTGGGAAGATTATTTGAAATTGAAGAACTCAATGTTGATCCTTCGGGCTGTAGGGTGTCCAGGCAGAAGATAAGATGTTGTTCTTCAAATTTGCATTCCGAGTCACTGCGACACTGGAGAAGGCCGAGGATGGAAATGTCAGAGGGGGAATGGGGTGCGGAGTTGAAATGGATGGTGACCGGAAGGTTCGGTTGGCTGTTATGGAGATCCTTGATGAAGCAGTCACCTAGTCTATGTTTGGTCTCATCGATGTAGAGAAGAGCTCATCGGGAGCACCGGATACAGTACTCTAGGTTGGAGGAGATGGAGGTGAAGCTCTGTCTCACCTGGAAGGGCTGTTTAGGGACCTGGATGAAGGTGACGGAGGTGGTGTGTGGGCAGGTGTTGCATCTTTTACGGTTACAGGGTAAGGTACCAGGCGGGTAGGAGTGGTTGGTGGGGAGTGTGGCACAAACTAAGGAGTGGCGAAAGGAATGGTCCTTGCAGAAGGCAGAGAGGGGTGGGGAGTGGAAGATGTTCCAGTTGATGGGGTCTAATTGGAGTTGGCAGAAGTGTGTGAGGATGATACATTGGATGCGGATACACGTATTTGAATAGGAAAAGTGTAAGCAAATCTATTGTTGATTTTCAATGTAGTGAGACTGGAAAGTTGATGATGGAAAAGAAATAAATTACGTTAACGTTGAACAAACGCTTTGCATCTGTCTATAATGTAGAAGACTTAGCTTCCAAAAAGTACTTAAAAGTCAAGAGTTGACTGGGTGGAAGGAAATTAAAACAATCACCATCACCAGGGGAAAGGTGCTGGGAAAACTACAGACATAGAAACCAACTGTGCTCCAGTAGCCAGATGACCTGATTCCTACAGTCTCAAAACAAGTGGCTGTGGAGACTATAGATGCAATGGTTATTATCTTCCAAAATTCCTTATACTTTGTAAGAATCCTAGCAAATATGAAAATAGCTAATGTAACAACTTTATTCAAGAAAGGAAAATAAGACAGCAGGAAATAACAGGCCAGTTAACCTAGCGTGTCCTAGGGAGATTGAAGATCTCTGGTAAAGATACATCTCAGTGACTCACAAAAGTTTGTTGTGCAGGTAAAACAAGTGATTAAGAAGGCAAATAGGATGTTGTTGTTTGTTTATTGCAATATGAAATATTGGGAGGCTTTATGACTGCACTACAATTAAACACTGCTGCATGGAGCCTTGCGGTGAGAGCAATTGAATGATGATGAATGATTCTTTATTGTCACATAGATCTTGAAGATACAGTGAAATGTGTTTTGGCGCCACAATTCAGCCCTATATTGAGTTTCAAAAATGAGTTACTTAAATAGGAATTCATCTTCTGTTCAGGTTGGGTCTTAAGTATGGCTTCAGGGCTTCTGCAAGATGTTCCGGTCCTCAAGGAGTCCTGTTCCAGGAACACAATGATGATGTCAATGCTCCCTGAAATCCTGGCTCTGCTGCTGTCACCACCTGCCAAGAGTCCAGGCTCTGGGCCTAATGTCGCCAGGAGACCCATCTCCAGGCACCACTACCGCCAGGAGCTCCGGCTCCGGGCCTACCACCACCAGAAGTCCTCTCTCCTGGCACCACTACCACTAAGAGTCCATGCTCCGGGCCCATCACTGCCAGGAGTTCCCTCTCCAGGCACCACCAAAACCACCACCACCAGGCTCTGGACTTAGTGCTGCCAGAAATCCCGTCACCGGGCAATTTGGAGTCCTATGTCGAGTTTTGGTCTACTTATTTGAAAAAATATATAATTGTATTAGAAACTTTTCAGAGAAGGTTCAGATACGTGAAATGATCATCTTACAAAGAAAATACTGAACAGGTTAAGCATGGGGAGGCAATGGCCTAGTGGTATTAATAGACTATTAGTCCAGAAACTTAGCTAATGTTCTGGGGATCTGGGTTCGAATCCCATCACAGCAGATGGTGTAATCTGATTTGAATAAAATATATCTGGAATTAAGAATCTACTGATGACCATGAAGCCATTGTCGATTTTCAGGGAAGGAAATCTGTTCTCCTCACCTGGTCTGACCTACATGTGACTCTACAGCAATGTGCTTGACTCTTAGCTGCCCTCTGAAATGGGCAATTGCTACAAAGTCTCAACAAAAAAATTAAATCAGACAGACTAGAAAAGACAACAGCAGAAAGATCCCTGTCAAACCTGCAAAGTCCTCCTTGTTAACATTTGGGGCTGGTGTCAAAATTGGGAGAGATGTCTCACAGGCTGGTCAAGCAGCAGCCTGACATAGTCATACTCACGGAATCATACCTTACAGACAACGTCCCAGACACCACCATCACCATCCCTGGATATGTCCTGTCTCACTGGCAGGACAGACCCAGCTGAGGTGGAGGCACAGTGGTATATAGTTGGGAGGGAGTTGTCCTCAGAGTCCTCATGGCTTCAGGTTAAACGAGGGCCAGGAAACCTCCTACTGATTACGACATACTGTTCTCCCTCAGTTGATGAATCAGTATTCCTTCATGTTGAATAACACTTGGAGGAAGCACTGACGGTGATAAGGGCACAAAATGTACTTTGGGTGGGGGGTTTCGAGGAGTGGCCTGGCAGCAGTACTACCGATCGATCTGGTCGGGTCCTAAAGGACACAGCTGCTAAACTGGGTCTGCGGCAGGTGGTGAGGGAGCCAACAAGAGGGGAAAACACACCTGACCTCATCCTTACCAATCTGCCATCTGCAGATGCATCAGTCCATGGCAGTATCAGTAAGAGCGATCACTGAACAGTCTTTGTGGAGACAAAGTCCTGCCTTCACATTGAACATATCCTCCATCATGTTGTGCAGCACTATCACCATGCTAAATGGGACAAACTTCAAACAGATCTGGCAACTCAAGATGGGGCATTCATGAGGCACTGTAGGCCATCAACAGCAGCAGAATCATACTCCAGCACAATCTGTAACCTCATGGCCCAACATTTCCCCACTCAACCATTACCATCAAGCCAGGGATCAGCCCTGGTTCAATGGAGAATGCAGGAGGTCATGGCTGGAGCAGCACCAGGCAAACCTGACAATGAGGTGTCACCCTGGTGACCCCACCAAACAGGACCACTTACACGTCAAACAGCGAAAACAGCAAGTGATAGACAGAGCTGAGTGATCCCACAACCAATGGATTGGATCTAGACTCTGCAGTCCTGCCACGTCCAATCGTGAATGGTGGTGGACGATCAAACAATTCACGAGAGGAGGAGGCTCCCTATCCTCAATGACGGAAGAGCCCAGTAGTTCAATGCAAAAAGATAAGGTTTTGCAGCAATCTTCAGCCAGAAGTGCCGAGCGTTTGACCCATCTCAGCTTTCTCCAGTGATCCCCAGTATTATAGATACCAGTTTTCAGCCAATTTGATTCACTCTACATGATATCAACAAACTGTTGGAGACACTGGATACTGCAAAGGCTATGGACCCTGACAACATTCCGAAGACTTGAGCTCCAGAACTTGCTTCTCCCCTAGTCAAGCTCTTCCAGTACAGTTACAACATTAGCACCTACCTGACAATGTGAAAAATTGTCCAGGTAAGTCCCATACGCAAAAATCAGGAAAAATCCAACCTGACCAATTACTGTCCCATGAGTCTACTCTTGATCATCAATAAAGTGATGGAAGGTGTCTATCAAGCAGTATCTATTCAGCAATAACCTGCTCACTGACGACCGGTTTGGGTTCCGCCAGGACCACTCAGCTCCTGACTTCATTACAGCCTTGGTTCAAACAGGGACAAAAGAGGTGAATTCCAGAGGTGAGATGACAGTGACTGCCTTGACCACATTTAACTGAGTGTGGTATCAAGGAGCCCTGGCAAAACTGGAATCAATGGGTATCAGAGGGTAAACTCTCTGGTGGTTGGAGTCATACCTGGCACATAGGAAGACGGTCGTGGTTGTTGGAGGTCAGTCATCTCAGCTCCAGCACATCTCTGCAGGAGTTCCTCAGGGTAGTGTCTTAGGCCAAATCATCTTCAGCTGCTTCATCTATGACCTTTCCTCCATCATAAGTGGGGACGCTCACCAATGATTGCACAGCGTTCAGCAACATTCGTGACTCCTCAGACACTGAAGCAGTCCATGTTCAAATGCAACAAGATCTGGACAATATCCAGGCTTGGGCTGACAAGTAGCAAGTAATATTCACACCACACAAATTCCAGGCAATGGCTATCTCCAATAATAGACAAACTAACCGCTGTTCCTCAATAGTGTTTCCATTGCTGAATTCCCCACTATCAACATGCTGAGGTTTACCAATGACCAGAAATTCAACAGGACTCAACACATAAATGCAGCAGCTACAACAGTAGGTCAGAGGCAAGGATTACTGTAACAAGTAACTCACCTCTGACTCCTCAAAACTAGTCCCCCTGACAAGGCACAAGTCAGGAGTGTGATGCAATACTCCCCACTTGCCTGGATGTGTGCAGTTCCAATAAAACTCAAGAAGCTTGACACCATCCAGGACAAAGCAGCACACTTGACTGGCACCACATCCACACACATCCATTCCCTCCACCACTGACGCTCAGTAGCAGCAGTGTGTACCATCTACAAAATACACTGCAGAAATTCACCAAAGATCCTCAGACAGCACCTTCCAAACCCACAATCACTCCATCTAGAAGGACAAAGGCAGCAGACATGGGAACACCACCACCTCCAGGTTCCCCTCCAAATGACTGACCATCCTGACTTGGAAATATATCACTGTTCCTTCACTGTCGCTGGTTCAAAATCCTGGAATTTCCTCCCTAATGGCATTGTGGGACTTCCTGCAATGCACAGATGGCAGCGGTTCAAGAAGGCAGCTCACCACCACCTTCTCAAAATTCTGGCCAGCCATCGATTCCCACGTTCCATGAGTGAATGAAGAAAAAACTACTGCAGTTTAGGAAAATGAGATGACACCTTATTGCAACAAATATGATCAAGTGAGGATTTCATAGGGTAGGTACCAGGAGAATGTCTCCTCTTATGGAGAAGACTAGAACTAGGGGAACAGATTCAGAATGGCAGGTCTTCCTTTTAGGATGGCAATTAGAATTCTTTTTCTCTCAAAAAGATTGTTACAAGTGTAGAATTCTCTTCCTCTGACAGCAGAGGAATTTGGGTCATTGAATCTATTCAAACAGGGTAAGATGAATTTTTGAAGGGAATCAAGAGTTATGGTGGATGGACAGAAAAGTGCAGCTGAGACCATCATCTAATTTAGTGGTGGATCAGGATCAAAAGACTGAATGACCTGTTCCAAAGTTCTATATTCTTATGTAGCTAGTGTTTTCATGAAGGTGCCCCTTTAATTGGTTTGGAGACATGTTCCCGCCTTTCAGATTGAGACGAGGTCATGGTCTTGCTTCCTATTAACACTGTTTTTTTTGCTTTAAGGTCTTTTCTATCTGCATTGACTATTAAGATTCATATCTCTGAACGTGGAAATTTTGTTCACTACACTTTGCTAAGCATCTTTCTTTTTAGGGTGCCCCTATTTTCATTGTTCCTTAACAACTCAATACACTTCCCGCCCCCCACCAATAATGTGTTACATAAATTGAACTGCAGTGACATTTGTTGTTTATTTGCCCATCCCACTGAAACATCCAGTCCCTCCTTACCCTCACCCATGAGACAAAACATAAATATTAATCCGCTCCTACTCTGTCTACTATTCATATTCCTGCTCCTGTTAAGTGGTACAATCTCAGAAAATGTTTACTAGATTACATTAGAGCGGTCAAACGGATGCCGACCAGCCAATAAACCACCCAATTACCTACCACTGATTTTTCTGGCCAATCTTCTAATGGAGGATCCTGCAAAATGTGTTGGAAGCCTCGGAGACATCAGCAGAGGGAAGCCAAACAGCAGCCACACCCCCTTTCTATGGCAACAGCTGCCATATAAGTAACAATTTAAATGCTCTAGAGTGAGAGTAAGAGCGAATGGATGACTGTGCAGGTGAACAAGTGGTTAGGTTGGATGAAATATGTGGTAAGGGAAAAAGGTGGGTAGAGTGAGGAGGTCAGGTCAGGAGGGAGTCGGGGCGGTTTTGGAAGCAGGAGCCAGAGGTTGAGGAGTTGTATGGGTACCCAGGAATTAGACCATGGTTCTTCTGTCTAACATTTCCTGGGTAGCTATTCTGGTAAGTAATTGAGTAACAGAGACCTTTATGGAGGGTTCGAGAGATCTGGGAAATTGCCCATTGGAAGCTCAAAGTTTGGTGGCGAATCCCATGGAGCCAGTATATGGGGTCATCTACATCTCTGGTGATACGTCCAGTCTCTGGTGATGTGGAGACTGAAAGATCTCAGTCACTGATTTTCTTCAGAAAACATGTAATTATTAGGCACACAACACCTTCTCCTTAGAATCCATCCCGACTTTCCGCACATTTATTCTTATCTTCCACAACGCTTTTTTGATTCAATCATATTTTATAGACTCTGCAACATCACTGGAATCATGTGAAGAGTAGCTAGTCAAAAACTTAAGAAACCATTGTCCTTTTCCTACATATTAAATAGGATTTTATCATAATAATCCTGTCCCCGTATCTAACTTCCACTGGATACATGAGCTTGGCCAGTACATGAGAACATCACCAACTGCAGATTCTCTTTCAAGTTGCACACTATCAATCCATTCTTCCATTGTCCTTGGATGAAACTTCTAGATCTCGCTACTTGATAGCTCTGTGTGAATCGCTACAACATACAGGCTATAGGAATTCAGAAGGTGGCCTCTTCACAACAACTGGGAATGGGCAATAAATACTGGTCTGATGCCCAGATCTCGTGAGCATTTTTTTTAAAAGAAAACGTACAAGACATGAGATCATTTAGAAAAGTATTTAGGTTTTCCAGTGAACTTGCTCAGAACATTGGAATATCGAACATAAATGTGTCAACCTGAAACAATGTGAGGCCACATCTAGAGTGAATGAACCCATAGCATTCCCTTCTGGTGACAGATTGCGACTTAACTCCAAGTTTTACAGTGACCTTTGTGAACTTCTACAGCAAGAATTGGAGCAATTCAAAAGTAACGCTATATCTTCAAAGTTATCACCCAAGTGATAAATTATGCTGATAGGTTGCATAAACTTGCCTTATATTGTCTTGAGTACAGAATACCGGGGCAAGACCATCCTTGGGGTATGGTTAAGTGGGAGCAACTGGCCTGGGCCTTGCACTGGGACAGTAGGAGGAATCTGGAAGGGACCAGAGCCAAGGTCCAGGTAACATTTGAACAGGTGAGGGTCAATGTGTGACTTTCCATTTTGGGTTCATTTAAAATGCGAATTTTCCTGGGGTGGGCACTGTGTGATTTGCCTGGTGGTGGTGGTGGTGGGCGGGGGGCGGTGGTACAGTGTCATTTGCACTGGTGAGTGAATGTTATGACTTGGCCTGGAAGAGAGAGGTATGATTAGTTCTATTACAGTGTGATCAACCCTGAGGGTTGCAGTGTGATTTGCCCCAGAAGGGGGTACACTTTATGACGGCCCGGGGGCATGGTGTGGCTTGACCCAGGAGTGGACGCAAAATGTCATTTGCCCCAGGAGGGGGGACCCAGTGTGAATTGCCCCGGGGTGGCGGTATAGTTAGTGTGTTTTGTCCCAGACCCCGCGAGGGATGGTTCTGAAGAATGATGAAAATGAAGTGCTCGCAACTTTACAGGTATTCGTTCGTGCAAATACAAAGAAATTATTTCTGGCCGGGGGCGAAAACAAAAACGAAAGGACAATAGTCTTAAAAACCAGAGCCATGCAATTCGGTGGGGGGGGGGGAACACTTTTTCACAGCAGAAATGGGGAATCCTTTCCCGCGAAAAGGTTGTCAGGACAAAGACAAGGGGAGTTTTCAGGACTGAGATTCTGGTACTCGGTAAGTGTGGAAACTAAAGTCCGGGGGGCGCTTTGGGGCAAAGGCAGGTAAAATAGAGTTGCAGCTCAGACAGAACGAACTGAGAGTTGAACAAGAGTGATGGGAGTGACCTATTCGGGCTGTTGCAATCTCTTTTGTTGCCACTTTAGAAGTCGGTAAACGCCTGCACGGTAAACTATTAACAGATCGAATGAAAACTCTCTAACATCAGGGACTGATCTATCTTCACCAGAAACACGGTGACGTGCCGGTGGGTGGCTATCACCCATCGCCGTGATTAAACAGACACTCCCTCAGCCGCTTTACACGATGCATCGTACCGTGAAGCTAAACCGACTTCCCCCTCCCCCCCAAAAAAAACGTGTGCGATGTTTAAGTTGGGCGATCGGCCGAGAACGGTCTGCTTTCCCAACACCCCACCCCCACTCCCACGCAGCGTGTCCGCACTAAGAGGTGAAGACATTTTACAAACCCAACCCTTAAAAAGAAAAACGAAATTATTCACTTCAGCATCGAAAAGAATACAAAGCGAGGTTCATTTCCAAGTACTTGCAAGCAGTGATTCATATTTGCAGTCCCCTCCTCAAGCAAGGCGAGGACCTTCTGGTTGATACAAACATATACATAGTTCTTAAGAACTTCACGATTTAGCTTTTCTCGTTTCAAACTGACCTGATTGCAATCAGCATCCAGAAGGATACCTTTGAAACCGCGTTTGCAGTCCATGGTGAAATCCTGGAGATCTCGAACTCTCTAACTCTTTGTTGCAAAGTTTTGTTACATGTTTCCTGACAGCTAGACAGGAATCCGCCAAGGCGCAGGCGCAGAACTCCCCCTCACCCAGAGCGGGAAAAGGGTGAAGGCAAGGTGTGAGGCCAGGTAGGAGTAGGAGAGTCAAGTGGGTGGAATGGATAGGGAGCTACATCCTGGTCAGGAAGACCACTGTCATGTTCGAATTAAGCACTCTCTTGCTTCAAGTTCGAGTTGAATTTGCCTGGTTACATGGTCCAGATAGCATACTTAGGCTCATAATAAACCCCCGCGTATCCATCCATCTGTTCCTTTCATTCCTCCTCCACCTCTGTCTTGGATAAAAACCATTTTACAATCGCTTTCAATTCTTAAGAAATCATACTGTACTCAAAAGTTAACTCTGCTTCTCTTTCCACATATACTGCCAGACCTGCTAAGTTTCTCCAGCATTTTTTTTATCATTTCAGATTTCCAACATCCTCAGTATTTTGTTTTTAGACCCTCAGAACGTCCCACCTAGACCTATCCCCTTAATCTACACATCCGTGAACACTATGGGCAATTTAACATGGCAAATCCACCTAGCCTGCACACCTTTGGACTGTGGGAGGAAACCAGAGCACCTGGAGAAAATCCATGCAGGTGAGAATGTGCAGACTCCACACAGACAGCCACCCAAGGGTGGAATCAAACCCGGGTCTCAGGTGCAGTGAGGCAGCAGTGCTAACCACTGAGCCACTGTGCTGCCCTTATAGACAGTTGTCTGAGGCTGGCATCGAACCTGGTCCCCAGGTACTGTGAAGTTCAGTGTTAACCACTCAGCCACCATTCAACCCCTTCAACTGCTATATCCTGTATAGTAAGGACAGAAGCACAATACTTCTTTATTATATCTGCTTTATTGTCTACTATTAACCTTCCATTTTTGACCCCTAGTGAACCAACACTCACTTCCTTCTTACATTTTTAGATATCTGTAGAAAAAATTCTCACTATCTGTTTTTACATTTCCAGCTAGCTTCCTCCCACGCTCTAATTTATTTGTCCTGATGAGCATTTTAGTCAATCTCTTTCATTCTTTATATTTGGAACAGTTTTCTGAACTGACACACATCTTTACGCACATATTGCTTTTCTCTTAAATTTTATGTTTTCCTTAGTTTCTAATGCTTGGAATGAGCAACGTCAGAAATCACACGACACCAGGTTATAGTTCAACAGGCTTATTTGAAAACACAAGCTTTCAGAGCCTCACTCTTTCTTCAGGTTTTAGTGAGACAGGCGGTATTAGACCCAAAATTTATAGGTAAAAGAACAAAGGGTCATACCATCAATCGAAGGGTCCCAGACGTGCAGGAGAATATGAGGCTCATTACTTTCTTTTCCTTCCTTTTTCATCTTATTTTTATTACTTAATAGATGTTCATGTCTAAGTAGATTCATGTTGTGGAGTCCTCTCTTAACTACATTTAACTGAATCTGAAAAGAACCACTTGGACACGCCCTGCAATCCGAGACAACCAGGTAGATGTGAAAAGGTTGTTTGGTCTTGTGAGAGAATATGGAACGAGGGGGTCATAGTTTAAAAATAAGGGGTCACCCATTTAAGGCAAGATTGGGGGAAAATATTCCCTTAGAGGATTATGAGTCTTTGGAATTCCCTTCCTCAAAAGGCAATGCATGAATAATCAAAGGTAGAGATTCTCAATTCCCAAGGTTGTAGTGATTGGAACCAGGTGGATCTGGCTGACTACGAGATCTTTGATTGGGGTTGTTAACCTGGGCCAATCAGGAAGGCCTGGCTGGCCAATATAATGGGATTTAGAATCTCCTCAGTTCAGGAGACTGACTCCAAGCTGGCTGGCCACAGCCTGTGTACTGTGCACAAATAAATAAAGGGTGACTTGGTGATGGAATACCGGCTTCTGTGCAGTTATTTCAAAGGGGATGAAAGGTTATTGGCAGTATGCAGAAATGTAGAGTCAGGATTAAAACCAGATCAGTCATGAATGACAGAGCAGGTTTGAAGGGCTGAGTGGCCTACTGTTGTTCCTTGTTCATATGTTCTTTAGGTAACAGATGCTGAGTCCTCTCATTGGAACTTTTCCTTCTTGTAGGAAAGTAGTTATTTTAGGTATTCTGAAATATCCCTCCAAATGTTCTCTGCTGCTTCTCAGCTGATTATTTCCTTGCCTCATAATCTAGTTCACTTCACCGAGCTCAGTCCAAATAGTTGCTCCTATTTGAATTTAAAATACTAGTCTTAGACCCACTCTTCTCCCTTTCAAATTATCTTTGATTAATCTTTGCCTCTCCAAGTGGAGATTAATTCTGTTCCTCAGAAATTTTTACAATACTTTTGCTCGCACAGATGTTACAGAGAATTTGAAATTTAATATCAGAGTCCCTGCAACCTCCTTCCTCCCCTCCCACAGCATCCTTGGATACATCTCAACTGTGCATGGGGGTTTATCCTCTTTTAAGTTTGCTTAAAGTGCTAATACCACCTCCATCCTAATCTAAATTGCTCAAGTATATCACAATTCCCCTCCCTGATTTCTAGACATTGAAAACAGAAGATGAAGAAAGCCCTTTGGCCCTTCGAGTCTGCTTCACCATTCAACATGATCATGGCTGATCATCTAATTCAGTACCCTGTTTTGACTTTCTCACCATACCCTTTGATCCCATTAGCCCCAAGAACAATATCTGACTCCTTTTTGAAATATTCACTGTTTTGGCCTCAACTACTTTCTGTGGCAAAGAATTTGATTGGCTCACCACTAGGTGAAAGACTGTTCTCCTCTTCTCAGTCCTAAATGGCCTACCCTGCTACCCTGTATCCTTAGAGTGTGACCCTGGATCTGGATTACCAGGCATTTCCAGTCTTGTTAGAGTTATAGATTTCCATGAGGTCACTTCTAAACTCCAGATCATACATTCCTACTGATCCAGTCTGTCTTCATATGTTAGTCCTGCCATCCTAGGAATCAGTCTGATAATCCTCTGTTGCACACCTTCCATAGCCGGAAAATTCTTTCTCAAGCAAGGGGATCAAAACTACACACAATAGTCCAGGTGTCACCAAGGCCCTGTAAAATTTCAGGAAGACATCCCTGCTCCTTCATTTAAGTCTTCTCACTATGAAGGCCAACATACAAACCCAAAGAACGACAGATGCTGGAAATCAGAAACAAAAACAGAAATTGCTGGGAAAATTCAGCAGGTCTGACAGCACCTGTGAAAAGAAAACGAAGTTAATGTTTTGGGTCCGGTGACCCTTCCTTGAATCCTGAATGCAATTTTCTTTCTTCACTGCCTGCTCTACCTGTATGTTACTTTCAGAGACCGGTATACGAGGACAACCAGATCTTGTTGCAGCTCCCACTTTTACAATCTGTCACCATTCAGATAACAATCTGCATTTGTCTTTTTGCCACCAAAGTGCACCTCACATTAATCCACATTATACTTCATCTGCCATGCATTTATCCATTCACTCAACTTATTCAAATCACACTGAAGCATCTCTGCGTTGTCCTCACAGTTCATCCTCCCATCCAACTTTGTGTCATCTGCAGACTTGGAGATATTACATTTAGTGCCCTCATCCATATCATTAATATGTGTGGCCAGAGTCCTGTTAGTGATCCCTGCAGTATCCCACTAGTACTGCCTGCCACTCGGAAAAAGACATTTTTTCTGAAGAAGGGTCCCGACACGAAACGCCAACTTTCCTGCTCCTCTGAAGCTGCCTGGCCTGCTGTGTTCCTCCAGCCCCACACTGTGTTATCTCTGACTCCAGCATCTGCAGTTCTTACTATCTCTGATGTTTATTCCTATTCTTTGTTTCCTGTCTGCCAGCTAATTCTCTATCCATGTCAGTACACTACCCCTAATCCCATGCACCTTAATTTTACATGCTAATCTCTTAGGTCAAAAGCTTTCTGAAAGTCCAAATAAACCATATCCACTGGCTCCCCTGGTCGCTGTAATGGTTATATCCTCAGAAAATTTCAGTCGATTTGTCAAGCATGATTTTCCTTTTGTAAATCCATGCTGACTCTATCCAATCCGGTCACTGTTTTCTAAGTGCTCTGCTATTAAATCTTATATGATGACTCTACTGCTGATGTTAGGCTAACTGGTTTATAATCCCTATTTTTGCTGTACTTCCTTTTTTAAATAATAGCGTTGTTTCAGCTACCCTCCAATCCATAGGAACTGTTCCAGAGTCTATAGAATCTTGACCCACACCATCTTTCTCTCTTGTGAATACAGACCCAAAACACTCATTCAAAACCTCAGCAATGCTTTCTAGCCCCGCACCTACATTGCCACTTTGGTTCCGAATGGGCTCTACTCTTCCTCTGGTTATTCTGTTGCCCCTAATATGCTTGGAAAATATCTTTGGATTTTCTTTAATGTTACCCATCAGTTTTTGTTCAAGTCCCCTCTTCGCTCTCTAATTTTTTTATAAGCAAACTCCCACATTTTCTGTACTTCTCTAGGGCATCCATCGTTTGGAGCCTTTGGTATCCACCATTAGATTTTATTTTATCTTATCAAATTCTGTACATCCCTTGACATCCAGGGTTCTCTGCACTTGTTGATTCCATCCTTCTCCATTACAGGAATATATTGGCCTTGCACTCTCTATTACCTTTATAAATGTTTCCTATTGTTCTTTAAGATTTCCTGTGGTTCAGTGGTAGTGTCCCACCTCTGAGCTAGAAGGCCTGGGTTCAAGTCCTACTTGCTCCTAAGATGCGTAATAACATCTCTGAATGAGTTAATTTGAAAATATTTATAATTTGGCAGAATGACAAGAATGATTCCAGAGCTCAAATTTAAAGTGATGTGCAAATGAAGCAAGGGTGCTGTGTGAAAACTTTTTCACAAAGCAAGTTGTTAAGATTTGGAATGCACTGCTTGGAAATGTATTGGAGTCAGGTTCAGTTGAGGCATTCAAAAGGGTATTGGATGTGTTTTGGATGATAATAGTGTGTAGCAATATGGGGAATAGGCTGGAGATTGATTGCAGGTGATAGAGTTGGACTGGATAATAGGATAATATCGTGCTGCGCCATGTTCTGCACAATAATAATTCTGTGACCCTGATGTGGATTTTCCCATAAGTAACTGCTTCACTTTGTCCTAGAACCTGTCTTATTAAAACTAGTCTTCCTCCAATTGTGAACCTTTATTTCTATTCCATATTTTCCCCTACCCATAATTACCTCACAAGTTATTTCCACTCGAATGGGTATTCTTCTGAATTGATTTAATGAGTGCAAGGCAAGAAAGTTCAGCAGAATGTATTCAGCAATTAACTATATCGTGGGTCCCTAGTAGCTCTTACATATTAGCGGAAAAATCATCCCTAAATTTAACCCATCCTACCTTCCATTGGATCACACCTCAGTCTGCTGTTTTCCTGACAGAAGAGCTCCAGTGCTGTTAGATATCGAAAGTTTTCCAATTGCAAACAAATGGAATTATCCTCTGAACAGTTTAGCTTGTTTGTAATTAATGCATTCAGCTGAATACCAGCACAACTGGAAGTGAATGAGAGCAAATGAATTGAGGGGAAGTATTTAAAGATGTTTTGTTGCAAAAGACATTCTTAAGGAAAATACATCAAGATTCCACTTGCCATTAAAATTGGAAATTCAACTTTGCTCTAGTATTGCATCTTCAGAGTCAGCTCTCAGAGTGTCAATGTCGCTGGTATTT
The DNA here is from genome assembly GCF_021869965.1 of Rhincodon typus. Taxonomy (NCBI): domain Eukaryota; kingdom Metazoa; phylum Chordata; class Chondrichthyes; order Orectolobiformes; family Rhincodontidae; genus Rhincodon; species Rhincodon typus. The sequence goes on from NC_063333.1 coordinate 13,443,372, forward strand.
CCCTTTCTATCTGTCAGCCAAGATTCCCTGAATGGACCAGATTAACAGCCCAAATCAGGGACCTCATATTCAATATGGTACTCCCTCAGTATTGCAGTGGAGTATCATATTTGGCTTTTGTGCTCAAATCCTGAAGTGGGACTTTGATCTGCAGCCTTCTGACTCAGAAGCAAGAGCACTCAAAATGGAACAATAGCACCGTTCATGTGAAAGTAAAGGGTGACTTGGTGACATGATGACAGCCTCTGCGGCAGTTGAAAAGCAACAAGTAATTCTCCTGACAGCTTGTGGAGCTGCAGCTATTTCTGTTATTAGGTGCTTCCGTTCCCTGAGGCACTAGATACTAAAACCTTTCAAGAATGGACGGGCGTAGTTAAGGAATATTACGACCCCAAGCCTCCTTTAATTCTGAGATGTCATTGTTTTCACTTGGCCATTCAAGAACCAGTGGAATCCATATCGTGATTTTTGACTAGATTAAGATGACTGGCAGAAGCCTGTGACTTTGGTTTAACCCCTAATGAGGTGCTTTGAGACCGTTTGGTATGTAGAATTAATGATGTAACTATGCAAAAATGCCCACTAGCTGAAGGTCTTTAAACAGGCACTACAACTGTCTTTATCATGGGAAAATATGGCAAGTGGAGCGTATGAGTTGCATGTATTCCGATGGAAGTGGACACCCTCGCCCGGTCAACTAAGCTTGGAGAACACCACTTGAGTGCAGACAATTGGCTAGCCTTGCTCAACACATATCCTGATCAGAGAGACTCAAGGTCAGCCCCTAATATAACCCCAAAACAAAACCAAGCCTCAGCCAAACCATTAAAATTTTCTTCAGGATCCTGGCCGACAAGCTATTGTTAGGAGTGTGATGGAATACTCCTCATTTGCCTGGCTGAGTGCAGCCCCAATAACACTCAAGAACCTTGACACCATCCAGGACAAAGCAGCCCGCTTGATTGGCACTCCATCCACAAGCATTCACTCCCTCCACCACCAATGTTCAGTAGCAGCAGTGTGTATTATCTACAAGATGCACTACAGAAATTCACCAAAGATTCTCAGACAGCACCTTCCAAACCCACGACCACTTCCATCTAGAAGGACAAGGGCAGCAGACATATGGGAACATTACCACCTTCAAGTTCCCCTTCAAGCCACTCACCATCATGACTTGGTAATATATTGCCGTTCCTTCATTGTCACTGGGTCACAATCCTGGAATTTCCTCCCTAATGACATTGTGGGTCAACCTATAGCAGGTGGACTGCAGCGGTTCAAGAAGGCAGCTCACCACCACCTTCTGAAGGGCAACTAGGGATGGGCAATAAATGCTGGCCAGCCAGTGATGCCTGCATCCCACAAATGAATAAGAATAGGATTGTACTTCCTGCTGGGATGTAAACTCGAGACAACTAAATAGTCCTACAAGACCTAAATTGAGTAAGATAACTCATAGGCTGGTATCTAGGAAGGTATCCAGGAGAGTTCATACCTGGGAAAGTCCATCTACATCTGGTTTGTAACAGTTAAATTGCTTAGCAACTTCAAAATCAGAACCAATCAAATGTATTTTACGGCATGGTGGTTCAGTGGTTAGCACTGCTGCCTCACAATACCAGGGACCCGGGTTCGACTCCTACCTTCAGGCGACTGTCTGTGTGGAGTTTACACATTCTCCTCATGCCTGCATGGGTTTCCTCTGGGTGCTCCGGTTTCCTCCCACAGTCCAAAGATGTGCAAGCTAGGTGGACTGGTCATGCTAAATTGCCTGTAGTATGTTCAGGTATATGTAGATTAGGGGGGTGGGTCTGGGTGGGAATCTCTGATGGTCGGTGTGGACTTGTTGGGCCAAAAGGCCTGTTTCCACACTGTAGGGATTCTATAATAAATAAAAATTATCTCATTAAATGATCAACCAGTTCTAATAGAGGTCGAGATTGTAGGAACTGCAGATGCTGGAGAATCCGAGACAACAAGGTGCAGAGCTGGATGAACACAGCAGGCCAAGCAGCA
>NC_063333.1:13455390-13512109 GCF_021869965.1 Rhincodon typus
TTAAGCTCCTTGAGGATTGTTACTGCCTTTGGCCTTTGTTAATTGATCTAAGGTTTCTGTTGAGCATTGTCCTTGATTTTTGCAGGATAGCCAAGGTCTTTTTCCTATGGTGGGGGAATCCAAAACTAGAGGGCATAGGATTAAGGTGAGAGGGGAAAGATTTAAAAAGGACCTGAGGGGTAACTTTTTCACGCAGAGGGTGGTGCATGTATGGAATGAGCTGCCAGAGGAAATGATGGAGGCAGGTACAATTACAACATTTAAAAGGTATCTGGATGGGTATATGAATAGGAAGGGTTTAGAGGGATGCGGGCCAAATGCTGGTAAATGGGACTAGGTCAGATTGGGATGTCTGGTTGGCGTGGACAAGTTGGGCTGAAGGGTCTGTCTCTGTGCTGTATGACTCTGTGCTGGCAAGACTTGCTAAGAACAAGTCTGGATTTTGTAGATTTGTTCATATAGTCAGGGTACCCTTTTGGAGGAGAAATGAGCACCTTTAGATATGGGTCTGGATCATCTTTAGGAGCATTAAGCTGCTCCTTGGGAAAGAATGGTGCCCATTGGAAAAGGTAAGGTGCTCTTTGTACTTATTAAAAGTAATCATGAATGTGCAGAAATAAAATGAAGAAACTCATTAACTGTTAAGCTCATGGGGACTTTCAAAAGAACTTGTCAAAAGTACCTATCAAATGTGTCAGGAAGAACTGTCAAAAAGACCTGTCGAAACACATGTCTAAAGTGTCAAGAGAAGCTGTCAAAAGCAATTATTAAAGGGAGCTGTCAAACTGTCAAGGCATTTAAAAGTCCTGCCCTTTAAATCATTGACAACATATCTAGAATATTAAAATAAATCTTTGCTTGCTATTTCTCTCAGTCTATTGACATAAGTTTAAGGGTTACCACTACTTTGATTCGTGCTGTGTAACAGATGTCAGTACCTTTTGTCATCTCAGTCAGCTGCCTGCTAGTTTGATTGACAGCTCCAAGTGCCAATAGACTCTTTGAAGTAGGATAATGAATCCTATTGTTTGTCATTATACAAGATTATCCACTTGCATTAAATGTTTGTGGTTATAAGGAGTCATTTTCTTGTAAGGAATTTAAGTGGGGAAGATGTTTTTCTCAGAACGACAAGGCTGCTATAGAACTTTATATTACCACCCCAGCATGGAAGATGAAGTTTGTCCATGGTGGAAACTGGGTGAGTTGGCATAGAGGGTGCACAAAGTGTGTCTGGAAGGGTGACAGGATATGAGTGGCAAGTGCGGGGTTGTTTAGTTTTTTTAAAATAAATGATACAGTGACTATTCAAAGACACAGGTCCTCTGTCCAGCCCGTCTCCACACCTTCTGCTGGCATCTTTCAGCTCGACCGCGATGGAACACCGCCACTCTGGAGCAAAATCCCAAATCGCAGGTCGCATATTCTCCATTCGAGTTCTAGAGATGGGAAACATCCTGACTCTAGACTCCAATCAGGGAGTGAAAATTCGGGCTTAAGTACCTGCAAGCTTACTCATGTATGGGGACGTGAAAGATGATAACGTTTATAAGTGGCCAGAGCCATCTCGGTGAGGTGTTCAGACAGAGTCATAGTAGAAACTTACACGGTGAGGCCATGGAGAGATTTAACAAAGGATGATCATTTTAAGTATGAGTCAGTGTGGCACTTGGAGCTGCTATAGTGATTTGCGAGTAGGATTTGATGCGATAGGGTACAGCAGGTAGAATTCTGGATGTGTTGACATTTAAAAGTTAATGAGGGTGGTGGATGAGAGATCATCAAAGCTGGAGGTGATAAAAGCAAGGGTGAGGGTTTCAGTGGCTAATGTACAGAGCACAAGCTAGCAATAGTCCATGGTGGGTGTAGGACAGACTGGCTTCTGCTCTGCTCCTAGCATCAAACAGACTCATAAAAGTCAAAAATAACATCCACTGAGGTTGTGATGCCTGATGAAGCAAATATGTATCCAGAAGCACAAGTCCAGGTTGAACAAAATGCAGGATGTGAATACCACATTGCAGCTTCAGTTTCTGTACGTGCTAACACAGTGAGTACTTGTGAAGTACTTGTCAATAATAACGGGGTGTGAAAATTAATTCTGCCTGTGATAATTTTAGTGTTACTAGAAACAAAGTTTTCTGTGATCTTCCCAAGAAATAGGAGAAGGAGTAGGCATATGGTCTTTCAAGCGCAGTCCAAAATATACTCAATGGACAGAGCACCCTCAGCACTCTGGAATAGAAATTCTGAAGATTCACAACCCTTGGAAATTTCTGGTAAGCTCCGTCCCCAATTCAGTCATGAGATGTGGGTGTCACTGTCTGGGTCAACATTTATTGCCTATCTCTAGTTATCCTTGAAAAAGTGTTTGAGAGAGCTCATCCAGAAGCTGGCAAGATGGATACAGAACTGACTTAGCCATAGGAGACAGACGGTAGTGATGGAAAGGTGCTTTTTGGAATGGAGGGCTGTAACTAGTGGTGTTCCACGGGGATCAGTGCTGGGACTTCAGCTGTTGGTCACCTACATAAATGATTTGGAGGAAAAAGTAGCTGGTCTAATTAGTAGGTTTGCAGACGATACAAAGATTGGTGGAGTTGTGGATAGTGAGGATGATTGTCAGAGGATATAGATCAGTTGGAGGCATGGGCAGAAAAATGGCAGATGGAGTTTAATCCAGACAAATGTGAAGTGATGCATTTTGGAAGGGCAAGTACAGGTGGAAATTATACAATGAATGGCAGAATCCTCAGCAGTATTGATATGCAAAGGGATCTGGGTGTGCAGGTCCACAGATCACTGAAGGTGATAGCGCAGGTAGATAAGGAAGTAAAAAAAGGCCTATGGCATGCTTGCCTTCATTTGAAGGGGCATTGAGTATAAGGATAGGCAAGTTATGCTGCTGCTGTATAGAACTTCAGTTAGGCCATGTTTGGAAAATTGCGTACAGTTCTGGCCACCACACTACCAGAAGAATGTGGATGATTTGGAGAGGGTACAGAAAAGGTTTACCAGGATGTTGCATGGTATGGGGGATTTTAGCTATGAAGAAAGGTTGGGTGGACTGGGTTTGTTTTCACTGGAATGCAGGTGATTGAGGGACGACCTGATAGAACATAGAACTGTACAGCACAGGAATGGCCCACAATGTTGTGCCGAACATGACGCCAATTGAAACAAATCCCTTCTGCCTGCCATTGGTTCATATCCCTCCATTCCTTGCATATTCATGTGCTTATGTAAAAGTCCCTTAAACACCCCTGCTGTATCTGTCTCCACCACCACCCCTGGCAGTGCATTCTAGACTCCTACCACTCTCTGTGTAAAAAACATGTCCCTCACGTCTCCTTTGAACTTTCCCCCTCTAACATTAAATACATGCCCCTTGTATTAGACATTTCAACTCTGGGAAAAAGATTCTGACTGTCAACCCTATTTATGCATCTCAAATTTTATAGACTTTTATCAAGTCTCGCCTCAGCCTATGCTGCTCAAGAGAAAACAACCCGAGTTTTTCTAGCCTCTCCTTATAGCTCATACCGTCTAATCCAGGCAGCATCCTGGTAAAACAAAACAAAAATCTGCCCCCACCACCACCCCTGGCTAGGGTCACTGGATCCAAAACGTTAACTCTGATGTTTCTTCACGGATGCTGCCAGACCTGCTGAGCTTGTCCAGCAACTTCTGCTTTTGTTCCTGATTTACAGCATCCGCAGTTCTTTTGGTTTTTATTTAGTATTTAACTCACTGCCACATCTCTTCTAGGCATGCCCACCTTGAAAGAATTCTGCTCCTCTCTCCCACGGGATTTCCGTTCCAATCTTTCTTCTTATCCACTGACATTAATTTCACTCGTCGTGTTTGACCAGGTATTTCCACAGCTTATTACATTCCTCAGTGACTGCCTCCAGCTCAAACTGAAACCACATGGATTCCAACTGAAGTTTCATCTCTCATGCTTTGCATCGTCCCAGGATAACAGGTTTCTCTGTGATGTTCAACGTTCCAAGGACAGCTGCTCTCGCCGGATTCTGAGATCCACACTCAGTGCCGTGTGGTGTCACATGCACACTCTCAACCTTTCTCTACTCCAGCATCGCAAGACGCTGGCTCAAGGCTGCACCACTCTGCAGTTCTACTTCATCCTCCAGCTCATTTGCTGTTGGGTCACTGAACCCAAAACGTTAATTTTAATTTTCTTCACAGATGTAGCCAGACCTGCTGAGCTTTTCCAGCAACTTCTGTTTTTGATCCTGATTTACAGCATCCGCAGTTCTTTCAGTTTTTATTTAGCATCCTGGTAAACCTCTTCTGCCCCCTACCAATGCCTCCACTTCCTTCCTGTAATGTGGCAACCAGAATTGAATGCAATACTCTAAGTGTGGCCTAAGCAAAGTCTTATAAAGCTGCAACATGACATCCTGACTCTTGTACTCAATTCCCCGACCAATAAAGGCAAGCACACCATACGCCTTCTTTACTACCCTATCTACTTGTGTGGCACTTTCATGGAGCTATGGACTTGAACCCCAAGTTCCTTCTGCACATAAATACTATTCAGAGTCCTTAACATTTAATCTCCCAAAGTGCAACACCTCACACTTACCCAGATTAAACTCTATCTGCCGTTTCTCCACCTATATCTGCAACTGATCTATATCCCGCTGTATCCTTTGACAACCTTCTACATAATCCACAACTCCATTGACATTTGTATTGTCTGCAGACTTACTAACGCACCCATCTACACTTTCATCCAGGTCATTTGTATATATCACAAACAGCAGAGGTCCCAATACAGATCCCTGCGGAACACCACTAGTCACGGACCTCCAGCCTGAAAAACACCCTTCCATCAACACCTCTGACTTCTATGGGCAAGCCAATTCTGAATCCATACAGCCAAGTCACTGTGGATCCCATGCATCTTAATCATCTTCTGGATGAGCCTACCATGAAAACCTAACTAAAATCCAAGTACACAACATCCATTGCTCTACCCTCATCGATCAGCTTCATCTCCTCCTCGAAAAATTCAATCAAGCCGGTAAGTAATGACCTATACAAGGCCATGCTGACTGTCCCTAATTAGGCCATATTTTTCCAAATGTGCATAAATCCTATCCCTAAGAATTCTGTCCAATAGCTTCCCAACCACCGATATGAGACTTACCGGTCTATAGTTTCCTACATTACCCCTATTTCCCTTCTTGGATAAACGAACAACATTAACCACTTGCCAGTCTTCCAGGACCTCTCCAGTGGCTGGCGATGATACAAAGATCTTGGTTAAGGCCCCAGCAATCTCCTCTCTTGCCTCTCTCAACAACCTCGGGTAGATAACATTGGGCCCTGGGGACTTATCCATCTTAATGCTCTTCAAGAGATCCAGTAACATTTCTTTCTTGATCTCAAAATGCTCTAGCATATTAGCATGCTCCACACTATTCTCACTCTCCTCCATATCCTTTTCCTGAGTGAATACTCATACAAAATACTCATTTAGGATCTCACCTACATTCTCTGCCTCCAAGCACAAGTTCCCTCCTTTATCTTTGAGTGGTCCTACTTTCTCCCTAGTTATCCTCTTGTTTTTAATGTATGTATGGAATTCTGTTTAACTCTAATTGCCAAGGTCATTTAATGGCCCCTTCTTGCTCTCCTAATTCCCTGCATGGGTACTTTCCTGTTTTCCTTATGTTCTTCGTGGGCCCTGTCCAATTTTAACTTCCTAAACTTTACATATGCTTCTTTGTTCCTTTAGACTAAATTCATAAACTCCCTCGTTATCCAAGAGTCCCTTACCTTGCCATCCTTATTGTTCCTTCTTACTAGAACATGCCAGTCTTGAACTCTCCCCAGCAGGTCTTTACATAGTTGTCACATGTCAAATGTGGACTTTCTTAATAACAGCTGCTCCCAATTAACACTCCCTAGCTCCTGCCTAATACTGACATAATTTGCCCTCCCCAATTTAGTACCTTCCCACATGGTCCTGACCTATCTTTCATAACTATCTGAAAACTTAAACAGTTGTGATCACTGTTACCAAAATGCTCTCCCACTAAAATGTCAGTCACCTGGCCAGGCTCATTAGCCAGTACAAGGTCCAGTATGGCCCCTCCTCTTGTTGGACTATCCACATACCGTTTCAGGAAACCCTCTTGGATGCACTTAACAAATTCCACCCTGTGTAAGCTTCTTGTGATAAGGGAGTCCCAATCAATACCGGGGAAGTTAAGGTCACTTACTATGACAACTCTGTTTTTATTGCACATTTCCATAATCTGCCTACATATTTGTTCTTCAATCTCTTGGTGGCTGTTGGGCGGCATATAGTATATTCCTATCAGAGTGATTGCACCCATCTTATTTTTGAACTCTACTCATATTGCCTCAGTCGATGAGCTCTCCAGCATGTCCTCTCTGAATGCAGATGTAACACCCTCCCTGATTAGTAATGCAACTCCTCCACCTCTTTTCCTTACTCTCTATCATGTCCAAAACAACAAAACTCAGGAACGTTGAGCAGCCAGACCCTCTCGCAACCAAGTCTCTGCAATAGCCACAATATCCAGGCTGTAAGCTCATCTGCCTTACCTTTAATATTCGTTGTGTTGAAGTAAACAGACGTCAGCTTATTAGTACCATCGTGTTCATTTACATGTCTCTGCCTGCCCTTTATTTCTGATTTATTGTTCCTAACATCTACCTTCCCCTCAATCCCTCCACTTGCTCACCTGCTGCTCTGGTTCCCAGCCCCCTGCCACTGTAGTTTAAACCCTCCCGAGTAGCACTAGCAAACCTCCCTGCAAAGGTATTGATTCCCGTCTTGTATAGGTCACCCCTGCCCCAGAAGAGGTCCCAATGATTCAAGAACTGAAACCCTGCCCCCTGCATCAGCTGCTTAGTTATGCATTCACCTGACCTATCTTTGTATATGTTCCCTCACAAGCACGTGGCACTGGTAGTAACCCAAAGATTACTAGCCTTGAGGTCCTGCTTTTCAGCCTTTTTCCTAACTCCCCGTACCCACTCCGCTAGACCTGATCCTTCTGTCTACCAATGTCGTTGGTACCAGTATGCACCACAACCTCTGGCTGCTTACCCTGCCCCTTAAGAATTTCATGAAAGAAGTTTATAAGATTGTGAATGGAATAGATAGAGTGGAAAGTGGGGAGGGGTCAATTACTAGGGGACACAGGTTCAAGCTGCAAGGAGGAAAGTTTAAAAGAGATGTGCGATGCACACTTTTCATACAAAGGGTGGTGGGTGCCTGGAACGTGCTAACAGAGGAGATGGTGGAAGCAGACATAATAGCAGCATTCAAAAAGCACCTGGACCAAAACATGGATAGGAAGGGAGTAGAGAGATACGGATCCTATAAATGAAGACAGTTTTAGTATGGAAGGGCAAAATGTGCTGGCAAAGGCTTGTAGGGCTGAAGGGCCTTTTCCTGTGTTGTATTTTTGTTTATTCTAAACTATACCCCTGGTTCTACACTATGCTGCTATGGGGAAACAGCTTCCCAGCATTTACTCTATCAAGCTTTCTTAGAATTTTATAAATTTTGAGGATATCATTTCTCATTCCCCTAAACTGAAAGAAACCCATCAATGTGAAATACCTTTGTGTGTGTGTTTTTATGTTTAGGATGCTGTATAAATAGAGTTTGTTGTTTGTGATTTTGCAGTATTTAGTTTCAATACCAATAAATGTAAGAAAAATGAATTTAAATCCAATTAGGTCACATCATGATTTGATAATTCAATCATATGCTCAAAGAAACACATTGAAAAACCTTTTGCATGATTCAAATTACAAAAAAAGATGGCTTATTCGTACATAAATTCAGTTGAACATTTAGCTTTGGGTCCAATGTCTTAATTTTCCAGCCATTTTGAAGCATGATTAACCACTTAAGAGAGCATAACACTGATAATGGCACTTAATTCTCACAAAACAAATGAAATGGAAATGTCCAAGATGAATAAGGCCAAGATTTGATTTTAATTTGTTTCCATTAGACCATTTGATGTAGGAGCAGGAATAGGCCACTTGGCCCAATGAATCTGCTGTACCATTCAATTAGATCATGGCTGATCTCATAATCCTCAACTCCACTTTTCTCAATAAAGCTTAAATTGAAGAATTTAAGAATTGTATATTTTGATAAGGTTTCCTCTCATTCTTCTAAACACCAATGAGTGCAGGCCTTAACTATTCAACCCATCCTCATAAAATAACTGCACAGAGGCTGGTATCCTGTCACCAAGTCACCCTTTATTTACATGTGCACAGTACATGGGTTCTGACCAGCCAGCTCAAAGCCATTCTAGAGTGAGAAGATCTTCTGAATCTCCTGTTTATATCTGTTAGCCAGGGCTCCCTAATTGGCCCAGGTTAACAAGTCCAATCAAGGATCTCATAATCAGTGAGATCTACCTGGCCATGGTTTCTATCAGGACACCTCATAAGGCAGTCCCTCCACACATAAGAAACAAAGTCCCTCCATACCTGATATCAGCCTAGTGAACCTGCTCTGGACTGCCTCCAATGGCAGGATATCTTTCCTTTGATAAGGACACCAAAACTAATCAGTGTTGCAACTTAGGTCTGACTAGTGCTTTACATAGTTTTAGCAAAACCTTTTTTTTTAAACTCTGTTCCCTATAAAATAAAGGCCAACGTTCCATTTTAATTCACAACTCTTTGCTGAATGAATGTTAGCCTTTTGTAATTCATGCACGACGACCCCCAAATTTCTCTCACTTGCCTTCCCATTATTTTTGTTGTATATTCACATCTATCATTAGGTGAGAATCAGCTGGGTCAGTGCATTTAAAGTGAGGCCAGCATTAATCCAGCCTTCTCTGTTCCCACTTTCCTTGCTGTCATGTTCCAATCATTACCTGCTGTTTTGAACTTGGGAGTGGGACACTCACAAAGAGGAATTGGAGCCCTTTTTTGAATATATATAGTTTATGATATTGGGGCTGGATTTGCAATTAGTTGATAGCCTGAGTGTGGGGTTTGAGTGGTTTTGTTGGGGAATGTGAAGTAATAGTTTAACATGTACTCAGGCAGTCGATTTACTTATGGGCCACGTAGTCCAACCTTATCAGGTTTAGGAATGTCTTATTTCAAAGACAACCTGAAAGCCAATCTCAGAGCTTGCAAGATGGATTCCCCTGAAAAATGAAAGCAACAACATTGAACAGACCCAAATGGAGAAGTCTCTGTCATCAATCAAATTTTGACATTTGAGGAAATTGGTGATAAATGGGTATTAGTTTGTGATGTCAACACAACCAAAGCAGAAGAAGAGAATAGAGTCAAGTGTCTTTGAGACGAGAAAAGCCAATGTATCCATCTAGGCCTGTCATTTGACTTCATTTGCATTGTTTACAATTGGTTATGCAAATCAACTCTGAGCCTAATATCACCTATGAGATGACATAGACCTAGAATGTCATGGAGTCATAGAGATCTGCAGTACAGAAAAAGGTCCCTTGGCCCATCACGTCCATCCTAATGTAATCAGGTCTTTTTATGTTGAACATTCATACCTTAAAGTGATAAGACAATTCATTGATTTTAGAGCTTATGCCACAGTCATGTCAATGGTCGAAATAACATGCTTATCCTGCCCTGTGTTTTTCAGCCCAGGAGGCTGCTATGGAATTTTTTTTATGGGGACGAAAGAGGGAGTGAGAACCATTTCTAAAAGATTCCATTTTTAAAAAAAATGCTTACTATGCATTTTACTATGCTTATTATGCAGTCATTTCTTACTCTTGAATTCAGGTGTAAGGCTTAGAGGAAGTAAGCCACTGTCCACAGGGTAAAGTACTGCTGCCTCCCCATTGTAGCCATGCTGTTGACCTGACTAGTCCCTGAAGTTTGTCTATGGTTATTGACAGGATATTGGTTATTAACAGGATATAAATGATGGAGAGAGTTCAACTATGGTGGTGTTAAGACAAGATGGAGATGATTGTGATTGAGGATCCTGTTGTTAGAGATGATTGATATCTGATTTGATGTGGTGTAATATTGCTTGCCATTTGTTTGCCAAAACTTGGATGTAATGCAGGCGTTGCTCAAGACTGGCATGGATTGCTACATTAGTAGAGGACTTGTGACTGGATTGGACATCCTGGATTCATTCTTGGCCTTAAGGCAGAGGGAAGGCCATTGATGAAGGAGTTAAATATGGCTGGTCAAAACCTGTGGCAAACTAGCAATATTGTGTGGTTATATGGCAATCAGCCTATGACAATCACAACACTCCTGTGCTTCAAGTCTGACTTCACCTAATGGAAGATAATCCCTTTTAACCAATATTAACCTCCATTTTGCAAGCCCCTGAGTTTATATTTGGTCAGGTGCTCTCCCAAAATTTCCCTCCACGCTCCTATGATTAAGGCTATGTAGTGGTCTAGAGCCAAGCAGAACTGCCAGTGTCAGTGAGTGAATCATAGTTGAGTTATGTACCTCTAATGTCATTATTCACTACTTCTTCCTGTCAATCTGATGATGATGAAGAGGAAGCTGATAGGTCAGAAATTCAACGTGTCACATTATCCTGTAGTTTCTGGACAGCACTTCTTTAAAAGCTTTCCACATTATTGGGCAGAAACTGATGTCATTGCTGCACTTGTTAGGAGAGCAGCTCATTTTGATGTACAGGTCTTCTGAACACTTATCTCACTCTTTCACCCCGATTAGTTTGATTGGGGCAAGATATAGGAAGGAAACGTGGTCCTTGTCATCACCTGACTAGGGTAGCAGCATAATTGCTGCAATTGACATCAATGATTCAGTTTAGTGAGAAGGAAAATCATCCAGAATGCCTGTCCTGGTTATTATTCCACAGATTTCTCCATGGGTATAGAGAATACAGACAGATAGAGAGATAGATATAGAATTAGATGCATTCCCCTGCAGAAGTTTCACAGACTGCATGACTGTAATATATTTTTCAATTACTCATTTTCAAAGGTCTAAATAAAGAAGTGATGATAAAGCAAATATGTTGACTCAATCAACTGAAATGCCACCTTCCACCATATAAATCTATTTTGTTCTCAGTAAAATATAAGAACATTGAGCAATTCTTTTGTATTTCCATGCTTTTGTATTGAACTGTGGAGTTTGCATGTATTTTTTTCAGTCCTAATTTGTAGCAAGCTGTAATTCAGAGATGTGCACTGGAGCACTCCTCATTGTATGTATAAACAATGTTTTTGTACAACTCTGCCACTGCAAAAGCTGGGTCTAAGCAAAATGGATTAAGATAGGGCTCAACAATTGTCATCTTTTGTTCTTTGATGAAGGATGAATGACCAAAAATGTTGAACTTTTATTCTGAGACTTTGATGAATGACATAACCAACATTATGTATCCTTAATTAATCTACTTTAAAGATTAATAATTAAACACATGACAAAGAAAGGGGAAATAAAATGGGGTGATGTCAGTGTGAATTTAGGTGTAGAGAAAGAAATAAAGGTTTTCCTTTTTGTTTATGGAATCTAAACAACTCTGGAAAGGCTAAGATTTGTTGCATATTTGTAACCATTGCAATTGGCTTAGATAATCTGACTGTTGTTAAAGAGGCAGTTCAAGGTTTGACCTAGAAATAATGAAGGACTGACAATGCAGTTCCAAGTCAGGATGGTGTGTGACTTGGTGGTGTAGTGGTATTGTCACTGGACTAAAAAGTAACATAAAAGGTATATCTACACCAAATAGACAGCAGCAGTATAAGAAGCAAGCTTACTTAAGGGCAACTAGGGATAGTCAATATATGCGGGCCCAGCCAGTGATGGCCACATCCCCTCAATGAATAAAAAAGCTATAATGACATTTGATTACAAACAATAAAGTAAGAAAAGTTTATAATTTATTTAAGTAGTCTTTGGAATCTGTAATTGGTTTTAAGCAGTTTGAAAAGGACTTTTGAAAGTAATTCACATCAATTGCAAAGGGATCAATTATAATTTTCTTGAATAATAAGAAATATTGGTCCATATGACCTGGTGACTTTTGATGTGGAAGCAGTACCACTAGCAAGAAAGTAAAGAAACAAAAGCTGTGTGGCCGGACAGAAAGGAGAGCTGCATGCAAAGGTAGCTGCAGTAAAGGGGAGAACAAAGATGGCACATTTAAGGAACTGTGTGTGTGCAATACAGTTAAATTGGACAGAAAGATGAGTACAGTTAGAGCAGGGATTGTGAGTTGAATTATTTTACTCTACTGCTTCAGTTATGCCAGAGCTGTGTAATAGCGTGTTAAAGGCGGGGGAGATAAAGGAGCCTGTGGGAAATCTGTGACATCAAGACCGTTGTGAACTCAGCTAAGTGGATTGTTCAGGAGTGTGCCACTTGAATGGTGACCATCTTTGGGGATCTCAGATGAAATATTAATGTGACTCAAGGGCCAAATTGATTTAGTTAGAAAGTGGGAGATTGCATTTATCCGAGACTGAGTTAGAATTTGGAAATCCACATGGTGCCATATGCCTGGGGGGAATGATGCAGCTGCTTGAGACGTGACACACATATCTGCTGCATTGACTATTTAAAGTAAAACATACCGTTTCATTTGAATTATCAATTATCTGTTAAGTAATCTTTCATTTCCAATGGATCTGGTTTATGTTAAAGTAAAAGTTTTAAAATGTGATCACTTGTTGGTGATTTCTTCATTTAGGAATCTGGATATCATGGTTTATTGTTTCTGTTATGGGATTAGAAGAGAAGTTCAATAAGAATTCCTGCTCACAACCAATGTGTAAGGTAAATCTATGCCCAGTCCTTTTGCAAATTCTTTTGTTCTAGGATAATGAAATTGACTACAATTCTATAAATTTCAAAATTAAATTTATTGTTCAAATTTTAGTACTCAAATTTTAGTAGGATAAATAGCTTATAGTATTATGGCTGGAAACTCACTTTATGTACAATCACATCGAAAATGATCCATCTATAAGTCATGTGGTCAGTCAGTTGATCAAGCTACAGTAAGCTGTCAACTCTTTCTACTTCTTCCTGTCAATCATAAAGCCCAGCTCCAACATTTTTGTGCTTTCACGTTTTAGATCTTCAGTGGGGCATGACAGATGTTGGTTAGTCAAATGCACATCAACCTTCAAAACACTACCCACTGTCTCTACCAATGGTATTTTTTGCAGTTTCCACTCCCTACATTTTCAAATACTTCATATCAGAGTAGTTCAAGCAAATTTCAGTCACATATTACAAACCAGACAACATATCTGCTTATCAGCAATTTCATCCTGCGTTAACTTTGTTGGCTGAGTTCTTGACTCCACAGAACAAACATCATGCAGATCATCATGGAACATCATTGTCTCTGATTATTGTAGAATAAACCAGCCTCCAACCTGCCCTCGTACTAGCTACATTTGTTCAGCTGGACCTTTTGAGCTTAACAGTGCCGCCTAATCATCAGAATGGAAGTGAAAGAGGTAATCAATGGTGCTGTCAGTTGACATGTACTCAGCAATGATATACTCACAGATATAGTGTCTGGATCTGTCCAAGTCACCAGCTCTTGATTTTATCATATCCTTCATCAAATGCAAATTCTACAAAAGAGATAAGAGGGACTGACTCATCACAGGCTGGAATCAAACTGTGATTTTTCTGCATCTTTTGTTTAGCAGGTTTATTTATTAACCAGCTAAGCAACTGGTGGAGATCAGTCCTTGACTTTTTCTCATTTTGTGATCCAAGTATATAGCCTGAGAATTCAAAGTGATTTGTGAATGTCTGAAGCCAGATTATGTTAACCAAGTCACACGAAATTTGCCAGCAAACAAAATTTTCTGAGTTTTGGCAGTAATTATCTAATATACTCTTATTCTGTAATCGACATTGATGCAGAGGTTCAAAATCACATCCAATCTGCAAGTGCTATCTTCGGGTGCCTAAGGATGAGAGTCTTCGATGACCATAATATTTGCGCTGATACTAAGATCCTTGTGTATAAGGCAGTCATCCTTCCGACTCTTCTATATGGCTCCAAAAGCTGGATTATGTATAGATGCCACCTCAAGATCTTTGAGATCAACGTTGTTTGAGACAGGTCCTCCGCATTAGCTGGGAGGACAGGCATACTAACATCAACTCCTTGAAGCAGCTAATAGCACAAGCATTAAGGCCATGATCATCTGAAAGCAACTCTGCTGTGCCGACCATGTACTTTGGATGCTGAGTTCTGACTGCCAAAGCAAATCTTCACCCAGCTCAAGGAAGGCACTTGAATAACAGGAGGACCAAGGAAATGTTTCAAAGACTCTCTGAAGGCTTCCCTCAAGAAATGCAACATAGATGTTAATGCATGTTAATCATTGCTCAGAAGAAACTGACTAGGATGAAGGGATACAACTCTTTGAGAACATCCTGTGGCATTTGGAAGTCTAGAAAAGGAACCAGAGAAAGGAATACAAACGGTCTTAAGGGCAAGGACCAATTCCACCTCCTGGAAACAACTGCCAAATGTGTGCTTGGAGATGTGGCTCAGCCACATTAGGACCCACAGAAATCATGACCAGTGACACGGGATTTCCGAAGTGGATAATTGTACATGTTAGCAAGTGATTGCCAATGATGATGATATTGTAATCAATCTAAAGGTTATGGAATTGCAGAAGGATTTTACTCTAAAATCTTATATTCTGAATGTCTTAAATTCATGCAGGCATGTTAGCATTACTGCCTGGGCCTGCATTTATTGCACATTTCTAATTGCCCTTGGGAAAGGTGGCGTGAGCTGCTTTCTTGAACTACTGCAGTCCATGAGGTTTAGGTAGGGCCACAGGAAGCTCCAGGATTTTGACCCAGTGTCAATAAAGAAATAGTAATACAGTTCGAAATTAGGCTGGTGTGTCACTTGGAGGGAAAATTGTCAGTGGTGGTGGTCCCATGAGTCTGCTGTCTCTGCCTTTCTAGGTATTAGAGGTCATAGATTTGACAGATTCAAAGAGCCTTGCTGAGTGGCTGCAGCACATTTTGTAGATGATACACATTCTTGACACCGTGCTTCAATGGTGAAGGAGTTAATATTGAAGGTGGTGGAGGATGGGGTGCCAATCATGTGGGTTCCTTTGTCCTGGATAGTGTCAAGCTTCTTGGGTATTTTTTGGAGCTGCACTCACCCAGGGAAGTACAGAATATTCCACCACACTCTAGAGTTGCATTTTGTAGACGGCGGACAGGCACTGGAGAGTCAGGAGGTGTGTTAGTCACTTGAGGCTTCCTAGGCTTTGATCTGCTTTTGCAGCCACAGGATTCATATGGCTGGACCAGTTCAGTTTAAGTTCCATGGTAAGCTCCAGAAATTGATAGTGTGGGATTCAGTAATAATACTATCATTGACTGTCATGGTGAAGTAGTTAAATTTGCTCTATTGAAAATGGTCATTGCATCGCATTGTGTGGTATGAGTATTATTTGCCACTTATCAGCCCAAGTCTAGGCATTGTCCAGGTCTTATTGGGTTTGGACACGTTGTTCTTCAGTTTCTGAGCAGTCATGAACGATGCTGAACATTGTACAAATATCTGTGAACTTCCTCAGATCTGACCTTATGGTGGAGGGAAGACCATTGATGATATGACCTTCTGAAGATGGTAGGGTTTAGGACACGATCCTGAAGAACTCCTGCAGAGATGTCCTGGAGCTGAGATGATTGACTGCCAACAAACACAACCACCTTACCTTCTGCTAATATGACTCCTCCCTAGGAGGAGGTGATGGCCTAGTGGTATTATTGCTGGACTATTAATCCAGAGACCTAGATAACATTCTGGGGACAGAATGGCAGATGGTGGAATTTGAATTCCATAAATATCTGGAATTAAGAGTCTAATGATGACTGTGAATCCATTGTCGATTGTTTGGAAAAGCCCATCTGGCTCACTAATGTCCTTTAGGAAAGGAAACCGCCATCCTTACCTGGTCTGGCCTACATGTGACTCCAGACCGACAGCAATATATTTGACTCTCAACGGTCCTCTGGGCAATTAGGGATGGGCAATAAATACTGCCTAGCCAGCGACGCCCTCACCCCACAAATGAATAAAGAATAACAAAAGTGGAAGTGTTGATTATAGAGACTGATTCGTTGATTTTCACAGATCTTAAAAGAACACAGCCTACCTGCATTAAGGAAGTTTTTAAAATTATACTACAAAGGAGGCTGAATAAGTTTTGTATTAGAGATGTTCTTACAAACAAAAATATGCAATTCCTTCTGAATATATGTAAGTGAGTGTCTGCAGACCAGTAGAGCCAGCGTGGCTCATTCAAACTGTTCTCACTTTTGTGGAAAACGTGATGGTTTCAAGACTCAGTCCAAGAACTAATCACATCATGGAGAGGGACTGGCTGAGTTGGTCTTGCAAAAATCTAGTGTAGACATAATGGGCCAAATGGCCTCCTTTGCACCCTACCACCGTTACTAGCGACACACAATAGCACAGTTTGTATGATCTACAAGATGCACTGCAGAAACTCACAAAGGCAGCTTAGACAGCACCTTCCAAACCCATCATCACTTTCATCAAGAAGGACAAGGACTGCAGACATGTGGGAACACTGCCAACTGCAGGTTTCCCTGCAAACTCCACACAATCCTGACTTGGAACTATATTGCTGATCTTTCAGCATCGCTGAATCAAAATCCTGGAGTTCGCCACTAATGACATTGTGCGTGTCCCTACACTACATGGATTGCAGCGGTTCAAGAAGGTAACTCACCACCACATTGTTAAAGGGCAACTAGGGATGGGCAATCAATGCTGGCTTGGTCAGTATAGTCCATATCCCACGAATGAATAAAAATAAAGCTACCAGGAGGCCATCCTGATTCCCTGCCTGTTCCTGGTAGTCTATGATCTCCCACAAGGAGCAAAAGCAGAGAGTTAAGTGTACGTGAAATGGCTTGTGATGACAGGATGGAAGGCTGTTACTTGTGGTGGGTAACTGCGAAACATGGGATTGAGATTGCAGCAGTTGACTGAGGTACAGCAAAATGCTCTCTAGCTCAATGCTAGCAGGGAGGTTGGGTGGACCATGAAAGGGCATATGGAGATAGGGCCCATGGAGGAAAGACCTCCTCTCAAGATGCTTCCACTTGTCATCCTTTTCCACCAACTCCTCTCCCCAGTCAGACTCCTACATGCTGCTTCCACCCTGATGATTTAATAGATTCCTGCCCAGAGGCAGTTGTGGTAGTCTTTCATTGGGTCCACATGGGGCCCAAAGTCCAGAGGATTTTGGCCTTAACAGCAGCTACCCTACAGCTCAACTGAAATCCCAGGGATAAAAACCTAACAGGACCAAGAAAATAAGTACTTTACAGTTTCATATTGTAAATTACTTAGAAAAGAATTAATGTCTTCCAATCATTGTCAATGCTTATACATGATTGTAAAACTTATTTTTAAGTTTCAATTGTCTACTAATCTCCAGTGCTATCTATGCCTGTCAAATGGATATCGGCCTAGAGGTCAGTGGAAGATTTTTGAATGAAGATGTACAATGACTATCATTCCGATGGGACAATTGTTTATGTTGGAAAAGCTTTCTGCTTTGAGGGTGGGTATGAGGGTGAGTGAAGTAGTGAGGTGTGTGGCAACTGAATCATATCTTTAGCAGTCCAATGATTTGCTCAATTTCTCCTCTTTGCTCATGTGGCTTTCATTGTGTCTTTCCTGTTCATTAAAGGTAGGGATCTTTACGTGTGCTATCAGTCACATCTTCAGATGATATTCTTTGCTAAGTCTGCTTGGAGTTTGGGAATCTGTGTGAGTTTTGATTGGCAGAAAACAAAGGTATCATGGCAGCCTCTGATATCTTGTGCAGACAAGCAGGAAATATTTTATAAAAACAATAATTCCTAGAGAAATCAGCAGCAGGTCTGGCACATCTGAGGAGAGAAAACAGAGTTAATGTTTCAAGAACAATTTTCTGATGAAGGATCACTAGACTCAAAATGTTAACTTTGCTTTCTCTCCACAGATGCTGCCAGACTTGCTGAGTTTCTCCAGCAATTTCTGATTTTGTTTAAGATTTCCAGTATCTCCAGTTCTTTTTTTTATTCCAGGGTAATCTTTTGATGGTTTCATGCCAGGTGACAGTTATTAGAGCGGAATCCCTTTTGATTGATATGTACAGCTAAATTGGCTGAGGGTGCTTTCATTGCCAATTGGTTACAATGTGCAATTGTCAGAATTTGTAGGATTCCCACTTGTGGGATTCCAGCCATTGCTGAACATCCAACAGCACTCTCAATCTGACTGAGTATTATCTAAATGGAGAAAAGCTGCAGAAAGCTACAACGGAAAGGGACTTGGAGGGATTTGTGCATGAAACATGAAGTGGAGATGCCAGTGTTGGATTGGATTGGACAAGGTCAAAAATCACACAACACCAGGTTATAGTCCAACAGGTTTATTTGAACACACAAGCTTTCAGAGCATTGCCCCTTCCTCAGCTTGTGTGTTCAAGTAAATCTGTTGGACAATAACCTGGTATCGTGTTATTTTTGACCTCATGAAACATGAAAGCTTGCACACTGGTGCAGCAGGTAATCAAAAAGTCTAATGGAATGTTGGCCCTTATTTCAAGAGGCTTAGAATATAAGAGTAGAGAAGTCTTACTGCAACTGTACATGGGACCATTGCCTGAGCCCCATGCTCTGGAATAAACATGTTGCTACTCTTGACCTCTTTACCTACTTTCCTTCTTTAAGACAATCCTTAAGCGGTACCCATTTGACCAGGCTCTTGGTCATCTCACCTAATATCTCCTGATGTGGTTGTGTCATATTTCATTTTATAATGCTTTTAAAATTCCAGTACACGTACAAGCAAACACACAAAGAGTCAAGATAAGGATATTAGATATTTGCAGACAACACGAAAATTGAATGGATAGTTGATCATGAAGGAAATAGCTGTTAACTGCAGGAAGATACAATGGGTTGATTGAGTGGGAAAACTGGCAGAAGGAATTCAGTCTGGAGAAATGCGAGGAAACACATTTGGTGAGGGCAGACAAAAGCAAGGGAATATGCTAAATGTAGGCTATTGAGAGAGAGAGAGATAGGAAATGTGAGACCTTGGAATTCATTTCCACTATTCCCTGAAGATGGCTGGACAGGTAGATTAAGGTAGTAAATAAAGCATTAGGGATGCTTTCCTTCATTGAGCAAGATGTTGAACACAAAAACGCGGATGTAATGATGGAATTGAACTGCTTAGGCCTCGGCTGGAGTTTTGTATACAATTTTAATCACCACATTACAGGAAGGTCACATTTGCTCGAGAGAGAATACAAGAGGTAATTACAAGAATGTTTCCAGGTTTTGAAAATTGCAGCTATAAGGAAGAATTGGAGAGGACAGAGGAGGCTGAGGAATGATTTAATAGAAGTGTACAAAATGGTGAGTGATTAGGATAGAGTGGATAGGGAATACCTACCTGTATCACCCAGTGAAACAGTCTATGACCAGAGGTCATAGATTTAAAGCATTTGGTTGAAAGATTGAACAAAACCCTTTTCACCCAGAAGGTTGAGGGTGTCTCAAATCCACTACCTAGTTTTGAGGCTGAGGTATAAACCCTTAATTCGTTTAAAGGAATCTGGATCTACTCTAGACCAAGTGCTGAAAAGTGGGATTGGAACGGGTGGCTACTTTTTCAGCCAGCGCAGACATGATGGACTGAATAGCCTCTTTATATGTTGTAACTTTCCCATGGTTCCATAATTCATAATATTAAAGAATCATAGAATGGTTATCATGCAGAAAGAGACAATTCAGTCCATCTTTTTGCCCTCTACAGGACTAAATTACCTAGTGTCACTTGCCTGTCTTTTCCCAAATCCCAGCACATTTTACTTTTTCCAGTTTCCTTTTGTTAGCCCCAATTGAATCTGCCTCCACCATAGTTTCAGACAGTGCATTGCAGACTGTAAACACTTGCTGTGTGTGAAAACTTTTCCGTGTGTTGTTATTGCTTCTTTTGCCAGTTACCTTAAATCTGTGCCCTCTGGTTCTCCATCCTTCCACCAACAGGAGCAGCTCCTCCTTATCTACTCTTTGTCACTGTGGCTGGGTCAAAATCCTGGAACTCCCTCCCTAACTTCTGTCAAAGTATACTCTGGACAGCAGAAGTTCAAGAAGGTATCTTAATACTACTTGTCAAGGGCAATTAAAGATGGCCAGTAAATGTAATGCTGATATCCTGTGATCAAATAAAAATAAAAATTGATTAACCTATTCCTGTTTTCATATCAGTAAACCTGCAAGAAGTTTGATTAATGAGGTTTTCCCTTAGTTGCTCCATAGACCAGTGATGACGAATACAGAAGCACTTTAATGACATAAAAGGTACAATTCACGCTAGTCCCCCAGTTTGGCCCTTCTTGGTGTTATTTATTTTCCTTACACTTCATGATCTCTCCAAGATGTGGGTTACCTTTGTCCATTCCATATGGGCCGTGAATACTGCCGGGCTAATTGTGATTACATTTTAGCTAGATCTAATCTGTTCCTTGGCAATGTGTTCATTCCAACAAGGCCCATCAGAAGCAATCAGCAATCCCCCCCTCCATGGCTGAAAGATATCTAAGTAAGTTGTAGTCCACTTGATTCTATCTTTTTGAGATCATCTAAAAGTATAGACTGAGGATTGAAACATGCTGGTCTGCATAATCTGACAAGATGAGCTCAATAGTCTCCTGCACTGCATCACTCCTCAATACAGACTAGTGAACTATGCCAATAAAGGAACAGAATGTTCAACTCACTTGGAGGCATCACTGGGAGGTGTAGATGTCATTCACCATGGTTGTGATGCTCAACTTTACCATTACCAAGTGGAGATTAATTCAGAGATAACAAGGTGTAGAGCTAGATGAACACAGCAGGCCAAGCAGCATCATAGGAGCAGGAAGGCTGACGTTTTGGGCCTAGACCCTTCTTCAGAAATGGGGAAGGGGAAGGGGGTTCTGAAATAAATAGGGAGAGAGGGGGAGGCGGATAGAAGATGGATAAAGGAGAAGATAGGTGGAGAGGAAACAGACAGATCAAAGAGGCGGGGATGGAGCCAGTAAAGGTGAGTGTAGGTGGGGAGGTAGGGAGGAGATAGGTCAGTCCAGGGAGGACGGACAGGTCAAGGGGCCGGGATGAGGTTAGTAGGTAGGAGATGGGGGTGGGGCTTGAGGTGGGAGGAGGGGATAGGTGGGAGGAAGAACAGGTTAGGGAGGCGGGGACGAGCTGGGCTGGTTTTGGGATGCGGTAGGGGGAGGGGAGATTTTGAAGCTTGTGAAATCCACATTGATACCATTGGGCTGCAGGGTTCCCAAGCGGAATATGAGTTGCTGTTCCTGCAACCTTTGGGTGGCATCGTTGTGGCACTGCAGGAGGCCCAGGATGGACATGTCGTCTGAGGAATGGGAGGGGGAGTTGAAATGGTTCGCGACTGGGAGGTGCAGTTGTTTATTGCGAACCGAGCATAGGTATTCTGCAAAGCTGTCCCCAAGCCTCCGCTTGGTTTCCCCGATGTAGAGGAGGCCACAACGGGTACAGCGGATGCAGTATACCACATTGGTAGATGTGCAGGTGAATATATGCTTGATGTGGTAAGTCTTCTTGGGGCCTGGGATGGGGGTGAGGGAGGAGGTGTGGGGGCAGGTGTAGCACT
This sequence comes from Rhincodon typus, assembly GCF_021869965.1. Lineage (NCBI taxonomy): Eukaryota > Metazoa > Chordata > Chondrichthyes > Orectolobiformes > Rhincodontidae > Rhincodon > Rhincodon typus. The sequence continues at coordinate 13,477,136 of NC_063333.1, forward strand.
TCCTGCGGTTGCAGGGAAAAGTGCCGGGTGTGGTGGGGCTGGAGGGGTGTGTGTGGAGCAGACAAGGGAGTCACAGAGAGAGTGGTCCCTCTGGAAAGCAGATAAGGGTGGGGAGGGAAAAATGTCTTTGGTGGTGGGGTAGGATTGCAGATGGCGGAAGTGTCGGAGGATGATGCGTTGGATCCGGAGGTTGGTGGAGTGGTACGTGAGGACGAGGGGGATTCTTTTTTGGTTGTTATTGCGGGGACGGGGTGTGAGGGATGAGTTGCGGAAAATGCGGGAGACATGGTGGAGGGCGTTCTTGACCACTGAGAGGGGGGAAGTTGCGGTCCTTGAAAAATGAGGACAACTGAGATGTACGGGAGTGGAATGCCTCATCCTGGGAGCAGATGTGGCGGAGGCAAAGGAATTGGGAATAGGGGATGGCATTTTTGCAGGAAGGTGGGTGGGAGGAGGTGTATTCTAGGTAGCTGTGGGAGTCGGTGGGCTTGAAATGGATATCGGTTTCTAGGTGGTTGCCCGAGATGGAGACAGAGAGGTCCAGGAAGGAGAGAGAGGTATTAGAGATGGTCCAGGTGAACTTAAGGTCGGGGTGGAAGGTGTTGGTGAAGTGGATGAACTGTTTGAGCTCCTCGTGGGAGCACGAGGTGGCGCCGATACAATCATCAATACAGTGGAGGAAGAGGTGGGGTTTAGGGCCAGTGTAGGTACGGAAGAGGGATCGTTCCACGTAACCTACAAAGAGGCAGGCATAGCTTGGGCCCATGCGGGTACCCCCCTTGTCTATAGGAAGTGGGAGGAATGGAAAGAGAAGTTGTTGAGGGTGAGGACGAGTTCGGCTAAGCGGATGAGGGTGTCAGTGGAGGGGGACTGGTCGGGCCTGCAGGACAGGAAGAAGCAGAGGGCCTTTAGGCCATCTGTATGGGGAATGCAGGTGTATAGGGACTGGATGTCCATGGTAAAGATGTGGTGTTGGGGACTGGGGAATTGGAAGTTCTGGAGGAGGTGGAGGGCGTGGGTGGTGTCACGGACATAGGTAGGGAGTTCCTGGACCAAGGGGGAGAAAATGGAGTCCAGATTGTGTTTCTGAGATCTATTCCAACAACCGGCACACATTTGACTTTGATTCTTGAAAGAGTCTCCCACGCTGTGTGCATTAGACAACTGGCAGTTGAGACAGCTCCATAAATAATCTTATCAATTCCTCATCAAACACATCAATTTGTTTGTTTCACTGGGTGGACCTCAATTGGGGATATGCTACTGATATCACAACACAACTAATCTGTACTTACTTGCAATATCTTCCTTGGTAAAAATATAAACATTTACTTTTTAGATTGGGCTGGACCAGGCGTGGGAAGAGTTTCTTGGCTGGATTATTGAGTGCCTTTTTATCATACTCATGCAGTTGTTGTGTTTGGAACACAAATGTTTAATTTTTGCTTTGATTCAGGAGTGATTGCTATTACAAATTGCCATAACATAAATGTAAGTACTAGCAGTCAGGCTCAAAAATTTAAAGGAACATATTTCAAACTTTTTTGAAAAAAGTACATTTTATTGAATTTGTTACAATAGTACAGTTCTCTGAACATCAACGATGAAGAAACAAAATAAAATTAATATTAAAATGCTATGCTAGCATCTAAATGCATGTATAGCTGCAAACAATTATACCCGAGGGAATACACATACACATTCTTCACCTTCCTTTCCCTGCTTTTTAAGTAATCTGTGAGTTTTCTTGAACTTTTAGCTGCTTCCTTAAAGAAATAAGATCTCAACAATCTCCACAATTGACTGCAAGCAGTTCACAGTCTTATGGTACAGGTAACCCCAAAACTAATGTCTGCTCTTCTGAAGCATTTACACTTATTAAGTGTAGCGTTCTTTTTAAGCCAGTTCCTTTTCTATTATAGCCTTTTCTTTCAATGTGCAGTATAGCAGCAGCAAGTGGTTGGATAGCACTCAGTCTCAGTGTTGGTATTACATCACCAACTTGCAATCCATCACTTTATGGAGATTAGACGGTGAGCCACTGCTGTGCAAGCGATGCCTGGAAAAGAGATTTCTCCTTTTTAAGGCAGTGATTTAGTTGGAGAATTGGGAGTTTAGGAAGGGATTTTCTGAGAGTACAAGCAAAGTCATCCATCAATTGTGAAGCACTGGGGGGAATGCAAAATAATCAGGGCTGAGTGGAGCAAAATTTCAAATTCCGGAACAGCTGATTTGAAAGTACACTGATGCACAAGTACAATCTGTGTAAATGGCAGTCAGAATCTAAATTGATACACTTATGTACACGTGCAGCGCATTTCACAGATCTTATAGAGCAGGTTGTATTGAGCAGTTTGGCTGGCGTGAACTCCAATACTATGTGAAACAAGCTGAATTCTTGAAGATGATGTTAAGTCTCAAGTAATATGGATAGTTTCAGTGTATCAACATAACAGTAAGTTATAAAGTATATAATGTTCAAGGTAGGAAGTAATTCCATAAAACATCTTGAAATTGGATTTGATAATTAACTTATTTTTTTTAATTGCAACATAAAACCTGTGATAGGACTACTGACCATTATTAGTCCATTTTATCATGTTTTTTTCTGGTGCCTCCAGTACAATTGTCATTCCACAAGTTTTGCAGTATCAGCCTGATTGCACCAGCATCCAAAATAAAGACACACTTTTGTGGGTTTTCCCCTTCAATCTTGCAAATTATCCTGATGAACGCAAGGTGAGAAATTTTGACAAAGTATCTTTTTTCAGCAATGAAAAAAATTTTGATTAGTCATTTTCTTATAGCATTCTTATTTATCTGGTTTGTATTTCAACATTAACTTTCATTCTTTTCCATTTTTGCAGCTTGCTTGTTGCTTTCTGGTCATCTATTTCCCTTCCTCTTTGCTGAAATTGTCAATCTCAGTATCATTCCCTGTTTGATTCCTCAATGTTGTGAAATAAAGTTACATTATGAACATATACATCTTTATCACATTGTGAAGTTTACTCTGATCTGGAAAATCCTTTGGATTGAAATGATCAGCATGAAGAACTTTTTATAGATTTCAATGAATTCTTTTTTGTTCTTTCTACATATTCTGTGCTTCCATCCAATGCTTTGGGTAAGCAGGAGATTAGAATGGAGAATCATACAAATCCAGGGAAATCTATGCTGAATCAAAAGATAATTTTCTTTTATAAAAAAAGGTTCAAATGGTCTCTCACACTTATTCCAATTTTAGCAGCTATTGTTAAGCACACTGGATCCTGCACAATCTCCTCAGAAAGAAGAGTGGAACTTGGAGCTCTCCTGTTGAAGCAAGTGGAATGGGAGGAGGCAGGTGTCATTGAGTCACAATTTAAAAATTGAGATTCTTTTTGTTGGGTATAGCAAGTTGGATGGATGGAGTCAAGAAAACTAATGAACTATCATCTAACTGAACAGCAGAACAGGCTCGAGGGGTGAATGATCCCTTCCAGTTCTCATACGCCTGAACCCATTAATCACCAGAACTGCCAGGGCAGTGGATGAATTTATATCTTTTTTCCCAAGAAGAGAGTATTTCCCTCAATTGCTAGATTCCTAAAGTTCCCTGTGCCATTTACAATCTTTCACTTGGTTTACAAAGACGATTGACCTGTTCCCAATCTTCTTTAAAACTACATGGTGGGCATTCAGTCATTCAACTAAAGTGGAACAGGGTCAGAGTGTCAAAAATAAATGTCTCATCACCCAATGTTCACAAATGTACTCCTGCAGTATTGATGGCTAATACAAGAACAGCAAACCTGGTTGATTTTCTTCTCATGTAAAGTATCGTTAACAATGTTGGTCTTCCTTTTTGCAGCTCAGTTGAGAATTGGATTAGTCAGCATTGACAGTAGATTGAACCTAGGACTTTGCAGATTTGAATGGCTCTGCTACTGATTGGCTAAATTAATTCATTCATCCACCAAGACATCTTAAAAATAATTTGTTTACGCGACCTATGTTTCAATGGTACTGCAATATACACAGCAGACAACTAAACAAAACAGGAATATATTTTTAAGTTGTTCAAAGACATTACCTTCTTCCCCACACACCACCCATTCATCCCTATGTGCACCTGTGGTTTTGCTAACAGCTATGGGACATTTCCTCATTATTTAAAATGCCTATGAGGTATCATGGCCTTTTACTGAGCATAACTGCTCTTACTTCTGCAACACACCTCATATTTACAGCTGGTATAATAAACTACAGGGCAGCCAGTTAGACTTAAAAGTAAGATGCCATTGAGTTTCTGGGAAGAGTGATAAACTGTAATGATCGTAACTCCTCTACTTGCTGAGCTCTTGTAAGTCCGTGGAATCTTGTGGGTTTCTGTGCAACTCCCTGCAAATGAAAGAATATGTGGAACTCAGACACAAATTGTCATGTCAACGCATTAATTAGCTTCTTGTTGCAGAATAAGAAACAATTGGTAAAATTATATAAGTGAGCATATTGTCTAACAAAACTATGCAGGCACTAACTCCATCTCATTTCAAAACTCTCTTCTTCAATGTGGACAACATTGATGTCAGTTATTTGAAGATATGGCCTTGAACGTTTAGACCTCCACAATGTAATACATTATGTCACCATGCAACAACGAAGGTTAGCAGTAATAGGGAACCTTGAAGCCCAATGGTATCAATGTGGATTTCACAAGCTTCAAAATCTCCCCTCCCCCTACCGCATCCGAAAACCAGTCCAGCTCGTCCCCGCCTCCCTAACCTGTTCTTCCTCCCACCTATCCCCTCCTCCCACCTCAAGCTGCACCCCCATCTCCTACCGACTAACCTCATCCCGCCCCCTTGACCTGTCCGTCCTCCCTGGACTGACCTATCCCCTCCCTAACTCCCCACCTACACTCACCTTTACTGGCTCCATCCCCGCCTCTTCGACCTGTCTGTTTCCTCTCCACCTATCCTCTCCTCTATCCGCCTCCCCCTCTCTCCCTATTTATTTCAGAACCCCCTTCCCCTCCCCCATTTCTGATGAAGGATCTAGGCCTGAACCATCAGACTTTCTGCTCCTATGATGCTGCTTGGCCTGCTGTGTTCGTCCAGCTCTGCACCTTGTTGTCTCTTAGCAGTAATAGTATTGCTTTATGAAAGATACTCAAAGAAATTTCACAGAATCACATTATTTTTACAGTGCAGAATGAGGCCAGTTGGCCCCTTATGCCTGCACAAGCTCTCAGTTTGAGCAATTCACCTGTTGCCATTCTCCCATTTTCCCCTGTAACCCCAAACATCCTTCCTTTTCAAATAATAGTCCAATTTGCTTTTGAATGCCTCAGTTGAACTTGTCTTCACCACACACAGCCAGTGCATTCCAGATCTTAACCACTTGCTGCAATAAAATGTGTTTCTTTATATAATTTGTTTCTTTTGCTAGTTATTTCTATTCTGTGCTGTATTCTTGATCCTTTCATAATTTTGAACATTTTCTTGTTATTCCCCAAGTCCAAACCCCTCATGACTCTGAGTACCACTAAAACGTCCCTTCTCGGCCTTCTGCCCTCCAAGGAACAGTTCCAACTTCTCTCACTTATCCTCATAACTGAACTTCCTCATCCCTAGAATCATTCTTGAGTCTTTTCTATAGTCTCCATATTGTCTTTACATCCTTGCAGATATGCTATGTCAAGAACTGTACATAATACTCTAGGTTGAACTGGTGTCTTATAGAAATTTAATATCACCTCCTTGCTCTTGTTCTCTGTGCCCTTTTTAACAGAATGCAGGACACTGTATGCTTTATTAACTGATCTCTCAACCTATCCTAACGTCTTCAATGATATATCCATGGTCTCTCTGCTTTTGCATCTCCTTTAGAATTTTATATTTTGTCTCCATGTTCTTCTTACCAAAATGAATAACTTCACATTTCTCCACACTGAATGCCATCTGGCACCTGCCTTGCCCATTCCACTAACTTATGTCCTTTTGAAGTTCCATACCATCCTCCTCTCTGTTCACAATGCTTCAGAATTTCGCATCATCTGCAAACATGCAAATTGTGCCCTGTACATCAAGATCTAAGTCATCAATATATATCAGGAAAAGCAAGAGTCTCAATACTGATCCCTGGCAACACCACTGTAAACCTTCCTTCAGCCTGAAAACACTCATTAAACATTACTCTGTTACCTGTCACTCAGCCAATTCTCTACCCATGTTGCTGTTGTTCCTTTAATTCCATGAACTACAACTTTGCTTATTGGGATGTCAAATATGTTTTGGAAGTCCATATACACCACACCAACAGTACTACCCTCATCAACCCTGTCTGTAACCTCAAAAATCTCCAGCTAGTTAATAAAACACCACTTTTCCTTAGGAAATCCATATTAAAATTTCCTTAATTAACCCAGATTGTTAACTAACTCAACATGTGCCAGCCTCTCCAAACTCTCATGGCACATTTCCGATCCACTAATAGGACACTTATGCAGTTAAATGAATCTCAAGCCACACCAACAGCTATAATTTTAATACTGCTACAAGGACACTGTGTGAATAGGGACATACACCCACTCATGGATTGAACCACCTTGTATCTTTAGGCTCTTTGCTCGATGTCATAGCATTCACACACTGAGTCTCCCTGGCTGCTCACAGCATCTTTTTGCACTTTGCCACTTAGGACAGACCAGGTTCATATTATTACTGTCTTGCTGTGCCATTTAATACAGAAACAAAGCCAGGAGTTTATCATCGGTGTCAGCAGATCTTAGTCAAGGGGGACAGGCTTCACTCAGAGGATTCCCAGCACAGTGAATCAAGGGCAACCTGAAACCAGTCCAGGGCATTTTTAAGGGCAGTCAGAGTCAGGATCCTCTCCACATAATGCGCGAGGAGCAAAATGATAGGCAGCACACTACCTGTCTTGACTCGCTCTGACCTATTTTGGGCTGTTTTCCTCCCAGAATAAGAGAGTGGCAAGTATTTTATTCACTTGTGGGACATGGACATCACTGGCTGTCCAGCATGTACTGCCCGTGCCTAGTTATCCTTGAGAAGGTGGAGGGAGCTGCCTCATTGAACCACTGCAGTCCAAGTGCTATAAGAAGACCCACAATGCCCTGAGGGAGGAAACTCCAGGATTCTGACCCAGTGACACAGAAGGAACAATGATATATTTCCAAGCCAGGATGATGTATAGTGAGGGCAACTTGCAGGTAGTGATGCCTCCATATATCTGCTGCCCTTATCCATCTAGATGGAGGTAGTTGTGGCTTTGAAAGGTGCCAAGGATATTTGACGAATGCCTGCAGTGTATCTTGTAGATAGTTATCACTGCTGTGATGTTAAAGGAGATGAAAGTGGGTGGCACAGCTGTTACTTTTGGTGTGGATAGGGCACGTGAATTGTCAGGGCAGAGGGAATGCTGGGTTAGTGAGGTCATGGGTTGCAAGGGTGATGGTGAATGGGTTGAATGTTGTAGGCAGTAGTGAGAGCGGTAGAGCACGATCCTTTGTGGAAAATTGGTACAGTGGCTGAGAGAGTGAATGTGAGGTGACATAGAGAAGCTGGTGGCATGTACGTTGGCAGAGTGGAGAAGGTCACTAATCTTTTCCTACATTGCTGTACATTCCTCCACACAGCTGAGACTGTGTTAAATGGAGTGGCAACTTCAGACCAGGCTGGCATGGATTGGTGTTGTAGCCTCCACGACAGGCTCTGGAGAAACAGCAAGTCCTGCCTGAGCACCACCTCATCCAACAGGACCTCCAGGGCAGGTGATGGCCTATTGGTCTTATCCTACTGCTAGACTATTAATCCAAAGACCCAGCTCATATTCTGTGGACTTGGGCTCGAACCCCATCATGGCAGAATTGAATTCAATTATAATCGGGAATTAAGAGTTTAATGACGACCATGAATCCATTGCTGATTGTCAGGAAAAACCCATCTGGTTTACTAATGTCTTTGGGGAAGGAAATCTGCCATCCTTACCTGGTCTGGCTTACATGTGATTGCAGACCCACACCAAGGTGGTTGACTCATAATTGCCCTGGACAAATTAGGGATGGGCAAAAAATGTTAGCCCAACCAGCGATCCCCATTGTAGAGAGAATTGTTTTCTAATGGTGACAGTAGAAACTGTTATTCGGCATTACTGGGAAACCAACAGACACAATCTTCCATGAACTCAGGAACCTGATATCATAATTGTGGGAGGTGGGTGGAATGGCTAAAAGATCATGAGCCTCCTGGCAATGGGATCCAGGAATTCCATTTCCAGGTCAATCCTGTGTCAGGGGAATATTACAGTCCTACCATTCTCTGCTGCTATTATTTAAGTTCACCACCCAGCTGTGCAACCGGCCTCCCTTTAGTGGGGAAACGCTGCGGGAGGCCTACCTGTTGCTGGCACAAATGCTTTATTCCTTCAACCAATGCTGTTGTGTGACTCATTAATCAGGTCAACTGCATTCCGGCTGCTGCCGCCACCCCAGAAGATGTCATGTTCGTGAAAAAGCCACTGGAAAAACTGTGAGCTGTCGGCAACATGTCAGCCAACCAGCAACACTCCTACTAACCCTATCGCAGGTGCGAATGTCCCACTTCACATGTCAGAGAGGTGATGGCCTAGTGTATTAATCGCTGGACTGTTAATCCAGAGACCCAGATAATATTCTGCGGACTTGGGTTCGAATCCCGCCACGGCAGATGGTGGAATTTGAACTCAATAAAATATCTGGAATTAAGACTCTAATGATGACCATGAATTGACTGTTGATTGTTGGGGAAAAACCCATCTGGTTCACTAATATCAGAATGGGCAATAAATGTTGCCTCATCTCATTAATGAATAAAGAAAAAAAAAACACCTTTGGTATAAAAGTGTAAATATCTGATTTTAATACATGGTAACTTTGAAAGGAGTGAGGTGATGGCTTCCTTGTATTACCACTGGACTTGTAGGCCAGAGAGCCAGGAAATATTCTGGGGCGGAGTGCTGGGCAGGTCAAAAATCGCACCACAGCAAATAATGGAATTTGAATTCAATTCTTTAAAAATCCTGGAATTACAAGTCTAATGATGACCATGAATCCACTGTCAATAGTCAAAAATCCATCTAGTTCACTAATGCCCTTCAGGAAGGGAAACCCTTACTTGGTCTGGACTACATGCAACTCCAGACCCATGGAAATGTGCTGCCTCTTTACTATCCCTCTGAAATGACCTACCAAGTTAACCAGTTGTATCAAACCGCAATAAAACTTCAAAAAGGAGGGAAATCAGATGGACCACCTAACATTGACGTAGAAAACAACAACAGCAAAAACACAGCCCTGTCAACTCTGCTAAATCCTCCTTCCTAACATCTGGGGTCTAGTACCAAAATTGGGACAGCTGTCTCAAAGACTAGTCAAACAACAGCCTGACAGTCATACCCATGGAATCTCATCTCACAGACAATGTCCCAGACATTACAATCACCATCCCTGGGATAAGTCCTGTCCCAAAGGCAGGACAAATCTAGCTGAGATGGCACCATAGTGGGATACAGCCAGGAGGGAGTGGTACCAAGAGCCCTCAGCATTAACTCTGGCCATATGAGCAGGTGGTGAGGGTACCAACTATAGAGGGAAAAACACATCTGACCTGATTCCCACCAACCTGCTGGCTGCAGATGCGTCTGTCTGTGGCAGTATTGCTAACAGTAACCACCACACCATCCTTATGGAAAGGAAATTTCACCTTCACACTGTAACACCCTGGTGTTGTGTGGCTCTGATCATATGTAGCAACACGGGCAAGGGAACCTCCTGCTGATTACCATATACCACGTTCCAATCCCCTGCCCTTGGCTGATGAATCAGTTTTGGTCCATGTTCAACACGACCTGGAGGAAGCACAGGGTTTGGTGGTGGTGGTTGGCAAGGGCATAAAAAGTGTACTCAATTGAGGGACTTCAATGTCTATCACTAAGAATGGCTTAGCTGAACTGAGCTGGTTATGTTGTTAAGGACAGACCAGGTCTGCAGCAGGTGGTGAGGAAACCAACTCGAAGGAAAAAACATACCAGACCTCATCCTCACATCTGCTGGCTGCAGATGCACCTGTCCATGGCAGTACTGGTAAGAGTGACCAGCACACAGTCCTTTGAGACAAAGCGCCACCTTCACACTGATAACACCTTTGGTGTTGTGTGGCTCTGAACGGATATAGCAACCAGTGTACCTTCGAATGTTCCTTCCGGTTGCGGGATGGGAGTTGGTGGGGTTCTCCAAGGTTGGGTGGCAGCAACTTCTAGAACTGGAAGCCAATGCCGTGATTGGCGTGCTGACACTGATCGCCAGGCAGTGCATCTTACAGCAGCTACACATGAAAAAAAATGGGGAACATTCTCTTCCTCTCCAACAGCTTTGTTTGCATCTTGTTTACTCTGCTCTTAGTAGAGATGACCCATTCTCTCCCTTTTACACCACAGTTTACATCCATTTTACAGCTATTTCTCATTCACTCTTTTGTCTTTGTGCAGAGGCCCGGCGCAAATCTGTTCCCTTTGCCACTCTTCTAAAAAGCATTTAAAAAAAAAAAACACATTTTCCACCCCTTTTCAGTTCTGAAGAATTGTACTAGACTCCACACAGATACTGCCAGAGCTGCCGAGTTTCTCCAGCACTTTGTTTTTACTTCAGATTTCCAGCATCTGCAGTACTTTGTTTTTATATGAACAGTTCAGAAGACTAATGCTCAAGAAATTGCCATGCCCATAGCTAAGCTGTTTCAGTACAGCTACAACATTGGCATCTATCAAAAACAAAGAAAATTGCCCAGGTGCTTTTTTCTTTTAAACAAACACAAAGTAGGGCAAATCCAACCCAATACATCACTGTCCCATCAGTCTACTCGGTCATCAGTAAAGTGATGGAAGGTGTCACCAACAGTGCTTATGAAGCATCATTTTTGCAGCAATAACCTGGTCACTGAATATCCTGATTAAGTTCCACCACTGCCACTTTGCTCCAGACCTCATCACAGCCTTGGTTAAAGTTGGACAAGAGCTGAATTCCAGAGGTCTCGTAAGAGTGATAGCCCTTGATACCAAGGCCACATTTGACCAAGTGTGGTGTCAAGAAGCCCTAGTAAGTTGGAGTCGATGATAAATTAGGGGATAAACTGTCCACTTGTTGTGAGTTATACCTAGCACGTAGGAAGATGGCTATGGTTGTTAGAGGTCAGTCATCTCAGCAGGAGTTCCTCAGGGTAGTGCCCTAGGCCCAATCATTTTTAATTGCTTCAATTACCTTCCCGCTATAAGGTCAGATGACTGCACAAGCGTTCAGCACCATTTGCAACTCCTCAGACACTTATGAATTCCATGTCCAAATGCAGCAAAATTTGGACAATATCCAGACTTGGGCTGATATAAGTGGCAAGTAACATTCTTACCATACAAGTGCCAGACAATGATCAACCCTAACGAGATAGAATCTTACAACTGCCCCCTGATAATCAATGGTATCACCATAACTGAATCTGCCTCTACCAACATCCTAGGGGTCACCAGAAACTAAAGTGGTCTAGCCATATAATTACTGTGGCCACAAGAGCAGGTCAGAGGCTCCGAATCATGCAGTGATATACTGACCTCCTGACTCCCCAAAGCCTGTCCATCATCCACAAAGGTAAAGTCAGGAGTGTGATGGAATACTCCCCACTTGCCTGGATGAGGGTAGTCCCAACAAGAATCTTGACACCATCCAAACAAAGCACCCAACTGATTGGCACCACATCCAAACATTCACTCTCTCCACCAACTATGCTCAGTGGCAATAGTGAGTACCATCTGCAAGATGCATTGCAAGACTCCTTAAACAGCACCATTCCAAGCTCACAACCACCCCATCTAGAAAAACAAGGGCAGCATGGGAATACTATTACATGCAAGCTTCTCTCCAAGCCACTCAGCATTCAAGCCTGAAAACATATTGCTGTTTCTTCAGTGTCACTTGGTCAAAATCCTGGCACTTCATTGCTGATGACATTGTAGGTCTACCTACACCAAATGGACTGGAGTGATTCAAGAAGGTAACTCACTGCCACCTTCTCAAGGACAACAGAGATAGGCAAAATGTGTAGCGCATTTGATGCCCAGCCAGTGACGCACACACCCAACAAATTAAAAATATGGTTACTTTCAACTTAATCTAAAAATATCCCTATGGCCACAAAGTTCCCTCAATTTCCCTACCAACTCTTGAATCAATGGTTTACAGGTTTATCGATCAGTGCGTAAGACTAACTACAGACTATAGGGATGCAGGCTATGCCACTTGTGAATTTGGTCATCACTCTGCACCCTGCACTTTCAGTGCCAGTTTCAGGATAGAAATCCACGTGTTGGTTTATTTACCCACATCTGTCCTGGAAAGTCAGGGGAAATAAGACCAATCATTTGGCTCCCACACCCTCCTTGACTGAAATCACCTAATTATCTATGGACCCAGCATCGAGACTAGCAAGCCTCCTTGCCCGTATGTCTCAGCATCTCATTGCCTTAACCGGGGAGCAATCAACAGAGCTTCTTGAAGTCTGACTTAAAACTGAAAAGCTTTTATCAAATATAAAATACTTACAGATTATTAGCAGACACTTGGCCTGTCATTGACTTTTGTTGCTAAATGAAGGACAATACTTCAAGGCACGAGCTCGTCCAGTCACACGAGCAACAGCTAACAACATATTAAATGAGGTCTGTTCATTATCTTGCACTGTCAGGAGTTGTTTTTTCCGGTCTGCTAATTGCAAGCAGTCTGGCTTGCCCTGTTAGCTGCCTTAAAGCACTTAACGCATTCTTAATAGATTTTCTGAACTTCACAATAATAGTTTATTTACCATTTTAAAAATTGAATTTCTAAAATATCTATCAGCTTGGTAATGACCTACCGCCATAGTTGGTTCTGAAGACTGCATCTGCTTGGGTTCTTCGTGTGCAGGTATAGATGGCTGTAACATTTGCAAGACGTAGGAGTCTGATTTCTGGTTGTACCTATTAGTGATGATATTCTATTCAATTATAAATTGTTCAATTATTCAATTGCTTATGGCTGGCTGTGAAAAGCCTGTATCAAATGGATCAGGTGCGGTCTCAATCCAGCTTGTGGTGTGTGCACTTACACAGGGCTATTGGCATGGGAAATAAAAACATTATGCTGGCGCAGACGGTTCTCCTTCTGAGGCTGGTGTCAAGGCACATAGTTGGCTAGTAATTTGTCAGGACCCACTGAATAACACAGTCATGGCATTGTCCGAGTTAACTGGCCAATCCTTCCTGGCACACCATGATAGGGCAAGTATTTAATATGGCCATGTTTTGTGAGCAGATGTCTGTTGTCACTAAATCATACACCAATGTCCCTTGTAACAACAGCTGCACTACTTGGCTACATTTCAAGTCTAACAAATGCAATGTGCATCACTCAAATGTTTTTATATCGACTGCTGAAGCAAACAACAACCAATAAACCAAAGCATCCAAGCACTGCAGAGTTTGGTAGGTGAAAGGGATTGTTCATAATATTCACTCCTGTGCTTTAGGGTCAAAAGAAATGGTCAGTAAAACGAAGCAAAACTGCCTTGTCTGGTCACTGTACCCACGCACTAGTGGAAGTCCAGTCTGTTCATCTGCCTTTAAATGATTCATCAGTCAAGACGGACTGAACCAGCTCTGCTCCTTTGCCCTTAGGCAAAAGGTTTCTTTCTTTCAGGTCTTCGAGCAAGTTGCTGATGCCTCTCCATTTCTTGACCACTCGACGTTCCCTTTGCCTGCTGATTCTTATTTGTTGACGGAGGTAGTCCACTTCATCTTGCAACTGGAATACCTTCCTCTTGGCCACAACAGGATTGGCCAAACAATAACTATGTTCTTGGAAAACTTCCGTACTGCTGGTGGTGCAAGGACTAGTGCTGGTGCTAGTGCTAGTAGTCCGAGTGCTAGTACCAGTAGTCCTAGTGTTCGTGCCAGTACTACTGCTAGACTTGGATGGGTCCTGCTGGTTACTGATACCCGCAGAGGTCAGAGGGGTTTTCCTGGATACTAATTTCTGTAAAACATAATACACAAAACTAATGTTATGACATCCAGATGTTGTTGGTGGCGGGGGGGAGGAATAAGGGTACTATTAACTACAGTAGGGTCAGCTATCCAAGAGCATTTAAATCGGTATTTTATGGACAGGATATAGTGAGCAGCAGCCCTAACTAATTACTACATTTCTATCACGGTGTACTGAGGCGGCTTGTAGTGACCTGACTGTGTATTGGAGTCCACTGCTCAATCAAGTCAATTCCTCACTGAAATGGGGACCCAGTTTTGAAGCCTGCCAGTGACTGTTTGATATTAGCTTCTCTTCCACCCACACTGCTTTCCTTTTCTCCTTTCTCGCCACAACCACATGCGATTATTGGCCCAAGTACAGAATACACCTTGCTGTTAAGTTTTAATTATAATGGTGGGTGGGGTTGGAGGTGGGTGAAGGAGGAATGAGATGGCGTGTGAAAGACAGAAAGAGAGAGAGAGACAGACAGAGACAGAGGGAAGCAAGGGGATGCAGCAGGGAGATGGATGGAGCTCAAAATCCACCCAGATATACCATAGACACAGTAACTGGGTTCATAATCTCTGGTGTTTTGGGGTCATCTCACTGAAACATGCAAGATTCTGAAAGCAGTACAGAAATTGAGAGGTTGTTCTCCCCGCCCCAGGCTGGGAAATCTAGGAGGGCAGTCTGAGGATAAAAGGCTGGTCATTGAGGACTGAGAGGTGAAGAAACCTCCTCACTCAGAAGCTTATGAACCTCTGAAATTTTCTGCCTCAGGACTACGGCTATGCCTTCAGCCTTAAACATAGGATGAATTAGACAGGAAGTTGTGGGATATGGGTAGTGGGCAGAAGAGTGGAAATGAAGCTGAAGGTGAATTCAAGGAGCCACATAGTCTATTCTTGCTGCTATTTCGTAGCTTTACAACTGGCACGTGGCTTTTATAGCACATCACTACCAAGATCCTGGCCTTACGTTTTGCATGTGTGGTGGGAAGTCAAATATTGTAGGGACAGCATCTTCTCGCAGGCGCCTAGTTTGTCCTGTGCGGTCAAAGCACGTTTGCTCAAAATGTTTCGAACAAAGGAAGGTGTGTTTGCTTGGCTTGAAGTTTTCACGTCGAACAAGCCGTATCCATTCTGTCCGTCTCCAAGGGTTAGAGGGAAACCTTAAAATAAAACAAAAACACAGAAAATAGATTTCTTTCCCTGGTATACCTGAACATGCAAACTTTTCAAAAATGCAATTCTTTTAAAATGAGGGGCTTTGATAAGAATGGAAATAGAGAAATTGTTTCTGCTGGTGGGACGGTTAGTAAGCAGACAGCACAGATTTTAGGCAATTAGTAGAAGTAGAGTAGGTAGTTTCTTTTAAAAGTACAGCAAATTGTTGTGATCTGAAATACACAGCAAGACTTAAAGAAACAGTTTCAATAGCAATTTTCAAAAAACTGAAAGAAAAGTTACTGGACATGAAACGTTAATTCTGTTTCTCTGTCCACAGATGGTGCCAGACATGCTAAATTTCTCCAACACTTTATATTTTTATTTCAGTTTTCCAGAATCTGTGGGTTTTTTTAATTTCACAAAGTGAACTGGAGCGTGATATAGCTACATAACAAAAGTATGAAAAAAAAATTAGGGGGAGTGGGGAAGACGGACGGGTGGGGATCAGGGAAGAGGGATGGAGGTAGTGGGGGGGCGAGAAGCAGGACGATCAGAGGTGTGACAGGAGGTGAAGTGCGGGGTGGGGGTGTTGGGGGAAGGCGCGATATACCACTCTTGTTCTGCTTCCCGCACCTTTCGGTCCGTACCAGCACCTACCGGAAGTGATTATGCCACGGCGCGCGCACCGTGGACTGTACTTCCGGCTGCACCACCCCACCCTCCACCCCCCACGACACACCGTCAGCTCCCCCTCCCCCCACCATCCATATCGGAAAGTGTCAGAGCCAAAAAAAATTAATATGCCGCATGCGGCGGCAGCGGCAGCAGCAACAGACTTCAATCCCCTGACTGCCAGGTAGGCCCCGCACTGTCACTTCGCACGACTTATAACTCTTGACGAAGAAGAAAATGGGATGGGGGTAAAAATCACAAAATAAATAAACCGCCCTCCTCACTCCTAGGCCGCAGGCGGCCGCCGCCATGGGAACGCCGCTCGAGTTAAACAGGCCGCAGGCCAGTGCTCAGCCGTCATGGGGCGGGCGGGGGGAGACACCAGCCCCCTTCCTCCTTAACCCGGGAAAGCACGGTCACTCTCCTCACCTACCTGTGGAAGCTGGTGTTGGTGTTTTTCCTGTACACCGCTGTACATCCGTAGGCCGCGCAGCTGGTTGGCATCTTACCGAGACGTCTACTTTCAAAGACGATGACCACCGTCACCTTCCTCTTTTCGTCCTTACACCTGACACACACACACACACACGCAACACAAGCAAAGGAAATGGTGGCTGAAAAACGTGAACGATTCCTTGGGCCGCCCGGACTCTTTGCCTCGCCACCACCAAATCCTTTACTAAGATGGCAGATGTGTGAGTAGTTTTGCTCCTGAGGGGCAGGCAGAAAGAGAAAGGGGGAGGAACGATCACGTATCAACGCGTGGCGTCAAAACACACGTCTTCTCTCCATCGCTTCCTTTCTCCCCTCCCCGCTCCAGTGGGAGGAACTTTTGAACGTTCTCATCTGTTGTCATTTGCTATTTTAATGCCCTCCTTACCCAAAGCACCCGGGCAGACGAAATGAAAGGCAGCTGGTACTAAATTTAGACGTAAACTGGAACCAGCCCCCGCAGCTAGTTTCGAAAGTTAAAAAAAAGTTACTGCGGTGAAGTTGACTTTCAGCTCGCCTGTTTGTGTGTGTTGGGAATCAGTCTTTTAAGGCTGATGTCAGAAGTCAGACTCTATTCCCGGCTCATGTGAATGTAGCTTCTGAGTTCGTCATGTATGCTGATCAACCCAACTTAAATATATTTATCAACAAAAAGGCAATCTTTCAGAAAATCACTCAGCATTAACCCATATGGCTATATACTATGTGCTGACTGGTGGATTAACATCATTGCTTTATGCTTTAAGCATTTTATTATTCTCAGTAGCCATTTTAAGCTCAAACAGATAAGAACACAGAACAGTACAACTCAGCATAGCCCACCATCTCTGTGCCAACTATGACGCCATTCTAAATTAATTCCCTGCAGGTGGTACATATCCCTCTATTCCGGTTCTGAGGAAGGGTCGCTGGACCCGAAATGTTAACTCTGATGATTTTTTCTTCACAGATGCTGCCAGACCTGCTGAGCATTTCCAGCAACTTCTGTTTTTGTTCCCTCTATTTCCTGTTCTGTCAAAATGCCTCTTAAACATTGCTATCGTATTGGCTTCTCCCAACTCCTCTGGCAAATGTGTTCCAAGCCCCTACCACCTCTTTAAAAAAAACTTGATTCACACATCTCCTTTATACTTTCCCCCATTAAACCTGTGCCTCCTAGTATTTGATATTTTTGCCCTTGGAAAAAGACTCTAACTATCCATCCTATCCATGCATCTTATAATTTTATATACTTGTATCAGATTGTCCTTAAGCCTCCGAAGCTCCAGGGAAAACAATCTGAATTTGTCTGAACTCTCCTTACAGCTAATACACTCCAGTTGAGGCAACATCCTGGTAAACCTCTTTTGCATCCTCTCCAAGTCTCCACCTCCTTCCTATAGTGTGGCGATCAGAGCTGTATGTTATATTTCAAATGTGGCCTGTACAGCTGCAATGACTTGCCAGTTTTTATACTCTGTACCCTGAGCAATGAAGGCAAACGTGCCATATGCCTACTTGACTATCTAATGGAGGTGACCAAACACGCGGATGAAGGTAGAGCAGTGGATGTGGTATACATGGATTTAACTAAGACGTTTGATAAGGTTCCCCATGGTATGCTCATCAGAAGGTAAGGAGGCATGGGATAGGGGGAAATATGGCAGATTGGATTCAGAATTGGCTGACCCTTAGAAGACAAAGGGTGGTAGTGGACGGAAAATATTCAACATGGTACTCAGTTACGAGTGGTGTACCACAAGGATCTGTTCTGGGTCCTCTTCTATTTGTGATTTTTGTAAATGATTTGGATGAAGGAGTGGAAGGGTGGATTAGTAAGTTCGCGGATGATACGAAGGTGGGTCGCGTTGTGGACAGTGCGGAGGGCTGTTCTAGGTTACAAAGGGACATTGCTGGACTGAGAAGTGGCAGATGGAATTTAACCTTGAAAAGTGTGAGGTGATTCATTTTGGAAGGACAAACTTGAAAGCAGAATACAGGGTTAACGGAAAGATTCTTGGCAGTGTGGAAGAGCAGAGGGATCTTGGGGTTCATGTCCACAGTTCTCTGAAAGCTGCCACCCAGGTGGATGGAGTTGTTAAGAAGGCGTATGGTGTGGTAGCTTTCATTAATAGAAGGATTGAGTTCAAGAGCTGTGAAGTTATGCTGCAGCTATACAAAAGCCTGGTTCGGCCACATCTGGAGTATTGTGTCCAGTTCTGGTCACCTCATTACAGGAAAGATGTGGAAGCGTTGGAAAAGGTGCAGAGGAGATTTACCAGGATGTTGCCTGGAATGGAGGGAAGGTCTTACGAGGAAAGGTTGAGAGAGCTAGGGCTTTTCTCTTTAGAACGACGAAGGATGAGAGGTGACTTGATAGAGGTGTACAAGATGATCAGAAGCATAGATAGAGTGGATAGCCAGAGACTTTTTCCTAGGGTGGAGGTTGCTATTACGATGGTGCATAGTTTTAAAGTGAGTGGAGGTAGATATAGGGGAGACGTCAGAGGTAGGTTCTTTACTCAGAGAGTGGTAGGAGCGTGGAATGCATTGCCGGAGTGGAGTCGGCCTCATTAGGGGCATTTAAGCAGCTATTAGATAGGCATATGGATGATAGTATAAGGTAGGGGTGGAGGTTAGATAGACCTTAGGATTAGGGTAAAAGTTCGGCACAACATCGTGGGCCGAAGGGCCTGTACTGTGCTGTACTGTTCTATGTTTATGTACTTGCCACTTTCAGGAAACTGTACATCTGTATGCTAGATGCCTCCATATGTTAATGCTTCTAAGATTTCTGCAATCTCCAAGTATTCACTCCCTCCACCACCGGCGCTCAGTAGCAGCAGTATGTACTATCTACAAGATGCACTGCAGAAATTCACCAAAGATCCTCAGACAGCACCTTCCAAACCCACGACCACTTCCATCTAGAAGGACAAGGGCAGCAGGTATATGGGAACACCATCACCTCCAAGTTCCCCTCCAAGTCACTCACCATCCTGACTTGGAAATATATCGCTGGCTCAAAATCCTGGAATTCCCTCCCTAACAGCAGTGGTTCAAGAAGGCAGCCCACCACCACCTTCTCAAGGGCAACTAGGGATGGGCAAGAAATGCTGGCCAGTCAGCGACACCCACATCCCTCAAATGAATAAAAAAATTTACTGTATACATCCCTGCTGCATTAGACCTTCCAAGATGCATCACCTCACATTAAATTTCCATCTGCCATTTCTAATTGATCTGTATCCTGTTACATTCTTTGACAACATTCCTCACTATCCACATCTCCACCGATTTTTGTGTCATCTGCAAACTACTCATTAGACCACCTAAATTTCATCCAAATCATTTATATCAATATTAGAAACAATAGAGGTCCCAGCACTGATCCTTACGGAATACTACTGGTCACAGATCTCCAGTCAGAAAACTATTCCTCCACAACTACCCTCTGTCTGCTATGACCAAACTAATTTTGTATCCAACTTAACAACCCGCTTTGGATCCCATTCTTGACCACCTACCATGAGCAACCTTGTAAAGTACATGTAGACAACATCCACTGCTCTGCCTTCAATCATCTTTGGCACTTCCTCAAGAAACTTGGATTTGTGAGGCAAGATCTTCCATGCACAAAGCAATGCTGACTAACGCTAATAAGTCCATTCTTTTCCAAATGCAAGTAAATCATGTCCTTAAGAATCTTCTCCAGTAATTTCCCTACCATTGGTGTAAATGTCACTGACCTATAATTTTGTGGATTATCTCAGTTGCCCTTCTTAAAGAGAGGAACAACATTGGCTATTCTCTGGTCTTCTGGGATCTCACCCATGGCTAAAGAGAATGCAAAGATCTCAGTTAAGGCCCCATCAATCTCCCTTGTTTCTCTCAGTCTCCTTCAATAGATCCCATTGCATCCTTGGAACTTATCTACCTTAATATTTTTCAAGATACCCGACACCTCCTCCTAAATATCGTCATACCCCAGAATATCAACATACCCATCTCTAATCTTACCATCACCAATGTTCTTCTCCTTAGCGAATACTGATGTAAAATGCTCTGTAATGACCTCACCTGCTTACTCTGGCTCCATTGCATAAATTCTCTCCTTTGTCCTTGAGTGGACCTACCTTTCATTAACTACCCTCTTGCTCCTAATATACTTATAAAATGGTATGGGATTCTCCTTAATCCTATTTGCCAGGGATATTTTTATGTCCCCCTTTTAGCCCTCCTAATTCCTTGTTAAAGTTCCTTCCTGCTTCCTTTATATTCCTCAGGAGCCTTGTCTGATTTCAGTTCCTAAATCTTACTTATGTCTCCTTTTTCTTTTTGATTAAAATTTAATGTCTCTTTTCATCCAAGATTCCCAAATCTTGCTATCCAAATCTTTCATTCTCCCAGAAATATGCTGGTTCTGATCCAACTGGCCTTTAAACAACTCCCCCATGGGGAAGGGTCACTGGACCTGAAATGTTAATGCTGATTTTTTCTTCACAGATGCTGCCAGACCTGCTGAGCTTTTCCAGCAACTTCTATTTTTGTTCCTGATTTACAGCATCCACAATTCTTTCGGTTTTTATCCCGCATGTCATATGTCCAATCTGAGTCCAATCCAATTTTTCCAGTTCCTGCCTAGTATTATTGTAATTAGCCTTCCCCCAATTTAGCATTTTCACCCGAGGACCCGTTTTACCTTTGTCCATAACTATCTTAAAACTTAGGGAATTATGATCACTGTTCCTAAAATGCTCCCCCGCTGAAATTTCAATCACTTGGTTTGCTTATCCCCCAACACAAGGTCTAGTACGCCCTTCCTTAGTTGGACTATCTACATACTGTTTCAAGAAACCCTCCTGGATACACCTAACAAATTCTGGTCCATCTAAACACTGGCAGAAGGGAGTCCCAGTCAGTACTGGGGAAGTTAAAATCACCCACTGCAATAACCCAAATAGTCTTTGCATGTTTAATCAGGGTCCTATTGTACTTTGTAAAGAAAAGCTACTAAATCTTGACCTTCTTTGTTCTTAGAAATAGGTTTAGCATCTTAAGTTTATCGTTCTGTTATCATTTTCATGAACCAATGCTGTAGTTTTGCTATCTTCTCTGACATGAGGCATTGGACATGTCATGTAACTCGCCGAACCATTGCATTGTACAAATTGATCATGTTTTAATGGTTGTACCCTATGTCCCTATTTATCAGTCCAAAACACAGTTACTCAGACGGAAAAATTAGCAAAACAACTGTAATACTTGGAATTAACATACTGTGGTTGTATTGGATCTCTACATTTTTAAATATAGAAGACAAGTTGGATCAGTGTTATCTCACTGATCAGTTTTACTGGTTTCTCCTCCTGGTTGCATTCGCAATTTCAGGAAATTATACATTATTGCTCTAGATATCTCTTATTATCCATATTCTTCCACACACGATTTTGAAAAAAATCTTTCCCAGGATAGATCCCAGATGACACCAGCTCACCCACTATTTCTTGTCCTTTACTAAGTGTCTTTGAGGTGCTGGTGAGCTTCTTTCTTTTTTTGTCAAGAGATACTTTTACGCACCACTGAACTTTTATTTACCATCACCAAATCACCCATGTTACTTTCTTCCTTTATCCTCTACCACTAAATCAGGGGCAGTACAATGACAATAAAAGTGAGCAAAAGTTTGGGAGAAAGAAGGAGACTAAATCAAAATAAGGCAGTCCCCCCATGTCCATCTCTCTCTAAAGGCATCAAGAGTGTAGTGAGCTGCTTTCTTGAACCATACCTGCATAAGGACTGTGTGATGGCTACTCCTACCGACATTGTCATGGACTGATGCATCTGTGACAAGGTAGATTAGTGAAGACAAGTTCAAGCAGGTTTATCCACCCTTATTGCTTCCCTCACCATTTGCCACAGAGCCACTTTAGCAGCAGTGTCCTTTTAGAATTTGGTCAGTTTGATCAGAGGTGGTGCCACTGAACCATACTTGATGATAAATGTAGAAGTCCCCCACTCAATGTATATTGACACCTTCTGCATCTTCCAATTCATGTTCAAAATGGAGGGATTCTGATTCGTCAGCTGAGGAGGGTAATTATCAGGAAGTTTCTTTTTGCCTATGTTTGACTTGAAGCCATGAGACTTCACAGGGTCCAAAATCAATGTAGTGGACTCCTTGAATAACTTCCTCCCAACTGTATACTACTGTAGTGCCCTTATAGTGCATCTGTCCTGATGGTGGAACATGTATCCTGGGGTGGTATTATCTGTCACAATGCTTGACTAGTTTGTGGAATTGATGTCCTAACTTTTGAATAAGGTTTTAATAAGAAGGAATTTGCAGTGTCAACAGGCCCGAGTTTGCCATTGTCATTTCTGGTCCCTGTGTTAATGCTGAGTGGTTTGTGGTGGCGTTTAAAGCCCAGAGCATTTGCCTGGTCCTTTGGCTTATTATCACTACACCAACACCTTTCTTTTAAATAATTTTGAAAAATTTTGTAAATGGATGCTGAAAGAAGTGTGCTGTGATTTGACTTATTTAAATGATACTGATGGAAAGTTGTGTGCTTTTTTATTTTCAAAAATATACTTTACTCATTAAAATATCTTTATATGTGCACATTGTCACCTGAAGTAGTTCAGTTCTGTGCAGTAGCATAAGGAGAAACAAACAATCATTGGAGTTTGACTCTATCCAGCAAACAAACCAAGGCATTTCTTACTTTATAAGGCTATATTTACACACATTTGAGTCATTGGGAGGATCTGGTAACTGAATGTGTCCCCATTTAACTTCATCATAAAGATGAAGTGGTCTTTCCCCACTGTGCCTTGATGGCAGCTGCCCCAAGCTTTAGTGTGTCTGTCAGCACATGGTCCTGGACCATTGACTGTGCCAGCCTGCAACACTCGGTCAAGGTCAGCTCTTTACTCTGGAAGACCAGCAAGTTTCGGGCAGACCAAAGAGTTTCTTTCACAGAGTTGATAGTCCTCCAAGTGTAGTTGATGTTTGTCTCAATGTGTGTCCCGGGGAACAGACCATAGAGCACAGAGTCCTGCGTCATGGAGCTTAATGCAGCCACACAGTCTGGCAGTGGAGATGACGGCCTTGTGGCATTATCGTTGGTCTGTTAATTCAGAGACCGAGGTATTATTCTAGGGACCGGAGCTCAAATCCCGGCATGGCAGATGGAGGAATTAGAATGCAATAAATATCTGGAATTGAGAGACTAATGATGACCGTGAATCCATTGTCGTTTGTTGGGAAAAACTGGTTCATTAACATTCTTTAGGGAAGGAAACTGCCATCCTCACTTGGTCTGGCCTACATGTGATTCCAGACCCACAACAATGTGGTTGACTCTTACTGCCTTCTGGGCAATTAGGGATGGGCAATAAATGCTAGCCTCATCAGCGATGCCCTCATCCCATGAATGAGTTAAAAAAAACACACAAAGGTGGGCATCAGAATGAGGGTGGTATTGAGTACATTCTTCCCCCCTGACGTACCCATGGTTTTGTACATGATGTGCCTGCGAACATGGTCCATCTTAGACCTCCTGATGAAGTGGAAGATGGCTCTGGTGACTGCAACGACACAACACAAATCCTGGCCTCATCCTCGCCCTGATGACAACCAGATCAGGGCAACGCCCTCAGGGAGGAACAGGACAGTTACCTCAGTGCTGAGGGTGTCCAACAATTTGCCCACACCCCCACAGGGATGCAGAGACTCCCCCAGTGATAAGATTGTGAGTATACGGACATGAGCTCTACAGATAATTCTATAAACTCTCAACATGGGTCTCCCAGCCCGTCTTGATCCCCTACAATTTCCCACTGATGTAACAGGTCCACAGAGGATGCCATATCCCTAGCCCTGCACTCATCTCTGGTACATCTAGACATCAAAGACACCTACGTTTCTCACCTGCTCGTTGACTACAGCTCCATCTTCATCGCCATTATCCCCACCAGACTGATCTCAAAACTCCATTACCTTGGTCTCGACTCTGCCCTCTGCAACTGGATCCTCAGCTTTCTGGCCCACAGATCGCACTCTGTGAAGATAGGTAACTGCACTTCCTCCACAATAACACTCAACATTGGAGCCCCTCAAGGATGTGTCCTCAGCCCCCTACTGTACGCCCTTTACATCTATGACTGTGTTGCCAAATTCCAAACAAGCGCCATCTACAAGTTTGCTGACGACACCATCGTAGTGGGACAGATATCTAACAACGACAAGTCAAACTACTGAAGGGAGATAGAGGGCTTGGTGATGTGGTGCAATGAAAACAACCTGTCTCTTAACGTCAGCAAAACTAAAGAACTGCTCATTGACTTCAGAATGAAAGGAGGAGAACACGCCCCCATCTGCATCAACAGAACTGAGGTTGAGAGGGTGAAGAGCATCAAGTTCCTCGGAGTGATGATAACTGACAACCTGTCCTGGACTTTCCACGTAGATGCGACAGTCAAGAAGACACAAAAATGCCTCTTCTTCCTCAGGAAATTTGGCATGTCCATAAGGTCTCTCACCAACTTCTACAGATGCACCATTGAAAGCATACTGTCCAGGTGCATAACGGCCTGGTATGGCAACTGCTTTGCCCAGGACTGTAAGAAACTACAGGTGATGGTGTGCACAGCCCAGACCATCATGGAAGCCAAACTTCCATCCATGGACTCAATGTACATGGCTCACTGCTGTGGAAAGGCAGCCAACATCATCAAAGACCCATCACAATCCGGTAATGGTCTTCTACAACCTCTTCAGTCAGGCAGAAGATACAGAAGCATGAACGCACGCATGAGCAGGTTGAGGAACAGCTTCTTCCCAGCCATTATCAGACTGATGAATGTACTCTGTTGCCTCAAATAATGCTGGTCTTGCTAACGTTGATCTTGCTAAGTGCACACACTGTGTAATATAACCTGTATACCTCTGTCTAAGTCTCCTTGATCTGTACATCCTTTGCTTACAATGATCTGCCTGTACTGCTCGTAAACAAAGCTTTTCACTATATTTCAGTACATGTGACAATAAATAAATCAATCAATCAAAATTACTATTATTAAAGTGTGTAGTGTTAACCCTACAGTGCGATGTGTCTCCATGTTAGCTGACCTGGCCAACGTCAAAGCGGACCGCCTGTTCTGTAGGAGTGTGAGATGCTGTACCTCAGCAGCTATAGGAATTGGTTGAGCTTATAGGCCCATGGGCCTTTGATTTGGTTGAGGGGAAACAAATGCCGTTCCTCTGGCCTGGGAATTCTGCTCCAAGGATGCAACTTCACCATTTCCGAATTTAAGGAGATGGTGGACGGAAATCTTCTTGTAGCAGATGTTATGTACAAAAACACACCCCTGAGACTAATTAGCGTGTACACCCCAGTGATAAAGAGTGAGCGGCTAGCCATCCTCCAGCAGCTCCCACTGCTGCCTGCGACATCCAAGCCGGTCATTCTGGTTGGGCACTTCAACTGGATCATTGATGCGGATGGACAATCAAGAGGGCCTGACAGCAAACCAGATGGCATGCCATTCCTGATGGAAATGGTTAAAGTCGCCAAGCTGTTACAACATCTTCAGCACCCCTGCAGATGGAGCGCTGTGTAGATACACCTGGTAATGGCCAGACGGGTCTATCTGCTCAAGGATAGATTTCCTGTTTGCATCCCGCACGTTCTTGGTCGGATCCACCGACATCAAGCTGGTGTTCTTCTCTGACCACTGCCTCCTGCTGGCTGACTATCACCTACAGGACGACCAATGGGCTGTCAGGGGAATGTGGAAGCTGAAGATGGAACTGCTGACCCCAGAAAACATTGAGGAGCTCAAAAGGGATTACGCAGGTTGGAGAACCTTGAAGCTGTCTTTGAGTCTCGAGCAGACTGGTGGGAAATGGTCAAGGGAAACATCAAGAGGTTCTTTATCTTCAAAGGTGTTTGGAAAGTGAGAGAGAGATGGAGAAAACTGTTCAAACTCCAGAAAAGCATGCAGAACCTACCCCTGCTGCAGACAATAGAGGTTGATGTCTTGAAGGATCTTCAGAAGGTCAGGAGCTAGGATGCCTTGCTCTTTACCTCAGAGACCTCCAAGATAATCTTCTGGTCCAGGGTCAAGAAGGTGCACAAGGAGAATTCTGTGCTCAGCAGCCTGAAGGAAGAAGACGGTTTGGTAACATCATCTCAGTCTGACATCCTGAAGATCAGCAAATCCTTTTATGCCGGACCGCATGACACAAAGTCCAACAGACAGTGTGGCCATCCAGTCATTGTTGTCCTCTATCTTAGAGCTGTTAGGTGATAGCACATGGGAGAGGCTGGACTAGCCGCTATCTCTGGATGAGTTGACCAAGCCCCTCGAGTCCTTAGAAAAGAATAAAATTCCCAAAATGGGCTTACCAGCCGAATTGTATTCAGCTCTGTGAGACTTGATTGGCCAGGATCTGCTGGAGGTTACAACAGTATGCTTCTGGCAGGTAACATGTGCGAATCCATGAGGAAAGGTATCATCACCCTCATCTACAAGCGGAAGAGGGAAGAAATTAGAAATTGGCCACCGATTTCACTGCTAAATGCAGATTACAAAATCCTGTCTAAGCTCATCACCAATCAAGTCAGGTCTGCTCTGGGATCGGTGATTCACCCCAACCAAACCTGTGCTGCACTCGGCAGGACAATCTCTGAGAGCTTCACACTCCTCAGGGATATGATTGCCTACATGCAGGCCGGGGGCGGGGGGGTGGATACCTGCCTCATCAGCCTGGGTCAGGAGAAGGCCTTTGACAGGATATCACACAGCTACACATTGGACGTGCTGTCCAAAATGGGATTTGGGGAGGGAATCTGTAATTGGACTCGAGTGCTATACACCAACATCATTAGTGCAGTCTCAATTAATGGGTGAGAATCAGAAAGTTTCCAGATCAGATCCGGTGTCAGGCAGGACTGCCCACACTCTTCTCCCTTGTTTGTGTGTTGTATAGAGCCCTTTGCTGAGTCCATCAGGAAGAATGCGAGCCTGAGAGGTGTGACTATTACAGGCAGTGGAGGCCTGCAGGTCAAAGCCACCCTGAACATGGATGATGTCACCATTTTCTGCTCGGATCCGCTATCAGTGCGCAGATTCATGAGCATTAGTTCGAACTGGCCTCGGGAGCCAAGGTAGATTGGGGAAAGAGTGAGGCCATGTTTCTTTGGGAATTGGGCTGACCAATCCTTTATCCCCTTCACCGTCAAGACAGTTTACCAAAAGGTGCTGGGAATATGGTTTGGAATGGCTGGGGTGTGCACAAAAACTTGCGAGGAATATATCGTCGAGGTGAGGCAGAGACTGGGCTTTTGGGAGCACTGCTCCCTCTCTATTGCAGGTAAAAACCTAGTCATCGGGTGTGAAGCACTCCCTGTCTTGTGCATGCACTGGTATGGCCCATTCGTAGAACCTGCTAATGGAAAATTGTGTGCATTGCTCATGTTGAGGCTGTTAGACCTGCCTAAGTCACCACTCCTATGATTATATCAAACTCATGTGCATGTTTGTGCTTTTGGGTAAGATTGATGCTATTAGATGATGACATTAAAAGTGCAAAATATCTATGGATATATGTAAACCTTGCAAAATGTTTACTTTATCTAAAACCTTACCTTTGGTTACTCAGAATCAAAATTCCTGGTTGAAATTTATTGAAAAGAATTATGAGTAAACTTGTTAATTCATCAACAAATAAAAGGAGGCAATGACATCATGGTAATGTCACTGGTCTCGTAACCTAGAACACCAGGCTAATGTTTTGGAGTCTAGGGTTTGAATCCCACCATGATGGATGTTGAAATTTGAATTCAGTAAACAAAAAATCTGCAGTAAAGTTAGCCAAATGGTGACTGTCTAACACTGTTGATTGTTGTAAAAACTCATCTCGTTCTCTAATGTCCTCTAGGGAGGGAAATCTGCCATCCTTACCTGCTGTATTCTATATATGACTCCAGACCCACATTAATGTGGTTGTACTTTAATGTCACTGACATTGATATCCCATGAATGAACAAAAATGTGACAGCAAGCTTCACTTACAGAAGGTTCTTGTTCTCAAAATTAGCACTTTCTTATATAATCCCTCACACTAATTTTAAGGGTATGCTCCCTTGTTGTGGACTCTACTATACCAGTGGAAGTAGTTTCTCTTTCTTCTGAATTTTAATGCCTCAATTTGATCACCTTTTAATCCCCCTATATCCAAAAGCATTCAAGCCATGTCTGTGGAACCTGTCCTTGTGATTTAGCCATTTTTGGTCCATTATAGTTTAGGAGCATGTGCACTGCCTATTCTCCAAGTCCAAAATATCTTTCCTGAGATGTACTAATACAAGGTGGTTTATGGGAACTTTGCATATTTGTATCATAACCTCCACCCTTTAATATCCCAACCAGTTTGTGATGAAGGTAATCATTCCACAAACCCTTTCAATTATTTTTATTGTACCTGTCCAGCTTTGGTATGCTTTTGGATGCCTGAGACACATCAGAGCAGTAGGTCAGCAAATGAAATGACTGAGGAGGAGTAAGATACTGAGACCAATAAGACTAAGAGGAAGTACAGAAAGGGAGTGTTTACTAAACACGTTGGGACTGGTGGTCTGAAGTGTATTTTTTTGTTTTAATGCGAGGAGAATGACAGGTAAGGCAGATGAACGTAAGAGATTGGATTAGTAAATATAATTACGATGTTGTAACTATTTACAGACTAGACTGGCAGCTTAATGTTCTGAGATCTAGATGTTTTAGCGAGATAAAGATGGATGTAAAAGAGGTGGGAGAGTTGCATGACTGGTTATGAAGAATATCACAGCTGTACTGAGGGAGTACACCTTGGAGGGCTCATCCAGTGAGACCATAATTGTAGAGCTCAAGATATCTCAATGAGAGAGAGAGAGAACAGTGATCAGGCAGTCAACAGAATGGGTAAAGGTCAGCCTGGGAGAATCAATAGCTGCTAATGGGGACCAGAGAAAATGATTCAGAATCTAAGTTTCTGCTGAGGGACCCAGTAGCCCTCAGGACTCAATATTGAATTCAAAAATCTTTATCCCAACCTCCACACACCACATAGGCTGCTACCTCAAACAACCCGTTCTCAGCTACTAATGGTCCATTAGCAGCTGTTGATTCTCCCAAACTAACCTTTACCCATTCCTTTGTCTGTCTAACTGTTCTCTCTCTCTGG
Source organism: Rhincodon typus (assembly GCF_021869965.1). Taxonomy (NCBI): domain Eukaryota; kingdom Metazoa; phylum Chordata; class Chondrichthyes; order Orectolobiformes; family Rhincodontidae; genus Rhincodon; species Rhincodon typus. The sequence continues at coordinate 13,506,777 of NC_063333.1, forward strand.
GCCCCATCTCCACCTATTGTCTACTCCTTCTCCCTCTTCCCACCCCGTCTTCAGCAGATATACCAGCTTTTCTCTAATTTTTAGAGTCAGAAATATGATATAGTTGATGCAAAGTTACAATATTTGCAGTATGTACTATCATTGGCTTATGCGATCACGAGATACAATGCAAGATTTTGTTATTTCAAAATTATAATTAAAATTTTAGTCTCATGATTTTAGGGACATACACATATCTTAAGGCCTTACATTAAGAAAAAAATGGCATTTGATTTTCCCCTCAAATTAAGGAGGAAATTGTTTTAGCATCAACCAAAATCATAAGTTACAGCCACTGTGATCTCTTATCCTCTTTGTAGCCAATAACCATTTCATCTTGTTTTCCTGCTAATTTGTATAACACTGTGCTTGTTCCATTTCAGTCATCTATCTGAAATAGCCAGAAAATTTCTGGAAATGGCTTCTCGTCCCAAACAGTACCTGTAGACTGTTAACTAATGTCCTGTGTAATGATTATGAGGGTTATAAGATTTATATTTTAGAATATGCCTTAAAACCTAGATTAAAGTGAAAGTAGTCATGTGACTATTCCAAAATCAGCCTGACAGCAAGCCTAGTTTAGTCATGGGGCTGGCTGAGCACGGTGAAGTGTTCTTACCTGGGAATAAGAGGTGAGGGCAGCTGTGCTAACAATAAACAGGCTTATTGGCTCTATGCTTTTGGGGCTGAAGGAAAAGGAGAGGGAATAAGAGAACAGATGGTATAGTCAGCAGAGAGAAGAGACCATAGGTTCTTCAGGAGCTACTGAAGCCAAATGTGGAAGGGAGATGGATGGTCTCAAGCCAGGGAGGTGTATTCTGCATTCTTTTAAGGAATCTGAATGATTTGACCTGGCATGGTCCTAGGGAAGAAGAATCACAGCTTTATTGCTGGTAATGGATTTGGGAAATCTCAAAACTGAGGCAAGTGTCTGGTGACAGTGACTTGAAGTTACTACTTGATGAAGTGGCAAAATGTGGACTCATTAGAAGCTTGAGCAATTGTGGAAATTTTATTTTAAGAACTGTAATTCTGTGGAGAGTGAGACTTTTGACAAGGATAAAAGGGGAGCATCCTTTCTGCCCGTTAAAGCTGCCTACAGTGTTTGGTTAACGTTTTTAGTAATTTGTTACCTCACCGCTTCTCCGAACTCCTCCACTGCCTCTGTGTTATGAAACTGCTTGTCTGACATCTTGGTTTAGGTGAACTGCAAACTCTTTCTTTGAAGCACTGGGATGATAAAACTTCACAATCTAGACCTTTGCCACCAGTTCCATTTCCCCATCTTGATGAAACTGTCTGAGGTGAATCCACAATGTGCACTGCTTTGAAGTTAGAACTAAGTTTTCAATCTGATATACAGGTACTATCCACCATAAAGACTGCCCATTTCTTTAAATTGCTGGCCTCCATCCTTACCTCCATCTGTGAACATGAACAATTTATCAATGCCTTCTTCACCTCTCGTCTCAGTTTTTCATTGTTGCCCATGCTGTCCTCATTCCTTCTCCCATATTTCCACCCCTCTCTGTCTCTCACACTGTCTGTCTCTCTCTCTCTCTCTCTCTCTCTCTCTCACACACACACACACACGCCAGATCAGTCCATCCAACATCCTGCTACTATCCTATTTCATGCAAAATGCTGCTAGTTCATCACATTTGTCCTCGTTGACTTATGCTGGTTCATGGTCCTCCAATTTATACATTTAAATGTATATATTTAGAGTCTGTATGAACCCCACACCTCCTTGCTACTTTACCGTCAGCCAATTTGACTCTGATGCTTTGTGCACATTTCCCTCAATTCACCTCACCATTGATTGTTGTGTCTTCAGCCGGCTGGGCTCCTAGCCTTGAAATTTCCTGCCTAACTGTTTTCCACATCTTCTTTTTCTTGTCTGGCTTTAAAGTAGTCCTTAAAATCTAAGATCCAGCTTTGATCACATCTCCTAGGTTCCTTACTTGTACTTGTATTTTTCGCCTTAACCTCTGAAGTGCCTTAGAATATTAAACAAAATAAATAAGCAAGATGAAAAACAAATTGTGATCATCATAAATTTTGGTGCATTTAAAATATGGGTAAAGCTTTGTTAAGTTCTGGGCAAAGGTGCCTTGTTACTTTACAATAGGAAATTCGCATTTTTCAGGCACTCTGCCAAACAAACAAAAATCCAGTTCTGAGGAAGGGTCACTGGACCGGAAACGTTAACTGTTTATTCCTTCACAGATGCTGCCAGATCTGCTGAGCTTTTCCAGCAACTTTGTTTTTGTTCCTGATTTACAGCATCCACAGTTCTTTTGTTTTTTTAAAAATAATTCTGCTTGACACTTTAAAACTGTCCTTTTAGGAAAATGTTAACGTTAAATGTCTCACTGTTGCAAACCAGTATGCGCTATTCATATACAAATGATTTCTGACCATTCTTGGATCATATAGTTGATCTTAGTAGGATAACAGGTCGGCGCAACATCGGGGGCCGAAGGGCCTGTACTGTGCTGTACTGTTCTATGTTCTGTGTTCTATGTTTTAATAGTGTTTGTTTCTTTCTTTAGATGAATAAAGCAGCATGCTTCATGCTTTTTATGAAACTGAACGTTACATAGCTGGAGTAAGTAATTTGATTTGAACTGATCCCTAATTAGTTTGATCATAAGACCCATGAAGTAGGGCATTCAGTCCATTGAGTCTGATCCAAATTCAGTGAGATCATGGCTCATCTGATAATTCTCAACTCCATTTTCTTTCCTTTTCCCAATAACCCTTGATTCCTATTCTGATTAAAAATCTGTCTATCTCAACCACTCAACATCAACAGCCCTCTGTGGTAAAGAATTCCACAGATTTATTATGTTCTGAGAGAAGAAATTCCTCCTCATCTGTGTGTTAAATGTGCAATCTTTCTCTGAGATTTTGCCCTGTGGTCCTCGACTCTCCTAAAGGGAAACAACCTTTCCGCATCTACCCTGTCAAGTCCCTAAGAATCTTGAATGTTTCAATAAGGTCACCTCTAATTCTTCTAAATTTCAATCAGTATCAGGCCAATTTACTCAATCTCTCATAAGATAGTTCATCTGTGCTTGGATCAGCTGCGTGAACCTTCTGTGGACTGCCTCCAATGTCAGTATATCTTCCCTTTGATTTTTCAGCAATGTTTTTCCCGTTAAATAATATTCACCTCTTCCATTCTTCCTGCCAAGGTGCATAACCTCACATTTTCCCACATTATATTCCATCTGCCAAATTTTTGTCCACTTGCTTAAGCTGTGTTTCTCCCTCTGCAAACTCTGTGTCACCCTCACAAAACATGCAAACAAGCAACAAGAGTAGGCCACTTGGCCCATCGCACCTGCTTTGCCATTTAATAAGATTATGGATGATCTGATTTTACCCTCAATTCTATGTTTCTGCATATTCCCAATAAGTTTTCATTTCCTTGGTAATCAAGAATCTATCTATGTCTGCCTTAAAAATATTTCAAGGTTGTGCATCCACTGCCTTCGGAGGAAGGGAATTTCAAAGACTCTCAACCCTCTAGGAGAAAAATAAAGATTCCTCATCTCAGTTTCAAAATAAGGAATGCTTATTTAAAGCAACAATTCCGAGTTCTAGGTTCTTCTACAAGAGGAAACATGCTTTCAACATCTACCTGGTCATGTCCCTCACCTCTGACACTTCTAAAATCCAGTGGATACAGTCCAAGCCTGTCTGGCATTTCCTCGTAATAGCTCAGACCAGTTTTTAGTCTAGTATACCTTCTCTGAATTGCTTCCAATGCATTAATATCCTTCCACAAGTGTGGTGACCAGATCCAGTCTCACCAATGGTCTGTATAACTGAAGCGTAGCCTCCTTACTCTTGCATTTAATTCCCTTTGTAATAAACCTGCTCTGTTAGTTTTTCTGATTACTTGCTATATTTGCGTACTAACCTTCTGTGATTCTTGCATTAGGACACACAGATCTCTCTGTATCTCAGAGCTCTGCAACCTCTCACCATTTAGATAATATGCCTTTTTTATTTTTTCTGCCAAAATGGACAATTCCACACATTCTCATATTGTGCTCCATTTGCCAGATATTTGCCCATTCGCTTAACGTATCTTTATTCCCTTGTAGGCTCCTTATGTTCTCTTCACAACTCACTTTCTTACCTATCTTTGTGTCATCAGCAAATGTTCTGTCGATCCCTTCGTCCAAATCATTTATATAAATTGTGAAGAATTGAGGCTCCAGCACTGATCCCTGTGGCACAGCAATTGTGCTTCCTGTTAGCCAGTCAATCTTCGACCCGTGCCAATGTGTTAACTCCAGCACCATGAGCTTTTATTTTCTGCAATAACCTTTAAAGTGGCACCTTATCAAATGCCTTCTGGAAATCAAAATACATCAACTGATTCTCCTTTATCAAAAGCACAAGTTACTTTTCCAAAAATCTCCAATAAATCAGTTAAACATGATTTCCCTTTGACAAAACCATGTTGGCTCTGCTTGATTATCTTGAACCTACCCAGGTGCCTTATTAGCTTCTAGCATTTTCTATGACAGATGTTAAGCTAATTGGCCTGTAGTTTCCTACTTTCTGCCTCCCTCCCAATCTGAAGGAATCGTCTGTGAATCTAATGAGCTTTGGAAATTTAAAACCAACACAGCAACTATTTCACTGACTACTTCTTTTGCAGTTCCAACAATTTACTCAGTACTACATCTCAGTGATTGTAATTTTCTTGAGTTCCTCCTTCCCTCTCAGTTCCTGATTTACAGCTATCTATGAGATGCTACTTTTATCCTCTCTAGTGAACACTTGCACAAAATATCTGTTCAGTTTGCCTTCCCATCTATATCTGTGTTAGCTGCACAAACTTGGCTAAAGTACATCCGCTATCTTCATCTGGTCATTAATATGTGTTGTAATAATTGTGGGCCCAGTACTGATCCCTGTTGCACTCCATTACTTATCGTTATGAAGATGCCCCCTGCTTATCTTTTCTCTCCATCTCTATTAGTTAATCTGTCCTTTATCCATGCTAATATAATTCCTCCAACATTGAGGGCTCTTATCATATTGTCTGTAAGTTTTTGAAACTTGATCAGATATGTATCTTAAAATGCACTGTTTTGCTGTATTAAACATTATCCATTTTATTAGACAAATGTATGACTAATTGATCTTGTCAAGAACTGGTTTTGTATTGAAACATCATTGAGTTCAGATGTTTAATTTTGTTAGTAACTAAGGTAACTAATAATTTTATAATGGACTATCCTTTCTTAAATGTTGTTACCAAGTGCTTA
>NC_063333.1:13512509-13539586 GCF_021869965.1 Rhincodon typus
AGAGGAGCAGGAAGGCTGACATTTCGGGCCTAGACCCTTCTTCAGAAGAAGGGTTAGGGCCGCAACGTCAGCCTTCCTGCTCCTCTGATGCTGCTTGGGCTGCTGTGTTCATCCAGCTCTACACCTTGTTATCGCAAAATATAAGTACTGTATGAACCTAGAAGGTCTGAATGAGGGGGTACAGCGCAAAAAGAAGCAAGACAAAGATTTTGTCAATAGGTGAGAGGTGAGTGAGTAATAAGAAAGCAAAGAGCCCTGAGATGCAGACTGCTCCAATGCATGAAATGGGTGCCTTTGTGCAAAGCAACTTAGCAGCAGTATTACAATGAAAGGTGTTGGTGCACTGCAAAGCGCAATATTATTATGGAAAACTGTATTCTTAAGTGAGTTAGCGGTGTACCACAATGATGGGGTGGTACGTTTTGTACATATCATGAAATTTTGGATACTATTGGCCAAGGTGGTAACAATTTTACTATATATCATGAAAAGTGCTATAATTTGTGTATCAGGCTAACATCGAGCTGCTCTGTAGTCTTTGGACTAGTCTACACCAAGTCCCAGAAATGCATTCTGTTCAGTTGAAGATCTGATTTAAGATGGGTTGTCTAGGAGTTTAGCAGCCAATATTGATTGAACAACCATAGAATAATATAAAACAACCATAGACAATAATATAAAACAAGGGAGTCAAAACATGGGCAATATAATTATTTACCGTTGCTTTCCTGTTCTGAATTGTTGTCATACATTTTGTAGGCATCTAAAATAAGATCACCTTGGTACTGAATTTTATAAAGTAATATTTGAACTGTGCATTTGCAAAGTTTAGCAAACTAAAATAGATTCTGTTGTGGACATCATATTTAACAAGTAAAGGAGGAACTATGTTTAGTTTTACTGCCTATCAGTTATTTTCCCAAAAATAAATTTGTTTGTAGCATTACAAATACACTGATTGTTTTTAATCAGCTTTTTGTGCTGTCTTTTTATCTTCTTGCTTGCTACTCCCAAAATTTGCAGCATGATGTCCTTTTAATTTCAAAGATTTAATCATAGAATCCTTACAGTATGGAAACTGGCCATTTGGCCCATCAAGTCAACACCAACCCTCCGAAGAGCATCCCACCCATACCCACCCCTTATCCTATTCCTGCATTTCCCATCCTAGACATTATAGGCAATTTAGCAAAGCCAATCCACCTCACCTGCACATTTTTGGACTGTGGGAGGAAACTGGAGTGCTTGGAGGAAACTCATGCAGACACAGAGAGAATGTGCAATCTCCACACAGAGAGTCGCCTGAGGCTGGAATTGAACCCAGGTCCCTGGTGCTGTGAGGCAGCAGTGCTAACCACTGAGCTACCGTGCTGCTGAAGTCGTCAAAGATTTGTGTTGTGCATTTGTTATTTGTAGCATCAAAACAAGTGCAGAATTGTGGAGATTCAGTATCCTTTGGAAACTTAAGGCTGAATCTCAACTGTCAAGAATAGTGGAGCCATATTAGAGATCAAAATGCAAAAATCCACTCACTTTGGGCTTGCAGAACAAGGGGCAGCTGCTCATGGAAACTGTATTGGTTATTTAAATATATTGTGTGCTTTCATTTTAGTGGCCATTCTATTTTTAACGGCAGCCAGGTTTTCCGGGTCTTGGGGAACTCAGCACCTTAAGGAAGATGAGAATGGCTTTATCCAGGCGTAATTGCCTTTACAGCACTGTTGGTTGACCGGAAATATTTCCTAATGAGTATACCTGTCCATGTAAACGACCCTCCCATTCCACAATTTGTCTGCTCCAATCTTTCACATCCTTGACAACAATGTGCATCCATCATCCTCCACATCTTTCAATAATCTCTGTTCCTCGCCAATGCACCTTCATGCCCACATCAGCTTTGGCCCTGTAAATAGGCCTCCTTCCTGGAAGGCCAGGCCTTGTACCCTTTAAAAATAAAAACAGAGCTGGTGGAAATACTCAGCAGATCTGGCAGTATCTGTGGAGAGAGACAGACATAGAATTAACATTGAGTGAGAAGTAGTCCTTCAGAACTGAAGGAGGTTAATAATGTGATGGATTATATCGCTTGCAGCATGCCTGTCTCAAAGAAATTCCTCTTTCCATTGGGATTTCCATTTGTCTGTTTAATCTTGTTCACTTTCAGTGCTTTCCATTTTGCTTCTGGTGTTTGATAGAACTTTGTCATTTAATCTTTTCTGTCTGTATTCTATGTCAGACTTTATCTTCTGTTTTTCCTCTTCTTTTCTCTCTTGATCCAATAAAACTTCTGCCTTCTGAAGAAGTCATATTCAACTACTGCAGAATCTGTGGAGTATTTCCAGCATCTGTAATATTTAGCTTTTTATCCTATGTACTCATGCTCTTGTTATACATTATTCAACTTTCTATTGGCTTTTGTGCTTTGTCCCACCATCGAGATGTTTGCTATTGATGAGTTAACCATCACTGGATCTCTTTTTGACTTTATAAATATAATTGTACCGCAGGGAGATCTTCAAAGAATTGTTTTTCCAAATTTCTGTCCTTATCAGAACATGTGATCATTGCAAGGGTACAATGTGTTCTTATACTCACGTATACTTTCCAAGGAACGGTTTGTACTGGAGATACAGGCTTAAGCTAATGTTTGATTGGATCAATGCAAGTAGCAATATGGGATCAAGGTATCAGAAATATTCCCTTGTGAAGGTTAAATGTGAATTCAGACAGGTTGAGCTGTATGGTATGATTTTGTATTCTATCTTCCTGGTGTATTCTATGGTACTGTCTGCCTTATGTGATGTAGTTGTCTTTAGTTGTGAGCCTTGGCATTAAATGTGCCATAAGATAATAGCTGTCTTTACTTGTGAGCTTAGGCATTACATTTTGGCACTTAGAAGCTTGAGCACAGACACTAAGTGCCATACTGAGAGGGTGCTAAACTGGTAGAGGTGCCATCTTTTGGACAAGAATTTAAATTGAGGCTCTCTGTCTCTTGAGTAGATGTAAAAGATTCCAGTATATTATTTTGAAGAAAAGCAAATGACTGTCCCCACAATCTTAGTCAGCATTTATTTGCAATCAACATCATTAAAACAGATTATTTTGTCATTATTTCAATGCTTTTTATAGATCTAGCTGTGCAAAACTGGCTACCATGTTTTCCACATAACAACAACACTTCAAAACTAAATGGTAATCGCAATCACTTGCTAACAAACATGATTGTCCACCAAGGAAATGGTGTCACCGGTCATGACTTCTGTGGGTCCTTGTGCTGGTTGCTGAGCTGTATTTGGCAGGTGTTTCTGGGAGGTGGAAGTGATCCTTGGTCTTGAGATGGTTGGCATTCCTTTCTCTGGTTCCTTTTCCATACTTCGTCTTGCCAGTGGGTGTTTTCGAAGAATTATATCCCTTCATACAAGAGTTTCCTCCAAGTTGGTTTCTTCCGAGCAAAAGTCTCCTATGCATTGACATCTATGTTGCATTTCTTGAGGGAAGCCTTCAGCGAGACTTTGAAATGTTTCCTTTGTTGTCTTCTTGTTTGAGTGCCTTTCTTAAGCTGGTAAAGAAGAATGCCTGGTGGCCAGAACTCAGGTAGCTGGCATGTGGCCAGCACAGTGGAGTTGCTTTTGGATGATCATGGCCTTGATGCTTCTGCTGTTAGCTGCTTCAAGGCTGCTGATGTTGGTATGCCTGTCCTCCCAGGTGAAGTGGAGAATCCATCTCAAACAGTGTTGATGGTACGTGTAAAGGATCTTGGGGTGGTGCCCAAGTTTCGGAGCTGTATAACGGAGTCAGAGTGATCACTGCTTGATATCCAAGGATCTTGATATCAATACAGATGTCACAGTCATCAAAAATCTATCCAATTTTGTCTTGAATAAGCACTGTCACAGTGTCCTCTGTTTTCTATGTAAGACAATTTCACAAAATAATGACATTCCTAGAAAAAATGCTCCTCACTTGCATCTTCAAAGGGAGACCTCTTAATGTGAAACTGCATTATTCTTGTCTCCCCTGCAAGACTGGAGGTTGAATTTGGTGCTCATCATGGAGGACTGATTCATCATTTGTTGGAGATTGGGAAAAGGGAGGTAGGTGGTAACCAGCAGGTTTTTTTTCTCATTCACTTGTGGCTCAGTGGGCTTTGCTGGCGCACTGGCCAGCATTTATTGACCGTCCCCAGTTGCCTTTGAGAAGATGGTATTGAACTGTCTTTTTGAACTGCTGAACTCACGTGCTGTAGGTAGACCCTCAATGCCATCAGAAGGAAATTCTGTTTTGACCCAATGATATTGAAGGAACAGTGATACATTTGATTAAATGATTGATTTTATTGTCACGTGTACCAAAATACAGTGAAAAGCTTTGTTCATGAGCAGTACAGGCAGATCACAGCAAGCAAAGATCAAAAAGACTTAGAGGCATACAGGTTACATTATATGAGGCTAGAGTCCTTTAACACTCTGATAACAGCCTGAACCTGGTTGAGCGTGTGTTCAGGCTTCCGTATCTTCTGCTTGACTGAAGAGGTTGTAGGAGGTCATTACCAGGGTGCGATGGGTCTTTGATGATGTTGGCTGCCTTTCTGCGGCAGCGAGTCGTGTACATAGAGTCCATGTATGGAAAGTTGGCTTCCCTGATGGTCTGGGCTGTGCACACCACCTTCTATAGTTTCTTACGGTCCTGGGCAGAGCAGTTGCCATACCAGGCCATTATGCACCTGGACAGTATGCTTTCAATGGTGCATCTGTATAAGTTATTACATAGAAATTACATAGAATCCCTACAGTGTGGAAACAGGCCCTTCGGCCCAACAAGTCCACACCGACTCTTGGAGCATCCCAATCAGACTCATCCCCTTATAACCCACCTAAGAAAGTTGGTGAGGGACTTTATGGACGTGCCAGATTTCCTGAGCTGCCTGAGGAAGAAGAGGCATTGTTGTGCCTTCTTGACAGTTGCATTTACGTGGGAAGTCCAGGACAGATCGTGAGTTATCGTCACTCCGAGGAACTTGATGCTCTTCACTCTGTCAACCTCAGTTCCGTTGATGCAGATGGGAGCGTGTTCTCCTCTCTTTATTCTGAAGTTAATGAACAGTTCTTTAGTTTTGCCGACATTGAGAGATAGATTGTTTTCATTGCACCACATCACCAAGCCTTCTATCTCTCTTCTGTATTATGACTTGTCGTTGTTAGATATCCATCCCACTATGGTGGTGTCGTCAGCAAATTTGTAAATGGCGCTTGTTCAGAATTTGGCAACACAGTTGTGGGTGTACGGGGAGTACAGTAGGGGGGTGAGGACACATCCTGAGGGGGAGCTCCGGTGTTGAGTGTTAGTCCTCACTGATTATGGCCTGTGGGTCAGAAAGCTGAGGATCCAATTGCAGAGGGCAGAGCCGAGACCAAGGTCATGCAGTTTTGAGATCAGTCTGGACGGGATAATGGTGTTGAACGCAGAGCTGTAGTCAACAAGCAGGAGTCTGACGTAGGTGTTTTTGTTGCCCACATGTTCCAGGGCTGAGTGCAGGGCTAGGGATATGGCATCCTCTGTGGACCTGTTATGTCATTCGGCAAACTGTAGGAGATTGAGACAGGATGGGAGACTGGAGTTGATGTGGGCCATGACCAGCCTTTCGAAGCACTTTATGAATATTGAAGTCAGAGCTATTGGGCAGTAGTCATTAAGGCACACTGCATGTGTTTTCTTGGGTACAGGGATGATGGTGGTCTTTTTGAAGCAGGTGGGACTTCGGCTTGGAGGAGGAGAGGTTGAAGACATCAGTGAATACCTCCACCAGTTGGTTTGCACAGGATCTGAGTGCTTGACCGGGGACAACATCCAGGTCCGTTGCTTTCCTTAGGTTGACTCCCAGGAAGACTGATCTGGTTTCCGAAGTGGTGACAGAGGGAACAGGTGTGTCTGGGGCTGTTGGGGGAGGCATCGCCACGCTGGTGGTATTCTTCTCAAATCGAGCATAGAAAGCATTAAGCATGTCAGGGAGAGATGTGTCATTGTCTGCTATCTCTGTTTCGTTTTGTATTCCGTAATGTCATTTAGGCCTTGCCATAGAAGACAGGAGTCTGTTTGGTAGGTCTGGGCCACTGATTTAGTCCGGTACTGCTTCTTGGCCTCCGTGATGGCTTTGCAGAGGTCATGTCTGGATTTTCTGTATTGGTCTTGGTCACCCAACTTGAATGCTACACGCCTGGTCTTCAGTAGGGAGTGGATTTCCTGGTTCATCCAAGTAAGGCTGGTGAATGGCTTGGAAGGTAACTTGCAGGTGGTGGTTTTCGCATGTCCCTGCTGCCCTTGTCCTTCTCAATGGAAGTTGGAATGTGATGTTGAAACTAAATTACTGCATTGTGTCAGTAGACAGTGCACACTGCAGCTACTGAGCATCGGTGGTAGAAGGAATGGAAAGTGGTGAATGTGGTGCCAATCAAGCAGCCTTCTTGAGTGTTATTGGAGCTGTACTCATCCATACAAGTGGGGAGTATTCCATCACACTCCTAACTTGTGCATTGGAAGTGGTGTACAGGTTTTGGGGAGTTAGGAGGTGAGTTATATGTTACAGTATTCCCATGCTCTTGTAACTACTGTATTTATATGGCTAGTCCAATTCAGTTTCAGGTCAGTATTTTCCTTGCCCATGTTTGATTTGATGCTGTAAATCTTCACGGGGTCTAGATTTAAGGACTCCCAGAGCAACTTCCTTCCAACTATATATCACTGTTCTGATACCCCTGCTGAGTTTGCCCTTTTGGTGGAACAGGACATAGACAGGGATCTTGATGGTGATGTCTGGACTTTGTTTGTAAGGTACGATTCCATGAATATGATTATCTCGAGCTATTTCTTGATTAATCTGTAATACGGCTCTCCCAATTTTGGCACTAACTCTGAAACATTGGTAAGCAGGACTTTATAGGGTCAATAGAGCTGGGATTCGAGTGTCGTTATTTTCAGTGACTAAGTAGATGATCCTTCTTTCAGCTCAATGATTTGATGCAACTGAGTGGCTCTCTCGGCCATTTAAAAGTCAGTCACATTGCTTTAGGTCAGGAGTTACAAGTAAGCCAGACCAGGTATAGGGGGCAACCTTCCTTCCCTGAAGAAGATTCCTGAACCAGGTGGGTTTTTCGACAGTCAAAGTGCCATGGTCAACAGATGGTCTTATTAATTGAATTTAAATTTCACCAGCTGCCGTTTTCACAGAGTATTAGCCTTGGAACTCTGGCTTACTAGTCTAATTATATTAACACTGTTTCACCACCTTAGATTTAAGGCAAAAGATACTTATACTGTAAGGAAAGTGGTGTATCCTGAGTTTGGAATTGAGGCACCATTGTCAGTTGTATGTGAGGACTTTGATCAAATTAGTTAATTATTAATTAATTCTGACACTGGATTTGAAAGTGGCTTAGTATTTTGTCTGCCATCATATAATCTCTCAGTGTGGAAGCAGGCCATTTGGCCCATCAAGTTCATACTGACCCTCCAAACAGCCATCCCACCCAGACCCACACCCCTACCCTCTCCTTGTAACATTGCATTTTCCATGGCTAATCCACCTAGCCAGCACATCCCTGGACACTCTGGGCAATTTAGCATGGCCAATCCAACTAACCTGCACTTCTTTGGACTGTGGGCGGAAACTGGAACACCTGAAGGAAACCCACGCAGGCACAGAAAGAATGTGCAAACTCCACAGAGACAGTTGCCCAAGTGTGGAATCAAGCCCAGGTCCCTGGTGCTATGAGGCAGCAGTGCTAACCACTGAGTCACAGTGCCGAGCAGAATACATTTACAGACGCCAAGAAATTTGTCCACCAAATATCTGCAAGACACAAATCAGGAGTGTTATGGAATGCGTCCCATTTGCCTAAGATATTTAGCTTATTAAAACACCTACCAACTGATAGAAAGTGTTGCAGAGTGAGTGCTGGAATGATGAATAAATGTCATAGAAAACTAATTTACAAGAATATGTTCTTTAATTCTGTAGATGGTGAATTCATTGTAAATTGTCCATGTGCAATTATTGTGAAGAAATTTGGTTAATTTGGGCCTTGCACAGTAGAAGTAATTTTTATTTCATTGCCTTGTGTTGTTTGTTGAAGAATTTTATTGATTTTCAGTTTGATAATAGACCTTGAACTTGAATCAGACTGCGCAGTACTTATGCAAGTTATTTACTGATAGTGTCCTTGGGCTCAGAACTTCATCATTGTTTAGTCTCTCTGATATTCATTGTTTTTATTGTGTTTGATTATTAAGCCTCTGCTTTCATGAATCATCTATCATGTCATATTGAAGTAGTTCAAAGCTTCCACTTGGTTAAAAAGATAGTAAAAGGTAAGTCTATTACATCACAAAATTTGAAAACTTTTAGATTGAATGACTAAAGAACATGGGAAATAAGAACAGAGTAGATCCTATGGCTCCTTGAGCCTGCAGTGTCGTTCAGTATGATCACTGCTTCAACATCTCTTTGCTATACATTGTTTATATTTTTTAATTCATTGACAGAGTAAAAACAAAATCTGTCTGTCTTAGCATTGAGTATGCTTGATGCTCCACAATCCTTTTGGGTAAAGAATTTCAAAGATTCACAAAGGAATTTCACCTCATGTGTGTCCTAAATAGTCTTGTTCTGAAGATGTATTTCTGTGTCAAAGATTGTGAACTTGAGCAAAGCATTTGGTTTTATGAAGAGTATTCTTTGATGTTGAGGGAAATCAAATAGACGTAGAAGAGCCGCAGACAGATTCTTGGGATAATTCATGGAATAACAAAATCATTCCTACAAATGTATTACTTATGCTTGAATGGAAAGCATAGTCATACATTGCAAACAACATATAAAGGTGAATAGTAGTACACCATAGACACACTTGAAAAAGGTGATGTAACTTTGGCTGGGATTGTTCTTGAGATCTTTGTGAGGATCTGTAAATCGAAGAACCGAAGATCCACAATAGAGCAATTGCCAGACAAAATTTCAGTCTTTGTATGTAGTGTATATAAATGATCTGGAGGAAAATGTGGGTGGTCTGATTAGTAAGTTTGCTGATGACACGAAGATTGGTGGAGTTACTGCCAGTGCTGACAATTGTGAAAGGATACAACAGGATATAGATAGATTGGCCAGTTGGGCACGGAAATGGCAGATGGAGTTTAATCCAGACAAATGCCAGATAATGCATTTTGGAGGATCAAATTTAGTGGTGAATTACACTGCAAAACCCTTAGGAACATTAACACACAGATGGATCTGGATGTGCAGGTCCACAGTTTCCAGTGGTAACACAGGTGGCCAAGGTGATTAAGAAGGCATGCGGCAAGCTTGCCTTTGTCAGCCGGGGCATGGAGTGCAAGAGTTGGCAAACCATGTTGTAGCTATATAGAACCCTTGTTAGGCCACATTTGGAGTATTGTATGCAGTATTGGAGGCCACACTACCAGAAGGATGTGGAAGCTTTGGAGAGAGTGCAGGGAAGGTTCACCAGGATTTTGCCTGGTCACCAGGGCATTTGCTATGAGAAAAAGTTAAAAAGACTAGGATTGTTTTCACTGGAAAGATGGCGGCTCAGAGAAGACCTGATAGAGTTTTACAAAATTGAAAGGCATAGATAGGGTGGATAGTCAGAAGCTTTATCCCAGGGTTGAAGTTTCAATTACAAGGGGACACAGGTTCAAGGTGAGAGTGGGAAAGTTTAAGGGAGATGTGCAAGGGACATTTTTCACACGTAGAGTGGTAGGAGCCTCGAATGCACTGCCAGAAGAGGTGGTGGAAGCAGGTATGTTGGCGACATTTAAGAGGCATCTGGATGGTTACATGAATAGGGAGGGAATAGAGGGATACGGACTGAATAAGGGCAGAAGGTTTGTTTTTTAGATTAGTTGGGGCATGATGATTGGCACAGGCTTGGAGGGCCAAAGGGCCTGTTCCTGTGGGTACTTTTCTTTTGTTCTTTTTGTTCTTTGATTCTGATTAGCATTACGCAAATGTAAATTGCACCTAGATTAACAGGCAAATCATGGTTGTTACAAGCTATAAATTACACCTGGAATAGCAGGATTCTGGATAGTTTGAAGCCATAGAAAAATCATCCCTCATAGAGTCATAGAGATCTACAGCACAGAAAAAGGCCTATCACGTTGGCAGTGGTCAAAAATGATCACCTAATTGTTGTAGTCCTACATTCCAGCACTTTGCCCATAGCCTTGTATGCCATAAATACTTCATAAATGTTACGAGGGTCTCTATCTCTACCACCCTTATAAATAGTGAGTTGTAGATTCCCATCACCCTCTGGATGTAAACGTTTTTCATTACATCTCCCCTAAAGCTTCTGCCCCTACCTTAGATCTATGTCCTTTCCCTTCTTTGTCCCTGTCCAGCCCTGAGCAGATGTCCTAAAAGGTAGCATTGGACCGGCAACACAGCCTCCTGGACATGTGCACCTGGCTGTAGAGGAGAGTTTCGATCCCCCTCACTATACTGTCCGTACTACCGTCATATTCCTTTTGCTCCCCTCCACTTGAATGGCATCATGCACCATTTTGCCACTGTCAGCTAGCTCACTGACTCTACACCTCTAACTGGGACAAATTTTCCCTCACCCCATCCCCAGCCAACAGACTGCATTCCGCCCCAACACACTGCCTCCCTCATTGATTGCCTCCTCACCTTTTCTTCACTGACAGCCCCAACCTCAGCAACACGCGCCCTTGACACACAGGCACCTAATAATGCATGCCGTCACACAAACAATCCATTCATATACACAGGCACACCCACCCCTGCCTGCTGCCTTGCCATCTGATACTGCTATGGCTAAGCTATCCTGTATAGTGGAGCTTATGTGTTGAAAGAATGTTATGCCTCCTCCAGTACAGATCCAACCCCATTAACATTGTGTCAAAAATTATGATTGGTAGTAGTTGGTTTCAAGGAGCTATGCTGTACCATCTTGGACCATCCGTGTCTAGCAGAGAGGCACAGCACCTTCTCTCTTCTGCTGGGGAGAAATGTTTTTCTAAAGTCTACAAGACACTGTTTGAAAAGTGGGGAGCTCTTGTGGTATATGTTTTGTCTTAATTAATACGAAGTTAGTCCATAATGCACACATAAATTCCTGTTTTAAAAGGTAAAAACTCGTTGGAAATAATGTTGGGTTGTTACAGAGTCATTGAGCTGTACAGCATGGAAACAGACCCTTTGTTCTAACTCGTCCATGCCGACCAAATATTCTAAATAAATCTAGTCCCATTTGCCAGCATTTGGCCCATATCCCTCGAAAACCTTCCTGTTCATATAACCATCCAGATTGCTTTTAAATGTTGTAATTGTACCGGCCTCCACGACTTCTTCTAGTAGCTCAATCCATACATGTGCCACCTCTGTGAAAAAGTTGCCCCTTAGGCCCTTTATAAATCTTTCCCCTCTCACCTTAAACCTATGTCCTCTTGTTTTAGACTCTGCTATCCTGGGGAAAAGACCTTGGCTATTCACCCTATCCATGCCCCTCATGATTTTATAAACCTCTATAAGGTCACCCCCCAGTCTCTGACGCTCCAGAGAAAATAGCCCCAGCCTATTCAGCCTCTCCCTGTTGCTCAAACCCTGGCAACATCCTTGTAAATCTTTTCTGAACCCTTTCAAGTTTCACATTATGTTGCTGAAAAATTTCCCCCCACCCCCATCCTCTTCCTCAATGCCTCTCCACCACCCCCCCCAAATTCCCCAAAGAGATGGCTTCTGCCATTGCCCATCTTATCTTTGAGAAAGTGGTGGTGAAATGCCAAAGATCAGGAGTGCTGGTATTAATGTGAACTGGAAGGCAAAATAAGCAATATATTTAAAAAGCCTCAGAAAATTTACTTGATCAGTGGCCACAGAAAATTGCTAGTCTTTGCATCAGGCATATCGTCACTAAGATAAATGCGTTGAGCTGCTGCAACTGAAATCAGCAGTTTTTATGTCACTTACTTGGTGCACCAACTACAATAATTGACACAATTAATACTTTATAACTGGTATCATGTGTTTATTGACTATAGCCATTGTGCATGCTAATAACATTTACCATTTTTGGTGGCACATTGTCACAAACGTGGATGGTGACAGTAACTATTGAAATTATGGGTACATTGCTAACAGCAAAAAGCAGAAGATATGTTTATAATGCTGAAATTACATCCATAGGAAGCAATCGAGTAATAGCTGTCAGGTTTTACTTAGCTGTATTTTTTAATATTTGCTGTTGGTGATCTTAGAAATCGGGCTTTGCAGATGCTCTGTCAGCTGTAAGGGTGAATAAAATAGTTCTCACTTTCCCAGCTTTCAAGGCCAATGCTGCTCTGTGTCAAACTGATAAAACAAATTGCTTTCTGTGGATTTTTTTATTATTCATTCCATGGAACGAGGGTGTCTCATTTCATGCCCATCCTTAATTGCCTTGGTGGTGGGTTTGGCTGCTGTCTTGAACAGCTGCATTCCTTGGGCCATAGTGGTAGCCATTGTGCTGTTAAGAAGGGAGTTCCAGGATTTTGACCTAGTGACAGTTAAGGAACAGCGGTATACCTCCGAGTCAGGATGCAAGACCGAGATAACATTGAGGAAGTAACATCAGCTCTGAGTCCGTCCATCAACTAGTTTGTTTCGGAAGCAACTATGACAAGTAGTTGAGAAATTGTCGCCTGCTTTGTTGTTGATGTATCTCCACTGACCAATTAAAATCTGGTATGTTTTATTTTTGCTCGCTGAAGTTAATAATCAGTTTTTAATGCCTCCATCCTGGTCAGTTAACATTTCTACAAATGTTATCCTCACTTCTGTTTGGTCAAACTTTTAGGAGGTGCATATTGCAAACTCCAGGAAATTTCTTTGCCCATTTCTTTGTTAATGTTGCTCTTTTTGCCAAGTGTTGTGAATCTCCAGGGCTTTTATTGAGGCAATATTCCATTTCTATGTATTATTATAGAAATAATGTGCAGGGTATAGGGAAAGGGAGGAGCTTGCCTCTATGTTAAAATGCTCAGAGAGCTTGTGCAGACATGATAGGCTGAATGACCTCCTTCTACACAAGAACAATTCTGTAGTTCTGTGACTATTCAGAGCTATCCTCTGCTGTGGAACCCCTGCCCTACAAGCAAATATCCCACCTTGTTCACAGGAATCAAATTCTAGAGTCTATGCAATACTGTAGTTTACTTTTTAAGCAGTACATTGTATATTTTGAAGTTTACTTTGATTAGTTGACACTTTATTAATGAACGACTGGTATTAGGACTGAAAGGTGGGAAGTCAATTTACATGGGGACCTCTCTTAGCTTGCTCTTTCAGTTAGACTTGAAAGCTGTTGAAATATAAGCATAAACTCACAAGTACAAGCCAGTTGTAGTCATATGCAGCAGGGCATCTGGAATCTTTGTGTGCAATGGAACAAACTTTTTATCTACAATGAGACCTTAGGATTGAGAAACAAACAGAAGGAGACCTCAGAAAGAGATAAATTCAGAGAGAAATAGAGATTGCATTTTAAAGAAAAGACAAAAAGAAAGTAAGAAATAATGTAAAGATTTAAAATTTAAACTTTTAAAATCTCAAACCAATCTGAAATAGTCAAACCCCATACTTGTTATTGTTCGCTCTGAGCAGGAATTGTTGGTTAGCAGTCACTAATAATGATCATGCTATTTAGTGTGTGGGACTTATGAATGAACATTCATTGATAATGATCACTTCATTAAAATTATGCTTGTGTTAGTTATCAGACTTAACTTTGTAAGTTAAATTAATGAACAGATGCTGTGACTTCATGAGAAGTCATAGAAGGATTAATATTGGGATGCCATTTATATGAAGCTGCAGGCAGCTGCAAATCAATTCACATGTATCTCTTCATCACTACAAGGTGCAGCAGAATTTGTGTATTACTAACTGCACTATTTAGATGCCATTGTGTTTGGCATCTGAGCCATAGAAAATACAGTCCAACAACAAGCTCACTAGGCCAATGGGAGATAGCAAGAACTGCAGATGCTGGAGTCAAAATCAATACAGTGTGGAGCTGGAGGAACTCAGCAGGTCAGGCAGCATCAGAGGAGCAGGAAAGTCGACATTTCGGGTTTACACTGTTCCGGACTGGGAAGGGGGAAGGGAGCTCGTAAATTAATGGGAGATGGGGCTGGGGGAAGGTAGGTGGGATGGGGACAGGTGGATGCAGGTAGAGGGTAGTGGGGATTGGTCGATGGGAAGGGTGGGTTGGATAGGTGGGAAAGAAAATGGATAGGTTATTGGGTCAAGGAGGCAGGGACGAGAAGGAGGGTTGGACATGGGATGAGCCTTGGGATGGGGAGATTTTGAAACTGGTGAATTCTTTGTTGAGGCCGTCAGGCTGTAGGCTCCCTAGGCAGATTATGGGGTATTGTTCCTCCAGTTTGCGTGTGATGTCATTGTGACACTGGAGGAGGCCCAGGATGGACATGTCACGAAGGGAGTGGGAGGGGAAGTTAAAATAGTTGGCAACTGGAAGGTGTTGTTAATTATAGTGTACAGAGTGCAGATGCTCTGCGAATTGGTCACCGAGTCTGCGGTTGGTCTCACTGATGTAGAGGAGGCTACATCGGGAGCAATGGATACAGTAAACCAGGTTGGAGGATGTACAGGTGAATCCCTGTTGGATTTGGAAAGATTGTCTGGGGCCTTGGATGGAGGTGAGAGGGGAGGTGCAGGGGCAGGTGTAGCACTTCCTGCGGTTGCAGGGAAAGGTGCCAGGTCTGATGGGGTTGGTGGGGAGTGTGGAACAGACGAGGGAGTCATGGAGAGAGTGGTCCCTATGAAAGGCGGATAGTGGTGGGGAGGGAAATATCTCTTTGGTGGTGGGGTCGGATTGCAGATGGTGGAAATGGCGAGGATGATGCGCTGGATGCGGACATTGGTGGGGTGGCATGTGAAGACCAGGGGGACTCTGTCCTATTTTTGGGGGAAGGGGTTTTGAGGGCAGAAGTGTGGGAAATACAAGCGATGCGGTTGAGGGCATTGTGAATCAACGGAGGGGTGATTTGTGGTCCTTGAAGTAGGAGGACATCTGGGATGTCCGGGAGTGAAACGCTCCATTTTGGGAGCAGATGTGGTGGAGACGGAGGAATTTGGAGTAAGCCAGTCACTTACTGCTGGTCTTAATCATCCACAATTTACATATATGTGTAAAATTAAATGTAAAGTGCATCTGTTGTTTCAGTAATGTTGATGGGTCACATGATGGTGCAGTGTGTTTTCAGTTTTTGCCTGTGTAATGGATCTCCAGCATCAATTTAATTTCCTGATGCCCATAAAGAATGCTGTGACTTATATGCCCTATTTTATGGTAATTAGAATTTATATAGGTTTCCTTTCACAAAGATGGATTGAATAAGACTTTTTTCATTCTTTTGAGTTATAACCCAAGTTTTCAAGGAAAATGGAATTCTGTCTCTTTATATCTTGAGTTTTACAGTGCATGACAAGTGTAATTTAAAAAGTACAAACATAACTTACCTAACAGCCCTTGCTTGAAAGCTGTCGGCACAAGTTTTTGGTCAGTTTAATTAATCCAGTGATGGCTGGTGTGCTGTGTAATTTTCTCCACTGTCACTTTTCTCTTGATTTAGAGGTGTTATTTTCACTGGTGTCGCTGTCTGTTGATTTAGTGATGGCAAAAGCTAATTTTGACTGGTATGTCGGATAACTGCACTGATTATACACCCTGAGAGATGAGATTATTTAAATTGCACAGGAACAGAGCGCTTCTGCTTTGTGGTCCCTGTGCTGTTTAATTTTTTGTGTATTTTAAAAGAGCAATGTCTTGAATCTTATATTTGATTCAAGCTAAGCAAATTTAAGATGCATCTTGTATCAAACTCACTTGGCTGAAAATCACAGATTTGCTCACAAGAATCGAATGAGAATGATTTATAATTCCACAACCACCAATTTTTTAAGCTAATGGGGCCAAAGCTGTATGTGATGGGGAGTGGGGTATTCACCCAAATTAACCACTGGAAGTAAGCTTGTAAATATTTGGAACTTCTTATTTTGGGTAGCAGATTTCCTGTCAAAAATGAGCAAGAACTACATTAACATTTCAGGATTGATGCCTGATAATGTCATTAAGATCCTGTTGTTTGAACAGTGTCCAGATATATAATCGGGAGGGCAGTATCTGTAACTGCAATGTCTTCTGCAGTCTCCTGTGCGCATTGAGTCTTAAATGCTTCCAATATCCTATCGTCATACTGCTTTGGTACATAATTTGTCTGATCCAGAAAGTAGTTGCTTCATTTCATTTTCCAGTGACTCCACCCATCCTCAATAAGGGATTCTCCAGATCCATGTCAGTCAGCTTCCCTGTGTCTACACCCCATAACGGTCAACCTGCCTATATGATTAATACTATGAGCAACTTTTAGACAACTGTCACAGATTTTGTAGCAGGGTATGATTATTTTAACAAATCTGATCATAACTTTCTTCACATAATAATGAACATGCTTTGCTTTACCCCACAAGTGAGTCATTTGCTGGATTTAATGTTTCCTTCTCTTACATTTGTCTTCTTAACCAAACCAAAGATGCCCCTAAACCTTTGTTTAATAATTTTGCAGATGAACTCTTTATCTGTCTCTGTATTCGCATCTGGGAAGGCCAGCTAGACAACTTCCATAGGGTCAACAACTATTTTTAACTTCCATAGAGTACTTGGAATCAAAGACTTCACTGAAAATGATGGACGGGCTTTAGGGAGCCAGGAGGTGAGTTACTTACCGCAGTATTCCTACGCTTGACCTGTTCTTGTAGTCAATGTGTTTATGTGGTGAGTCCAGTTGAGTTTCTGGTCAATGGTAACCCCCAGGATGTTGATAGTGGGGGATTCATTGATGGTAACACCATTGAATGTCAAGGAACAATGATTAGATTATCTCTCCTGGGTGATTGTCAGCCCAGCGTGGATATTGTGCAGATCTTGTTGCATTTGAACATGGAATGCTTCAGTATCAGAGGAGTTGCAAATGGTGCTGAACAGTGTGCAATCATCAGCGAACAACCCCACTTCTGACCTTATGAAGGAGGGAAGGTCACTGAGGAAGCAGCTGAAGATGGTTGAGCCTAGGACACTACCCTGAGGAACTCCTGCAGAGATGCCATGGAGCTGAGATGACTGACCTCCACAACCACGACCATGTTCCTATGTTCCAGGTATGACCCCAACCTGCAGAGAGTTTGCCTCCTGATACCAATTGATTCCAGTTTTGCGAGAGCTCCTAGATGTTGCACTCTGGCTCAGCAGTCATCCTGACTAGGCAAAATTCCAGACCTATTTTCTATGTTTTGCAAGCCCAGGCTGGTTAAGTATGGCCAGTACCCTGCCTGTTGTGTACAGCTGAAGGGATATGCTATTTGATACAATCCATCAGTCACTGCAACCTATGGCTTACATACCAGGCATTACAGTGGCAGTATGTCACATTTGCCAAATGGCTGAATGAGTTCCTACAACTAGTTCTGTCAACTTTTTCCATTTAAACAGTGTAAGTCTCCTTCACTTTGAATGGACCATATGAGACCTGCATATCAATAACAATGACGTGTCCATGTGTTCATACAGCTTTCTAACCTATTCACTAATATGTTGATCCAGGAATTCTGAGACATTTTAGACGTATCACTACGTCCATATTGGTCGAGATGTGCTGCTGTTGTCGGTAAATTTAAGAACTTGGCAGCTGCTTAATTGAGGTGAGTTTTAATCACTCCACATATGCCCAAATGGACGATGTTGCCATAGGGAACACCTCTAGGTCAAGCTGTAGCTTGCATTTTCACCAGTTTCCAAAAGAAACATGTTTTTGACTGAACTATCCCACATTTTATACCCTTTGAATATTTCCGGCACATAGATTCAAATATTGCTAATGTATCTACAACTACATCAGCTACATCTAAGAACTTCTTTAACCACCTGTAACAGGCTCCATCTCATGTTCAAATTCAGCTTTGAATTTGATGTTCAGAGAGCATTTGTTGCTAAGATTTCAAATGACACAAAGATAGGTGGAAGGACAGGTGGTGTTGAGGAGGTGGGAAAGATGCAGAAGGACTTGGACAGGCTAGGACAGTGGGCAAGGAAGCAGCAGATGGAATAAAGATGGCAAAGTGTGAGGTTATGCAATTTGGTAGGAAGAATAGAGGTGGGGACTATTTTCTAAATTCATAGATTCATACAGCACAGAAAAGGCCCTTTGGCCCATTGTGTCTGCACTGACATAACTACCACTAAAAGTGCACTAATCCCAATTTCATGCGCTTGTCTCATAACCATGGCTGTTATGATAGTTGAGGTGCTCATCCAAATATTTTTCAAAATTTGTAAGGTTTCTGGCCGCCACTACCTTCTCAGGCAGTCCATTCTAGATTCCCACCATCCACTGAGTAAAAAAGTTTTTTCCCCAAATCCCCTCTGAATCTCCTGACCCTTTCCTTAAAATTATGCCCACTCGTGCTTGACACCTCAACCAAGGGGAACAGCTGCTATCTATTCACCCGGTCCACATGTTATACTCATAATCTGATAAATCTCAATCACGCCCAACCTCAGTCTTCTCTGCTCTAGAGAAAACAATCCGAGCCTTTCTCATCTTCCTTAGAGCTCAATTTCTCCATCCCAGGCATCATCCTGGTGAACCTCTTCTGTAACCCGTCTAGTGCTGCCACATCCTTCCTGTAGTGAGGTGACTAGAACTGCGCACAGTACTCCAGCTGTGCCCTGACCAACGCTCTGTACAGCCCCAACATTACTCCTTGCAGTTATACTCTATGCCATGATTGATAAAAGCAAGTGTCCCAAGCATTCTTGGCTATCCTGTTCACATGCTCTGCCGATGACAGTGGTCTGTGAATAATTACCCCAAGATCCCTCTGTTCCTCTAAGCTACCCACTGTCCTGCCGTTCATCAAATACTCCTTCATCTTGTTTCTTCTTCCAAAGTGCATCAACTCGTACCTATCAGGGTTAAATACCATCTGCCACTGGTCTGCCCATCTGACCAACCCATCTATATCTTCCTGTAACCTACAACCATCTTCTTTGCTGTTAATCACTCTACCACCCTGGTGTCATCTGCAAATTTGCTTAACATTCCCCCCACATTTTCATTCGTAACAAACAATGAGGGTCCCAGTACTGATCCTTCTGGTACACTGCTGGACACTGGCCTCGAGTCACTCAAACAGCCTTCTACCACTTTCCTTTGTTTACTATTACTAAGCCAGTTTCTGATCCATCTCTCAAAGTTTCCCTTAATTCCATGTGCATTAACCTTCTCCAACAGTCTCCCATATGGGACCTTGCTAAAATCCATTCAGACTACATCAACTGAATTTCCCTCATCCACACACTTGATCACATTTTCAAAAAATTTAAACAAATTTGTTAGGCATGCCCTCCCTCTGACAAAGCCGTGCTGACTATCCCTAATTAACCATTGCCTTTCCAAGTCAATTTTAATTCGCTCCTTCAGAATTTTCCTCAATATTTTCCCTACCACAGACATGAGACTCACTTATCTGTGATTTTACTGGTTCACCTCTACCATCGTGCTTAGAAAGTGGAACCACCTTAGCCATCCTCCAAACCTCTGGCACCTCCCCGATGGCCAGAGAGGAATTAAAAATTTGTGTCAGAACCCCTGCAATTTCTTGCCATGCCTCCCATAGCAGCCTGGGATGCAATTCATCTTGGTCAGGGGAATTGTCTGTTTTTAAGCCTGACAGAGCCTCCAATATCTCTCCATTTCCTATATCAAACTGTGCAAGTTTCTCACAGTCCCTTTTCCTGAATTCCGTACCTACTTTCTCCTTTTCCGGAGAGAAGACCAAACAGAGGTATTCATTCAACATCTTTCCAGTGCCCTGCAGTTTCAAACACAGTTTGTCCCCTTAGTCCCTAATGGGCCCTACTCTTTCCTTGTTTAATGTATTTATAAAATATCTTAGGATACTCCCTAATCCTGTTCACAAGTCCTTTGTCATGCCCCCTTTTTGCTCTCCCAATTGTTTTCTTAAGTTCCCTCCAGCACTGCTAGTATTCCTCTAGGGTCACAGCTGAATTGCTCTCTTTGGACTTGCTAAAAGCTCTACTCTTCTTTCTCATCCAGTCCTGAATTGACCTAGACATCCAGGATTCTCTGAGCTTATTACTCCTACATTTCCGTGTAAAAGGTACATGTTGGACCTGTACTCTCCCCACTCTTTTTTGAATGGCCCTATTACTCTGCTGTAGACGTATCTGCAAGAAGCTGTTTCCAGTTGATTGTGGCAAGATCCTGCTTTATTTTAACAAAATCTGCCTTCCCCCAAACCAAAGCTGTCTTTTGCAGGCCATCTTTTTCCTTAATAAATTTGAACCGTACTGTTCTGAGGAAGGGTCACCAGACACAAAACGTTAACTCTGTTTTCTCCACCACAGATGCTGCCAGACCTGCTGAGCTTTTCCAGCAACTTTGTTTTTGAACCGTACTGTGTTTGGTCGCTATTGCTCCTACAGCCACATCGAACATTTGTCTGGCTTCTTTCCCCAGAACTAGATCCAGCACTGCTCCAAGTTGAGCCTTCTAAATATTAATACAGAAAAATTCCCTGGATACATTTCAAAAAATTTGCCCCCTTTAAACCCTTAACATTATGACTATCCCAGTCTGTGGCATAATGGCTACTTTTATCTAATCATTTCCAGATGTAAGTTTTATAAATCCACGAACAGGCTTTCCAAAAATACTAAATAATCAGTGGGGTGGGGGAGAAAATAAATACAATGTCTATCACTAGAGAAAGAAACATTAGGGAATCTAATGGGACTAAAGGCTGATAAGTTGCCTGAACCTGATGTATTGCATTCTAGGCTATTAAAGGAAGTAGCCACAGAAGTAGATATACTGGTAGCAATCTGTCAAGAATCCCTAGATTCTAGAAAGCCCCAGACAACTGGAAAACTGCCAGCGTAATAGCCTTATTCAAAAAGGAAGCGAGATAAAAATCAGGTCATTATAGCTTAATGTCTGTGATTGCAAAAATGCTGGAATCTATTATAAAGGATGTAATAGCAGACATTAAGAAATGCTAATGTAATTAAGCAGAGTCAGCATGTCTTCAAACGGGGAAATCATGCCAGGCAATTTTATTAGAATTCCTTTGAGAAGATTATAGGCCAGGAACCCGAAGATGTAATATATTTGGATTTCCAAAAAGCATAGGATTATACACTGCACATGAATCTACTTAATAAGAGCCTCTGATGTTGGAGTAGTATATTCACATAGATGGAGTAGTATATTCGCATGGATGGAGATTAGCTAACTAATAGAAGACAGAGTTGGAGTGAAGGGGACATTTTTGGATTGCAAATTGTAATTAGTGAAATGCTACAGGTATCAGAGCTGGGACCACAATTATTTACAATATATTAAGAGTATTATTGTTCCATTTTACTACATACTAATGATTTGGATGAGCTAAGTGAATGTACTCTCTTCATGTTTGCAGATGACAAAAGTAGGTGAGAGGGTAAGTGTTGAAGACAAAATAGAGTCTACAGAGGAATATACTCAGGTTAAGTGAGTGGGCAGAAACTTGGCATATGGAATATACTGTGGGAAAATGATGTTATGTGTTTCAGGTGGAAGAATAGAGGAGCTAAATATTATTTAAATAATGAAAGACTGTAGGAAGCTGTAGCAGAGGGATTTGAGGATCCCACTGCATGAATCACAAAAGCTAACATCAATGTTCAGCGGATAACAGGGACGGCAAATGGAATGTTGGCATTTATTTCAAAGGGAATAGAGTATGAAAAGACGGAAATCTCGCTAGAACTGTACAATGCACTTGTCAGGAACAGCTGGAATACTGTGAACAATTTTGGGACCCTTATTAGAGGGGCAGTAACCAGAAAACACAGATTTAAGAATCCTTAGATTCTTGACAGATTGCTACCAGAGTACATACTACTTCTGCAGCTACTTCCTTTAATAGTCTAGAATGCAATACATCAGGTTCAGACAACCTATCGGGGCACTGGGGTAGTCCAAGAAGGTACAGTAGGCTGATCCTGGGCATGGATATATTTTCTTATGAGGAGTAATTGAGTAGTTTGGGCCCGTACACATTCAAGTTTAGGGGAATGAGAGGCAATCTTATTGAAACATACAAGATATTTAGAGGACAGGAAAGGGTAGATATGGAGCACTTTTGGGAGATTAATATCAAAATAAAGGGGTTGCAATTTAAGACAGAGATGAAGAGGAATTCCTTCTCTGAAGCTAGTGAATCTGGGGAATTCTTGATGACATAGAGTTGTTGAGACTGCTTCATTCAGAATATTAAAGGCTGAGATAGGTTTTTAAACAGTGTAAAGATGTATCTTTTTATTTCTCTGTATTTTTAGTTGTAATTACTTTTAAAAGTGAATGTACTGGGAAGTACAGTCTACACTGGAAAATAGGGGGAGACGATGACCTAGTGGTATTATCGCTAGACAATTAATCCAGAAATTGTTAATTAAATTAATCAAGAGTTTGAATGAGAGATGGTGGAATTTGAATTCAATAAAAATCTGGAATTAAGAGTCTAATGACGACCATGAAACTGTTGCTGATGGTCATGAAAAGAACCCTATGTGGTTCACTTAATGATCTTTTGGGAAGGAAACTGTAATCCTTACCTGGTCTGGTCTACACGTCATTCCAAACCCACAGCAATGTGTGGTTGAATTTTAACTGCTCTCTGGGCAATGAGGGATGTGTAATAAATACTGGCCTAGCCAGCACGCCCACATCCTGTGAATGAATAGAAAAAAGAATCAACCATGTGTACCTGTGGATGAAAATAGCAAAAGCTATCCCAACAAATTTTAAATCTGAATATGTACAAAATTGTCAAAAAACCCTTTTTCTGATTAAGCTTCACAATTCCTTTTAAAGAACAAATATTAGAAATTGCTTATACATTCCTTTTAAAGAACAAATACTAGAAATTGCTTATACATCATTGCATGTGTCCAGTAATGGTGAAATACTAACTGGGCACTTGCAACATATTTTGAAAGGTGAGAAAGTTCCATTACTCATGCATGAAAGCTTTCATTTTCAGAATAACTAAATCCATAGTTTCAATGGCAGAAAGAAATTGTGTGGTGATGCACAAAATCTTGTTTTAGATTCAGTGATATGAGGTTTTTGTTGCAGACATTTATTATTTTAGATAAATCGCTAGCACGAGGGGACATAGCTTTAAATTGAGGGGTGATAGATATAGGACAGATGTCAGAGGTAGGTTCTTTACTCAGAGAGTAGTAAGGGCGTGGAATGCCCTGCCTGCAAAAATAGTAGACTTGCCAACTTTAAGGGCATTTAAATGGTCATTGGATAAACATATGGATGATAATGGAATAGTTTAAGTTAGATGGGCTTCAGATTGGTTTCACAGGTCGGCGCAACATCGAAGGCCGATGGGCCTGTACTGCGCTGTAATGTTCTATGTTCTATGTTCTATGTCCTTAAAGTGTCATTATTACGCTACCTTTGCATTTTAACAATTTTTCATTTAAAAAAAAGTCATATTGGCCTCTGATTCCATTGCTGTGGGGCATATCTGACTTCTACTTTCTAAGAATGATGCAGGGCAAAAGGAGGTCATTTGACCATTGAATCTGTGCTGCCTCTTTAAAAGAACTAACCAGTTAGTTGCATGCCTAATATTTGTACACCATTTATATTTTTCCCCTTTAAGTATTAAATTCCCTTCTGTGTAAGTTATTGTTGAATCCTGTTCAAGCTTCCTTTCAGTCACTGAATTCCAAAGCATAACAACTCTTGTAAATGAAAATCTCCTCATCTTGCCTGTAGTCATTTCATCAATTACTTTAATTCTTTGTCTTCGCAGTACTGATAATTCTCCTTAAATCTGTGTTTTCTGGTTATTGACTTGGCTGCCTCTGGAAACAGTTTCTACTTTACATAAAAACTATATGAAATGAAAATAGAAAATGCTAGAATTACAACAGTTCAGTCAGCATTTGTAAAAAGATGGCAGATCCCAAGATTTGGATTTGCAATTATTATTTGGCTTCCTTCAATTTGTTATTTAAAAAAAGTAATATCCCATTAACTAGTTCCTAATGTTCTCTGCAAATATCACCCAGACAGTGACAAAATAATTGCCACTGAAGCTTATAAGTTTGATCACTTGGTGAAATCCAGGAATGCTAAACTTGCAGAAAATCATTAAAACCTCAGGGATCTAACAGAATGTGTGCATTGAGACTACCTGTTAGCATTATTTTTGCTAGCTAAGTAACTTTGTGTTTTTTTTCTCATTTCTTGAATGGAAACTTCACTAGTTTCAAGTGTACTTGTAGCACAGTGAAATGTTGAGCGCTTCAGCTGGCAATATATTTTTAAATTACATGCTGTGTTAATAATCTTGACTTGTTCTTTGCTTTTGTATTTCAATTTCACAGATCATTGACTTATTAACAAATATAATAACTCAGGTTAATGATTGCATTTTTTTGGCTCAATCATTTTTGAAACCATTCAAATACTTTCATGTGACAGTTTAATGACAAAGGTAAGGTGGTAATAGGTTAGCAATCAAAGCACTAAATTAGTCACAAAGTTTCACAATTTTATGTTGTTGGATAGTGTAGGACTTTTCCAAATCGATTTACCTTTGCATTTGAAAAATAACTTTTCAAAATATTTAACATCATAGATGACTGCATTGTTTATAATAACTCTCAATATCACAAAACAATTGACATTGATTGAAGTAGAACATGTGCAGGTGTGGAGGAACGGAAGGATTTTGGGGTCCATGTCTATAGATCCTTCAAAGTTGCTACCTAAGTTGATAGGGTTGTAAAGAAGGCGTATGTGTGTTGGTTTTCATTGGCAGGGGAATTGAGTTTAGGAGCTGCAAGGTTACACTGCAGCTCTATAAAACCCTGGTTAGATCACGTTTGGAATATTGTGTTCAGTTCTGGTCACCTCATTATAGGAAGGATGTGGAAGCTTTAGAGAGGGTGCAAAGGAGATTTACCAGGATGCTGCCTGGACTGGAAAGCAGGTCTTATGAGGAAAGGTCAAGGGAGATAGGGCTTTTTTCATTGGAGCGAAGAAGGATGAGAGGTGACTTGATGGAGGTGTACAAGATGATGAGAGGCATAGATAGAGCGGATAGCCAGAGACTTTTTCCCAGGGCGGAAATGACTATTACAAGGGGGCATAATTTTAAGGTGGTTGGAGGAAGGTATAGGGGAGATGTCAGAAGTAAGTTCTTTACACAGAGAGTGGTGACCGTGTGGAATGCGCTGCTGGCAGTGGTAGTAGAGTCAGATACTTTAGAGACTGTTAAGCGACTCTTGGATAGGCACATGGAGGATAGTAAAATGTAGGGTATGCAGTGTAGTTTGATCTTAGTAGGATAATAGGTCGGCGCAAGATCGTGGGCCGAAGCACCTGTACTGTGCCGTACTGTTCTATGCTGTATGTTCTGTGTAAGATTTGAAATAAAATTGGGAACCAAGGGTAACATCAAAGGTATGGAGAGGAATTATGAGAAAAGACTGGCAGCCAACATGAAGTGATGTCCCAAAGTCTTCAGTGCTCATATCAAATAGTAAAAGGGTTGTAAAAGGAGGAGTCAGAAACTGAAATTGCTGGAGAAATTCAGCAAGTCTGGCAGCATCTGTGGAGAGAAAGCGGGGTTAAAATTTCAGGTCCAGTGATCCTTCATCTGAGGCAATGTCTATTTTTGTTTTGGATTTCCAGCAACTACGGTTCATTTTGCCTTCATTTTTTTTTGGTAAAAAAGAGGTATAGGGTTGATGAGGGGCCAAGAAGGGATTTACATTTGGAGGCAAGGCTCGTGGCTGAGGTGTTAAATGAATAGTTTGCATCCAGTCTCTACCAAAGAGAGAAATACTACCATAGTGACAGAGGAGGGAACTAAATAATTAGATGGGTTCAAAATTGATGGAGCAGAAGAGTTGGATTAGACTGTTGTTAAGTCATAGAGACAGACGGCCAAATCGAATAGCCGCCCTGTCCCTGTATTTGCAACATCCTAAAATTAAAATACTGTCACCCTCAAAATTGACCGCAATGATTTCTAGCCAGATTTTTTGAATAACTAGTACAAGACTTTCTGAATAATTGATATGAGACAGTGGGTTTATGATTCAAACTAAAGGCTTAACAATTTATTCACAATACAGTAACTTCAGCAGATCAAGGTTAAATAATAAGGTAATCTAATTAATGTCTAATATCTAAATCCAATCCTCTTTAATTCTAGCCTCCATTCTCACAGAAAGACAGACACACAAACAGATAAAATTAAGGGATAAATCAAAAAGGAAAAATAAATGAGATTTAACTGGCCGGTTCACTTAGGCAGACTCTGTGATCTATAACATCACCAGTACAAGGGATTATATCTTGCTTAGTTTCTGACAACACCAATGCATGAAAATATTTTCCAGTAGGCTCAGAGGAATATTCATTTAATTCTTAAAACAGAGATTCTATCTTCCTAACTTTCAGTAAGCTTCCTAACTTTCAATAACGAAAGGACAACCTGTAGACCAGAAAAAAGCTTTTCTCGTTAATGGAGGGTTCAGTGACCAGGGAACATAGATTTAACGTAGGGGGACAGAAAGTTTAAAGGAGATGTGAGGAAAAGCGTTTTCACCCAGAGGATGGTGGGAATCTACCACTCACTGCCTGTAAAGGGTGGTAGGAGCAGAAACCCTTATAACATCTAAGATGTATTTAGATGTGTACTTGTAGTGCCAAGGATTACAAGGCTGTGGACCAAGTGCTGAAAATGAGATCAGAATAGTTAGGTTGAGAGATAGTAGGAACTGCCGATGCTGGAGAATCTGAGATAACACGGTGTAGAGCTGGATGAACACAGCAGGCCGAGCAGCATCAGAGGAGCAGGAAAGCTGACGTTTTGGGTC
>NC_063333.1:13539986-13570487 GCF_021869965.1 Rhincodon typus
CCCCTCCCCCATTTCAGAAGAAGGGTCTCGACCTGAAATGTCAGCTTTCCTACTCCTCTGATGCTGCTTGGCCTGCTGTGTTCATCCAGTTCTACACCGTGTTATCTCAGAATAGTTAGGTTGTTGTTTTCAACCAGCTTGGACATGATAGGCCGCAGGGCCTTTCTGTGTGCTGCAGATCTCTATGGCTATTATCAGAGAGCAATCAAAACTCCATCCTGTAGCTTTTGCAGGCACAATTCTTCTGACTTAAACACAAACACAATTCAAAAATCAGTTCAAACTCTGGCCTCTTCCTCCCACACTGCCAATCTCTTCACAAAGTCCCAATTAACCTTCATCATCTGTCGTCTGCTTGAGCATAAGGTCTCTCCTTGAAGTGTTGGAAGTATCCATAGAGCACTTTCTAATAAGAAACAATTTGCAATTAACTTACAGGCCTACGCCTCAAAAACAAATAACAGCTTGTTTATTTTACCTTTTAAAACACAAGTACTGCTCACAGTTCAAAGGTCACCTTTCAGCTTTCAGCTCACATCTCCAAGACACAAATTGATAAAAAAAATCAGCGAGGCATCTTTCACTATTTGTACTTAAAGTTGACAAGGCACTGGAGCCAATTGAAAATGTATCCAAGGATTCTGAAGCAAGTGAAAAGTTGCAGGGACCCTGGCCATAGTCTTTCAGTCTTCAGTAGACTCTGGGAAGGTGCCTGAATACTGGAAAACTGCAAACATTATGGCCTTGTTCAAAAAGGTTGTAAGGATAAACCAAGCAAATACAGACTGGTCAGTTTAACTTGGGGAAGCTACTAGATACAATTAGTCAGGATAGAAGTAATAGTTACGTGGAAAAAGATAGATTGATTAGAAATCCTGACTCTAAAGGAGAAATCTTGTTTAACTAACTTACAGGAATTTTTTTGAAGAGGTACCAGGCTCGATGAAGGTAGCGCCATCTATAAGTTTGCTGATGACCCCACTGTAGTATGGATGGATATCTAACAACGACAAATCAAAGTACAGAAGGGGGATAGAGGGCTTGGTGATGTGGTGCAATGAGAACAACCTCTCTCTCAACATCAGCAAAACTAAAGAACTGATCATTGACCTCAGAATATAGGAGGAAAACACTCCCATCTACATCAGTGGAACTGAGGTTGAGAGGGTGGACAGTGTCCAGTTCCTTGGAGAGATGATAACCGACAACCTGGCCTGGACTTTCCATGTAAATGCAATGGTAAAGAAGGCACAATGATGCCTCTTCTTCCTCAGGCGGCTCAGGTAATTTGGCATGTCCACAAGGACCCTCACCAACTTCTATAGATGCACAATTGAAAGCATACTGTTCGGGTTCATAACGGCCTGGTATGGCAACTGCTCTGACCAGGAATCTTAAGAAACTACAGAAGGTGGTGTGCACAGCCCAGACCATCATGGAAGCTGACATTCCATCCATGGACTCCACTTACACAGCTCGTTGCCGTGGAAAGGCTGCCAACATCATCAAAGACCCATCGCACCCTGATAATGATCTCCTACAACCTCTTCAGTGAGGTAGAGGATACAGAAGCCTGAACATGCAAGCAGATTCAGGAACAGCTTCTTCCAGCTTTGTTAGACTGATGAATGGACTCTCTGGCCTCAGAAAATGCTGCTCTTGCTAATGTTGACCTCGCCTAGCACACACCCTATGCAGTGTAACCTGTATACCTCCGTCTAATTCTTTTTGATCTGTACATCCTTGCTTATTATGATCTGCCTGTACTGCTCATAAACAAAGCTTTTCACTGTACTTCGGTACACGTGACAATAAATCAATCAATAAATCACTGTTGATGCTGTGTACGTCAGCTTTCAGAAGACATTTGATATGGTGCCATACAACAGACTTTTGAGAAAAGTTATGGGACATGGAATAAAAGAGTCAGTAGCAACAAAGGTACAAAATTGCATGAGTGATGGGAACCAGAGAACATTAGTCAATGGATATTTTTCGGGCTAG
Source organism: Rhincodon typus (assembly GCF_021869965.1). Taxonomy (NCBI): domain Eukaryota; kingdom Metazoa; phylum Chordata; class Chondrichthyes; order Orectolobiformes; family Rhincodontidae; genus Rhincodon; species Rhincodon typus. Next base: position 13,541,991 of record NC_063333.1, read on the forward strand.
AGTAATTAGTGGAATTTCACATGGGTCAGTATTGGAACCCTTGCTTTGCCTGATGTATATTGATGACCTGGATCTTGGTGTGCTGGAGGCAGTGTCAAAGTTTGCAGATGACACAAAACTTGGAAGAATTGTAAACTGTGAGGAAGACATGTAGAACTCCAAAAGAGTGTAGACAAGTTGGTGGAGTAAGCAGACAGGTGGCAGATATGTTTCAATGAAGAGAAGTGTGAGGTGGTCCATTTTAGGAGGAAGAACAGTGAAAGCCAATATAAATAGGAAGTACAGTTCTAAGGGAGGGTGCAAGAACAGAGGGACCTGGGTGTAATGATCTGGGTGATCGGATCATTGAACGTGGCAAGACAAATAGAGACAGCAGTAAGTAAAGCATACAGTATCCTCGGCTCTGTTAATAGGGCATAGAGTGCATGAGCAAGAAGGTGATAATGAACTTGAATAAGACACTTGTTAGACCTCAACTGAGGGTATTGTGTACAGTTTTGGGTGCCAAATCATACGAAGGATGTAACTGCATTGGAGAGAGTGCAGAAGCACTTTACAGAAGTTGTTCCAGGGATGAGGAACTTCCAGTATAATGATAGATCAAAGAAGGTGGGAATTGGTCCCCTTGGAGAGCAGAAGGCTAAGAGGAGCCCTGATCGAGGTTTTGAAAATCCAAGTGGGCTGGATGGAGTTGATAGGGAGAGACTGTTCCTGTTCATAAAAAGAAAAAAAACAAGAAGGATAGATTTAAAGTGAGCTGCCAAAGAAGAAAGGGTGAAGCAAAGAAAAATGTTTTCACTCAGCAAGTAGTTAGGGTGTGGAGAACACTGATTGGCAGTGTGGTGGAAGCATGATAAATTGAAGTATTCAAGAGCACATTGGATGATTATTTGGATAAAATGATGTGCAAGTGTATGGGGAAAAGCACGAGGGTAATGACACTAATTTAATGAGCCAGTGCAGGCACCATGGACCACGTTGTCCCCAACTCTGTGACATTTCTGTTATTCTTTATAGAGAATAAATTGTTTTTTTTTAACCTGACTTCGCCTAATCCAGACTAATAACCACAGTATAGTATTGGGAGCACCAGGCATGAGGAGCTTGAACAGCTCATCAACTTTACTGACACCTTTCACCCCAACTTCAAATGCACCTGAACCATCTCTGATACCTCCCTCCCCTTCCTGGACCTCTCCATCGCCATCTGTGATAACCATCTCAATACCGACATCTATTTCAAGTCCACTGACTCCTGTAGCTACCTGGTCTACACCTCCTCTCACCCACCCTCCTGCAAGAATGCAATCCCTTACTCCCAATTCCTCTGCCTCCACTGCATTGAGGGGAAGCGATGGCCTAGTGGTATTATCGCAATATATTCTGGAGGAACATTCTGGGGACCTGGGTTCAAATCCCGCCATGGCAGATGGTGGAATTTGAATTCAATAAAATATCTGGAATTAAGAATCTAATGATGACCATGAATCCATTGTCGCTTATTGGAAAAACCCATCTGGTTCACTAATGTCCTTTAGGGAAGGAAACTACCATCCTTACCTGATCTGGCCTACAAATGACTCCAGACCCACAGCAATGTGGTTGACTCTCAACTGCCCACAGGGCAATTAGGGAAGGGCAATAAATGCGGCCTAGTCAGTGATGTCGTCATCCTGTTAGTGAATAAAGAAAAAAAGAATCCACTCCCAAGATCGAGCATTCCACTCCCGGCCATCGCAGATGTCCTCCTATTTCAAGGACCACAACTTTCCCCCAACGGTGATCAGAAATGCCCTCAATCGCATCTCTTGCATTTCATGGACCTCTACCCTCAAACTCACCCTCCCCCCAACAATAATAAAGACTGAATTCCCCTTGTCCTCACGTACCACTCCACCAACCTCTGCATCCAGTGTATCATCTTCCGCCACTTCCACCACCTGCAATCCCACCCAACTACCAAAGAGATATTTCCCTCCCCATCCCTATCTGCCTTTCGTAGGAACCGTTCACTCCACAACTCCCTTGTCCGCTCCACGCTCTTCACTAACCCCACCACACCTCGCACCTTTCCCTGCAACCGCAGGAAGTGCTACATTTGCCCCTACACTCCCCTGTCACCTCCATCCAAGGCCCAAAACAAACTCTCCATTTCTGACAGCTGTTCACCTGTATATCCTCCAACCTGGTCTACTGTATTTGTTGCTTCCAATGTGGCCTCCTGTGCATCAGTGAGACCAAGTGCAGGTTCGGAGCATCTGCGCTCTGTACGCAATGAGCAACAACACCTTCCGGTTGCTAACCATTTTAACTCCCCCTCCCACTTCTTTGATGACATGTCTATCGTGGGCCTCCTCCAGTGCCACAATGTTGCTACACACAAACTGGAGGAGCAACACCGCCCCGCCCTTCCCACTGACCAATCCCCACTACTCCCTACTTACATTCATCTATTACCATCCCACCTATCTACCCCCCCAGCCCCACCCCTCCTCCCCCTATTTATTTCCCAGCTCCCTTCCTCCTCCTCAGTTCTGAAGAAGGGTGCTGACTCGAAACATCAATTTTCCTGTTCCTCTGGTGCTGTCTGACCTGCTGTGTTCCTCCAGCTCTACACTGTGTTGACTCTGATTCCAGCATCTGCAGTTCTTGCTATCCCAAAGATCCTGAGGGAACTTAGTAGACCAGATGCTAAAAGGACGTTTGCTGTTGTGGGAGAGATTAGAACTCAAGTTTACAGTTTAAAAATAAGGAGGTTCCCACTTGAGATGGAGATAAAGAAAAATTCTTTCTCTCAGAGTTGTGAGTTTGAGAAATTCTTTTCCCAGATAGTGTTGGAAGCAGAGTTACTGATTGTTTTTAAGACCGTTAGATAGATTCCTGACTAACAAGGGAGTCAAAGAGTCATAGAGATCAAGAGCACAGACAAAGGCCCATCGCATCAGCACCAGTCAAAAACAACCACCTAACTATCAGAGTATTGTGGGTAGGCAGGAAAGTGGAGTTGAGACAATAATCTAGTCAGCCAGATCTTATTGAATGGTGGAGCAGGCCCAGAATACTGAATGGCCTACTCCTGCCCCTCATTCATATGTTTGCATTTATGTATTGCCTCTCAGAAACAGCATTAAACCGAGGCTTTGCCTGTCAATTCAGATGGCTGTAAATGGCCCCATGACAATATTTTAAAAAATGCCAGCTAGTTTTTGTGTCTCAGCCAACGTGCAGCCTTCAGTCAACATCACCAATTTGCAGGCTGTACTGTGAAAGACTTTTGGAACATGCAATTTGTTATTTAAATGCAAGTCTTTTTCTCCCAGTGAATTAGCTGGAAAATAGTTTCAGCTCCTTAGTATGGTACCCGACTAGCAAATCCAAGTGCTGAGTTCTAATAATACCATGGCGAGTTCTGAAACTGAATTGATTAAATTTATGGGCTATGAGGAACTTGATCAATAATTGTAATCATTCAACTCGTTCATGAATGTCCCTAAGGACAGTGGTTTTCAACTAGTGTGCTGTCAACTTTTCAGGAAGTAGCGCTGCTTTACCTGTGCATTGAAGCCATGACCATGCTTCTGATCTCCTCTGGAGCCTTGCTGCCTATTATTGAAGGCAATATCTGTTAACATTGGTGCTCCTATTGATTGAGCATGCACTAGCATCCAGAGTTGGGCATATGTCGACATCTGATACTGTGCATTTGCGCAGATTTGACACCGCATATGCTGAAGAAGTAAGTGTACCATGAAATTGTTTGTCTCATTCAGGTGTGCCTTAAAACTGATTGGGAACACTATCAAAGGGAAGGAAATGTACCAGAACTGGTTGATAATAAGAACTGCAGATGCCGGAGTCAGATTTGATACATTGTGAATCTAGAGGAACACAACAGGTCAGGCAGCATCAGAGGAATAGGAATGTTGACGTTTCAGGTTGGGACCCTTCTTCAGAACTCGGGGTTGACCCTCCAAGGTCCCGACCCGAAATGTCGACTTTCCTACTCCTCTGATGCTGCTTGACGTGCTGTGTTCCTCCAGCTCCACACTGTACCAGAACAGGTTGGTCTGGCTTACACATGACTCCAAAACCACATTGTGCAGTTGTCTTTTAATGGCCTCAGGTCAACTTGGTACAAAGATGGTCTTGTCAGTGGCACCCACATTCCAGTTACGTTTGTTTTGAAAAAATGCTGCTATTAATGCGCATAAGCAAATAATCTTTACTTACATTTGCTCGGTTAATTGGCAGATCAAAAGTACGGACCTTAAATATCTTTTTATTAAAGTTTTTTAGATTTTATTGTCCCATGTACTCAAGTACAGAAGTATAGGAATACAATGAAATGTGTGTAAAGTCAGCAATCATGATGCCATCTAATGTACTAGGTACAAAAAAAGCTTAAGTACAAATAGTAAGAGAAATGAGAGTTAAAAGGTTAAGCATTACTTCACAGAATAGTTGAAAAATAAAGAAATAGGTAATAGTTTACATTAAAGGCTTTTGTAGTTTAAACTAGGAAAATAAAGGAATAGTTAAAAGTTCAACAGCCTTTGACAAGTCCTCCGTTTATCTCGCTCTGTTGTCTGTTGTTGCTGCTGCTGCCGAAGATACTGTCTCTGCTGCTGAAATACTAATAAATACCAATGGATACTAATAAATCTAACATGTACAGACCACTATTTGTATTTTACTTGATTTTGGATTGTGGACTGAATTGGGAAAAGGGTTGTTTTACAACAAAGGACTGAGGAAAAAATTGCTGTACTTTTATAAAGCAAGTTACTGAAATACATTGTGGGAAATGTTTACACTTTGCAAGCAGTGGGGGAAGGTGTGGGAGGACTGGGTGTGTATACAAATGTGATTTGCCCAGCAGTAGATTGCTGATTGGTTTGTAGAATTGTGACCAGTTGTCGATACCATAGATCATCAGACTGATAACTGTTCTGTAGTTTCTGAGTAGCTGTACAGCTTGGGCCTGTGAATGATACAGTGAGAAGCCTTTGGACCTATGGAAGGGACCGTAAAAATACTTGAATTCTGAGGAAAGCCAGTTAATTTCTCCCACTAGTTGCTGTAGGCTGTAGCTTTTAACCGGTAACTAAGAGAGGGTTGGTGTACCAATCACCTATGTCTCCTGTGAAGAAACGAAAAGGACCTGGGAGAAAAAGATTGAAGTACACAAAGTCCTAGGAAGCGAAGGATCATCTCAACAAACTATGTGCATTGGTGCTGTCAAACCGTGACTCCCAATTCTTTCACCCTCCACTCATCAACCACTTTTTTGTTTGTCATTTGTGTGTGTGTGTGTTTAGGGAGTTTACATAAGAACGTAAGAGCGAGGAGCAGGAGTAGGCCATCCGGCCCTTCGAGCCTGCTCCGCCATTCAGTAAGATCATGGCTGATCTTTTCATGGACTCAGATCCACTTACCCACGTTCTCACCGTATCCCTTAATTCCTTTATTGTTCAAAAAAAATCTACCTTATCTTTAAAAACGTTTACTGAAGTAGCGTCAACTACTCCACTGGGCAAGGAATTCCATAGATTAACAACCCTCTGGGTGAAGAAGTTCCTTCTCAATTCAGTCCTAAATCTGCTCCCTCTAATCTTGAGGCAATGCCGTCTTGTCCTAGCCTCACCAGCCAGTGGAAACATCCTCTCTACTTCTATCTTATCTATTCCCTTCATAATTTTATATGCTTCTATAAGATCCCCCCCCCCCAATCTTCTGAGTTCCAATGCATATAATCCCAATCTACTCAGTCTCTCCTCATAAGCCAACCCCCTCAACTCCGGAATCAACCTAGTGAACCTCCTTTGCACCCCCTCCAGTGCCAGCACATCCTTTCTCAAGTAAGGAGACCAAAACTGCACACAGTACTCCAGGTGTGGCCTCACCAGCACCTTGTACAGCTGCAACATAACCTCTCTGCTTTTAATCTCAATCCCTTTAGCAAGGAAGGACAAAATTCCATTTGCCTTCCTAATTACTTGTTGTACCTGCAAACCTACCTTCTGTAATTCATGCACAAGGACACCCAGGTCCCTCTGCATAGCAGCATGCTGCAACTTTTTACCATTCAAGTAATAATCCTTTTTACTATTACTCCTACCAAAATGTATGACTTCACATTGTATTCCATCTGCCAGACCTTTGCCCACTCACTCAATGTATCTATGTTCCTCTGCAAAGTTTCACAGTCCTCTGCACACTTTGCTCTGCCACTCATCTTAGTGTCATCTGCAAACTTTGACACCCTACACCCTACAACTCCAAATCATCTATATAAATTGTAAATAATTGTGGTCCCAACACCGATCCCTGAGGCACACCACTAGTCACTGACTGCCAGCTGGAATAGCACTCATTTATCCCCACTCTTTGCTTCCTGTTAGTCAACCAATCCTTAATGCCATGCATCCTTATCTTATGCCATAGCACCTTGTCAAAGGCCTTTTGGAAATCTAGGTACACCACATCCACTGGGTCCCCATTGTCCACCTTGCTCGTAATCTCTTCATAGAATTCCAAAAGATTTGGCAAGCATGACCTGCCCTTCATGAACCCATGCTGCATCTGCCCAATGGGACAATTTCTATCAAGATGCCTTGCTATTTCTTCCTTGATATTAGACTGAAGCATCTTCCCCACTACAGAGGTTAAGCTAACCGGTCTATAATTCCCCATCTTTTGTCTACTTCCCTTTTTAAACAGTGGCGTCACATTTGCTGTTTTCCAATCTGCTGGGACTGCCCCAGAGTCCAGCGAATTTTGGAAAATTACTGCCAGTGCACCTGCTATTTCTTCCGCCATCTCTTTTAGTACCCTGGGATGCATTCCATCAGGGCCAGGAGACTTATCAATCCTTAGCTCCATTAGCTTGCCCAACACTACCTCTTCCGTAATAATGATTGTTTCCAGGTCCTCACCTACCTTCGTCTCTTTGTCAATTACTGGCATGTTATTAGTGTTCTCCACTGTGAAGACCGATACAAAATACCTGTTCAATGCCTCGGCCATTTCATCATATCCCATAACTAAATTCCCCTTCTCATCCTCTAAAGGGCCAACCTTTACTTTAGCCACTCTTTTTCGTTTTATATATTTATAGAAACTTTTGCTATCTGTCTTTATATTCTGTGCTAGTTTTTTCTCATGTTCTATCTTACTTTTCTTTATAGCTCTTTTTGTGGCTTTCTGTTGACCTTTAAAGTTTTCCCAATCTTCTAGTTTCATGCTGTTTTTGGCCACTTTGTATGCCTTCTCTTTCAATTTGATAGCCTCCCTTATTTCTTTAGACACCCATGGCAGTTTACCCCTTTTCTTACAGTCCTTCCTTTTCACTGGAATATACTTCTGCTGAGCACTTTGAAAAATTGCTTTGAAAGTCCTCCACTGCTCGTCAACTGTCCCACCATAAAATCTTTGTTTCCAATCTAGTTTAGCCAAGTCCTCCCTCATTCTATTGTAGTTCCCCTTGTTCAAGCACAGGACCTTGGTATTGGATTTTATCTTCACACTCTCCATCTGTATTCTAAATTCAACCATACTGTGATCACTCCTTCCAATAGGATCCCTAACTATGAGGTCATTAATTATTCCTGTCTCATTACACAGGACCAGATCTAGGATAGCTTGCTTCCTCGTCGGTTCCATCACATACTGTTCAAGAAAACTATCACGGATACAGTCAACGATACACTCCTCCTCAAGGCTACCCTGACCGAGCTGGTTCGACCAATCTACATGTAGATTAAAATCCCCCATGATAATTGCCGTACCATTTTTACAGGCATTAGTTATTTCTTTGTTTATTGCCCGCCCCAATGTGACGTTATTATTTAGTGGCCTATAGACTACGCCTATCAGTGACTTTTTCCTCTTAGAATTTCTAATTTCCACCCAAATGGATTCAACCTCATTCTCCATAGAACCTATATCATCTCTCAGCACCGCCCTGATGTCATCCTTGAATATCAGAGCTACACCACCTCCCTTACCTTCCTGTCTGTCCTTCCAAATAGTCTGGTACCCTTGGATATTTAACTCCCAGTCGTGACCATCCTGTAACCATGTCTCCGTAATGGCTACCAAATCATATTCATTCGCGATGATTTGTGCCGTTAACTCATCAACCTTGTTACGAATGCTACGAGCATTCAGGTAAAGTGCCTTTATGCTAACTTTCTTACTCTCATGATTTCCAACATCTCTAATAATATCTCCTGAGTTATCCTTCCTTTTTGCTTCTTTCATAGTCTGCCTTGAACTTAAACCCTCCTGCACACATGCTAACCTGCTGTTTACCTTTTTATTTACCATCATACTCCCTGTCATTTTCCCTTTCCCTTCCCCCCCCAACTCACTAGTTTAAAGTCCTAGCGACCACCCTATTTATCCTTTTCGGTAGAACACTGGTTCCAGATCGGTTCAGGTAGAGACCGTCCCATCGGTACAGATCCCTCCGGTTCCAAAACTGATGCCAATGCCCCATGAAATGGAACCCCTCTTTCCCACACCACTCCCTTAGCCACGTGTTTACTTCCCTAATTTTCTTATCCCTAACCCAATTTGCACGTGGCTCGGGCAGTAATCTGGAGATTATGACCCTCGAGGACCTGTTCCTTAATTTCGTTCTTAGTGCTTGATAATCCCCAAACAGGTCCTCCATCCTAGTCTTGCCTATGTTGTTATTCACAACGTGGACCACAACAACTGGATCCTCCCCCTCCCGCTCCAATATCCTTTCAAGCCGGTCAGAGATGTCCTGCACCCTGGCACCGGGCAGGCAACACACCATGCGGGACTCCCGATCCGGCTTGCAAAGGATACTATCTATCCCCCTAACTATAAAATCCCCTATAACTACCACTTGTCTTTTTGCTCCCCCCTCTTGAATGGCCTTCTGCACCATGGTGCCGTGGTGAGCTGGCTCATCCTCCCCGCAGCCCTTTTCCTCATCCACACAGGGAGCAAGCATCTCGTACCTGTTGGATAAGGTCAAAAGCTGAGGCTCCTCCACTCCTGAACTCAGGATCCCCCTACCTGCCTCACTTGCAGTCACACCCTGTTGTCCCTGATCACTAACTGAATTTGAATTACTTAATCTACCAGGTGGGACTGCCTCCTGAAACAAAGCATCCAGGTAACTCTCCCCCTCCCGGATGTGCCGCAGTGTTTGAAGCTCAGATTCCAGATCTTCAACTCTGAGCCGAAGTTCTTCCAGCAACCAACACTTGCTGCAGATGTGATCACTGCCGTTCACAATGGGATCAGCCAGCTCCCCCATCATACAGCTACTGCACATCACCTGCCCAGCCATCTCTACTTAGTTAATCACTTTATATCAATTTATGAGTTAAGTACTTTCTAATACCTCTCTGCTATGGTCTTTTCAAATAACCAATTAATAGATAAATAAAAAAAGTAAGTAAATTTTTAACCAATTACACGATACAGAAGAAATAGAAAAAGTATAAAAACCTTACCAACACACCACAGAGTCCTTTTTTTTCGGTTAGAGGAGGACGGTGGGTGGGGGACACTACATGTTTAGTGTCTCAGGTTCAGCCGCTGCCCAAATATATTCCCGGCAGCCCCCTGGTCCTCGCTGTCGCCTCTCCCTCTGCTGCTGAAAAATGAAGGCCGCTGACGCTCGAGGTCAGCCCTTTAAGAGGGAAAACTTACCTTCCTGGCAGCCCCCTGGTCCTCGCTGTCACCCCTGTTTAAGGGGAGTTAGAGTTTTTAAATAGTAGAGTTGTATGCTAACAGTTCATAGTTGTTTACCTGTGGTTAGATTCTTATTTATTTCTAAAACATAATGGTTTTTGTTAAGTACAGAAACCTATATTGAATTCAATAAACATCTGGAATTGGGAGCCTAATGATGACCATGAATCCATTGTCAATTAAAGTCATAGAGTCATAGAGCTGTACAGCATAGAAACAGACCCATTGGTCCAACTTGTCCATGCTGACCAGATACCTAAACAAATCTAGTCTCATTTGCCAGCATTTGGCCCATATCCCACTAAACCCTCCCTATTCATATTCCATCCAGATGCTTTTTAAATGTTGTAATTGTACCAGGCTCTACCTCTTCCTCTGGCAGCTCGTTCCATACATGCACCACCCTCGGTGTGAAAATGCTGCCCCTTAGGTCACTTTTAAATGTTTCCCCTTTCAACGTAAACCTATGACCTCTAGTTTTGGACTCCCCACCCTGGGGAAAAGACCTCATCTATTTACCCTATCCGTGCCCCTCATGATTTTAAAAAAAAACCTCTATAAGGTTACCCCTCAGCCTCTCTGGCTCCAGGGAAAATAGCCCAAGCCTATTCACCCTCTGCCTACAGCTCAAAACCTCCAACCCTGGCAATATCCTTGTTAATATTTTCTGAATATTTCAAGTTTCAAAGCATCCTTCCTGTAGCAGGGAGACCAGAATTGCATGCAGTATACCAAAAGTGGCCTAACCAATGTCCCGTATAGCCGCAACATGACCTCCCAACTCATATACTCAATGCACTGACCAATAAAGGCAAGCATACCAAATGCCTTCTTCACTATCTACCTGCGACTCCACTTTCAGGGAACTCTGAACCTGCACTCCCAGGTCTGTTTGTTCAGCAACACTCCCCAGGACCTTAACATTAAGTGTGTAAGTCCTGCCCTGATTTGCCTTTCCAAAATGCAGCACCTCACGTTTATCTAAATTAGACTTCATCTGCCACTCCTTGGCCCATTGGCCCATCTGATCAATGTAACCTTCTTCACTGTCCACTACACCACCAATTTTGGTGTCATCCTTACCTCCTATGTTCACATCCAAATTGTTTATATAAATAATAAAAAGTATTGGACCCAGCATCGATCCTTGTGGCATACTGCTGGTCACAGGCCTCCAGTTTGAAAAGCAACCCTCCATCATCACCCTCTGTCTTCTACCTTCGAGCCAGTTCTGTGTCCAGATGTCTAGTTCTCCCTGTATTCCATGTAATCTAATCTTGCTAACCAGTCTGCAGTGTGGAACTTTGTTGAAGGCCTTACCGAAGTCCGTATAGATTATGTTCACCACTCTGCCCTGATCAATCCTCTTTGTTACTTGTTCAAAAAAACTTAGTCAAGTTAGTGAGTTATGATTTCCACACACAAAGCCATGTTGACTATATCCTAATCAGTCCTTGCCTTTCCAAATACATGTAAATCCTGTCCGTCAGGATTCCCTCCAACAACTTGCCCATCACCAATGTCAGGTTCACCAGTCTATTGTTCCCTGGCTTTTCCTTATCATCTTTCTTAAATAGTGGCACTATGTTAGCCAACCTCCAGTCTTCCAGCACCTTATCTGTGGCTATCGATGATACAAATATCTCAGCAAGGGGCCCAGCAATCACTTCCCTAGCTTCCCACAGAGTTCTAGTGTTACACCTGATCAGGTCCTGGGGATTTATCCACCTTTATGTGTTTTAACCCGTTTTGGGGAAAAACCCATGTGGTTCCCTAATATCCTTGAGGGAAGGAAACTGTCATCCTTTCCTGGTCTGGCTTACATGTGACTCCAGACCCACATCAATGTGGTTGACTCTTAACTGCCCGCTGGGCAATTAGGCATGGGTAATAAATGCTGGCCAAGCCAGTGACACCCTCATCCCATGAATGAACAACAGAAAAAGCTTTGCCTCAGTTCATCCACTTCACCAACACCTTCCACTCCAACCTTAAGTTTACCTGGACCATCTCTAATACCTCTCTCCCCTTCCTGGACCTCTCTGTCTCCATATCGGGCAACCACCTAGAAACCAATATTCATTTCAAGCCCACCGACTCCCACAGCTACCTAGAATACTCCTCCTCCCCCCACCCACCTTCCTGCAAAAATGCTATCCCCTCTTCCCAATTCCTTCGTCTCCGCCACATCTGCTCCCAGGATGAGGCATTCCACTCCCGTACATCTCAGTTGTCCTCGTTTTTCAAGGACCGTAACTTCCCCCCCCTCAGTGGTCGAGAACGCCCTCAACCGTGTCTCCCACATCTCCCGCAACTCATCCCTCACACCCCGTCCACGCAATAAGAACCAAAAAAGAATCCCCCTCATCCTCACGTACCACCCCACCAACCTCCAGATCCAACGCATCATCCTCCGACACTTCCGCCATCTGCAATCCGACCCCACCACCAAAGACATCTTTCCCTCCCCACCCTTATCTGCTCTCTGGAGGGACCACTCTCTCCGTGACTCCCTTGTCTGCTCCACACTCCCCTCCAGCCCCACCACACCCGGCACTTTTCCCTGCAACCGCAGGAAGTGCTACACCTGCCCCCATACCTCCTCCCTCACCCCCATCCAGGCCCCAAGAAGACTTTCCACATCAAGCAGATGTTCACCTGCACATCTACCAATGTGGTATACTGCATCCGCTGTACCTGTTGTGGCTTCCTCTACATCAGGGAAACCAAGCAGAGGCTCGGGGACCGCTTTGCAGAACACCTACGCTCGGTTCGCAATAAACAACTGCACCTCCCAGTCGCGAACCATTTCAACTCCCCCTCCCATTCCTCAGACGACATGTCCATCCTGGGCCTCCTGCAGTGCCACAACGATGCCACCCGAAGGTTGCAGGAGCAGCATCTCATATTCCGCTTGGGAACCTTGCAGCCCAATGGTATCAATGTGGATTTCACAAGCTTCAAAATCTCCCCTCCCCCTACCGCATCCGAAAACCAGTCCAGCTCATCCCCGCCTCCCTAACCTGTTCTTCCTCCCACCTATCCCCTCCTCCCACTTCAAGCCGCACCCCCATCTCCTACCGACTAACCTCATCCCGCCCCCTTGACCTGTCCGTCCTCCCTGGACTGACCTATCCCCTCCCTACCTCCCCACCTACACTCACCTTTACTGGCTCCATCTCCGCCTCTTCGACCTGTTTGTTTCCTCTCCACCTATCCTCTCCTCTATCCATCTTCTATCCGCCTCTCACTCTCTCCCTATTTATTTCAGAACCCCCTTCCCCTCCCCATTTTCTGATGAAGGGTCTAGGCCCGAAACGTCAGCCTTTCTGCTCCTATGATGCTGCTTGGCCTGCTGTGTTCATCCAGCCCTGCACCTTGTTGTCCCTCATCCTTCAGGTATTTTGTGGAGTATTACAGAGAATATACAATTCTAAACTCTATGTCACTCAGAACCTATGGTATTAGGGTAAGGTACTGGCATGGATAAAGAATTGACTGACTGGTAGAAGGCAGGGAGTGGGACTAAAGGGGTCTTTTATAGGACGGCAGCTGGTGATTTGTGGCGTTCCACAGTGTCCAGTGTGGGGACCACAACTGTTCACGTTATGCATTAATGATCTTGACAAAGGAGCTAAGAGCATTGTTGCTAAATTTGCAGATGACACAAAGATGGATTGAGGGACAGGTAGTGTTGAGGAGGCAGGGAGGCTGCAGAAGGACTTGGACAGGCTAGGAGAATGGGTAAAGAAACGACAGCTGGAATATAATGTGGGAAAATGTGAGGTTATGCACTTTGGCAGAAAGAACAGAGGTATAAAGTATTTTCTGAATGGGGAAAGGCTTTGGAAATCTGAAGCACAAAAGAACTTAGAGTCCCAGTTCAGGATTTTTTTTAAGGTTAACGTTCAGGTTCACTTGGCAGTTAGGAAGGCAAACAGAATGTTAACATTCATTTTGAGGGGCGTAGAATACAAGAGCTGAGGCTGTAAAGGGCTCTGGGTTTTGGAATATTGTGAACATGTTCAGGTCCTGCATCTAAAGGAAAGATGTGCTAGCCTTGGAGGGGGTCCAGACAAGGTTGACAAGCATAATCCAAAGGATGAAGGGCTTGTCATATGAGGAATAGTTGAGGACTCTGTGTCTGCACTCAATGGAGTTTAGAAGGGTGGCAGTTGGAGGGGGTGGGGTATGGGGGAGCAGTTATTGAAACTTACAGATTACGTGCCTGGATGAGTGGATGTGGAGAAGATGTTTCCATAGATGGAGAAACTAGGACCTGAGTGAAGAACTGATATGAGGAGTAATTTCTTCAGACAAAAGATGGTGAATCTGTGGAACTTGTTGCCACAGAAGGCTGTGGAAACCAATTCATTGAGTCTATTTAAGACAGAGATAGATAGATTCTTGATTAATGAGGGAATCAAACATTATATGGAGAAGGCAGAAGAATGGGATTGAGAAACATATCAGCCATGATCGAATGGCAGACCAAATTCAATTGGCCGAATGGCCTAATTCTGCTTCTATAACTTATGGTCTTCTCCCTGCATTGGATTGAAATAATTAATTGTAATGAAGCACCATATAGTTTCTACGTTAACACAGGATTGAAGTGGCTAATCAAATGCTAAACCAGCTCCAGGAGAGAAGGCAAAATTTGTTCAGCTCTTGGATGCACCCAAAAATCCAAACATGCTTCCAAACTTTACTGTGTGAAAAGAAACCAGAGAATTCTAATTTGGTCACAAGTGCGTATGGGCACCATGCTGACCGTTAGTTTATTCCAATAAAGTGACAAACAATTATTGTAGCTGATGTGGGTGCAATCACTAAAGAACATTCTCCAACCTAAAAAAAGCGTTGTGCATATATTTACGTAACTAAACTAAGTTGTTCTCATTGCTGTTTTGCTGTCAGAAATATGCAGGCGTGTAGACAAATCTCCACAATACATAGACACCACACTGGAAGAACAGATTGCCCAACAAACAAAGTTGCAGAAGCAAGGACAGAGGAACTATTTGTAGCCAAGTCAAGGGCAAAATCTTGTTGTTGCATCCTAGGTTATTAGAACATGCTGCCAAAGTCTCCCGATTAGTGAACAGTGGAAGAGTTTTGTTTTCCTCCTAGCCAATTACCTTTTCTCTCCAGTTCTTGAGTCGACAGTCAGCAGTAGTTCCTCAAGTCCAGGAAAATGTGCCAATGATTGCCAAATATCAGGTATTGCCAAATCATTGTTCAGTCAATTTAATTTTTCCAAAACAGTAAGTGGAATGAGGCAGAAAGTGTTAGAAAAGTGCGATAGAATTGAATTTTAGAATGAGCAAAATTTACTGGAGCTAGCAAGTGGGCATGATAGAATGGAAGCTTGTAGAATCAGATGGGAGTACCTAAACAAAGTAAACGTAGAGAGGATG
Source organism: Rhincodon typus (assembly GCF_021869965.1). NCBI lineage: Eukaryota > Metazoa > Chordata > Chondrichthyes > Orectolobiformes > Rhincodontidae > Rhincodon > Rhincodon typus. The sequence continues at coordinate 13,557,146 of NC_063333.1, forward strand.
TTCTAGAACAAGAGGTCATAGTTTTAGGATAGGAAGTAACAGATTTAAAATAGAGATGAGAAATTACTTCTCTCAAAGGATTGTGAATCTTTGGAATTCACTACCCAAGACTGTGGTGGAAGCTGGAGATTGAGTAACTTTAAGGAGGAGATATGCAGATTTTTAAAATTACTAATGGTTTATGGACAACAGGCAGGAAAGTGGAGTTCAGGTTGAGATGAGATCAGCCATGATTGTATTAAATGGCACAGCAGGCTCAAGGGGCTGAATTGCCCACTTCTGCCCCTAGTTATTATGTTCTTAAATCCAGTTGTTTTTAACTCAGAAAATGTTCCTCATTCAGTCAGGGGGGCAGGAAGGATCTGACGCAGGAATCCTGCCTATTGGTAACAGAATGTCAATTACTCTATCAATGAGCTGCTCAAAACCAATTATCCTTGAGGCCACTGGGATTCGGTGGTACGTCAATGATTTGATGGGATTTATGCATTTCTCTATTCCCTTGATGTCTCCTAAATGTTGCTCAGGAAACCTCACTGACAGGCTTTTGATTCTGGATTGAGGAATCTTGTATCAGGAAGAGGGCTTGGGCAGTGCTGAAGGTCAACCCCACCAGCAACTGTGGTGCTGTCCTGCTCACTAGTTCTCAGAGATCTGGTAATAACCCCTGGTGAAAGCCTTAGCACATTACTGGTAGCAGCCAGAGTACCTGGTGGTACTGCTGGCTTCCAATTGGCCGACAGTTCTTGGGTGGAATTCCATCCTCTTGAGGCCTTAATTGCATGGGAGACGTGATGCTGGAGCCAGTTATGTGCCAGAATACACCTAAATGGCTCCAGTTCTTCAATGTCTGGTGGGACCCTGGATGCAGGAACTAATTACAGCGCCAAAAGAAAACATTTAGCATCTGTTGATCCCAGTTCTGGTTCTTTGGACCAGTTTGGTCCCATAATTGTTATGAAAGTTCCCCATATTTTTCAGCTTCAAGTATTTATCTGTTGCTTTAAACAAAAACTTTAAAACTTTTCTTAAAAGAAAATCCTTTTTTAAAGGTCTCATTGAATTTTCTTCAATCATGCTACACACTAGCATTGTAAATCAGAATAGCTCACTGCCAGTGGACCTGTGTCTCCCTATCGACTCTGTTAATATCCTTCATGAGTTTGAACACCTCTATTAAATATCCCTTTAATATTTTCTGCTATTTCTAATGCAATCATAGCTTCTCTAGTGACTCCACATAATTAAGTCTTTAATCCTAGAACGATTCTATTAAATCTCCACTGTATTATTTGGTAGGCCCTGACATCCCATGTAGAAAACATATGAAAAGGAGCAGAGTTAGTAACAGTTGTGGGGGTGAAATGTGGTAACAGGGTGAGTGAAGTAAAATGTGTATTTTTTTGTTTCTATTTTGTTTTAAGATAGCATTTGGCTGATCTTATGATCAATCAAGGATGATGCTTGCTAATGTTGAAATAGCTTTACTATTGCAATATCTTTGTATTTTTCATGTATCAGGTGTGTTACAAAGGTGGCCAGCTCAGGAGGTGCGCATTTTCCTGAGTTTGCAGTCAGATCTAGATTTAAACGTGCTCTCCTTTGTATTATAAGGTAGCACATAATGCAAGAACGTTTGTAGCTGTTCCATAAAAATTCCAAATGAGACAATCTCAAGGTGATTTTACTTTCAGATTTACATTTGTAGACCATTTATTTCAGACTTCAATTACAAACATTGAGAAAGTCCCTATGAGTTATTGTGCCTGTCTGAAAATAGTATCTGTATGAAAAACGCTCATAAATGAGGACTAGTATTCTATGTTTCAATTCAGAGCCAAGGACAAATCTCTGACATAGCAGAGAGATTTTGCCATGAAATATATTACAAAAATCCTACTCCATATGTCAGTTCATTGAAATTAGATTTCTGGAAAATGATTGTCAGAATATCATTAGTGTAATTATTGTAAAGAAAATAATTTGATATTAGTTAACTCAGTTACTTGATAATAATTATTTCGTGTCATGTTGTAAAAATAATAGAACATATTCAAGAGGAAAAAAACGAAGTATTCTGTTAGAGACAAACAGTAAATCTTGAGGCAGTCATTCCCACTCAGCCCTAACAATAGACCCATACGTGCTTGCATGGTGTGGTAAATGAGAAGTTTTCAAACAGGAATCTATACCCTGCTAGATTCAGGAAAAATATTAGTTTTAAATGTATTATTACGTTCAATTTTTCATCTGCATCTTGCAAAACATCATATCCGTTTTGTGCTTTACAAACTTGAATGTCAATTTAAATTATAATTTCTGTAATGCTGCACAGAAAATGTTCAGAATAGGTAATGGAAAGTTCTTGTGTTACTACATCAGTTGCGTCTAAGATTATTCAGTCATACTGAAAAGCAAATTGAAGGTCATTATCTTTTTAAAAAAATTACAGTGATCTCTGGTGAATTTCAAGCATTTTTGCTTATTTTGTGTGTTTTTAAAAATTTATTTTCGCATAAACGATCAATTAGCACTGTTTCCTGTTTGTTTGTACCATGGCATGCCAAAGTTAAGGTCCCTGCAATGACTTATGCTCAGATGTGCCAGTTACATGTGGAATAAGACCCCACAATTCTCAGCAGGAGGTGCTGCTGTAGGAGATGGATTTTCACTTGCTGTTGTTGAACCCATTGTACAAAAGAATTCCTCAGGACTATTTGCTGGAGCCAAGAGTACAATTATTTCTTCTGAACCTTGAAATTTTAACTGTTGTGATCCTTTTTTTAACATGAGCATTATATTCGTATTTTGAAGTTCTGGTATGCTGGCCAACATTTATGCCTCAGTCAGCACAAACTAAATCAGATTAAATGCTCACTTTTCTCATTACCTTTCTGTGTGTATACTGGTAGCCCTATTTGCCTGCAAACTAATTAACTACTCTGGCCTTTTCTGCCCGACCTTCCCAGGCTGTGCACTTGCTTAAAAACTGTTAATCATAAAAACCATCCAGTTCTAATTAAACACCACGTAGTGACAGCTGCAATGTTGTTTGTCTGTGATGAGGTGCTGAATGTTTTCGAAGACATGGTCACTTATTTTACTTTCTAGCATCTGCAGTATTAGCTTCTGATTGCATTGTAATTTAGTGGCTGTATATTATTTCAGGAATGTCATAGGTGCTATGTAAATGCAGAATTATTAATTAATCTTTAAATAATGAGATTGAACTTTTAGTCATTGATGTGATGGATATTTAAATGTCCCATAATTATATCTAAAAGTGTGATGTCATGGCAAAAGAAATATTACTGTTAACAGAAGAGATTATGGAGATATATCAACAGTGTCACTACCTCGAATATGCAGCCTGATAGAAAATGGTTCATGCACTTTAGCCTTTCTGTCAAAATAGTTTTAATTATGTGTTCAGTGGTCCATGTTTCTTACAAAAAATAATTGGAATTAAATGCAACTCAGTTAGCTGAAAATGTTTGTATTACAGATTAAGAAGTGTCTTTCAACACTACAGTTTTGACTTGCTAGTGCTGGCTCCTATATATCACTCAGAAAACAAAACTGTTCTGAGCATATTGAAATTAAAATGAAAATATTTTTTATTCATGAGATGTAGGTGTCTTTCCTATCCTAAACCGTCGTGAGAATATGGTGGTGAGCTGCTTTCTTGAACCACCACAATCTGTGTTCTTAAGGTACTATCACGATGTTATGATCTAGAGATGGTGAAGGAATTGTGATATATTCCTAGAGCAGAATGACTTATGCCTTCAAGGAGAACTTGAAGATTATGTGTGTTCCCATGTGGTGCTGCCTTTGTTCTACTAAGTGGTAGAGGCTGAGAGTTTGGGATGCCACCTGTAGTAATTGTAATGGGGTGAGCCAAGTTGACCTCATACAATATGAATTCTCTGATTGTGGCTGTTAACCTAGTCCATTCAGGGAGCCCTGGCTGACAGATATAAACAGGATTCTGTCAGAGAATCTGTTCACTCTAAGAGCTAGCTCTGAGGAATCCCAACCACTGTCAAGTACTATACACATATAAATAAAGGGTGACTTTTGATGGGATACTGCCCATATGGAGGTATTTCTTCTGTGGAGGTTGTCCTTCACGAAGTTGGACAGGAGCCATGCATACCTGCAATTGTGGTTAGATGAGGAGTCCTAGAAGTATACTACAACTAATACCTAAAAAGGTTTGTACCAATTTTTATAAGATTGCCGTTTGGGGTATCATCAGCCTGGCCCATTTTTCGGTAGACGATGAAAACATTTTACAAGGTCTACCCCAGGCTGTCATTTATCTGGATGACATGCTAATAACACGGAAGACTAATAAAGAGCACTTTGAGAACTTGCACCTAGTCTTTAGATATTTCTCCAAGGTGTGCATACACCTTGGAAGGGAAAAATGTGTGTTCCAGACACCTAAGTGACCTCTTTGGGCTACAGAGTCAATAAGACCGGTTACACCCATTGGAAGACAAAGTGAGGGTGATCAAAAGTGTCCCAACTCCCACATCTGTACAGGAGCTTACATCTTTCCTTGGATTGGTGAATTATTACAGAAAGTTCATACATAACCTGGCTTCCATCCTGGCACCCTTACATCTACAGTTGAAAATGGGTGGAAAAGGGTCAGTTAAGGACATAGCCTTTAAGGAAGTGAAGAAGCAGCAATCATTGTCAAAGGTGTTAGCACATCATGATCCTAAGAGACATCTGGTACTGACATGTGATGCCTCCCGATATGGTATCGATGTACTGTTGACTCACAGATGGTCTAATGGAGAGGAACACCCAATAGCATGTATTTTCCAGATTTTGGCTGATGCAGTGTGCAGATACCCCAGATGGAGAAGGAAGGTTTGGCAGTCACCTTTGGTGTGAGAAAGTTCCACCAATACCTTTACAGACATAAATTTTTAGTAGTAACAGACCACAAACCCTTGTCAGGGCTTCTCAAAGAGGGTAAAGCTGTGCCACCCATAGCTTTATTGAAATTCATCAGCGGGCTCTCATTCTGAGTGCGTACAATTACAAGTTGGAACTCCGTCTGGGAGGCCAAGTAGCAAATGTGATGCCTTGAGCCACTTCCTGCTGGCAGATACACCATTGGTGGTGCCGTCTTTGGAAGAGTACGTTCTGGAAAGTTTTAAACTTTCTGGACATCCTTCTGGTCAATGCTGACAAATTAGACTGTGGATGTAAAAAGATCTAGCCCTGGCAAAACTAAAACAGTAGAACTAGCAAAGGCGAAATGGCAATTTCAGTTACAGGATGGGTCAATAGGGATGCAGTGGCTTTAAAGGGAATATTCCAGAAAGCACAGAATAGGTCTGGTCTTCCCGGATCCAGAAAAGTTTTAGTTCTGGTTGTGATGGCCTTTTTGCTAAACTAAAACGGCTGGTGCTGATGGGAGAAGCAAAAGGGCCATCACAACCAGAATTAAAACTTTTCTGAACCCGACAAGAGCAGATCTATTCTGCACTTTCTGGAATATTCCCTTAAATACCACTGTGTCCCTATTGACCCATCCTTTAACTGAAATTGCCAGTTCACCTTTGCTAGTTCTGCTTTCATGCCCTCCCAATTGCTGTTGTTTAAAATCAAAATAGCACTCTTGGACCCATATTTCTGTCCCTTAAACTTATGGTTGCTGCTACCCAGTGATGATTTCACTACAGGATTAGTAATTAATCCTATCTCATTGGTCAAAACCAGGTCTGGTAGACAGTGCTCTCTGGTGGGCACCATTACATGTTGGGCTGAAAAATTGTCCTGAAAACGTTCGGTGAATTCCTCATCTAGATGACCTTTTCCCATCTAAATTTTCTAGTCTTTCTGTAGGTTAAAATGCCCCATGATAATTACTGCATCGTCTTGACAAGCTCCCATTATTTCAGTTAGGGAATCTGTGCATAATTTCCACAAGTGACCTCTTGCCTTTACCATTACCAGATCACTTCTATATCCTCGGAGATAGCAAGAACTGCAGATGCTGGAGTCAAGACAACAGTGTGGAGCTAGAAAGAAGAAGGTTCCAGACCCGAAACATCAACTTTCCTGCTCCTCTGATGCTGCCTTACCTGCTTTGCTCCTCCAGCTCCACACTGTTGTCCCACATTTCTATATCCAGTTTTGTTAAATTAAGGCCATCCCATCCATTGCGCTAATATCATTTTTAATTAACAGAGCCACTCCTCCACCCTTTCCTAGCTTCCTGTCCTTCCAAAAGTCACACATGCTTCAATATCTAGGTCTCAGTCTAGGTCATCCGGCAGCTACATCTCAATATGGCCACTAGATTGTACTTATTTATCTCAATTTGTGCTACTCGTTCATCTGTTTTGTTTGAAGATTTTTCAAAGATCTTTGTTCCAAAGATACTTGCCTTTTGTATGTCTCAAAGAAAGAAAGCGCATTTAATATTCCCATAACCCCACATTTCCCATGGTCAACCAACCTAATGTGCACATCTTAGGACTATAGGAGGAAACTGGACACCCAGAGGAAACCCGTACAGACACAGCGAGAGCGTGCAGACTCCACATCTTCCTGATGGTCGAGAGTAGATTGATGAGAGTGGTAACTGGCTGGCTTGAACTTGTTCTGATGGTTGTGCACAGGACATACCTGGGTAATTTTCCACATTGCCAGGTAGATGCAAGTGTTGCAGCTGTACTGGAACAGTTTAACTAAAGGCATGGTACTTCACTGGTATGTTGTCAGGGCCCATAACCTTTGCAGTAAACAGTCTCTCCAGCAGTTTCTTGATATCACAGGTAGTAAATTGAATTGGCTGAAGACTGACATCTCCGTTGCCGGAGGAAGCTGAGATGGATCATCCACTCGGCACTCCTTCTGAAGATTGTTACAAATACTTGAGCATTATCTTTTTCACTGATGTGCCTGGCTTCCCCCATTATTGAGTATGGTTATGGAGCCACTTTACTCCAGTGAATTGTTTAATGGATCACCACCATTCAGGACTGGATGTGGCAGGAGTGCGGCGTTTGGATCTGATCCATCGTTTGTGGAATTGTTTAGGCCTGCCTATCATTTGTATAAGCAGCAAGTAGTCCTGTTTTGTAGCTTCACTAGATTGGCTCCTCACTTTTAGGTATGGCTTGTATTGCTCCAGGTATGCTCTCCTGCAGTCCTCATTGAACTAGGGTTAATCCCTGGCTTGATGGTAATGGTTGAATGAGGATATGCCAGGCCATGAGGTTGCAGATTGTACTTGAGTACAATTCAGCTGCTGCTGCTGGCACATGGTACCACATGAAAATATCCAGTTTTGAGCTGTCCCAAGACCAACCCTCCCTCTCATCCCCGCCTCCCTGACCTGTCTGTCTTCTCTCCCACCTGTCCGCTCCTCCCAACTCACTGACCAATCCCCACCACTACCTACCTGCACTCACCTATCACCATCCCACCCACCTTCCCCAGCCCAACCCCCCTCTATTTATTTCAGAGCCTCCCCTCCCCCAACCCCAGCTCCATCTGTGAAGAAGGATCCCAACCTGAACATAGAACAGTATAGCACAGTACAGGCCCTTCGGCCCACGATGTTGTGCCAAACATTTACCCTAATCCTAAGGTGTCTCTAACCTCCACCCGTACGTTATACTATCATCCATATGCCTACCTAATAGCAGCCTAAATGCCCCTAATGAGGCCGACTCCACTATCCTCTCCGGCAATGCATTCCACGCCCCTATCACTCTCTGAGTAAAGAACCTACCTCTGACGTCTCCCCTGTATCTACCTCCATTCACTTTAAAACTATGCCCCCACGTAATAGCTAAATGTCAGCTTTCCTGCTCCTCTGATGCTGCCTGGCCTGCTGTGTTCCTCCAGCTCCACACTGTGTTATTTGAGTTGTTGGATCTGTTCAAAGTCTTATCCCATTTCACTCAATGATAGTGACACACAACATGATATGTGGTATTTTCAGTGTCAAGACTGGACTTCGTCTAATCATCGTTGATTGTTCTTCATTTGCAGCACAATCTTTGTTGAAATGTTTTGGGGCACTGATGGCTTGCTTTAGAGTTCTGAAATGCTGTAGCTTTTAGGAAATAAATAAACCACTGCTTAAGTTGATGGCTGCAAAATGTTTAACAACAGTTAATGTTTGCTAATTTGATCTTGACTTAGGTTGCTTGTAAGTAGCTGGTCATTTTCTAAGTTTGGTGGGCATGACTTGAGATGAGGTATGGGGCTAGTGTGCATGAAATTACAAAGGGATATTGATAAATTAGATGAATGACAGAACTGTGGCAGATGGAGTTCAATGTCAGCAAGTATGAAGTTACCAATTTTGGACCAAAAGTTATTCGATTGGGATACTTTCTAGACGGTATAAAGTTAAATACACTGGATGTCCAGAGAAATTTGATGGTTCAATTGCATAGATCTTTAAAATGCCACAAACAGGTGCAGAAAATAATGAAGAATGCAAATGGAATGCTGGACTTTATGTCTAGAGGACTAGAGCATAAGAATGTAGAAGTTATGCTGCAGCTTTACCAAATCCTGGTTAAACCCCACCTGGAGTACTGTAATCAGATCTGGGCACCACACCTTAGGAAGGATATATTGGTCTTGGAGGTAGTTTTACAGAAATGATGCCTGGACTTTAGGGGTTAAATTTTGAGGAGAGATTATACAAATTAGGCCTGTTTTCTGTCAAATTTCAAAGTTTAAGTAGTGATCTGATCAAAGTCTTCAAGATAATAACGGGAAAAGACAAAGGTAAAGATAAACTATTTTAATTGATTTGGGATTCTAGAAACAAGGGGCATAAACTGAGAATTAGGGCCGAACCATTCAGGCAAGATGTTAGGAAGCACTTATACACACAAAGTATGGTAGATACTTGCAATACTGTTCTGTAAATGGCAGTGGATACTAGATCAGTTAGTAATTTTAAATCTGAGACAGGTAATTTTTTGTTAAACAGAGGTATTAGGGAATATGAACAAAAGCAGGTGAATGGAGTTAGAACACCGATTAGCCACTCACCACCCTGACTTGGAAATATGTTGCCGTTCCTTCACTGTGACTGGGTCAAATTTCCTCCCTGATGGCATTGTGGGTAAACAGCATGTCAACCTTCTCTGCTCCAAAGGAAACAACTCGAGCTTAGCTAGCCCCTCTTCGTAACTGAAGTGCTCCATTTCAGGTAAGATTATGCCAAATCTCTGCACCCCGCCCATTGCAATCCTTCCTATATTGTGGTGACCAGAACTGCATACAGTTCAAGACGACAGCTCGACACCACTTTCTGAAGGGTAACTAGGGACAGGCAATAAATGCTGGCTAGCCAGCAACACCAATGTCTCATGTGGGAATAAAAAAAACTCATCAAGTGGTGGAACAGGCTTGAGGGTGTGAATGGCATACACCTGTTCCTGTGTACCTAAGGAGCCCATCACGTGCACATGCTTAATTGTTCAGATAAATAGTGTGCCATCACCCTGCACTCACTTTCTGTGGCCTATGCTTTTTGATATTGCTGCTCCTCTACCCTTACCTCTGCCTCAAAGATCAAAACCTCAAACCTCCTGTTGTTATGGTCAACCTAGAACCTTGTGAGGTTAAAAAAAGTTTTAATTAATTTCCCAGTTTTCATATCAGTTTCAAGACATTCTAGATCCAAACAAGTCATAGAATCTAGAATCATACATTACAGAAGCGCCCCTGCAGCAGAACAAGTCTGTTCTGCCAAAGGAACACTAGATCTATATCAGTCCTATTTTACAGCACTACACCTGGAGCCTTGGCTGTTATGACATTCCAGGTGCTCATCCAAGTACTTGTTAAAGGTTGTGAGGTTACTTGCATCAACTACTCTCCTTAAATTCCCTTCAAATCCTCTGCCCTCTACTTATTGACCCTGCAGCTAAGGGAACACCTGTTTTCCTTTCCTCCCTGTCTATGCCCCTCATAATCTTGTACACCTCTATCAAATTCTCCCTCAATCTTCTCTGCTCCAAAGAAAACACACGGTTGTGTTTGTAATGAGTTCAGCCAGGTGAACCTCATACACTATGAATTCCTTGATTGGGGTTGTTAATCTGGTCCAATCAGGGAGCCCGGGCTGACAGATAAGAATAGGAGTGTCAAAAGTCCTGCTCACTGTGAGAGCTGGATCAGTGTCAAGGACTGTCCACATGTAAATAAAGAGCGACTTGGTGACGGTATACTGCCCTCTGGGGAGTTATTTCAAACCCAAGCTTATCTAGCCTCTCTTTATAGCTAAAGCACTTCATCTCAGGCAGCATCCTGGTGAATCACCTATACAACCTCTCCATTGCAATCATATCCTTCCTATAGTGTGGTGACCAAAACTGCACACAGTACTCTAGCTGTGGCTAACCAAAGTTATGCAGCACAGAAACAGACCCTCCAGTCCAACTCATTATGCTGACCAGATGTCCTAAATTAATCCAGTCCCATTTGTCAGCATTTGGCCCATATTCCTCTAAACCCTACCTATTCATGTATCCATCCAGATGCCTTTTAAATGTTATAATTGTACCAGCTTCCACCACTTCCTCTGCTAGCTCATTCCATTCGTGCATCACCCTCTGCATGAACCCTTTACAGTTCCATCATAACCTACTTGCTCTTATTCTGTGTCTTGACTGATAAAGGCAAATGTTCTGTAAGCTGTCTTAACCATGCTATTAATCTCTCCTGCCAATTTTAGGGATTTGTGGACAAGCAACCAAACATCATTCTGTTCATCTGAACTTCCTCGTATGTAGCTGTTCATTGAATACTCCCTTGTCTTATTTCTTCTTCTAAAATGCATCACCTCACACTTACATCTGCTTCTGATCTGCCCATCTGATCAATCTGTTGTGATGATACTATGTCTTTAAGAGGTGTGTTTTGTCCTGTTTTTTGAAAAGAGGTTTTAAGACAGAGGTACCAAGCTTTCTATTTGAGGCCAATAAACAGCTTGTGAGGCCTTGGAGTTTTTCTAAAAATTGAAACAATAGAAACAGCATGAATAGGTGGAGTCAGGCTGCCATAGAACTAGGGATTCAGTTTAGCTTTCAGTAGTTGTTGGGGATTTGAAGCTGGTTGTGGTAGTCTGCTGTCAGATTTGCATGTGAGACCATCTGTTTTACTGATTTTGCTTTTGCCAAGGCTTTGCTTATGGGATGTTACTAGCACCTTACACTTGCCCAGAGATGAGATAAAAGTTAAGGTCTAGGCTATTCCCTTGAGACATTTGAAGGGGATTTGGTCTGGTCCATAACACCATTTATATCCTCCTGTAACCTAAGACCTTCTTCCCAACTGTCACCAATGTCATTCACAAACTTACTTTTCATTCCCCCCCACAGTCAGAGTCAGAGAGAGGTACAGCACGGAAATGGTTCTACTCATCTGTGCTGATCAGATATCACAGAAACATAGAAATATAGAAGATAGGAGCAGGAGGAGGCCATTTGGCCCTTCGAGCCTGCTCCGCCATTCTTCATGATCATGGTTGATCGTCCAACTCAGTAGCCTAATCCTGCTTTCTCCCTATAACCTTTGATCCTATTCGCCCAAGTGCTATATCTAGTCGCCTGTTGAGTACATTCAATGTTTTGGCATCAACTATTTCCTGTGGTAATGAATTCCACAGGGTCACCACTCTTTGGGTAAAGAAATGTTTCCTCATCTCTGTCCTAAATCGTCTATCCTGAATCCTCGTACTGTGACCCCTGGTTCTGGACACACCTACCATCAGGAACATCCTCTCTGCATCTACCCTGCCTAGTCCTATTAGAATTTTATAAGTCTCTATGAGATCCCTCCTCATTCGTCTGAGCTCCAGTGAAAACAATCCCAACCGAGTCAATCTCTCCTCATATGTCAGACTCCCTATCCCCGGAATCAGCCTGGTAAACGTTCGCTGCACTCTCTCGACAGCAAGAGCATCCTCCCTCAGAAAAGGAGACCAAAACTGCAGTTTCTCCTATAATGCGATAATTGTGTTCTTGTGTGACCTCGCTGCTATAGAAATTTGCACTTTAGAAAATCATCATAGAAAATCATGTTATTGGGAAATTGCTATAGGAAATTGCTATACTGTACAGTAGAAAGTACATGTTATCCAAACAGTGTCCACTATTTGTCAGTGTGGAGCTGGAGAAACACAGGAGGCCAGGCAGCATCAGAGGAGCAGGAAAGTTGATGTTTCGGGTCGGAACCCTTCTTCAGAAATGAGGTGGGGGAAGGAAGCTGGGAAATAAATAGAGAGAGGAAGGGTGGGGCTCGGGAAGGTTGGTGGGATGGTGATAGGTGAATGTGGGTAGGGAGTTATCAGTGGGATGGGTGGGGCGGATAAGTGGGAGAGAAGATGAACAGGTTGTGGCAAGTCAAGGAGGCGGGGATGAGAAGAAGGGTTCGGACATGAAATGAGGCCAGGGATGGGGAGATTTTAGTTATTTTCTCCCTATTCAGAGATATCATTACACATCACTGGAGCAGGTGGGCCTTGAACCTGGGTTTCCTGGCCCAGAGGTAGGAGCACTACCACTGCACCACAAGAGTCCCATTTGGTTATTATAGACATATAAAAGTTTCAGTAGTTCTTGGAACAAAACAACTACCTGCTGAGTTTCAACCTTTGAAATCCAGCCTAGCATTCCTCGTGAACAGCCGTCTTAATCAAAGCTTCCAACTCCATCGACAGAACAGATATCCATGTTCATTCCAAAGCAGGGTGCTTGTCTGTGAGTGGAGTTGGAGCAATTACATTCAAACACAGCTTTTCAAAATAAAGCTGGATTTACCATTTTAATTAAATTAGCGTACAAAAGGTTGACAACAGAACTTTTCATTTTACATTTTTGAATGTGTTATAGTACTTTATATGTACGTTTCTCAGTAAATGAGAGAGTTAGGGGGTGACTTGATCAGTCTTCAAGGTATTAACAGGAAAAGACAGGATAGATAAAGATAAACTATTTCTGCTAGTCGGGGATTCTAGAACTAGGGGGTATAGTCTTAAAATTAGGGCCAGACAATTCAGGAGAGATGTTAGGAAGCACTTCTTCATACAATGGGTGGTGTAGCTTTGGAACTCTCTTCCACAAGCAGCATTTGATGCTTGATCAATTGTTAATTTTAAATCCAAAATGGATAAATTTTTGTTGAGCAAAGGTATTGATGTATATGAGCTAAAGGCAGTTATATGGAGTTAGGCTACAGAACGGCCATGATCTCATTGAATGGCAGGACATGCTTGAGTTCAGTGGTTTACTCCTGTTTCTATTTCCGATGTAAAAAGGTATTGTGAAAACTTTTA
>NC_063333.1:13570987-13574039 GCF_021869965.1 Rhincodon typus
CTGGACCAAAATAAGTTTGCTGGGATTTGAATTAAAGTACTTGTTAGTTGTTAGTACATCATAACTGGATTTAAAACAACATTTAATGGTAGTAAAAACACCTCATTTTTGTCATAATTATTGAATTGATTCTCTTTCTTATTTAAAAATTGTGGATTATATTTTCAATCTTCACCTTTTTACCTGCCCCATTCAGAATGAAGTGGGATTGCTTGTGTTAGTCTGGGTTGGACAAAGTCAGAAGTCACATGACACCAGGATATAGTCCATCAGGTTTATTAAAATCTCAAGCTTTCAGAGCGCTGCTCGGAAAGCTTGTGATTTCAAATAGCCTTTTGGACTATAACCTGGTAACATGTGACTTCTGCCTTCAGAATGGGAAGAGGGAATTGTGTTTTAATTAAAGCATTTCATCACTTTTGCCATGTAGGCAGATGCATCTTAAGAAACTCTAATCAATTTTGCTCAGATCTGCAGCAGTCGTTTATAGTTGCCTTAACAAATGTTTCTTTTTTCATTCTTATGTCTTTTTATTCAGGTCACCAACAATGGCGGGGGGACTATTTGCAATGAACAGGAATTACTTTATCGAGCTTGGGCAATACGACAGTGGTATGGATATTTGGGGAGGAGAAAATCTGGAAATTTCATTTCGGGTAATATTTTTGAGTTATATGAAGTTCCTCATGTCATGAGATTAGGTCATAAAATAAAAACACAGGTAGTTATTAGAAATTACAGTATGGAAATAAGCTGTGAGTACATGTTCACAGGTCACAGACCTGAAATGTTATCTTGAAACATGCCCACAATTTTCCCATAGCCTTTTTTATTACTCTTTCATTTAAATATTTATCTGCTGTATTTAATGGAAGTCATGCTGGGGGTCTTATCCACTAAATGGAGTGACAGCGAGAGACCTGAGTTGCCTTTTTAATAAGCCTGCCAAACTATGTGCCACTTAGGTGGAATTTTGACCTACCTTCCTTAAGACCACCTGGAGCAAATTATGCAATGGTTTGACATTGACATGAGTCTGTTCAGGACCAACTTCCTTCCAGGAGGTAGGCTGTGTGATTGGAGTGGACAGTAACAAAATTCCTCCCCCAACAAAATTCAGCTCATGGTTTCTGCTTCAGGCTTTAACTTTGAGAATGCATTCTATGACATAGCGTAAAATTTCTTTTGCTCTCTATCCTAAACTTAAGTGTAATATATTCCCATATTCTGGACCCATACCTTATTCATTGCAGCTGTTATTTCTATATTTCCTGTCCCAGCCAATTGTGATTTCAAGTACCTCTGTCAAATCACCTTGCAATCTCCTCTGTTCAAATAAAAATAGCCAGAATTTATTTGTCATTGCTTGTAACTGTGTACAATTATTGTGTGGGGATTAATTGAAAATTTCAAGTATTGTATGTTATATTTATGCATGTGGAACTCACTGTCACACAGAGTAGTTCATAGAATCATAGAATCCCTACAATGTGGAAGCAGGCCATTCAGCCCATTGAGTCCACACTGACCATCCAAAAAGCATCCTACCTAGACCCACCCCCTACCCCATCCCTGCATTTCCCACCCTAGACACAATGGGCAGCTTACATAGCCAATCCACCTAACTTGCACATCTTTGGACTGTGGAAGGAAACTAGAGCACCCAGAAGAAACCCACACAGACGCGGGAGAATGTGCAAACTCCACACAGACAGTCACCCAAAGCTGGAATCGAACCGGGGTCACTGGTGCCTTGAGTCAGCAGTGATAGCCGCTGAGCCACCATACAGTGAAGGAAATGATATCTGTACATTTAAGGCTAAAATAGTTAAGCATATGGAGAAAGAAATAGAAGTTCATGATGATAGATCTAAATGAGGAAGGATGGGAAGAGACCCAAATGGAGCATTAACAGCAGCCTGGACTGGTTGGGACATATGGGATAGAAACAGGCTATTTGGCCCATGTGATCAGTAAACTTTAACTTAGTTCAAAATATAAGTATCATAAAAGGGCAAAGAAGAGTTATGGAAACCCAATATTTATGGATGGGATCAAAAGCAAGTTCAAAGCAAACATTTTAAAGGCAGCAAAGAAGTTAGAAAATGGTGGGAATTAAGATAAGAATTCTGGAGGGTCATGTGAACAGACAATGACTGAGAGAATAGACATTGATGGAGAAACATTGGCATGAGGAGAAAACCAATGGATGAATAGAAATTGCATGCAGGTCAAGGCTGAAGGAGAATGCTGTTGCTGTTTAAGGTATTTGCAAGTGGAAGACGGATTATCCATTAATTCGTTGGAACCTGGTGAGACTGGAATGTGAAGGTTTGCATTCTATAGCAAACTGGAATAGCTGGTGTTAATGGAAAGAAGAATACATAGAACCAAAGAATTCAGCACATAAATGTTTCAGTAATCTTTGCAGAAATAATATATACAGTTTGTATACATAGGTATTATAATAGCAGCAGGAGTAGGCTATTCACCCTGTCAAGTCTGCTCCATCGTTCAATAAAATTATGGCAAATTTGATTGTGCTCTCAACTTTCACATTCCTGTCTACCCTTGATTCTCTTTGACTCCCTCCTTAGTCAAGTATCTATCTACCTCTGCTTAAATGTACTTAAAGATTCTTTGCCCAACTCTCTCTGGGGCACTGTCTGCTGAGAGTGAAAGAAGTAAGACAAGATGCAGGGCGTGGGGAAGATACAAGAACTTTGGAGAACAGACATCATATGGTCAGGCTCTGTATTGTAGAATTCAGTATTTAGTCCAAGAGGCTGTAAAGTGCCTAAACTGAAAATGAGGACTTGTTCTTGGAACTTGCATTGTGCTTCATTGGACCATAGCAGCCAGCCAAAGACAGACATGTCAGCATGGGGATGGCTTACTTAAATGGAAGCACATGGAAGGTTCGGGTCATTCCTACAAACAGAGTGGAGGTGTTCTGCAAAGTGGTCAACAATCTGCTCAGCAGGTCTGGCAGCATCTGTGGAGGAGAAAACAGAGTTAACGTTTCGGGTTCGGTGACCCTTCCTCAGAACTC
>NC_063333.1:13574139-13584814 GCF_021869965.1 Rhincodon typus
GTGTGTGTGTGAGAGAGAGAGTGTGCGTGTGTGTGTGAGAGAGAGAGCGTGTGTGTGTGTGTGAGAGAGTGTGCGTGTGTATGTGTGTGTAGGAGAGAGGGAGTGTGTATGTGTGTCGGAGAGAGTGTTTGTGTGTGGAGAGGGCAAAAGAGAGAGGATCTGTGTGTGATTGTTTGTGTGTGAGAGTGTGTAGTATGGTGGGGTCACCTGTAGTGTGACATGAACCCAAGATCCTGGTTGAGGCCATCTCATAGGTACCGAATTTGGCTATTAGCCTCTGCTCAGTGACTCTGCGTTGTTGTGTATCCTGAAGTCTGCCTTGGAGGACATTCACCCGAAGGTCCAAGGCCGAATGTCCTTGACCGCTGAAGTGTTCCCCCATTGGGAAGGAACATCCCTGTTTGGCAATTGTTGCGTGGTGTCTGTTCATCCTTGTTGTAGCGTTTGCATGGTTTCACCAATATACCATGCTTTGGGGCATACTTGCCTGCAGCATATGAAATAGACAACGTTGGGTGAGTCACGTGAGTGTCTGCTGTGTATATGGTGGGTAATGTTCCCATGAGTAGTGTCAATGTTGAAGATCTGACATGTCTTGCAGAGGTTGCCGTGACAGGGTTGTATAGTGTTGTGGTCGATGTTGTCCTGAAGGCTGGTTAGTTTGCTGCAAGCAATGGTCTGTTTAAGGTTTGGTGGTTGTTTGAAGGCCAGAAGTGGAGGCGTGGGGAAGATCTTGGCGAGGTGCTCATCATCACCGATAATATGTTGAAGGCTGCAAAAAACATGGCGTAGTTTCTCCACTCCCAGGAAGTACTAGACAATGAAGGCTACCCTACTGGTCATATCCTGTGTCTGCCTTCTGAGGAGGTCATTATGGTTTTTCACTGTGGATTGTCAGAACTGGCAATCAATGAGTTGAGCATCATATCCTGTTCCTATGAGGGCGTCCTTCAGTACCATCAGGTGTCCGTCGCATTCCACCTGATCCGAACAGATCTTCTGTATGTGTAAGCTTTGTCCCTGTAGGGGATGGTTGTTTTAATATGTTTAGAGTGGGAGCTTGAGAAGTGCAGCATCGTGAAGTTATCCATGATCTTACAATAGAGTCAGGTACTGAGGTGTTCATCCTTGATGGAGATGCATGTGTCCAAGAATTATTAATCAATTAAAACCTTCTAACTGATGAAAGATTTAACAGCATCTTAGGTTTGTTTAATACATCCTCATCAGGTTTGTGACCCTTTGATCTTTTACTTATAAATTCTGTGTATGATGCCACCTCTCTCACCAACAACTGAAGAAGTAGCGAGGTTCCAAACGCTTGTGTTTTCAAATTGGACTATAACCGGGTGTCATGAGTTTCCTGAAATTAGGATCTCACAATTTGAGAAATTGCAATTCATTATCAGCCACAAATTGGGCCACTGCAACTTATCACTCTTTTATTAGTCTGTTAGAGGATTTTTGCAGTTGTGGCTGTAGCTCCCTATGGAGCCTGGGTGGAGGAGGTGAATGAACAGAGACAAGCCCCTCTTTTAAAAGGGAATTTTACATTTGATAAATTATAATCTATAAAATAAAAAATGCTGTAGAACCAGGAAACTTGATTCTGAATATTACCTTACCTTTCTTCTTATTCTTCTCTTGTATATCATTGAATCAGATTTGGATGTGTGGTGGCGAGCTGGAAATAATTCCGTGCTCTCGGGTTGGGCATATTTTCCGTAAACGCCGACCGTATGGTTCACCTAGAGGACAGGACACAATGACACACAATTCTCTTCGACTGGCACATGTCTGGATGGATGAGTATAAAGTATCTTAGTCCCATACTCAGATTACAGCCCACTGTATGAATTAGAATAATTCTGTGATTTTTCAACTGACCAGCTGTTATGCTTTGGTTTTTCTCAAAGTAGGAGAGAAGTTTGCAATGTCAATACCATCACTTGGTGAATATTTAGCTTTCTTTGATGTAGTTCTATTTTCTTTGTTTTTTTGTCTTGTCCCCCTGCATGACTGCGTTCTTTTAGGTTAATCCTAAATTTGGTTATTCTCTCGTCTCTCTTTATTTGAATTCAAAACAATGAGGCACGAGCCAGCAGGCATCTCCTCTGACTAAGTTTATGAAATTTGTGTGTGAAGTAAACATTTGAGTTATCTGCGAGAGAAATTTTTACACAGAGTAGCTGTGGCAATTGCCTACTCGTTTATCTTTTAAGCAAGTGGCACGATGGAAAAATTTATGGAATTTTCACTATATGCTTCTGACAACTTCAGTGGGTGTGAGAAAACACCTTCCAACAGGCAATATTGTTCAGGCTAATGCTGCAAATCTGATTTATGACATGATATTCTGGATTAGGTTTGAATACCAGGTCCTAGAGTATACAAGGCTACACTTGGCCATTAATTTGATTACCAATCTAAACAATGGTTGAGTATAGCACAATACAAACTGGTTTGAAGGCAGAAGACTAAGGATGGTGGTGGAGGGTTGTTTTTCAGACTGGAGGCCTATGACCAGTGGTGTGCCACAAGGATTGGTGCTGGGTCTGCTGCTTTTCGTCATTTATATAAATGATTTGGATGTGAACGTAGGATGTATGGTTAGCAAGTTTGCAGATCATACGAAAATTGGAGGTGTAGTGGACAGTGAAGGAGGTTACCTCAGAGTACAATGGGATCTTGATCAGAGGGCTAGAAGGCTGAGGAGTGGCTGATGGGGTTTAATTTAGAAAAATATAAGGTGTTGCATTTTGGAAAGGCAGGACTTATACACTTAATAGTAAGGTCCTGGGGAGTGTTGCTGAACAAAGAGATCTTGGAGTGCAAGTTCATAGTTCCTTGAAAGTGGAGGCCCAGGTGGACAGGATAGTGAAGAGGGCATTTGGTACGCTGACCTTCATTGATCAGTGCATTGAGTATCGGAGTTGGGAGGTCATGTTGTGGCTGTACAGGACATTGGTTAGGCCACTTCTGGTATACTGCATGCAGTTCTGGTCTCCCTGCTATAGAAAGGATGTTGTGAAACTTGAAAGGTTCAGAAAAGATTTACAAGGATGTTGCCAGGATTGGAGGGTTTTAGCTATAAGTAGATTCTGAATAGGCTGAGGCTATTTTCGCTGGAGCGAGAGAGGCTAAGGGATGACCTTATAGAGGTTTATAAAATCATGAGGGGCATAGATAGGGTGAATAGACAAGGTCTTTTTCCCGGGATGGGAGAGTTCAAAACTAGAGGGCAGAGGTCTCAGATGAGAGGGGATAGATTTAAAAGGAACCTAAGGGACAACTTTTTCACTCACAGGGTGATGTGTGTATGGAATGAACTGCTAGAGGAAGTGGTGGAGGCTGGTACGAATACAACATTTAAAAGGCTTCTGGATGGATATATGAATAAGAAGGGTATAGAAGGATATGGGCCAAATATTGGAAAATGGGACTAGATTCATTTAGGATATCTGGTCTGCATGGACGAGTTGGAACAAAAGGTTTGTTTCCACACGGTCCAGATTGATGACTCTAAAATCTGAATGGAAAGTGAGAATAATTGCAACCAGAATCTCTAGTCTGGCACTAAGTAGCAACTTGGAATTGATGTTACAGTTGTATAGGACTTTGGTTGGACCACATTTGGAATACTGCGTACAGTTCTGGTCGCCACATTACCAAAAGGATGTGGATGCTTTGGAGAGGGTGCAGAGGAGGTTCACCAGGATGTTGCCTGGTATGGAGGGCACTAGCTATGAAGAGAGGTTGAGTAGATTAGGATTATTTACATTAGAAAGACGGAGGTTGAAGGGGGACCTGATGGAGGTCTACAAAATCATGAGATGTATAGACAGGGTGGATAGCAAGAAGCTTTTTCCCAGAGTGGGGGATTCAATTACTAGGGGTCACGATTTCAAGGTGAGAGGGGAAAAGTTTAAGGGAGATATGCGTGGAAAGTTCTTTACGCAGAGGGTGGTGGGTGCCTGGAACGCGTTGCCAACAGAGGTGGTAGAGGCGGGCACGATAGCGTCATTTAAGATGTATCTAGACAGATACATGAATGGGCAGAGAGCAGAGGGATACAGATCCTTGGAAAATAGGTAACAGATTTAGATAGAGGATCTGGATCGGCGCAGCCTTGGAGGTCCGAAGGGCCTGTTCCTGTGCTGTAATTTTCTTTGTTCTTTGATTGATTTGGTGGGTTTATATAATTGTTGTAAGCAACAACAATAAGCTTCCGCTACCTTTATCATCAAGGAGCAACCTGGATAAGACAGTAAAACTGTTTTATAGATTCTTGTTGAGCAAGAGGGTGAAAGGTTATGTGGCGTAGGTGGGAATATGGAACAGGCTTGACTGACCTGCTCCTAATTTGTATGTGTTTCATATGTGTCATTATAAACAATCATAACAATCCTAATTCCTACCCTGGAAACTAAACTTTATGACTTTTTCTCACTGAATGGTTACTATTTGAAATTGTTCCCATAGCAAATTGCCTTTATTTTCTCCAGAGATAATTAGTACATCTTGTGCATGAATTTCACTTTTCTGAGACGTAAAACCAATGTAATTATCTGCAGTATTAACTATAGGATATTTTTAAAATTCCAGGAACAATTCTTTGCCCTGAGGCCTGAGCTGAGAATCCAAAATTATGGTGATATCAGTGAACGAGTTCAGTTGAGAAAAAGGCTCAATTGTAAAACATTTAAATGGTATCTGGACAATGTGTACCCAGAGATGCAAATTGTTGGACCAGATGGAAAAGCCAGAGTACAACAACCATTGTTAATTAACAAAGCTGTGAAACGGCCAAAGGTTCTCCAGCGTGGAAGGGTAAGGCTCAGTGATATGAGAAACCGAGCTGAGATTGTTTAGTAATCTGCAGTTAAAGATTCATAAAGCCATTTTTGTGAAAGTTATCAATTTCGTGTGCATCATCTTCTACTATAAATAACTGGATTATAAATTCCTGGCCTTAATTTCCTCAAACTTCATAACCCAATATTAATGCCAAAATTTAGGTTGATTTTTCTATTTGCAACTTAGTCTGAAATTTCCTGTGAATTCAAGGGAATGATGCAAACCCAAGCAGAGAATAACTTAAACATTTAGGACCTGGAGGAAGCATGCAAATTAGGCAACTTTCCTTTTTGGTATGTATGAAAGTGAGAGTTTTAGCCTTGCGGACCATCCTAAATCAGATTTCCTACATTCTGTTTTACTGCTGATCGGTACAAGTATTGCATACTAGGGACATTAATCAATAGGAATCAAGCATCTTCTGCTAACTCTTTGACCAACAGTACATAAAGACCATTGCAACACCCTTTGCCAGATGCCAGAAAGACTGGGCTAGACTGCCCTTCCAAATGCTGAGTTGATGCTTCAACCTCTCAGAACCAAGCTCCTAGAAATATACAACTATTGGCATCTTAAGAATTAATGATACAACATGAGCCTTCCATCTGCTCTGCTGTAGACTCTGGGCCATCACCTGATAGGAACATCAGAGGACATAAAGGATCATGAGGGACTCACTGCTGATTGTAATTAATATCAGTCATCTGTATATTGCAGTAAAAGTAATAATCTATTGTGCAATTTTGTGTGCAGAGAGTTTCTGCAGCAGCTGGTGACCCTGTGACATTAGGTGACTTGATTGTCAATATTAGTATTGAGCCACATGCTGTTTATTAGAGGGTGGACAACTTGGAGAGATGTTGGACATGACTGTTACTGCAGCAGAATATGGATAAATAAGATGATAAGTTCTTCAGTGAATTACAGCAGCAGTGGTCCTGCTACAGACCAATATTGGAGTTTATTTATTATGCAGATCAGGCAGGAAAATGGAGTTGAGGTACATAATCAACATGATCTTAATGAATGGCAGAGTAAGCTCAAAGGACTGTGTTGTTACTTCTGATGTTATTTCTTACATCTTCCTAATTTCTCATCATATCTGAGTCATCATTCTTTTGTCTCATCGTACTGTCCAAGTGTAGTCTTTGTTGCAGAGCAGAGTTGCGTAGAACATAGCAAAGTTTCATAATTCAGGCAAGGGAACACTCATTTTGGGTTGTTTAGCAAGAAAACTTAAGGGGGAGTGTGAGCAGCCAAAGGTCGTGGTGCACATTGGTACCAACGACATAGGTAGAAAGAGGGATAAGGTCCTGTGGAGTTAGGAAAGAGACTGAAAAACAGGACTTCAAGTGTAGTAATTACTGGGTTACTACCAGTGCCACGTGCTAGTGAGGCAAGGAATAGAAAGATAGGTCAGATGAATGCATGGCTATGGAATTGATGCAGGGGGCTGGGATTCAGGTTCTTGGATCATTGGAACCTCTCCTGGGGCAGGGACGACCTGTATAAGAGGGATGGGTTGCTTGCACTTAAACTGGAGATGCATGAATATCTTTGCAGGGAGGTGTGCTAGTGCTACTTGAGGATTTAAACTAGAGTGGCAGGGGGGCTGGGAACCAGAGCATCAGGTCAGCAAGTGGAGAGATTGAGGGGAAGGTAGATGTTAGGATCAGTAAATTGGAAAGAAAGGACAGGCAGAGACATGTAAATGAATGCGATGGTACTAATAAGCTGAAGTGTGTTTATTTCAATGCAAGGAGTATTAAAGGTAAGGCAGATGAGCTTAGAGCCTGGATCAGTACATGGGACGATGATATTGTCGCTATTGCAGAGACTTGGTTGCGAGAGGGTCTGGCTGCTCAACGTTCATGGGTTTTGTTGTTTTGGATGCGCTAGAGAGTAAGGCAAAAGAGGTGGAGGAGTTGCACTACTAATCAGGGATGGTGTTACATCTGCACGCAGAGAGGACATGCTAGAGAGTTCATTGACTGAGGCAATATGATAGAGTTCAAAAATAAGATGGGTGCAATCACTCTGATAGGAATATACTATATGCCTCCCAACAGCCACCGAGAGATTGAAGAACAAATATGTAGGCAGATTATGGAAATGTACAATAATAACAGAGTTGTCATAGTAGGTGACTTTAACTTCCCCGGTATTGACTGGGACTCCCTTGGAACAAGAGGCTTAGATGGGGCAAAATTTGTTAAGTTCATCCAAGAGGTTTCTTGAAACAGTATGTGGTTAGTCCAACCAGAGGAGAGGCCATACTGGACCTAGTACTGGCTAATGAGCCTGGCCAGGTGACTGACCTTTCAGTGGGAGAGAATTTTGGTTAACAGTGAAAACAACTACTTAAGTTTTAAGATAACTATGAATAAGGATAAGTCAGGACCTTGCAGGAAGGTACTAAATTGGGGAGGGCAAATTACATCACTGTTGGGTAGGAGCTAGGGAGTGTTAATTGGGAGGAGCTGTTATCAGAAACGTCCACATTTGACATGTGAGAATTGTTTAAAAACCTGCTGGGGAGAGTTCAAGACTGGCATGTTCCAGAAGGGAGGAATAATAAGGATTGCAAGGTAAGGGACCCTTGGATAAGGAAGGAAGTTCTGAATTTAGTCAAAAGGAGAAATGAAGCATATGCAAGGTTTAGGAAGCTAAAATTGGACAGGGCCCATGACGAATATAAGGAAAGCAGGAAAGAACTCAAGCAGGGAATTAGGAGAGCAATAAGGGACTATGAAATGACCTTGGCAAGTAGGGCTAAAGAGAATTCTTGTCTCTTTTGCTATGATACCAGAACTGAAACCAGACTGACCACTTGGCATCGACCTAGACAAGCCTTGACGACCCTGCAAAGTCCTCCTTATTAACATCTGGGGCCAGTGACAAATCTGGGAGAGCTATGTCTCTCTCACAGTCATGCTTATGGACTCATACTTGACAGACAATGCCCCAGACACCAATATCACCATACCTGGATATGTCCTGTCCCACCAGCAGGGCAGACCCAGCACAGGTGGCAGCATAGTGGTATACAGTTGGGAGGGAGTTGCCCTCAGAATCTTCAACATTGAGTCCAGATGCCATGAAGTCTCAAGGCCTCAGGTTAAACGTGGGCAAGGAAAAGAGTTGCTGATTACCATGTACCATCCTGCCTTCACTGATAAATCAGTACTCCTCCATACTGAACAACACTTGGAGGAAGCACTGAGGGTGAAGGGCGCAAACTGTACTCTGGATGGGAGATTTCAATGTCCACCACCAAGAGTTGCTCAGTAGCAGCACTACTGATCGAGGTGGTTAGGTCCTAAAATACATAGCCGCTAGAAGACTAGGTCTGCGGCAAGTGGAGAGAAAATAAAGAAGAGGGAAAAACATACTTGACCTCATCCTTACCAATCTGCCAGCTACAGATCCATCTGTCCATCACAGTATTGGTAGAAGTGACTACTGCACAGCCCTCGTGGAGATGAAGCCCTGCCTTCACATTGAGAATACCCTCCATTATGTTGTGTGGTATTATCATAGTGTTAAATGGGACAGACTTTGATCAGACCTAGCAACTCAAGGATGGGCATCCCTGGGGCATGGTGAGCCATCTACCCAACAATGTAGAAAATTACCCAGGCATGTCCTATACGCAAAAAACAGAACAAATCAAACCCAGTCAACTACTACCCCATGAATCCACTCTCGAGCATCAGCAATGGAAGTTGTGATCAAAAGTGCTATTAAGCAGCACCTGTACAGCAATAACCCTGCTCAGTGACACCCAGTTTAGGTTCTGCCAGGGCCACTCAGCTCCTGACCTCATTACAGCCTTGGTTCAAACATAAATAAAAGAGCTGAGTTCCAGAGGTGAGGTGAGAATAACAGCTCTCAACATCAAGGCTGCTTTTGACCGAGTATGGCATCAAAGAGTGCTAGCAAAATTGGAATCAGTGGGTATCAGGTGGCAAACTCTCTACTGTTTGGAACCAAACACGGCACATTTGAAGATAGTTGCGTTTGTTAGAGGTTAGTTCCAGGACATCTCTGCAGGAGTTCCTCAGCTGCTTTGTCAATGACCTTCTCTCTATCATAAGGTCAGAAGTGTGGATGTTCGCTGATGATTGCACAATGGTCAGCACTTTTTGCAACTCCTCAGATACGGAAGGGTCCATGTCCAAATGCAACAAGATCTGGACAATATCCACTCTTGAGCTGACAAGTGGCAAGCAGTGTTTCATAGAGTCATACAGCATGGAAACAGACCCTTTGGTCCCACTCATTCATGCCGCCCAAGTTTCCCAAAGTAAACTGGTCTCATTTGCCTACATTTGGCTCAAATCCCTCTAAACCTTTCTTATTCATGTACCTGTCAAAATGTTTTTTAAATATTGTAACTGAACTGGCATCCATCACTTTCCTCTGGATATATGAACCACCCTCTGTGTGAAAAGGTTGTCACTAAGGTCCCTTCTAAATCTTTCTCCTCTCATCTTATAAATATGCACCCTAGTTTTGAACTCCCCCACCTTAGGGAAAAGACCTTTGTATTCACCTTATCTATACCCCTCATAATTTTATAAACTTCTACAAGGTCACCCTTTAACCTCCCATATTCTAGTGAAGAAAATCCCTATCCAACCTATTTTTATAACTCAAACCTTGCAGTCCCAGTAACATTCTGGTAACTCTTCACACAAATACTAGACAATGACCATCTCCAATAAGAGACAATCTAATCACTGTCCCTTGCTATTCTATCGTACTACCATCACTGAATCCCTATATCAATATCCCGGGGTTTACAATTGACCAGATGGTGTCAAGCTTCTTGAGTTTTTGGAGCTGCACTCATTGAGACAAGTGTGGACTATCCTCTCCTGACTTGTGCCTTGGGGATCGTGAACTGGTTCTGTGGAGTCAGGAAGTGAGTTACTTGTTTCAGGACCCCGAGCCTCTGAACTGCTCAAAGTTTATAAAACTAGTCCAGTTCAGTTTTTGGCCAATGGTAATCTCAACGATGTTGACAGTGGAGTGTTCAGTGATAATAATACCATTGAATATCAAGGGCAATGGTTATATTATGTCTTGTTGGAGATGGTCATTTCATGACACTTGTGTGGCATACATGTTGCTTGCCACTTGTCAGCCCAAATTTAGGTTATGCCTAATTGCTGCATTTAGACATGGACTGCTTTGGATGCAAATGTAAGTGATCTGTTTAGTAATTTGCAGACAACCCAAAGGTTGGTGGAGACAATACAGTGTGAAGCTGGAGGAACACAGCAGGCCTCTGACTCCAGCATTTGCAGTTCTTGCTATCACAAAGGTGGGTGGAGTTGTGGTAGTGAGGAAGATTATTAAAGGATGCAGCAGGATATAAATCAGTTGGAAAGTTGGGTGTTAAATGGAAGATGGACTTTACTCTGGATAAGTGTGAGGCGATATATTTTGGACAGTCAAATGAAAGCAGAAATTATGCAGAAAATAATAGGAGCATTGATACACAGATGGATCTTGGTATGCTCCATAAAACTGGCAACACAAGTGGATGATGTGGTAAAGAAGCCTTAAGACATTCATCCATCTGGGCATTAAGTATAAAAGCTGGCAGGTCACTTTGCAGCTGTAGAAGACTTAAATCAGGCCACATTCGGAGTATTATGTGCAGTTCAGGTCACCACACCCATAGAAAAGATATGGAGGCTTTGGAGAGGACGCAAAAGAGGTTTATCAGAATATGAACACAGCAGGCCAAGCAGCATCAAAGGAGCAGGAAGGCTGACGTTTCGGGCCTAGACCCTTCTTCAGAAATGGG
>NC_063333.1:13585314-13610314 GCF_021869965.1 Rhincodon typus
TATTTAACATGGCTAACCACACCATCTTTCTCCAGTGCCTACCCTCCACTTGCAGCTGAGTAAAACTGACCTGATTGGTACCATTCTTATCAATTCAATCCTTGTCACAGAATCTCCTGATCCGGCTTCTCTTCTTGTTCCCATACTGTTATGTCCGGAGTTCTCTATGAATCTATCTTTGACTTCTTCGTATCTCTCACTTGCTGCCAACTTTGGTGGCATAATATGAAAACACATCAGATTGCACATGTACACTTATGACATTTAGTTCTACCTTGATACTACTTCTCAATCCTTTTAGTCTCTCCGTTGTCAAGCAGCATATCCAGCTTTTGGTTTTCGATGAGAACATATTTCCTCCAATTAAAAATTGGGAAGATGAAACAACTGTCTTCTGTCCTCACCATAATCTCAAGTTCCCTATCTACTCACTCCATCCCTCTCCCCAGCAACTGTCTGAGGCTGAAGGAGAATATTTGTAATATTTGTCCTATTTGAAGCTAAGCTTCTGAATCTGAATCCTCTCAATCGCCAAGGTTGTATACAAATGATTGTCCAAACTTTTGTTTACTTTTATTAGTCAATTTGTATCATAACATTTACGCCATGATAAAATTCCAGATGATTGTGAAAGCCGTGGAAGAATTCGAGTGATTATTGGAGAAAACAGATATGATTCTCAAGTTGAATCTTCTCCCACATCTTGATGAGAACCTCCAATTCAATAAATAATATTTCTAATAACGATTGCAATAAATTAGTACAATTAAATATTTTCAAGTACAAGAAGTTGAATTCGATACCTGTTGCATGGGATGCTCCAATCATTCTACCTCGTATCAAGCCCTCTCGTCCAGCATTTCTAACAAGTTTCACTTTTCTAGGCAAGCTATTCCGTATATAATCCTCCAGCTCACCTTTTAGATTAACTGACAAAAAATGAGAACAGAGGATAGTTAGAAGTATAAATGATGACAGCTTGCAGCTGAAATGTTACATGGTAATCGATAAAGCCAGCATAGATGATAACCATCAAGAAGCTAGTCACTTAATTATTCATGTGAGATGGCCCTGTTTATTTTGAGGGCTGGACTGTTTGATGGAGCTTGATATGATAATAAAATGAAAATTAAGGATTCACATACATCATATATATGCAAGTTGCATTTTAAGGTGGAGCCTACCACCAGACTCAACACTTGGCTTAACAGGATTTGGCTTAACACTAGAACATGGAGTTATGTTAGTTTTTGGGATGCCACATTCACAAGCTTACTTTCACTGGCCAGGTGGCCTTGAGATCCATCCTATTGTATCTGCTCACTTATGTTTTTAGTTTAAGCAGCATTATATGTAAGTCAAAAGCCACCAAGGCACAAGGGAGGATGAAAAGAAGTGAAATGTTTCAAGAAATGTTAAGGTGACTCACTGAAATCACTACTGTCATCCACAAGTATAATTTCATGCAGCAGGTTCACTGGAGAACGATTCAACACACTCTGTACTGTCCGCAGCAGAGCTGATAAAGCTTCATTATAAAAGCAGATAACAACACTGGCAGAAGGTAAATTCAGTGGATAGTTCTTTTCTTTACACCTGACAACAAAAAAAAAACTAGGATTGAAAATAAAAGAAAGAATATATCAATTTCTAAATCAAAATTATCTTGTCTGAATAATATGTTTTAATTGTTGTTCATTTTGTTTTACAAATGCTGCATTGGGATGCTGTAATTTACATCCAAATAAGTAATTTGTGTTGAGTAATATCCTTATGCATGTGACATTTAAAATATTATGTAGTTTTTCTTTCTCCTAGTGGCAGAGATAATGTTTTTCTTTGTAAAACTTAATTAGATTAGGAGTTTTCTTATGATGTTCCTCATGGTGTATTAACGCATTAGGTCTCATTCTCCCATGGTCACCTACATCTGTCATCTCCACTGAGGATCCTTTTATCTGTCTTTGCTTTGCAGCTTTTCTTTTCAGCGCGCGATGTTGGGTCATATGACAGAGATGGACGTTAGAGGTTGCAGACCACACCTCCAATGCTTTTTGCATCATTTACATTGTATTTTGTACTCCAATTGTTTGTCTCCCCTTTCTGTCCTACCTCCCCTTGCCACACATTCCCTTCCCACAGTTCTGTGCTGTCTCGACAGTTCCATTTTGCCAGTGTATTTTTTTCCATGGCCATCAATCTTCATTAAGCTTTTAGTTTTATTGCCCCATGTCTCCTTCCAATTGGTACCTTCAACTTACTTTTTGTGTTTTTGCTTGCCTTCTTCTCCATTTCGTTCTCTTTCATTTGAGGCTCAAAATTCATGCCTCTTAGTTAATAATAATTCCTAGTTCCTTTAAATGCTAATCTCATCACAGCTAAGTATGCCTAACTTCCTTCATCTCCTTTCCATACACATTCAAACAGCCTCAATATCCAATTCTTACTCATACAGTAAAACTCACAACCCATTCCCATCCCTCTCAATGGCGTCACCCAAAGCTTTCGATGAGTGAAAAACCATGCACTAATGCTGGCACCTAATCTTTAAGGGCTTGCAAAACAATACCAATATATGTAACTTCCAGTATATGCAAGTGCACAACTCTGCAGGCCTGGGCAGCGTTCTATATTGGGTTGCTGGCATATGTCTTTGCACATTCAGGATCATTTAGCATGTGTTGTCCAATCATGGAATTACATGTAATAGTGGACACTACTGTGAGATTTGCAAGCACGGGCTGGGTTGGACATGGTAAGTACCTTGCTTATTGGGAACGCTATGCTATCTTTGTAATTCATTCACGAATGTGGGTGTCACAGGGCAGCTCAGCATATACTGCCCATCCCCAATTGCCCAGAGGGCAGTTAAGTGTCAAACACATTGCTGGAGTCAAATGTAGGCACATGTTTCACACAACAAATGGTCTAGCATGCACTGCCTAGAAATGCGCTAGAGGCAGACTCAATTGAGGCACTGAAGAAGGCACTTGATGATTAATAGAATAGAAATGTAGAAAATAGGAGCAGGCATAAGTTATTCTGCCTTTCATGTCTGCTCCACCACTCAATATGTTCACGGCTGATCATCCAACATAGTACTCTGTTCTGGCTTTCTCCTCCATACCCTCTGATCCCTTTAGCCTTAAAAACTATATCTATCTCCTTCTTGAAAATATTTCAATGTTTTGGTCTCAACTGCTTTCTGTGGTATAGAATTCCAAAGATTCACTCTCTGAGTGAAGAAATTTCTCCTTATTTCAGTTCTAAATGGCTTACTCCTTATTCTTAAACTGTGACTCCTGGTTCTGGAATTCCTGGATCTGGGGGACATTCTTTCTGCATTTATCACATCTAGTCCTAACGATATAATCTGTTAAGCCATTCTTGATAAGTCAACCCCTTCATCCCAGCCTAGTGAAAGTCTTTTGAATTGCAGCAAACTTTTTATTAACAGGCATCTATGGGACCAGGAATGCATCAGTTGATCAAGTATTCTGGTTGATCAAGAAGTCCACGTAATGAATGTACAAACACGCACTAAGTAATAGAAATGTAATGGAAGGGATATACACATCACTGTTATACTTTATTTACAGCATAAATTACTTAAATAATAATGCAACTTTGCCTTAAATAAAACTTACTGGCAGAGAGCCTTCTAACTCGCAACGTCAACTGACTATTCGGACTTCACAAAGACTGCGATAATACAGTAAACTTCTGGTCCTTGAGGTATATAATTTTTGCCAGTTTATTGAGAGTGCCGGTTCATAAGGTGCCAGTTAAAACAAAGTCTGCTGTACCTCCAATGCCAGTATATCATTTTAAATACAGGAATCAAAAATATGCAGTTCTCCAGGTACAGCCTCACCAACACCTGATAACAAGACTTCTGTTTTTAAACTCCAAACCCCTTAGCAAAAGGCCAAAATTCCATTGGCCTTCTTAATTACGTGATGTACCTGCATGCTGTTTGTGTTTCATGCACAACAACATCAAAATCGCTTTGTGCAGCACTTTTTTGGAACCTTTGCCTATTTAAATAGTAGTCTGATTTTTCATTGTTCCTACCAAAGTACCTTACACTTCCTTCCTGCTTTGCACTTTACTACACTAACATCCATCTGCCCAGGTTTTGCACACTGACTCAACTTATTTATATCCTCTTGTAGATTCTTTATGATCTCATCACAACAAGCCCCTCACCTGTTTCTGTACTGTAAGCAAATCTGGACATATTACACTGTGCCCCTTCCTCCAATTCATTAACATAGATAGCAATTGAAGTCTTATAACTGATGCTTGTGGCACTCCTCTAGTTATATCTTTCCAAGATGAAAAAATGCTATTAATCCAGGCTGCCTGTCTTCTGTGAGTTAAGCAATCTTCAATCCATGCTAGTACATTACCTGAATACAGTGAGCTTTAATCTTCTGCGATAACCTTTGATGTGCCAGTTTATCAAATCCCTTTTGTAAATCTAAAAGCACATCTACCATTTCCCCTTTATCAACTCTGCTTTTAATATCCTCAAAGAACTCGGGAAAATTTGCCAAACATGATATCCATTATACAAAACCATCCAGACTCTGGTTGATGTGTTAAGCTTATCTAAATACTCTATTTCTTCCTTAATAGTGGATTCTAGTATGTTTCCAATGACAGATGCTTGAACATGGATGTCTTATTATCAGAATCCAGTGAGTTCTAGAACATTTTGACCAATGCCTCCACTATCTCTACAATCACATCCTTTAACATCTGATGCAAGATGGTGGCAACGTAACAGGGCTGCATGCGGGCTCTTGCCCAGGACCCATCCGCTCCTATCTGCTTTCCTTGTTTTACCTTGGCTTCTGCTCTTTTAGTTTGCTTTATTTTCCTTTACTTTTGGCCTTTTTTTCTTCTTTCCTGTGGTGTGTTGGTAGGCAGCACCAGCGCAGCAGTGGGAGCACATGCAAAGTGGTAGAATTGGCTTCTCCCAGCGATAGGAGGCTGGCAGCTGCAAGTGCGTTCTCCCGCCATTTGGGCCCTGTGACGAAGAGGATTGACGAAGGCAGGGCAATGGGCATTGTCTATATGGACTTCAGAAAGAAGGTGAACAAGGTTCTGCATGGTAGACTGGGTTAGCAAGGTTAGATCACATGGAATTCAGGAAGAACTAGCCATTTGGATATAAAATTGACTCAAAGGTAGGGGACAGGGGGTGACGGTGGGGGGATTGTTTGTCGGACTGGAGGCCTATGACCAGCGATGTGCCGCAACAGTTGGTGCTGGATCCTCTGCTTTTCGTCATTTCTATAAATGATTTGAATGTGAATATAGGTGATATGGTCAGCAAGTTTGCAGATGACACCAGAATTGGTGGAGTAGTGGACAGTGAAGAAATTTGTCTCAGACTACAACGGAACCTTGATCAGATAGGCAGAGGAGTGGCAGATGGAGTTTAGTCCAGCTAAATGTGAGGTGCTACATTTTGGTAGGGCAATTTAGGGTAGGAATTATTTACTTAATGATAAGCTTCTGGGGAGTGTTGCCGAACAAAGACATTGGTGTGCAGGTTCATAGTTCCTTGAAATTGGAGTCACAAGTAGACTGGGGGGTGAAGGAGGCATTTGGTACATTTGCCTTGATTGGTCACTGCATTGAGTGTAGGAGTTAGGAGGTCATGTTGCAGCTGTACAGGACACTGGTCAGTCACTTTTGGAATAATGCTTTCTATTCTGGACTCCCTACAGGAAAGATATTGTGTAACTTTAAAGGGTTCAGAAAAGATTTACAAGGATGTTGCTAAGGTTGGAGGGTTTGAGCTGTAGGGAGAGGCTGAATAGGCTGGGGCTATTTTCCTTGGAGCATCGGAGGCTGAGGGGTGACCTTAAAGAAATTTATAAAATCATGAGAGGCATGGTTAGGACGAATAGCCAAGGTCTTTACCCCAGGATAGCGAAGTCCAAAATTAGAGGCAATAGGTTTAAGGTGAGAGGGAAAAGATTTAAAAGGGACCTAAGGGGCAACTTTTTCATGCCCAGGGTGATGTGTATATGGAATGAACTGCTAGAGGAAGTGGTGGAGGCTGATACAATTACAACATTTAAAAAACATCTGGATGGATATATGAATACAAAGGGTTCAGAGGGATATGGGCCAAAGGGGCTAGATTAATTTAGGGTATCTAGCTGGCATGGCCAAGTTGGACCAAATGGTCTGTTACCATGCTGTACATATCTATGACTCTAAGGGGCCAGCAACGAGGACATGACTAAGATCAGGCCTAACAGTGAAGATGATATGGCGACAGCTTTGGAATTTGGTATTAATATACACTGCTATGTGCAAGCATAAATGTGATTTGCATCTTTAAATCAGGTGACAACTTAAACTTAAGAACTTGCTTTTGGTTTCTGGTATCAGGAATATCTCTACTGTAGCCCAAACGATTACTGACAAGCACATTGAAAGCATGTTTCTGGTATCCAGCATCTCGAATCTGTTGATCTGCTTCATTGAAAATCATACCTGAAAGAAAAGTACTTACGTTAAAATAAGATTATGGCTACTTTAACATTAATATCAGCATGTTTTATAGCAAATAACTTCAAAATTCAGAAAGCCTACTAAACGGTGTACTTATTTTTGTCTACTGCAATGGAGAACAGGTGCTTTTTGCTTGCTTTTTTGGTTCACAATATGTAAAGTCTTTTAATAGAATAACTTGAAGCCCAGGATCAGGAACTCAGCGCAAAAGAAAAAGTGCTATCAGAGGAAAACTGTAACTTCAATGGTTGGTAATAGCTACTAATTTGACTCTCATAAGTTACTTTCATGTCAAAAATAAATAGAAGAAATATTATACAGATTATAAGCTAAAAGACCAGTACAAAATTTAAAGAAAAAACAAGTTAAGAACTATGTAATTAGAGATACAGGGCCAGGCAATGTATTGCATGTGGACGATGTGGGAACTGGTGGATCCCACAATAGCTCATAGTGACCACACCTACAGCAAGAGTTGCATGTTTGAGGAACTCCAGCTCAGAGCTGATGAGCTGGAGTCCAAGCTGAAAACACTGAAACACATCAGGGAGGGGGGAAGAGTTACCTGAATGCTATGTTTCACGAGACGGTCACAGCCCTCACTGTAACCATATTGAATTCAGTCACTGGTCAGGAACAGGAGAGTGTGACTACAAATGAGGCAGATAACGGAATCCAGGAGGCAGTGACAAGATCGTCAGCCCTTGAGATTGTAGAACAGGTTTGAGATTCCTGTTCACATATGAACATGAGTGGGGGCTGTAGGCAGGATGACCATTCTGGAGAGGGTAGATAAGAGAATGTGGTTGCAATCAGGAAAATAAACACTGTTCTCTGTGGGCAGAATCGACAGTCTCAAAGACTGTGTTGCTTGCCTGGTGACCAGATTCAGGATATCTCATCTGGACTGCAGAGGAATTTGCAGCGGGAGAGGATAGATCCATTTGTCACGGTCCATGTAAGTTCCAACAATAAAGGCAGAATGAGGAATGAGGTTCTGCTGGGGAATATGAGCAGCTAGGGGCTAAATTAGAAAGAAGAACTAAAAAGGTGATAACCTCTGGATTATTGCCTGAGCCACGAACAAGTCGGTACAAGGCCACAAGAATAAAGAAGTAAACATGTTGCTCAAAGATTGGAGTGGGAGACATGGGTTTGAATTCATACGACATTGGCATCAGTACTGAGGAAGGAGGAAGCTGTTATGATGGGACTGGCTTCAGAGTATAGGAGTTGGGACATTATGTTGAGCTTGTACAGGACACTGGCGAGGCCTCTTCCAGAATACTGTGTCCAGTGCTGGTCAACCAGTTATAAGAAGGATATTATCAAGCTGGAGAGGGTTCAGAACAGATTTACCAGGATGTTGCTGGGTATGAAAGATTTGTGTTATATGGAAAGGCTGGATAAGCTGGGACTTTTTTCACTGGAGCATAGGAGTTTGACAGGTGACCCAATAGAAGTTTATAAAATAATGTGAAGAATTGTTGATGGTAGTCTTTTCCCTAAGAAGGGGAATTTCAAGACTAGAGGGCACATTTTTAAAGTGAGAGGAAAGCAATTTCAAAAAGGCATTAGGCAAATTTTTTTACACAGAGGATGGTTCATGTTTGGAATGAACTTCCCGATGAAGTGATGTGGGTACAATTACAACGTTTAAAAAACATTTGGATGGATACATGAATATGAAAGGTTAGGAGGGATATGGGCCAGGAGCAGGTAGGTGGGAATAGTGTAGTTTGGGATTATGTTCGGCTTGACTGGTTGAACCAAAGGGTCTGTTTCTGCGCTGAATGATTCTATGATTATGACTCTATGAATCGTGCTGGGACCAGAGTCCTGGCGAATTGTGTAACTGGAGCTGCGGATAAGGATTTAATCTAAATAGTGAGGGGGGTGGGTTCAGTTGCATGGAAATTTATGGAAAAATTTAAGGGGTGGGGCATTCAACAGAGGTTACTCAAGTTTCCAGAACAAGGAATAGGACAGAGAGTATGAAAAGGGTCAGGAATCTGATTTCAGGCACAGCAAACAAAGGGACAACTGTGAGGGGGTGGGGAAGGTGCAAGTCAACGCAGGACTGAGAGTGTTGTATTTAAATGCAGTTTATGAAACAATGTAAATGAGTTTGTAGAGCAGATTCAAATAGGCAAGTACAATGTTCTGGCTATCACAGAGAAATGGCTGCAAGAGGATCTGGGCTGGGAACTAAATATCCAAATATATACATCCTATTGAAAGGGCAGGCAGATGGGCGTGGGGATGGGGTTGCCTTGATAGTAAGAAACAAAATTAAATCAATAGCAAGAAGTGACATAGAGTCAAAAGACACAGAACCTGTGTGGGTAGACTTGAGGAACCGCAAAGGGAAAAAGACCCTGATTGGTGTTATGTATAGGCCTTCTACCAGTTGTCAGGATGTTGGGAAGAAAATACATCAGGAGATACAACAAGCATGTAAGGAAGGCACTACTACAATAAGCACAGGGGACTATGTGCAGGCAGACTGGGAAGATCAGGTTGGTAGCAGATTGCAAGAAAAGGAATTTGTGGAATGTCTACAAGATTTTTTTTTGGAGCAGCGCACGGTAAGCTCACTAGGGCACAGGCAATTCTGGATTTAGTAATGGGTATGAGGCAGATTTGATTAGGAAGCTTAAGGTGAAGGAACCCTGAGGGGGCAGTGACCATAATTCATTCCACTGAAGAAGGAACATACTGAGAGGAGGACGAGGCAACCATAGCTAACAAAGGAAGTCAGGACAGCATAAAAGCAAAAGAATAAGCATACAATGTGCTGAAGATTAGACAGCTAGAGGACTGGGAAGCCTTACAGAGTCATCCAGCACAGAAACAGTCTCTTAGGCCCATTTCATCCATGCCAACCAGGTTTCCTAAACTCAACTCGTCCCATTTGCCTGCATTTGGACCATATTCTTCTAAACCTTTCCCATTCATGGACCTGTCCAAAGATCTTTTAAATGTTGTAATTGTACCCACCTTTACCACTTCCTCTGGCAGTTCATTCCACATATGAACCACCCTCTGTGTGAAACAGTTGCCCTTGAGGTCCCTTTTAAATAGAGTCATAGAGCTGTACAGCATGGAAACAGATCCTTCATCTTATTTATGCCCCTCATGATTTCATAAACTTCTACAAGGCATCCTTCAGCATCCTAAGCTTCAAGGATTTAGACAGGCTAGGAGAGTGGGCAAGGAAGTGGCAGATGGAATAGAATGTGGGAAGGTGTGAAGTTATACACCTTCATAGGAAGAACAGAGGCATTGACTATTCTACAAGTGGGGAAAGGCTTTGAAAATGTGAGGCACAACAGTACTTGGGAGTCTTGGTTCGGGATTCTCTTAAGGTTAACATGCAGAATCAGTTGGCAGTTAGGAAGGCAAATAGAATGTCAGTGTTCATTTCCAGAGGGTTAGAATACAAGAGCAGAGATGTACTGCTGAGACTGTATAAGGTTCTGGTCAGACCGCATTTGGAATATTGTGAGCAGTTCCATGCCCCATTGTTAAGGAAGGATGTGCTGGTGTTGGAGGGGTCCACAGGAGGTTTACAAGATTGATCCCAGGGATGAGAGGCTTGTCATTTGAGGAGCTGTTGAGAACTCTGGGTCTGTGCTCAATGAAGTTTAGAAGGATGAGGGGAATCTCATTAAAATTTACAGAATACTGAGAGGCCTCATTAGACTGGACATGAAGATGATGTTTCCACTAGTAGGAGAGACTGGGATCTAACAGCATAGCCACAGAAGGAAGGGATGACCCTTTAGAACCAAGGTGAGGAGAAATTTTTTCAGCCAGAGGTTGGCTAATACAGAAGACTGTGGAGACCAAGTCATTGAATGTATTTAAGACATAGATAGGTTCTTCATTAGTAAAGGAATCAAGTCTTCCATGGAGAAGGCAGGAGAATGGGGTTGAAAAACATATCACCCATGATCGAATGGCAGAGTAAACGTGATGGGTCATATGGCTTAATTCTGCTCCTCTATCTTAGGTTTTATGTGACCAGAGTCCTGGCAAATTTCATAACTGGGGCCTTAAACTAAATTGAGCTCGGGTGGGGATGGGGTAAGTGTATTCAGTTCCATCGAACTACTTGTGCCTTGAGCTGATTGGTACAGGGTCAACAAGATTAAAGTGTGGCTCAAAGACTGGTGTGGGAGAAAAAGGTTTGAATTAATGGGACACTTGCACCAGTACTGGGAAAGGAAGGAAAGCTGGGGCTGTAGGTAAGGCTTTAAAGTAAATGGTGGGGGTGGGGGATGGAGGTTAGGAGTTCAGTTTATGGAAAACTAGAGAATCCTGGTTAAAGGAGAAGGTAGGATTGCAGATTAAGGATGGAACTGATTGTTACCAGAAAAATAAAAGGAAGTGACAGAATGTCTGAATGTCATATTGCACCAAGGAAACATAAAAGTGTCAGGAAATTGGATAATACAACAAACTTAAAGGCTTTGCACCTCAATGCATAAAGCTTTTGGAGTAAAGTAGGAGAACTGATGGTGCAAATCGAAGTAAATGGATATGATCTCATAGACACCACGAAAGCATGGTTACAAGGAGATCAAAACTCAGAACATAACATTCAGGGATATCTGACCTTTCAGAAAGACAGAAGGGATGGAAAATATTCTTAGTAACAGACTAAATAAGGATAATTGTGAGATGCGATTTAGGCTTGAATGACGTACAGTCCATATGGGCACATGTAAAAACAGCAAAGGAAAGAGATAGTAACAACTGCCGATGCTGGAGTCTGAGATAACACGGTGTGGAGCTGGAGGAACACAGCAGGGCAGGCAGCATCAGAGGAACAGGAAAGCTGATGTTTCGGGTCGAGACCCTTCTTCAGAAATGGGGGAGGGGTAGGGGGCTCCGAAATAAATAGAGAGAGGAGGGGTGGGGCTGGTGAAGGTAGGTGAGGTGGTGATAGGTGAGTGCAGGTAGGCAATGATGGGGGTTGGTCAGTGAGGTGGGTGGAGCCGATAGGTGGGAGAGAAGATGGACAGGTCAAGGAGGCGGGGATGAGAGGGAGGGTTGGTCATGGGATGAGGTCGGGGGTGGGGAGATGTTGAAGCTAGTAAAGTCCACATTGAGACCATTGGGTTGTAGGCTCCCAAGGTGGAATATGAGGTGCTGCTCCTCCAGTTTTCAGGTGGCGTCATTGTGACACTGAAGGAGGCCCAGGATGGACATGTCGTCCAGGGAGTGGGAGGGGGAGTTGAAGTGGTTCGCGACTGGAAGGTGTTGTCGTTTGTCGTGAACTGAGCGCCGGTGCTCTACAAAGAAGAGATAGGTAGGAGTACTGTACAGGCTCCCAAACAGTCGCCACTCTGTAAGAAAGGCTATAAATTAACAAATAATTGGATCATGTAAAGGGAATACAGCAATGATTATGGGTGATTTTAATTTTCATGTTAATCAAATTGAAAAGGGCAGCTCCAACGACAAATCCATAGAGTGCATTAGATATAGTTTCCTTGAACAATATGTCATGAAGCCAACCAGGGAGTAGCATATTGTGGATCTGGTAATGGGTAATGAGTAGGTTAAGTAATGATCTGAGTAAAAGATCCCTGAGTAAATGGTGATCATAACATTATAGAACGTAATATTAAGCTTGAGTGTGAATAGCTTGATTCTGAAATAACGATGTTTAACTTAAATAAAGCTAATTACACTGAAATGAGGATAGAGTTAGCTAATGTGAACTGGGTAGATGAGCAGGAATGACAGTAAGCAAGCAGTGGCTGACATTTAAGGAGATAATTCATAACTCTCAGCAAAAGCACATCCCAGTAAGTAGAAAAGATTCTAAGAAAGGGATAAAACAACTATGGCTAAAAGTTAAGGAGAGTATTTGAAAAAAAAAAGCATGTAAAGAGACATGTGATAGCCAGGAAGACTAGGATAAATTCAGAAGCTAGCAAAGGAGGACTAAAATGAGAATAAAGACAAAGAAAAACCAAAAGAACTGTGGATGCCGTAAATCAGGAACAAAAACAGAAGTTTCTGGAAAAGCTCAGCAGGTCTGGCAGCATCTGTGAAGAAAAAAATCAGAGTTAACATTTCGGGTCATTAGTTCTGAGGGAGCAAATATACTGCAACCATATTTGCAGACGGCACAAAAATAGGTGGGAAGGCAAGATGCAAGAGGGATGTGAACAGTATTCAGAGAAATATTGATAGGTTAAGTAACTGGGCAAAAAGGTGGCAAATGGACTATAATGTGGAAAATGTGAAGTTGTTCATTTTAGAAGGGAGAACAAAAGAACATAGTATTATTTAAATGGAGAAAAACTGCAGAAAGCTCCAATACAAAGGGAATTGGGGGTAACTGTGCATGAAACACAGAAAGCGAACATGCAGGTAATTGGGAAGGCTAATGGAATATGGCCCTTATTTCAAGCGAGGGTGGGATGTGTTTTTGGAGTATAAGAATAGGTAAGTCTTATTGTAACTGTACAAGATGCTGGTGAGACCACATGTGGAGTCATGTGAGCAGTTTTTGTCCCCTTATTTTCATTTCATTGGAGGTAATGGCCTAATGGTATTATCGCTGGACTGTTAATCCAGAGACAGATAATGTTCTGGGGACCCGGGTTTGAATCCCGCCATGGCAGATGGTGGAATTTGAATTCAATAAATATCTGAAACTAAGAGTCTAATGATGACCATGAATCCATTGTCGATTGTTGGAAAAACTCATCTGGTTCACTAATGTCCTTTAGGGAAGGAAACTGCCATCCTTACCTGGTCTGGCCTTCATGTGACTCTAGAACCACAGCAATGTG
This sequence comes from Rhincodon typus, assembly GCF_021869965.1. Taxonomy (NCBI): domain Eukaryota; kingdom Metazoa; phylum Chordata; class Chondrichthyes; order Orectolobiformes; family Rhincodontidae; genus Rhincodon; species Rhincodon typus. The sequence goes on from NC_063333.1 coordinate 13,598,667, forward strand.
GTTGACTCTTAACTGCCCTCTGGGCAATTAGGAATGGACAATGAATGCTGCCTAGCCAGCGACACCCTCAGCCCATGAATGAATAAAGAAAAAATAAGTTCAGAGATGATCCCGATTTGGAGGGATTGTCTTATCAGCAAAGGTTTAACAGGTTGTGGCACTGCTCATTGGAATTTAGAAGTATAAGAAGTGATCTCATAAAGACCATAAGATATAGGAGCAGATTTAGGCTATTCAGCCCATTGAGTATGATCCACCATTTGATCTTGGTTGATATGTTTCTCCTGCCTTCTCTCCGTAACCCTTGATTCCCTTACTAATCAAGAACCAATCTATTTCTGTCTTAACTACACTCAATGACTCAGCCTCCACAGACTTCTGTGGCAATGAGTTGTACAGATCAACCAACCTCTGGCGGAAGAAATTCCTCCTGATCTCAGTTCTAAAGAGTTATTTTGTCACTCTGAGGCTGTCCTCTTGGTTACTAGTAGCAGATAGGATTCTTAAGGGGTTTTATAGGGTAAATACTGAGAGGATGTTTCCCCTCAAGGGACAATCTAGGACCAAAAGTCATAGTTTCAGAATTAAGGATGCCAATTTAAGACTGAGATGAGGGGGAATTTCTCTCAAAGGGGTGAGTGTCTTTGGAACTCCTTGCCACAGAGAGCTGTGACGGCAGAGATCTTGTGTATTTTTTTTTCATTCATGGATGAAGCACTGGCTAGGCCAGCATTTATTACTCATCCCTAATTGTCCACAGGCCAATTGGAAGTCAAACCATACTGCAGTAGATCTGGACTCACATGTATGCCAGACCAGCTAAAGATGGCTGTTTCATTCCCTGAAGGACATTATTGAACCAGATCATTTTTTCTGACAATCGACTATGGTTTCATGGTCATCACTAGACTCTTAATTTCAGATTTTTTTTATTGAATTCATATTCCATCATCTGCTGTGGCGGGATTTGAACTGGGATCCCCAGAACATTATCTGGACCTCTAGTTCAGTGATAATACCACTCGGTCGTTACTACCCCAATTTAAGGCTGAGATAGATAGATTCTTAATTGGTAGGGGAATCGTATGTAATGGAGAAAGCTCAAGAGAGTGGACATGAGGAGTGTCAGAGCAGCCGTGATCCTATCTAATGGTGGAGCAGGCTTGAAGAGCCAAATGACCCACTCCTGTTCCTATTTCTTATGTTCAGCTCTATCAAATGAGTATTAGAATTTGGTGCAATTTTTTTGCCTTTTCCCTACAGCCCTGAATTGAATCATAGAGTCATGTAGCATGGAAATAGATCCTTCAGTGCAACTAGTCCATGCCGACCATGTTCCCAAACTAAGCTAGTCCCACTCACCTGCACTTGGCCCCTATCTCTCCAAACCTTTCCATTTCATGAACGTATCAAAATGTCTTTTACATGTTCTAACAGTACCCTCATCCACCACTTCCTCTGGCAGTTCATTCCACACACGAACTATTGTCTGTGTAAAAGAGCTGCCCCTCATATTGTTTTTAAAACTTTCTCCTCTCACCTTAAAAAATATGCCCCCCCTCCATTTTGAACTCCCCCACTCGAGGGAAAAGACCCTTGCTATTCAAATAATCGCCTCATGCCCTGTTGAATGCTTCCATTGAATGTGCTTCCACCACGGGCGGTGCACTCTAGATCATAACTACTCATTGTGTGAAAAAGCTTGTTCTCACATTGCCCAAATTACCTTATATCTCTGCCCTCTTGTGCTTGATCAGGATCGTGAAGGAACAGTTTCTTTCTGTCTACACTTCTCAGTCCCTTCATGATTTAGAAAACTTCTACCAAATCTCCTCTTACCCTTCTCATTTCCAAGAAAACCAGTCCCAACTTCTCTAATCAACTTTCACAATAGAATGTTTTCATCCCTGGAACCAATTTCATATACCTCACCTCTACTCTCTCCAATGCATTCGCATCCTTAATAATGTATGGCACCCTGAACTGTTCACAACACTCCAACTCAACCGTTCACAACACTTCAACTGAGGTCTAGTGGCTTATACATTTTAAGCATAACCTCCTTGCTCATGTACTCTTGTGACCCAACTATTAAAGCCTGGAAAGCTATGTACTTTATCAAATGCTCACACTATATGTCCTATCACATTTAATGAGCTATATATACACACATCCAGGTCTCCCTACTCATACACATCCATTAGAGCTTATTTTATACACATCCCTAATGTTCCTTCTACCAACATGCATTACCTCACACTTGTCCAAATCAGTAACCCACTCAACCGATTTATCTGTCATTTTATGTCATCCTCCTCATGGTGTACAATGTTAATAGGTTTTGCATCAGCAATAATCTTGAAAACAGTCCCTCCTTTACCAATATCCAGACCATTACCATTTATATCAAGAAAAGCAAGGGTCTCAAAAACAAGCGCAGGGAACTCCATCACAACCCAAAAATATCCATTCATCCTCTGATATAACAAGGTGTAGAGCTGGATGAACACAGCAGACCAAGCAGCATCAGAGGAGCAAGAAAGCTGATGTTTCAGGTCTGGACCCTTCTTCAGAAATTGGGGGGGGAAGGGGATTCTGAAATAAATAGAGAGAGAGGGGGAGGCAGATGGAAGATGGATAAAAGAGCAGATAGGTGGAGAGGAGACGGACAGGTCAAGGAGGCAGGGATGGAGCCAGTAAAGGTGAGCGTAGGTGGGGAGTTAGGGTGGGGGTTGGTCAGTCAAGGGAAGATGGACAAGGAGTGGGAGGGGGAGTTGGGTATGTAGTATGTAGTATGATGTCCATATTGATACCATTGGGCTGCAGGGTTCCCAAGTGAAATATGAGGTGCTGTTCCTGCAACCTTCGGGTGGCATCATTGTGGCACTGGAGGAGGCCCAGGATGGACATGTCATCCAAAGAGTGGGAGGGGGAGTTGAAGTGGTTTCCGGACTAATAGCAGAAGCGGTGATGCAGAGACTCAAAAGCATGGCCCTTCTGCAAATCCAACCCAAACTATGGATCCGATATGTGGATGACACTTTTGTCATCATCAAACAGACCAAACTAGAGGAGATACGTCAACTAATAAACAGCACTCTCACCGGCATCAATTTCACCAGGGAAGAGGAAAAGAACAAACAGCTCCCATTCCTGGATGCCATGGTAGAATGCAGGGCCAACGGGGAATTCCTGACAAAGGTACACAGAAAAGCCACACACTCTGACCAAGTACTGAATTTCAACAGTAACCACCCCAACACCCACAAACGAAATTGCTTGAAAACACTGTTTAAACGAGTGACAACACACTGTAGCAACCCAGAACTACGCCAAAAAGAAGAAGAGTACCTCCACCAAGTGTTTAAGGACAACGGATACCCGAACAACTGGATGTGATGATGCCTATCATATGAACAACAACAGGAAGATACTGCATGCCCTAACACACTAATCACGCAACAGTACATCAAGAACATATCCGAACTGACCACAAGTCTCCTACGACCCTTAGGCATCAGAATAGCACACAAACCCACGTCAACCCTATGCCAAACCAAAGACCCCTTACCCACTGTGGGCAGAACCAACATAATATACAAAATTCCACGCAAGGACTGCAACAAATATTACATTGGACAGACAGGAAGAAAATTGGCCACAAGAGTACATGAACACCAACTAGCAACAAAAAGACACGACTAATACTCACTCATCTCCATTCACACGGATAAAGAGAACCACCAGTTCAATTGGGACAACACCAGGATCCTAGGACAGGCCAAACAGAGACAAGCATGGGAATTCCTAGAGGCCTGGTTCTCCACCAAGAAGGTCATCAACAAAACATAGAGCTAGACCCTATACATACTCCACTGAGAAGAAAAACCGGAAATGAGGCAATCAACTCTAACGGACCTGAGAGTTTAAATACCAGGCAGGAAAACACAACAGTGCTTCATCGGAGGCTGCACTGATGATATTACCCAGCAGGGTAATGGAACGTCTGCGAATTAATGAACCAGCTTGGTGAGCGAACCAACCATAGCATCCACAACCCGAGCTATAAATCTACTCAAGAACCTTAGAGACCTACAGGCGAAGTACACTCAAATTGGCCTGTAAACCATTCAACTTATATCCAATTTTATCTGATTTATAAAACACCATTCAGAACTACCAGATGTTTCAAAGCATTTTACAACCAATGGAGGACTTTTTGATTGTAGTCACTGTTGTAATGTAGGAAATGCGACAGACAATCTGTACACAGCAAGTTTCCACAAACAGCAATGGCATGATGACTACGTAATACATTTTGTGATGTTGATTCAGGGATATTAGAGATAATTCCCTGCTGTTCTTCAAATAAAGTCGTGGGATCTGTTATGTCCACATAGGAAAGAAACCAGGGTCTTAAGTTAACGTCTCATCTGAACAATAGTATCTCTGAGTGTCCAGCATTCCCTCAGAATGTTTTGGACTGTCAGACATCATGTTGAGGTTAGAGTCATGGGTGTGCAGGAAGCAGTGCCACCCTAACTAGGAGCACAAGGCCATGAAGTAAAACCAGGCCCCTTCTCTGAGGTTAGTTGGAGGCATGACAGCTCAAGGCTTGAGAAAAATCACTTTCAGGGTGTAAGACAAACCTCAGTTTAGCCTTGGGATGAGGCTCAGCAGTAAGGCGGATCAGAAAGGGAAGTGAAACTGCCAGAATGGTAAAGTTTTGAGTGTTGAGGGGAAGTAGTTTTAATCATCTTGAGTCTGCAGGAAGATTTTCCCTGAAAAACTTGTGCTTTGTTGGTGATGGCCAAGAAGGCCTTGTTATGGTTTGTACTTAAACGCATTTCATAAATAAATAATTTTCATTTTAGAAGAGCTCATAAACTAAATGCCAGATTATTGACCTCTAGCTGATTTGTAACAGGTGACTCACCTAGTTCTGAAGACAGTGACAATTTTCTCTCTGAATCGCTTGGCATTTGTTTCATATTCTGATTGTCTATATTACCATGGTGCCGAGATTCAAGCAGTCGTACGGGGCCTTTAGTAACTCGTGGCTGGAATTTCCACTGCGCCTGCTGGCTCCCCTCAAAGGGCACATTGCCAAAAGTGTAGCCTTCATTGTTCAAGTTGAAGTAGATGAACAGGAATAGGGTCCAGGTCACTGATGCGAAGAGGCACCCATAGCAGAAATAGCGTAGTGTGACACTGCTCATGGTATCCCAAACATCGTTACAGGCCCATTTTCAATCCTCTGAACCAATACACAAAGTCAAGCTGATTTGCCTGAGGGAAAAGAGAACTACAAGTCATTCCCCAAAAACCGACTGTGGTGACATTATTTTAGGACAAACTATTCAGCATTACATAAACAGTGTCTTCCCAAAATTAACGCAAAAACTAGCTCTGTCAATATTGTCATAAAGGTGGCAACTCATTTAAAAAGAACAGCTTTTACAACTTGCATTTATATCGTACAATTTCATAAATTGACACTAAAGAAAGAAAACAGGTCATGTGGGGAGGGGTCTGGTTGAAGAAATTTGAATACATTTATACTGAGAAAAACTGTGAAAACCAAAAGCCATGCTTACAAACTTATCTCACTGCAATAACCTAACCTTTATTTCTGAGAGTATAGAGCTCAGTCAAAGCAAAATATTCCATTCGTGTATCGAGATGGTTACCGAACAAAGTTCATTCAGCAGGGGATTAATGCACAATTAATTATTAACAGCAGATTTTCAGTAAAAAGTTGTTTATTCAGGCTGCTATAAAATGGCACACTGGTCCAGAATTTTCTGCAGTACACAGCCCTAAGTTAAGTGGAAAGAGCAGGAAAATCAGGCAGTGACACGTGACCATCCCACTCAAAATCACAGAAGTGCTACATTACAAAAGGACGGCAATTGGTCCATTGTGCCTGCACCAGCTCTCCAACAAGCATTATGACTGAATACCATTCTGCCTTTTCCTCATACCATTGTACATTGTTCTGTTCAAATAATCATTTAATGGCCTCTTGAATGCCTCGATTGAACCTGCCTTATCTAGACATACCACGCAGTGTATTTTCAACCTGAACTATTTTTTGTATAAAAATATTCTTTCTCGCATCACCTTTGCAATTCACTTTAAATCAAATCCTCTTGCTCTTGATATTTCTACGAGCAATAATAGTTCCTTCCTATCTACTTTGTGCAGACATCTCAGGACTTTGAAAACTTCTATTAGAAATCTTCTTTGACTTCTTGTCTCCTAGGAGAACAGACCCAACATCTCCAATTTATCCTCATAACTGAAGTTTCTCATCCCTAAAACCATTTTTTGTAATTCTCTTCTGCGTTCACATTCTTCCATTAGAGTGACACCCAGGACTGTACACAATACTCCAGCTGAGGTCTGACAACTGTGTTGTATAAGTTCTGCATAACCAGACCAGTTTCCGCACTGAGTGAAAACCGATAGAACTGCAGATGCTGTAAATCACGAACAAAAACAGAAGTTGCTGGAAAAGCTCAGCAGGTCTGGCAGCATCTATGAAGAAAAAATCAGAGTTAACGTTTCGGTCCGGTTCCGAGGAAGGGTCACTGGACCTGAAACGTTAACTCTGATTTTTTTCTTCACAGATGCTGCCAGGCCAGCTGAGCTTTTCCAGCAAATTCTGTTTTTGTTCCGTGCTGATTACATTGACTCTACGACATCATCCAGGACAGGAGTGCTGCATTATACTTCCTTGCTGTGGGCGAATGAGGGGGTTAAGTCAACAGGAGACATCCATGTCCACGTTTGACCTATTGCCCTAAGAATTTATGGGTTCTGTACTTAATTTAGAGGAATGCTGCAGTCAAATTCTTCCTGCCTCCACAACCCTTGTGGGTCTGACTTGCTGGTAGGACAGAACACAGTCTACTCTTTCAACAGTGGCCATTGAGTCACAGAGTAATACAGCACGGAAACAGGTCCTTTGGCCCAAAATGGTCCATGCTGACTATGGTGCCCACTCAGCTGGTTCCAACTGCCCGTATTTGGTCCATATCCGTCAAAACCTTTCACATCCATATATCTATCCAAATGTTTTTTAAACGTTGCTATTATACCTGCCTCAACCACTTTCTCTGGCAGCCCATTCCATACATGCACCACTCTCAGCATGAATAAGTTGCTCCTCAGGTCCTTGTTAAATCTTTCCCCTCTCACCTTAAACCTATGCCCTCTAGTTTTCAATTCCCCATCCCTGGGAAAAAGACTATATGCATTCATCCTATCTATGCCCCTCACGATTTAATACACCTCAATAAGGTTACCCCTCATTCTTCTACGTTCCAAGGAATAAACTCCTATCCTGGCCAACCTCTCCCTATAACTCAGGCCTACTAGTCCTGGCAACATCCTCGTTTATCTTCTTTGCACACTTTCCAGTTTAACTATGCTTTCCTGTAACAAAGTGACCAAAACCGTACACAATACTCCAAGTGCGGCCTCACCAACGATTTATACAACTGTAACATAACATCCCAACTCCAATACTCAATTTTACTTTTTTTTCCCTTCAGAGCATGTAGGAATCAACATTATTTCTGTGGATCTTGAGTCACATGTCGGTCAGATCAGGTAAGGACGGCAGATTTTCCTTCCATAAAAGACTTTATTGAACCAGACGGTATTTTGCAACAATTATCAATGGTTTCAAGATCACCATTAGACTACCTTTTAATTCTTGATTTATTAATTTAATGTAAATTTTACCACCTGCCCTAGTGAGATTTAAATCCAAGTCCTAGAGCATTTGCCGGGGTTCCTATGTTACTCATTAGTGACAAATTCACCATTGCACTGCCTTCCCTGTCCTGTAACTTCTATGGTAAGTGTCTTCGGGCTACATGTAACTCATCCTTTCAACTCTATTGTGGGTGACTATTTATTCAGTTCTTGTATACCTGGCCACTGAAATCCCAGCCCAATTCCTTCCAACACATCCTCAAGACCATTTTCTTTGACTGGTCTTTGATGATCCATCATAACTCTCTTCATTTTCCCTTTCTTTAGTACTTAGTATCTATCTACTGTGTAACATAAACATTTTGTGCCAGCAAGAAGCACAAAAGGAATTCAATTTTGTTGGTTTTATTCTTATCAACTGCAAAATCTCAGTTTCGACATCCATATCATAATTTCAATGACACCCCATTCCTGCAGCCTTATGTGTAGTAAGTAAACAGTGTTTGTATGATATTGTTAATGGTAAAAACATACATGTAAACTGACTGAACAAGAGCCATCAAAAAAACACTGCGGATGCTAGAGATTTGAAAAGAAAACAGAAAATTGTACCATGGAAAACCTGTAGAGTAAGAAAAACAGAATTCCTTTAGAACCAAAAAAAATCATATTGGACTTGAAACATTAACTCTTTTTCTCTCTATGCAGATGCTGCCAGACCTGATGGCTTTCTTCAGTACTTTTTCACTTTTTTACTATATTGCTCTTGGCCACTGTGACCAATGCAACACTAACGACATCTGCAAGATAATTATGACTGACAGAACAACTTGGCTAACCGCGGACCCTTCAGTTACCCTCATGGTAGGTTTCAATGGTTTTTGCATGACTCCAGGATTTTCACTACTTTGTCTGGGAGACCGGATGCTGTGTTCATCACTTCTTGAGTAAAGAGTTCCCTACTATCAATCTTAAATGCATTTTTAATCGGAACAAATCTGTCTATAAGATCACTTATTGGATGGTTTCATTTGTAATGACCCAAGATGTGGCATTAAGACTTTGAAAACATACTCCACTTCTGTGTTTTGTAGAAATTGGAAAATAAATTAGTCTGCTTGCGAATGATTGCTGATGATTGCACAATGTTTAGCATCATCTGTGACTCCTCAAAGACTGAAGTGGATTATATCCAAATGTAGCAAAATCTGAGAAATTCAGGCTTGGGTCAATAAGTAGCAAGTAACATATTCACCACATAAATGTCAAGCAGTGACCAAATCCAGCAAGACAGAATCCAACCATTTTCCCTTGACATTCAATGCCATTACAACATTGAATTTCCCCACTATCAACATTCTGGGAGTTACCATTCATGACCAGAAACTAAATCGGACTGGTCATATAAATACTGTAGCTACAAGAGCAGGTCATGGATTCGGAATTCTGTGGTAGGTAACCCTCACCTCTTGATCCTTCAAAGCATGTCCACCTTCTATAAGGCACAACTCAGAATTATGATGTAATACTCCCCACTTGCCGAGATGAGTGCAGCTCCAACCACACTCAATGAGCTTGACACCTTTCAGGACAAAGCAGCCAAGTGACTGCCACCACATCCATAAACACTAATTCCCTCAACTAATGACAAAAACTAACAGCAGTGTGTACAATGAATAAGATATACTGCAGAAATTCATCTAGGCTCATTCAGCAGTGCCTTCTAAACCAATAGCCGTTACCATCTACAAGGCCAAGGTCAACATTTACACAGAGACACCAATATCTGCAAGATCATCTTGTAAGATATCTGATTTTGATTTGATTTATTGTAGTCACATGTACCTAAGTACAATGAAAAGTTTTGTTTTGCGAGGAGTACAGGTAGATCAGAGTAAACAAGGACATACACGTCATAGGGTGCTTAGACAGAGCAAGGCAAATGAGGTAACAGCTGCACAGGAGGCGCACAAAGCAAGATCAACATTTGAAGTTAGAGAGGTCCATTCAGCAGTCTAATAACAGCAGGGAAGAAGCTTTTTTTGAACTTGTTGGTGTGTGTTCAAGCTTCTGTATCTGCTGCCTGATGCAAGAGGTTGGAAGAGAGCATTACTGGGGTGGGAGGGGTATTTGATTATGTTGACAGCCTCTCCGCAGCAACGAGAAGTGTAAATGAAGTCCATGGATGGAAGGTTGGCTTCCGTGATGGTCTAGGCTGTGCACACCAACTTCTGTAGTTTCTCACGGTCCTGGGCAGAGCAGTTACCCTACCAGGTCATTATGCGCTCAGATAGAATACTTTCTATGATGCATCTGTAAAAGGTGGTGATGGTTTTTATGGACATGCCAAATTTCCTAAGACACCTGAGGAACAGAAGGAATTGTTCTGCCTTCTTGACCGTCACACCTATGTGGGAGGTCCAGACAGATTGTTGGTTTGATCTAGGATCTCATTGAATGGCAGAACAGGCTCAAGGGGCTGAACAGCCTACTCCTTTTCAAATTTTCTTATGTTCCCAACAACACTATGTGTATACTTATAGAAAATGGACTGCAGAGGTTCAAGAAAGCAGTTCACTACTCAAAGTCAACTATGGATGGCCGATAAATGCTGGCCCAGCCAACAAAGTCCACATCTCATGAACAAATAAAATAACAGTTCTAATCAAAACTTGCTGCATTAAACAAATTCTATTCAACTCCCTCCAGGTTTCTCTTCTAATTATCTTAATCATGTGTCCTGTGGTCATTGGTCCTCCAAATGGAACAGTTTTCTACATATTCTATCAAAACTCATCAGAATATGGAACACCTCTGTTAAATCTCAACTCAGACTTCTTGGTTGTTATGGAGAAAATTCTCTTTTCACTTAAGTCATTCATACATACCTTTTCTTAGTGAAGCTGCCTAAAATTCTGCAAGCTAAAGACAGATGTAAATTCTTGTTAACATTTCATTTTATATTTATTATCCTGACAGTTCCTGTTCCTCATCATTATCAGTTAAATGTGAAGTTATTAAAGCAATGCATAATGATTGAGGTTAATTGAAGTAATGTGATTGCCAACTGTGCTCTGCCTGGAAACAAATTGCCCAACAACTGTTTGGAATTAGTAATGGTTTATTTAATCAAATCAGTGCCCTCTTGTGGCATAGTGGTAGCATCCCTATCCCTGGGCCAGGAGGCCTGGGTTCAAGTCTCACCTGTTCCAGAGGTGTGTAATGACATCTCTGAACAGGTTGATTAGAAAAATAGGTTAATCAAATCAGTGATTATTCAGGTGTGAAAGATACAAGATGCATTTCAGTGCACAAACAGTTAAGACTTTTATAGAAAGAATTGTGGATACTGGAAATCAGAAACAAAAACAAATTGCTGGATTAGCTCAGCAAGTCTGGCAGCATCTACAGAGAGAAATCAGAGTTAACGTTATGGGTTCAGTGGGTTCTGAGGAAGGGTCACTGGACTCAAAACGTTAACTCTAATTTCTCTGCATAGATACTGCGAAACCTGCTGAGCTTTTCCAACAATTTCTGTTTTTAGATAACTTTTATTTTGTTTTAGGAAAACTGATTTTCCTCCACATTCCTGACCCTGCATCATTTTAGCTTCTGTGTGATTCAGGAATTATCTGGTGTCTAAAATGTACAGCCACCCTATTGAAGGCTGGTTTCCCACTTTAAGGGAGGACTTTAAACATTTTCAAATGGTGGTGCAGGATTTTGGAAGCGGACTATTAAAAGTATGATTTTATAAGGAAGTTGGAAAGCCTACAGAAGGGTTGAGCACACACTACATGACAATTGTAAAATGTTTTGACACCTTCAAATGCCATTGTTATTTTGTAAGTTTTTTTAACTACACTGCTGCACCATAGAGATCTGCCTAACAAAGCTGAGTTTATCTTCATTGATCAGCAGTA
>NC_063333.1:13610814-13617716 GCF_021869965.1 Rhincodon typus
TGTTAAATATTGAGAAGACTGAGGAAAGGATAGCTTTCCACAGTCCTGTGACCGGGCAGAAGTTGATTTTGGAGGTACACACATGGAACTGTGGAAGGATGCCATGCATTTCAGATTCTACAGTACATTCAAAGAATATGTAAAGGAAATTGAGTTTGGTGATCTTGTTGTAGTTGACTAGGACAGAAGAGTCTGGGTGAACTTTTATTTTCTGCTGGCAAATTTGAAAGGGAGGGGAAAACATCAGCAGAGAATAAACTTCATAGTATCAGCTAGCATGGGACCGGAGAGGGAAGTCAGATGGTCAGTAGTTTAGTGCAAATATGGTAACAAAATCTGAAGTTAATTAGATCTGACTGTAATGAATCTAAGTCCAGTTTTTACCATGCCATCAGTAAGGTGCTAACACTGTCTGAAAGCATGATACCAGCTGACTCAATCCTAACATGTCTTTCCCATAGCAATAACTCATTATTAAAAGTAGCTTTCTCTGGAAAATGTGCTCCTCAATTTCTTTGAAGGCCATTCTTTTTGAATGTTTACTATATATATCATAGCAACAAAAGGTATTAGCAGGACATTTAGAAAATTAAGCTGAGTCAACGTTGTTTTCTGAAAGAGAAATTATATTTGACAAATTTATTAGAGATCTTTGAGGATATAGCAAGCAGGATGGATAAAGGGGAATTCAGTAGGCGTCATGTATTTATATCTCTAAAAGGCATTTAATAAGGTTTGTCACAAGGTAAGAGCTCGTTGCTTTGCAGGTGATATATTGGAATGAATAAAGAATTGACTAACTAACAGGAAACGGAGTCTCAGGTTAAATGATGCATTTTTAGGTGGCAAGCTATAAGTTGTGGAGTGCCACAGGAGTCACTGACAGGACGTTACCTACTTACAGTCTTTATTTGTGAATTGGAAGGGACATCTTCATGTATTGAAGCCATATTTTCTAATGATACACGGATAGTTAAGAAAGCAAGTTATGGGGGGGGGCTACAAAAATTCTGCAAAAGGATATAGTTAGGTTGTGTGAGTGTGCAAATAAAATGTCAGATGGAGTATAGTGTGTGAAAATGTTTTGACCACTTTGGCAGGAAAATAGAAAAGCAAGGTATTTCTTAAATGGTGAGAGACTGCAGAATGCTGTCATATAGAGCATTCCAGGTGTCCTCATACATAGACTCATTCAGCATGGAAACAGACCCTTTGGGCCAACTTGTCCATGCTGACGAAGTTTCCCAAGAGAAATTTAGTGTGCATTCAGGACAAAAAAAAAGGGAACATTTGAACTCTGAAGGGCTGTCCAGGGACAACTTCCAAAGTCACAGCAAATCCAAAAAAGGTCAAAAGGCAGGCAACAGCTGATGGTGATGAAAGTTATAATTTCATTCCAGGTAGAGGGGAAGAGAAAGATGCAGACATTCCACAGCCAAAGCTATGGTGCATTACCAGTGGAAGCAGCAAATGAAATTAAGATTCAACTAAACAGCCCACATTCCCAATTCAGAAAACAACAGTGGAAGTGAGTTCACGAATGGCATCATTAGTGAACAATATATTTGGCAAGAAAATTCAACATTTTTAGAAATGGTTAGATCAGATCAAAGTAAAACTGATAGCTGTTTCAAACACCATGAGTTCAGCACTTCTACTAGATTGCATCACTATTCATCAAAGGTAATCGTCAAAGATGTCCCAATTTGATCAGCTGAGAGCCAGAAGATTCAACTTCAAACAAATTTGTAATTCACCGCCCCCCCAATCCACAATAGGTGTGCAGAAAGGTTAATAGGTCACAAATCAATCCATATAAAGTTACCGCTCAGATTCTAAATTAGACATGCATCAGCCTCATTCAGGAATGGTGCATATCCTAAGTACACAGCAACACCTGGAAAGAGACTGAAAATCCTCAGATGGCCTCAGAATCCTCTCCTCGGGGGAGACGATGGCCTAGTGGTACTATCCCTGGACAGATAACGTTCTGGGGACCTGGATTCAAATCCCGCCACAGCAGATGGTGGAATTTGAATTCAATAAATATCTGGAATTAAGAATCTAATGATGACCATGAATCCATTGTTGATTGTCGGAAAAACCCATCTGGTTCACTGATGTTTTCTTTAGGGAAGGAAACTGCCATCCTTACCTGGTCTGGCCTGCATGTGACTCCCAGACCTACAAGAATGTGGTTGACTCTTAACTGCTCTCTGGGCAATTAGGGATGGGCAATAAATGCTGCCTGGTCAGCGACGCTGTCATCCCATGCATGAATAAAGGGAAAAAAAATTCTGTCTTGATCAGGCCAAGATAAAGTACAAATTTAGATTAAGTGACTCATCAAGGTAAGGATTAAAAATAGTGCAGAATGGAACAGGGGTCTCATTGATTTAATGGTGTTCATTTCTTTAGTACCTTGAAGGTACAACCCTGTACCGTCAGAGTAGATCTAATACTAAACCTCACGGTGCAGAGGGGAATTCCAAGCTCCCTGCCTTCCAAAAAGAAAACTAAATACATGTGAAGCAGACAACATAACAGTCCAGTTAGTGATGGAATTCCGGGTTCAATTTTAAACAAAATGTGAACAGGCCAATTTTCAGGCCAGGCAAAAATATGTGCTGCAACTCCAATGCACAGGTTATTTCAAAGGAGGATATTTCCATGTGCTTTCACAGAAATAAGTCTGATACTCACAAATGCCTAGGTTGGTAATTGAAAATAATGTTGGTAATAAAACCCAATTTACTAGGGGACCATTGTGAAAAGGTTTTCTGTGTCTAGCAACTCAAACTGATTTTGAGATTGTTCAGCTAACATTTCAACAACAAGGTGGCCACACCAGTATCAGTATGAAGATGTCCAAACATTACCTCAAACTACCAAGAGGTTTGGAAACCCTGTGCTGTCAATGAGTTCAATTATTTGATTTTTTGCCTTCTACAAGTCAGGTAGCCTGTATCCCAACTGCATCACATGGATGATATGTTGAATATGTTGATGTTCAAATTAGTAACATTTAAATATCCAGAGTTTGATAACTCAGAATTCTCCTCTAGTTTGGATACCAGATGTAATCCATTCAAGTATAGCACCATCTTCACCCATCCTTATGCCGGAGGTGCATTATAATTCAGTCTGAGAAAGAGAATGTTATGTTTTCAAGGTCAGTTTGTTATTCATCATCTACACAGAAATTATATTCATGATACCTATACAAGATAGAAAGTTGAACCATTGGTCATCTGCACTGATATCATTTAAGTCAAATTTGGACACTCATTCGTTTGAGACATTTGAATGCTTCATCCTTTAACATGCCAGTCTTCTGGGTCCTTAAAACTGCTTCAAATTGTGTAGAAGAAAGGAGTAGAAATGCCAAGAGAACAACTGGAAAATTATACCTGAATAAATAGATGTCCAGTGGCCAAGTCTAAAGTTGGGCACTTCAGGTAAATGAAAAATTCTGCTATTATTCCGGTACTGATTTATTGTTCAAATATATAGTTCCAACGTGGAGTTAAAAAGTCTTCAAAATACTCCTAAGAATTATTCCCGGAGTAGGAATTGTGCAAAGTGTAGACACAAGCAAGAGAGCAAATTGCTACCAAATTCTGCCACCATCTAAATGCACAGTTAAGGCAGAAAGCTGGCATCTAAAAGCCAGTATTTTGAAGCATTTGTAGGAAGAGAAATGAATTCTTGGTGCTGATCTTGAAATTAAAGAAAAGTCACCAAGTAGTACAAGTGAGGGACCTTAACTAAGGCAACTGGAGTTGCTTCCCAAAATGAAAGTGGTAAATTGTGGAAATACCACTGTGCCCAAACCAGTGACTCAGGTTGGATTTGCACAGATGTGTTGGCAGCAGAGCAGGAGGCTTGGTACATCCAAGGATGAGGTGATATCATGAGACAAAAATCTCTATGCAAATATTCCAAACAAATGGGAGGCTTTTAAAAGTGTGATATCGAGTCCAGGGAGAGTATGTCCTGATTAGGATGAAGGGAAAAACTGGCAGGTTTAGGGCTCCATGGCTGACAAGGATATTGAGGCTCTGGTCAGGAAAAAGAAGAAGGCATACATTGGTTTAAGCTGTCGGTCTCAAGTGAATCCCTAGATGACTATAAAATATGTAGGAGCGCACTCAAGAGGGAAATCCCCAAGATCAAAAAGAGGGTATGAGATTGATCTGGCAGATAAGATTAAAGATGATCCCAAGAGGTTTTATGGCAATATTAAGAGTAAAAGGGTGGCTAGGGAGAGAATAGGTCCCCTTAAAGATCAGCGTGGCCGTCTCTGTGTAGAGCCACAAGAGATGGGGGAGATTTTTAATGAATATTTCTCCTTAGTGTTTACTGAGGGGAGAATCATAGATGCTAAGAAATAAGGGAAACAAGTGGGGATGTTTTGGACCACATACATCACCAGAGAGGAGGTGTTTGCAGCCTTAAAGCGCATTAAGGTAGAAAATTCCCTGGGCCTGATCAAGTCCAACCTCAGACGTTGTGGGAAACTAGGGAAGAAATTGCAGAGGCCCTGGCAGAGATTTTTGCATCTTCTTCAGCCGCTGGTGAAGCTCTGGAAGACTGAAGGGTGGCTAATGTTGTTCCATTGTTTAAGAAAGGTAGCAAAGACAAGCCAGGGAACTACAGGCCAGTGAGCCTGACATCGGTGGTGGGCAAGTTATTGGAGAGGATACTGAGGGACATGATCAAACAGCATTTGGATAGTCAAGATCTGATTAGGAATAGTCAGGATGGATTTGTGCGTGGGAGTCATGTCTGACAAACCTTTTAGAGTTTTTTGAAGAGGTAACCAAGAGAATAGATGAAGGTAGGGCAGTGGATGTTGTCTATATGGACTTTAGTAAGGCCTTTGACAAGGTCCCACACGGCAGGCTGGTCATGAAGGTTAGGTCACTTAGGATCCAGGGAAACCTAGTTAATTGGCTTCAAAATTGACTCAATGGTAGGAAGCAGAGGGTAATGGTTGAAGGTTGTTTCTCAGACTGGAGGTCTGTGACTAGTGGTGTGCCACAATGGTTGGTGCTGGGACCTTTGTTATTTGTTATTCACATAAATGATCTGGATGTGAATGTACAGGGCATGATTAGTAAGTTTGCAGATGATACAGAATTAGGAGATATTGTTGATAGCAAAGAAGGTTATCAAAAATTACAGAGGGATCTTGATCAGATGGGCTGAGGATTGGCAAATGCAGTTCAATACAGTTAAGTGTGAGGTGTTGCATTTTGGAAAGTCAAACCATGGTAGGAGTTAAACAGTAAATGGTAAGGGCCTGAGGAGTATTGTGGAACAGAGGGACCTAGGAGTACACGTACATAGTTAATTGAATGTGGCATCACCGTTGGACAGGGTGGTGAAGAAGGCATTTAGCATGCTGGCCTTCATTGATCAAGGCATTGAGTATAGGAGTTGGAACATCATGTTACAGTTGTATAAGTCGTTGGTGAGGCCACACTGGAGTATTGTGTACAGTTTTGGTCACCTGTGATAGAAAAGACATAGTTAAACTGGAAAGTGTGTAAAGAGATTAACGAGGATGTTGCCAGGACTAATTGGCCTGAGCTACAGGGAGAGGTTGGCCAGGATGGGACTTTATTCCTTGCAAAGTAGGAGAATGAGGGGTGATCTTATTGAGGTATATATAATCATGAGGGGCATAGGTAGGATGAATACATATTGTTTTTCCCAGGAATGGGGAATTGAAAACTAGAGGGCATAAGTTTAGGATGAGAGGGGATAGATTTAAGAAGGACCTGAGGAGCAACGTCTTCATATGGAATAGGCTGCCAGAAAGTGGTTGAGGCAGATAGAATAGCAACATTTAAAAAAACGTTTGGATAGGGGCATGGTTAAGAAGGGTTTAGACGGATAGGGACCAAATGTGGGCAATTGAAACTAGCTGAGAGAGCACCATGGTCAGTATGGACCAGTTTGGGCCAAAGGGCCTGTTTCAATGCTGTGTTATTCATTAAAAAGGAAGCCAATAAATGCTCATGGCATTTGCACACTAAAGTTATTTCAAATTGCAGCTTGATTTTCCTAAAGAGTTTCACGTTTAGAAACTGAGTTTCAAGCTAAACAACTAATCACATGCACGTTAGAGATTATTCAACTATTTAATCCAGCATTAGTTTTTCCCATCTCTAGGTGAAATAAAATCTCAGCGGGAATAAACCAGATTGGTCCCATTTATATTTCGTAAAACTACGAGAAGTATTTCTTTAAAAAGGTTTTGATTGTCATCTCAACAATATCTGTTCAAGTGGGAGTCTAAACACCAATGAACTGCTGTTGATTAAGGAGGAAAAATCTTGGTTATTAGGATGCAGCTATG
The DNA here is from genome assembly GCF_021869965.1 of Rhincodon typus. Classification (NCBI taxonomy): domain Eukaryota; kingdom Metazoa; phylum Chordata; class Chondrichthyes; order Orectolobiformes; family Rhincodontidae; genus Rhincodon; species Rhincodon typus. The sequence continues at coordinate 13,617,182 of NC_063333.1, forward strand.
TCTCCATTTCAGCTTTTGTCAATATGTTTGCTCTGTGGAATAGACAGTAGACAAGTGTAAATGAGACAAAACCAGACTGACCTCATATTAGAAAATAGTGCACAGTGATCTTTACAAATGATAAGTTTTCCTGGGGCAGTTTAACTTAATTTGCTGATTCCTAAGGGGCATTTGCATTTTATATATGATATAGCAATGGAGCTTATTGAAGTAATGAGTAAGAACGTATATTGCACAATGTTTTCTCATGTGGCAACTCAGCAATGATTAACAAGTTGCTGCTGTCACATCCACCCAAAGATATTGCTGGGGTGATAGCAAAGAGAAAAAGTCTACGATAATGCCAGGCAATTTGTCCCTTTCCAGGAAGGTTTTATCATTACACTGCTTGATTGTCATGTTTAAGAGACCATTTAACAACTTATTTAGGTTTGAATTTTAAGCAATTAATTGTTCTTGAATCTTAGACCCAAGGATAAGTGTTATATATTACATAATTGTGTCTTCTCATGGTCCCACGAGACCCAACTCCTGT
>NC_063333.1:13647716-13670657 GCF_021869965.1 Rhincodon typus
CAACTGCACCTCCCAGTCGCGAACCATTTCAACTCCCCCTCCCATTCTGCAGACGACATGTCCATCCTGGGCCTCCTGCAGTGCCACAACGATGCTACCCGAAGGTTGCCGGAACAGCAACTCATATTCCGCTTGGGAACCCTGTAGCCCAATGTGGACTTCACAAGCTTCAAAATCTCCCCTCCCCCTACCGCATCCCAAAACCAGCACAGCTCGTCCCTGCCTCCCTAACCTGTCCTTCCTCCCACCTATCCCCTCCTCCCACCTCAAGCCCCACCCCCATCTCCTACCTACTAACCTCATCCTGCCCCCTTGACCTGTCTGTCCTCCCTGGACTGACCTATCTCCTCCCTCCGTCCCCATCTACACTCACCTTTACTGGCTCCGTCCCTGCCTCTTTGATCTGTCTGTCTCCTCTCCACCTATCTTCTCCTCTATCCATCTTCTATCCGCCTCCCCCTCTCTCCCTATTTATTTCAGAACCCCCTTCCCCTCCCCCATTTCTGAAGAAGGGTCTCGGCCCGAAACATCAGCCCTCCTGCTCCTCTGATGCTGCTTGGCCTGCTGTGTTCATCCAGCTCTACACCTTGTTATCTCAGATTCTCCAGCATCTGCAGTTCTTACTATCTCTTTATCAGAATATTGCCTGGATTAGAGTGAATTAGCTATAAGGAGAGGTTGAACAATCTTGGATTGTTTTCGCTCGAGTGTCAGAGGCTGAGTGTGACCTGATAGAAGTGTCAGTGTGGAAATATCAAATACTAGGGGGCATAGGTTTAAGGTGAGAGGGAGGATGTTTAAAGAACACGTGTAAGGCAAGTTTTTTTTACACAGAGGGTAGTAGATGCCTGGGAATGTGCTGCTGTGGGGGTGGGGGGGAGCGGAGATGTTAGAAGCAGATACATTAGCAAAGTTTAAGAGGCATTTGGTCAGACACATGAATAGGGAGGAAATGGAGGGATGTGGACCATATGCAAGCAAATGGGATTATTTTGGAATAGCATCATAGTTGGCACAGATATGGTGGGTTGAAGGGCCTGTTCCTGTGCTGTATTGTTCACTGTTCTATATTATATTTGCAAATATTCTTTTCCGCATCTTTCCATGAATCAATATAACTGAAGAACAGTTAATTTGCTGTAATGAGATTCCAATTAATTTAGAACCCGTGAGACATAAAATTGCTACACTGTTTTGCAGAGAAGTAAGTAACCTTTAGCTTAATTAAAATATTTGCTCCTGCTGTATTCCCTGAGTAATTTTTCACTGTTCCTTAATCCTACCCAACACTCAAACGTATGTAAATCTTTTAGCACTGTGGCTGCAACATTTTGCTGGTGTTTCTGTTATCCATGTGTAAGCCAGCTGCTCAGATACTGCAATCCCCATGTTTTTAACCATGTGTCTGTATCAAAAGCTATTATGAAGAGGAGGGTTGGCAAGATAGAAAGGAAAAATTATTTTTTAAAGTTCATATATATTGCACTCAAATAGATCTCATACTCAATGTATTACTCATGACCTTTGTGTGAAATTGCTTTATCTGCTGTTTGAAAAAAGGCACTTAGGTTATTTAGATTCAAATCTTTAAAAAAAAAGATGAGGCATTTTAAATGAACTTTCAGATCTCCTGTGGCACTGCTTGCTGATTCAAAGTGTTGTGATGCTTAACTGCTAACCTAGACTGTCCCTTTGAGGCTGACTGCTCTGTCTGGTAAAGAAGTCTCAATACCCCAGTCCAATTAATTAGTTATTTAAATTTGTAAATTCCTGGTGCAGATCAGAAAAATGATTGACTTTCTGTCTTTTTTTAGGATTGTTTTCTCATTTGCAGCAAAGTGTGATAGCCTTACATTTGATTTGATAGGCATCAAGAAAGTTAATATTAGCAATACTCTTTCAAACCATTAGAATGTAACCAAAAAGTCTTTACTAGCTGTTTATGCCCAAACTTGCTAAGAAATGATCCGGACTCGAGTTATAGAGTCATACGGCACGAAAACAGGCCCTTCAGCCCAACTCATCCATGCTGATCATGTTTCCTAAACAGTCCCATTTTCCTGTGTTTAACCCATTATCTCTCTAAACCTTTCCTATCCGTATTGCATTCACAGCATTTACAGTTGGTATACGGCTGTTCAAAATACAGCTAGGATGTCATTCATGATAAGATATGGAATGAGAAAATGTATTTGCACTTATACCGGTTGCAGCTCTGTTGGAGTGAGGCCTAAACAATGGGGATCATGAACAGTTAATGTCAAAATACGCCGAGGCCCCTAAACTACAGATCACGATATCCAACTCCCAAAATTTGGAGTTGTGATCTCCAAGGCAGCAACGGCTGTTGTGGAGCTGTGACCCAGTGCTGGTCCCTTAAAATCTCACAATTCCATTCATGATGGAAGTAACTTACCTTGCTCATCCTTGCTCAAGCCTGAATCCTCTCCTGAATAACCTAGTGGAAAGGTAACTACCTTTTAGTTAAAATCTCTTCCTCAAATTCCTACACTAGCAGGTCTCTCACCCACTTCCCACAAACCATCGTCCACTGCCACAAGTCTGTCAACCTTTTCCTACCTACCCCCACATGTACCCACCTTCCACCCTTCCCACCTGCTTCTGCCAGTTCCAAGCAAAGAAAAGGGATCATAATGAGAAAAAATTCTGAGAAACAGTGTTTCGAATGTTTTGAAAAATGACAATGGAGCCAAAGCAGTGATAGCTCCATTCTGACCCCATGTAGCATCAAAAGCCCATCTGATCTCAAGCTGCAGCAGTGACACCAGACTGCAGAATTGCATACTAAGGGGATTGATATATCACAAGAAACAAATCCATCAACAAGCTTGCTTCCACGGTCTTACATCAAACAAAAGACATTGACACTGAGTCAGAATTTATCAAAGGTTACACATTTCCTACATTTACATTATATTTCTAATCTAGCTTGTAATGTTCTGCCAACTTTTCCTATACCATGTTTACAAGTCACTCTGCATTATTTTCATAAGCCCTGGATACATCATAAAACATCAGAATATCCATAGACAAAGAAAAGATGATCTCAGTAGCTGATTGTACAAGAACTAGGGGACACAGATTTAAAGTTTTTGGCAAGTGATGCAGGGAGTGATGTGTGGAAGTGGTCATAACCTGGATCTTGCTGTCTAGGAAGGTGGTGGAAGCAGAGACGTGAATGTTTCAAAATGAAATTGGGTGAGCAGTTAAGGGAAATAAATTTGCAGGGTTATGCACGTATTACAGTGGAATGGGATTGACTAGATTTCTCTGCAGAGGAGCCAGCATAGGCCTGATGGGCCAAATGATCTCTTTCTGCATTGTAATTACCCTATAACTCCACTGTTGGTTTATATCTCTGACAAGAAAAAAATTGGCAATCTTTAATAGAATCCCTACAGTGTGGAAACAGGCCCTTTGGCCCAACAAGTCCACACCAACTCTCAGAGCATCCCACCCAGACCCATCCCCCTATAACCCACCTAATCTACACATCCCTGAACACTATGGGCAATTTAGCATGGTCTATCCATCTAGCCTGCACATCTTTGGACTGTGGGAGGAAACCCGCGCAGATGGTTGCCTAAGGGTGGAATCGAACCTGGGTCGCTGTGAGGCAGCAGTGCTAACCACTGAGCCACCGTGCTGCCCCAAAGATGATGCCATTAATAATGCCCCAATTTTAACATAGCTCACCTGGACTATTTTGCAGTAATTAAAAGCAGTAAACCAAATTTCAGGAAGAATGATTCTGCTTGACAAATTGAGGAGGCGGTAGACATGGTATTAGAGTGGATGGAGTGGATAGACTGTTATAAAGCCATTGACAAGGTACCACACAGGAGAGTACTGCTGAAGTTTCAGATTTATGGAATTCGAGAGAGGATATTAAGTTGTGTTAAACACTGACTGTAAGGGATGAGCTACTATGTAGGCTTAAGTATAGACTAATCTGGTAGTTGGATGTCAAAAATTAAGAATGTCATGATTTTTGCACTGGGACTCGTTTTGTTCATTTTTTAGTGATTTGATATAATGAGGGATCAGAAAAAGCTTTTTCACGCAGGGAGTGATTAGTGTCTGGAATGCACTGCTTGAAAGCGCAGTGGAGATAGATTCGCTCGAAGTATTCAAAACGGAGTTAAATGTTGTAAAGGAAAAATGTGTAGGATTGTAGGGAGAAGGAAGGAGAGTGGAATTAAGTAATTGAATGGTGGAGTAGACTCAATGGGCCCATTGGCTCAGTTTTGCTCTTATAGCTTATGGTCCAAGTGAAATGTTCATTCAGAAAGTCAACACTGACACAATGGGCCGAATGTATTACAGTAGTTCTTGATATTAGGAGAAAACTGAAAGATTTTGATAGGATACACAGATATGTTTCCACTTGTGATCAAATCTAAAACCAGTGGATGTAATTATTAAATGGATGAATCCAATAAGGAACCCAAGAGAGACCTCTTTGTCCAGAATATGGTTACGATGTGGAACTTGCCACAACTTGTAGAGACTGTTGAACATATTAATTTCCTAAAATTTGCCTGCACCCAAATTTGTTATTGTCCTATCTGTACTTCACAATGACGTACATGCTGTGATCTCCACTAATGGCATGACCGCAAACTATGCAAATTGGGGTCAAACAAGGTTGTGTCATTGTAAGAACCCTTTTCTCAATTACCCTAGTGGAAATACTTCACTTCACCAATTGAAAATTACTCTCAGGAATGGAGATAATGTAGATACCAGATGGAAAATTGTCAGAAATTCTCCGTTCAATCCAAGGCCCCTTCGACTTCAGAGAATTCAGAATGCAGGTGATACTTATGTTCGCACTCAGTAGTAACTTCTTCATCACCTCCAATGTGCCAGCTTAGCCTTCTGACCATTGAGGAGAAGAGTATTTGAGACCCAGGATCTCAAATCCAGGACTAAAGTCATGACTTTAATGGGCAGCAATGATCCCTGTGCTCCTATATGCTTTGGAGACGTGGATGACCTACAGCAGGCAGTGGAGAAGTACCAACAGCATTGCATTCACAAGATTCTCCATATTCGGTGGGAAAAGAAACCGTCCAACAGCAACATCCTCTCCCAAGTGTATGGGTCCGGTGTTGATGTACCAATCACTCAAAATCACCTTGTTGAAGGGGGCTTTTTTAAATGTGGCTTTCTCTGGCTTGACTATCGTTCATTGTCAATCCCTAATTGTCCTTGAAAAGGTTCTGGTGACCTACCTTGTTGAACTGCTACACTGCATTTGGTATAGGTATTCAAAAATGCTGTTGCAGAGGAAGTTCCAGAATCTTGATCCAGTGAAACTGAAGGAACGATAATATATTTTCATGTCAGGATGGTAAATAGCTTGGAGTGGAGCCAGGAAGTATAGGAATATAGGCCAGGATAGGACTTTATTCCTTGGAACGTAGGAGAATGAGGGGTGACCTTACTGAGGCGTATAAAATCATGAGGGGCATAGATAGGATGAATGCAGATAGTCTTTTTCTTAGGGATGGGGAATTGAAAAACAGAGGGCATAGGGTTAAGGTGAGAGGGCAAAGATTTAAACAGGACCTGAGAGGCAACTTCTTCATGCAGAAAGTGGTGCATAAATGGAATGGGCTCCCAGAGAAAGTTGTTGAGGCAGATACAATAGCAACATTTAAAAAAAAACATTTGGATAGGTACATGGATGGGAAGGGTTTAGAGGGATATGGACCAAGGCAATTATAACTAGCTGAGTGGGCACCATGGTCAGCATGGACCAGTTTGAACCAAAGGGCCTGTTTCCATGATGTTTGACTCTATGACTCTTCTCTAAGTAGTGGTGTTCCCTATATCTGCTGCCCTTGTCTTTCCAGATGGTAGTGTTAAAAATTTGGTGGTGCTGCCTGAAGAACTTTGGTGAATGTCATATTGTGTCATGGTTATGCCTGACACCAAATGAAGCAATTGTTCTACTCTGAATTTGGTCACAGCAGGAGACTCAAGAGGATAACAGATGCCATAGGGATGTCATCAAAGCATCCTTGGATAGATCAAACAGATTTGTGGAAGACCCTGGCTTGTGACTGACCAATACAGTAAAAGTACTTTGGGATAGACAGCAAACACATTGAGAGAACTCTCCTCTGCCAAGCACACGCCCACCTACATATTGCAGAGTCTGCAGATCACTTATTGGACTTGTAAGCCATCTCTGAACCCATCAAACCAGAGTAGAAGCAAGTCACCTTATATCCTGAGGGGCTACCTAAGAAAGAAGAAGAACCTAATTGTATTTTAGTGGTATCTAGTTAAGTACATGGAGAACAATAGAAGAATATGTAGATAAGGTTATATGAAATAGGATGGGCAGAGGCACATGTGGAGGATAAGCACCAGCATATGTGAATGATCAAGTGGTTTGATTTAGAACTGAAAAGTCTGTATAATTCTATGAATATTAAAGCATTGAGCAAAATACGAGTAACAAGGCGGTTATGTTGAAAAATCATTTTCTGTTGTAACCAAACTTGCTCCATCTCTGCAGATACGGCACCTGCAGACAGCCAAGTGTATCAGTGCCCAGAACCATCCCAGCCAGAAAGCAGGAATAGTGGTGCTCAAGGAATGTGACTTAACAGATCTAGATCAGGTAAGCAGCTTCTGGAAGTTTTTGTTTCACATTAAATTCCGGGATTTTGATTCTGGAGTCAGGTAAGTTTCCTCTATTGAAATCCTCAGTAGATCAACAAATCTACAACTTTATTTCAGCAAATGAAATGTAATATTTGCAGGATAAGAAATGACTGTTCTTTTCAAGGGAAAATAATTGACATTTCCAATTAACAAATAATTCAACTGGCTCAGTTTCAGCAACTGAGACATCTGTAAAGTCTCCGAAGTGTATAGTCTGTGATGACTGACAGGAGCTGGTATAAATGTCATGGTACATAATCAGTAAATAAGTGCCAGCCTGCACAGACGACAGGTGTTTCAAAGCACCACTGCAGCCATTTAAAGGATGACAATAGAAGGCACACTCAGATTTACATACACTGCCCTTGAGTGGAAGAAGTGAGAGAAAGGAGGGATGTCTTCTGAAGAACACCTACTAGCACAAGTACAGCTGACTAAATGCCCTTTTCTGTGCTGTATCATTGTATGATTCTGTAAGAGTGGTCAGTAATGCTTGACAGGAGATAGCTGATAAATTCTATTAGCAGCACTTATTTAGTACCAAATGTAATCTTTCCAAGTTTACTTACATCAGAAGACTGGGTGCAAATGAGAGTTGTGAAGAGGATGCAAAAGAAAAACTTGTAGGGGATTTAGATAGGCTAAATAAGTGGATATGAATATGGCAGATAGAATATAGTATGGATAAATTTACATTTAGTAGGAAAAGCAGAAAAGTTGTTTTTCTTAAATTGTGAGAAATCTGAGAAATGTTCTTGTCCAAACAGAACTGGATTTCCTTGTTCATGTATCACTGAAGCACAGCAAGCATTTAGGATAGCAAATGGTATATTGTCCTTTATTGCAAAAAGATTAAAATACAAGAGTAAAGATGTCATGCTGGGATTCTATAGCATGTTGGTGAGACTATGCCAGGAGTATTCTGTACAGGTACTTACCTAAGAAAGGATATATTTGCCATAGTAAGAGTGCAACCAGGGTTCACCAGACTGATTACTGGGATAGGATATTGTTCTTTGAGGAGAGATTGGGCAGATGGACCCATATTCACCAGAGTTGAGGAGAATGAGAAGTGACCTTACAGACCTCAACAGTGTTGATACAGGAAGGATCTTCTGACCAGGAGTGGGGTCTAGAACGAGAACACAGGTTCAGAACAATGGATAGGGCATTTAGGACCAGGGTAGATAGATTTCTGAATATTAGACATCAAGGGATGTAATGATAGTTCTGGAAAATAGTGTTGAGGAATGATCTAGTTGAATGACAGAGCATCTTCAAAGGGCACCTGGCCTACGCCTGTTCCAATTTCCTACATTGCCAGAGGACTTAACTATCTAGATATGGTGTTCTGTACTGAGTAGCTGCCTCAGGGCTGTGTGTCACCACATGTCTCTGAGTAACATGATGCTCTTTGAACTGCTTACCATACACAGCTATACTGTGGCAAGACATAAATTTCAGAGATGTTGGTGACGTTGATAGCTGTTGTTGCATTGCTAGAGTATAATCAAGTATTGCATGGAGCCCCAGGATTACAATCCTTTGCAACTGTGGAAGTATTATATGCAGAATTCAGTAAGTCACCATCCTAGAATATTGGATTTATTTGCCAGAGATTTTCCTTTAGGTTTTAAGATAAGGGAATCACTTTTTGTAGCATTATCTCCAATTAAAAGGTGTTGTTCTAAATTAAAGAGGATTCAAGACACTGTGGATACAATATGACCTTCTGAAAAGGCTAAGTTTGCTTGCCTATTTCCTTATACGTGCATTTTCAGTCTTCCACTTTGACACAGATTACAGTTACCACTTAGTTACAGTTGTTTAAAAAGAGTGGCTGAGCTTTTCACTGCTGTCCCTGCTGTTAAGTTGATTGTTATTTTGGTACACAAATTGGCTATTGACAGACACCATCAAAGAAAATAAAGGCTTTCATTTATACTTCTCTTGACCACTCCACCTCACAAAGTGCTTTGCAGACAGTTAACTACTTTTTTGGAAGTGTTATTGCTGTTCTAATATAGCAGCTAATTTGCACTCTCCAATCTCTCACAAACAGCAATGCAATAATAACTAGATATCTATTTTTTGTGATGTTACTTGATGGCTCAGTTAACTAGACAGCTGGTTTGCCGCAGACTGATTTCCTCAGCGATTTCAGTTCCTCGACCTGCTGAGCTCACCTTGAAGAGTTCTCCATCTCAACCTTTGCCGTTGCCTGAGGCATGGTGACCCTACTGCCAGTTCTGTCTCACTATTGAGAGCTTTGGGACTGCAGTGACTTCCACTTACCATAATCTTGGCCAAGCCACAGGAAGAATGGAAGACTGCTTTTCCTCAAAATAATGTCATGGAATCTTTCACATCAGGCAGATGGGGCCTCTATTTAATGTTCCTTCCAAGCAATAACACTCCAAACAGAACATTGGTTCCTCAGCACTGCATTGGAGTGGCAGCCTTGATTTTTTTTTACCTCTAGCCCTGGAGTGGTACTTGAACCCAAGTTCAGGGGGCTGGGAAACACAGTCTTGTGATAAGTGGTTGATAATTTAGGACTGAGATGTCAAGGAATTTCTTCATTCAAAGCATTGTGAAATTTTGATATTTTCTAACCCAGAAGGTTGTATATCCTGCATCATTGATATTTATGGCTGAGGTTGATTTTTGTCTCTCAGGGAATCTAAGCACATGGGAGTGGGTGGGAAAGTGGACTCAGAGCACAAGATCAGTCATGATCACATTGAATGGCAGAGCAGGCTTGAAGGACCAGATGATGTGCTCCTGTTCCTTATGTTCTTAAGGATATGCTAAGGCCAATTCTCCAGCATTCTGTCTTGCTGCCAGAACCAAATCAACAATGATGCTGAGTTTCTCCAGAAATTTCTGTTTTTGTAAATGATGGTGCAATGGGTGGGGACAAGGAAATCTCTGTGCGTGAATACAATTGCTAATAGTAACCAGACAACATCCCATCCTGTATGTCCTCACTGATGAGCAGCTACACGAAGAAGCAAATGATTTAGCAGGGAGCAAAAAAAAAGAAATTCTGAATAAAAAACCCCAGTGCTGTCTACAGAACAATGTAAAAGATATTTCTATATAGATAATGTGTACTAAGACAGAAGCACTTTAAGAATTTATTTATAAGTCAGATATAATGTTTATTTTCCTCTCAAAATTTCAAAACAATGCTCTATGTTAACTTTTCATTTCCTGCAATCACTGCTGTGATATTTACAGATTTGGATTTATGATGAAGAACATGAACTGATTCTGGCCAACCTTCTTTGCTTGGATGTGGCAGAGACTCGCTCGTCAGATCCTCCGCGTCTCATGAAATGTCACGGGTCTGGAGGATCACAACAATGGACTTTAGGGGTAAGACTGTTGTAGTTTGAAACTGATCAGACTGGCCCGATTGTGATACATTCTTGAATGCACGGCCAAAGACAGGCCTAACTCATTAACAACTACTTTTCTTTAAACAAAAACAAAATTCTGCTAGAAGTCTGAAATCAAAACAAACTCAGCAGGTCACTGAAAACATTTCCAATTAGGTGATCGTTCATCTGAACTGTTTTAAAAAATTTTTTACACCATTGGATGTTAAGAAATCTCTGGATGATACTTGAGTACAATAATGTCAGGGAACTGCAAGATGTATGAAAAATAACAAAAGATTTTGCCGTTCAATCATGTTAAGTTTTATTTTCCTAGCCACTTTGCTGTAGTTTTTCTTTCTCATCTCTTGCAATCTCTGACTTCATCTCTCTCATATCCCAGTTTTTCAACATTAGCTCCAGATGATAGCAAAATGGCTAGAATCATTGCCGTTATTGCTCAACCACCTCACTGACAAAAACTCCAGCCCCTTCCCCAACTGTTACCTGAGTTTCTGACCCTGTATCCTTTCAATTACAAATGACTGCCTGCTTGCACATTTGTACCATTTATTTTTTTGTCCCAACCAAGCGAAGTGGGAAGCAGGAAATTTGACAGAACTCTCCCTTTGTGGTTCTAAAATGAATCTTCCTAATTTCCATAAGTTCCTTGCTCTGTTGTTGCTTACCTGTTGTACTTACAGAACTAAAAGCAAAACAGATTATTTAGTTCATACTTCAGGTCTCCCCAATCTCACCCCACAATGAGACATACTCGAGGCAACCATATATTCTTGGGGTTTTGAGTGATCTGGTAGTGCTAAATCTTGCTGCACTTACAAATAACAGGGCAGATGATGGAGAAAATCCACTACCCTCTTCCACAAAAAGCAGTAGTCCTCTGAAACCAAAAGCAGTGCAGGATATCTAAATTCAACCCAGTCAATCAACTAAAGATACGTGGTTTGCCATTTAGTGCACTTAAATTAATTTATTTAGCAGTGGAAAAGAATTTAGAATTACTGTCTAGACCACACAGCGCAGGAACTAGTATTCCCAATTCTTTCAAAGAATTGTTTCAAAAAATAAGAAGGAGCAGGCATAAACCATATGGTGTCTCTAGAGCTTGATCTGCTATTTATAGTCATAGAGCCATACAGCACGGAAACAATGATCCAACCAGTCCATGCTGAACATAATCCCAAACTAAACTAGTCCCACCTGCCTGCTCCTGGCCCATATCCCTCCAAACCGTTCCTATTTATATATCCATCCAAATGTCTTTTAAATGTTGTAATTATACCCGCATCCACCACTTCCTCAGGAAGTTCATTCCACTTGTGAACATCCTCTGTGTAAAAAATTTGCCTCATACGTCTTTTTTAAATCTCTCTCCTCTCACCTTAAAAATGTGCCCCCTAGTTTTGGAATTCCTCATCTTAGGAAAAAGTCAACCACTATCAACTCTAACTTACCTCTCATTGTTTTATGTACTTCTATCAGGTCACCTCTCAACCTCCAATGCTCCAGTGAATAAAGTCCCAGCCTGTCTAGCTTTTCTTTATAACTCAAACCTTCTATACCCAACAACATCTTGGTGAATCTCTTCTGAACCTTCTCCAGCTTGATAATATCCTTCCCAAACCTGGATGAACAGAACTGAACACAGTATTCCAGAAGAGGCCTCACCAATGTCCTATATAACCTCAACATAACGTCCCAACTCTTATACTCAAAGGACTGAGCAATGAAGGCAAGCATGCCTGAAGCGTTTTTAATCACCCTGTCTGTATGTGAGGCAAACTTTAAAGAACTTTGTACCTGCATCCCTAGATCCCTCTGTTCTACAACACTACTCAAGGCCCTACATTTAATTGTATAAGCCGTACCCTTGTTTGTTGTACCAAAATGCCTTTATCCAGATTGAACTCCATTTGTCATTTTTCAGCCCATTTATTCATTTGATCAAGATCCCATTGCACTCTTAGAAAACCTTCTTCACTGTCTACAATGCCACCAATTTTGGTGTCATCAACAAACTTACTAATGATGCCTTCTGTATTCTCATCCAAATCAGTTACGTAAATGACAAACTAAAGAGGACCCAGAACTGATCCCTGTGGAACACCAGTAGCGACAAGAATCCAGTTCAAAAAGCAACCCTGCAATACTCTCTGTCTGCTGCCATTAAGCCAATTATGTATCCAAATGGCAAACTCACCCTGAATCCCATGTGACCTAACTTTATTAATCAGTCTACCATGCAGAACCTTGTCAAAGGCTTTACTAAAATCCAAATAAACAACGTCTACTGCTCTGCCATCATCAATCTTTTTGGTAACTTCCTCAAAAAAACTCAATCAAGTTTTTGAGACACGATTTTCCTTGCACAAAGCTATGCTGACTATCCCTAATCAATTTTTGCCTCTCCAAGTATCCATAAATCCCATCTTTTATAAAATCACCTCCAACAATTTACCCACAACCAAAGTCAGACTCACAGGTCTATAGCGCCCTGGTTTCTCCTTATGACCTTTCTTAAACAAGGATACAATATTAGCCACCTTCCGGTCATCAGGCACCACATCCGTAGTTATAAATAGTGCAAGTATTTCTGCATAGAGTCTCATAATTTCCTCCTTACTTCCCACAACATTCTGGGATACATTAGATCAGGTCCTGGAGATTTATCCACCTTTATATTCTCTAAGACCTCCTGAACGTCCTCTTCTGTGATGTGAACTGTTTTTAAAATATCAAAGTTTATGTCTCTGCATTCTCTGGACTCCAGTTCTTCCTCCACAGTAAAAACTGATGTGAAATATTCATTTAGTATCTCTCTCATCTCCTGGGATTCAACACAAAGATGATCTCCTTGATCTTTAAGGCTATAGCTGACCTTCTGCCTTAAATCCACTTTTCCACCTTCTTTTCATATTCCTTGTTTGTCTTAGTACCCAAAAGATTATAGCCCCCAGTCTTGAATATACTTATCAACTGATCACCAGAACCATCTTGAGTAGAGAATTCTAAATATTCACAACCCTTTGAGGAAAGAAATTTCTTCTCATCTCAATCTTAAATGGCTATGGTCCCCTAGTTCTGAACGCTTCAGCCAGGTGAAACAGTCTCTCAGCATACACTTTAGCAAGTGTTTTTGCATTTGCATTTGATCTTTTGGACGGTTCCATATTCAGGATAGGCACTGTACATAGCATCCATAATGCAGTAAATACTGTATTTATGTGTAGTGTAGCAATGGAACTGTTCTATTATTCACAATATGCTGTCATTGCTAATGAAACTAAGTTTGGAAAGTGACTTCTAAGTATTTTTTTCGCAGAAAAATAACTGCATATATCAAGTGTCAGCTGGACAGTGTCTTCAAGTGGTAGATCCTGGTGACATCAAGGGATATATCATGATGGCAATTTGTGATGGCTCTGCAGGACAGCAGTGGCAGATAGAGAGTTGATTTTTGGAGGGAACCTTTGGAAATGTTTTCTGAAGATTGACTTGAGAATTATATCTTCCACTGAAAATATTACTCAGGAGCAGGAAAAGCTGACAGTTCCACTTTTCACTGGAAAAGCAGGAAGCTGGTGGCAGGTCCTTACCTCAGTGTCTCAACTTGCTGATTATAATGATTTACAATAGTAATTTTATCACAAAATATTTTTCTATTTTAGCTTCAGATTTTGTTTTATGATTCTCTGACATCACAAGTTGTTTAGAATTGTCTAAATAACCATATTTTAATTATTATTTATGATCTTACTTGTTCCTTCCAATGATTGTTGCATTCATCTCTATGTATATCAATTATTGCCAATTTTTAAAAAAAATCATGTTTACAGTAGATAATGTGAACCATGTTTGAGTAGAGCTGCTTAATATTGAAGCTATAATTGTCTACCATTATGTTTGTATGAAACATGGTTTTGTCAATGCTATCTATTATGAAATACATTTTTAAAAGATCACGAAATCTTTCACCTACAAACACTTGGTTGAATGTTCTAAGGTGATACTTGTGAAAATGTTAAACTATTTGTGTATATAGTCTGATAACTTAATGATTTTTGCTCAGATATGTTATCATAAGCAATTTGTGTCCAATTTTGAAAGTAACTATTTAAATCCTTCAGATCTATTTAAAATTGCAATTCTTAAAAGAGAAAAGGAGAGCTTTATTGTATTTGAGAATGCTGGTGAGACCTTACTTTCATTTCATCATTATTCAGATGCTGATAAACATATTTGGTGCGATGAATCATTTAAAGAAAGGGAACTACAGACAAATTTTGAACAGCTGCACAATAGATTTATTTTGAATCAGAAAATTATTTCATCCTTTTCACCACACCCACTGCTGAGAACATGGACTCTTCCTGAGGACCAACAAACACCATATCTCCCTGTATTTCCCTTCAGAATGTCACTTCATAAGCAAACAAGGTCCTTACCATCCATGACCTTGATGTGAATAGTTGCATTGGTACCATGGCTTTGATGGTAATTTGACTCACAGGCAATAATTACTTGGACCTTACCAAAGCCTCCCTGCTGTGGTGAATTGGTCTTTAGCCTGCCCACTACATTTCTGGCACTTCCACCTTATCTCAATATCTCACTTTATTCTTCCCCTCCAACATCTCTCTGAAATCTATTTTCTACTAAGCTTGAATTTTCTGTTCAAGTCACACAGAAAATTTGCCACTCCTGAGATTTTCTCACTGTTTTCCTTCCTCATCCTCTTCAGTAAGCAACATCTCAACCTTAGTGATTTCAATTTCCACATCATCGTTTCTTTACTTCTTTCCCTCTCGTTCATTGCCCAGCTCTCATCCTTTAACCGTGCTCTTAAATAAACTCTTCTAAGCTTGTTCACAGCCAATCCCTCCCGACACCACATTCTTTATTCCCATTGGCTCAACCACCGGCAAGGCTATCTCTTTTGCTTCCTTGTATTCCTCATCACTTTCATTCCTTCTGTGTCAGCCTTTGGAAACAACTCTCCTCTAAGCCACATGAAACAGAACTTTGGAGCTCCCAAACATCTTTCTTTAGCCCTCTGTACTCCATGGTACTTTGGCAACAATTGATCTGTTCAATCTTATTGCTCTTTCAATCTGCTCTCCTCAGCTTGATCCCAGTAAATTGCTTACTCCTTCCGAAACTGGTATGCCTCCCAGCGCTCACTGCCTTACATTTATGGAGTGCAGTGCCAGATGCGTGCAGCTCCCAGCTGGTTTAGCCATCATCATGAGATTTTGCTAAATTACATCAAGCATCATGTTGCCTTACTCCCTTCTTCCAAAGTTACTCGTTACTCCAGGGATATCGATAGAGTCTCCTGTCTAATAGCAGCCATCTCCTTGCACGTCTCCCTCCTACCTTTCCACTTTTACTCTCCATGGTTACATTGCCACATTGTTATATTCAAATTGCTAATTGGCCTTACAGACCTCCAAGAACTCTGCTCTTCTTCAGCTTTGTTCTCTTTTGGTGGCTGTACTATGGCACATACAAAATAGGAGGAGGAGTAGGCCATTTCACCCCTCAAGCCTGCTACATCATTCACGGAAATTATGGCAGAGCTAGTTGTATATTGATTCCACATTTCCAACTATTCCTGATTGACTTTTGATTCCTTTGCCTAAGAAGAATTTATCTAACTCCAGTTTAAAAAATTCAGTGATCCCATTTCAACCATCTTCTGAGGTAGAGAGTTCCAAAGTTGCACAAACTTCTGAGAGTTAAAAAAATAATCTCTTCTCTGTCCTAAAGGGCAATCACTAATTGTAAAAATAAAGGCCTCTATTTGTGGACTCACCCACAAGAAATCCTTTCCATTGCTTGGCTTGTCTAAGATCATTCAGAATCTGATTCACTTCAATCAAGTCACTGCTCACCCAGACCCTAAAAGCTGGAATTGCCTTCTCTCTGAAGGGCAATTTACTCTGTACCTTTGCTTCTTCTTAAGGACATTTCTTAAAATTTACTTATTTGGCCAAACTTTTAGTTACCATCATAATATTGCCTTCTTTCGCAGGATGCCAATTTCGGTGGATTATTCTCTGGAAAAGCACTTTGTAATGTTGTCCCAAAGACACAATATAAAATTCAATCACCATTAGTAGTTCATTTAAAGCTCAGGGGATATAGTATTAGAAAGCTTGCTGTCAGTGGAAAATGTTTGTATACATGTAACTTCCAATGGTTTTAGGTGGCTGTGGTCAATTCTTTCTTGTTTACTCTAGTGATTTTTCTCTCTTTACTGAAAGTGAACAATCCTTTTTATTGGTTCTCAGGATGTGGTTAAAGTGGCTAGGTAGAAATCGATACATTTTCCTGAGAAGGTGGTGTTGGACCTTCTTTACAAGTAGCTGATCTACTTTAGGGTTCTTTAATTATAAAATACATTTTGCAGTGCCCAAGGCATGTGTAGTCCAACCATGAATGGAGGACTTGTCACTATATCTAAAGGACGTCAGCCTCTTGAGGTTTTACAACAGTTTTGCCATCATTTATACTGGTGCTAGTCAAATTGTATTTAAACTTGTACCACCTGGGTTGTCATAGCCATAATGTTGTTCTGTGCCTACCATTTTGTGGCAATGTGACATAAGCTCCTCCATGCCACCATTTACCTATAATCCAATAGGGTGAGGTTTCAGAAATCATTCACTCTAATGGAGGTTGTCTTTGTTCCCCATAGACTGCAAATGCTGGAAGGCAGCCTAGTTTGCTGCACCCAGCACTGGTGTGGGAGAGATGAGATCACTCAAGCGAGAGCATGCATTGACCTGGCTGCCTTCTTGGTCAACCTGGCTCAAGTAGGTACTCATTGAATAAACTGGCTAGATGGAAGAGATATACTTAATATACCTTTCACCAAGTGTCTTAGAACTATACACCACCATATTAGCAACAGCAACAATTTCTTGAGTCTCTGGTCTTTCCAATGAGTATTCATCCTCCCTGCTCTATTCCTCCAGACTTGCAGATTAGTTTTTCTCCTTGTTCCATATGAGTCGGCAGGCAACCTCCCCCAAGGGCTGAATCTTACCATTTCCATCAAGTTTTGTGGAGGATTTCTCTCACTATTGTCCCAAACTATTCTGATTAACTACCTACCACATGCCTCTACTCTGACGCTAGCCCAATTTTCCTACTTGTCATTTCTGGCAGCATCCTTGGCCTAGGTGCCATCTTTGAACCCCAGCCTTCCAGTCTAGAACCCAGAGCTGGCCTTCACTGGCAACCTATAGGCAAAGCTGGTGCAAAGCAACAATTCACATGCCACAAAGGTGGTACAGCTGACACTTCTTTAGACATATAACTGTACAACCCTATATCTATTTCTGTTTAATTGTCAGGGTACACAGCTTGTATGTCCTTAGCCACATTCCATCTTACAACTCTCTCTCCAAAGCCTACTGTAGCCCAGCATCTTCTCATTGTATGTGATGGACCCCTGCTGAACAAAGAAACAATTAGGCACCCTCAAAAAACACTTTTGTTTACTAATCCCAAAAGTGAACAGAAGTCAAACAAACCCAAGCTGCATTTGCAACTTGGAACAGAAACAAACTGCTTGCATGTCAAAAACCAACAATTTAAAGGCAATGAATGAACACTGTGCCCTGATCTCATCGACTGAAACAGGATGTCAGTCAAGTCCTGTCTGCTTTGCACTCTGTCATGCACAAATGCTGTTCTTGCCTCTATGCCCATATCCTCCCCCTTCTCAGAAGATTGTTCCCACTCCCCCAGTTTATCAGCCTCCACCATATTCCCTCACTGCCTGCTCCAGTTGTGTAGAACACAGCATGCTAAGATGATATAGTATGCTCTGGAGTATACCAGATTGCCCCAAGCAGTGAAACTTCATCTGGATGAAGAATGGACTACATTGTATCTACAGTTCCCCTCAGTCAGGAGGTTGCATAGAACATTGAACATAGAACAGTACAGCACTTTACAGGCCCTTTGCCCCACCATGTTGTGCTGACCTATTATCCTATTAAGATCAAACTACCCTGCATACCCTACATTTTACTATCATCCATGTGCCTATCCAAGAGTTGCTTAAATGTCCCTAATGTATCTGACTCCACTACCACTGCTGGCAGTGCATTCCACACACCCACCACTCTCTGTGTAAAGAACCTACCTCTGATATCTCTCCTATACCTTCCTCCAATCACCTTAAAATTATGCTCCCTCATAATAGTCATTCCCGCCCTGGGAGAAAGTCTCTGGCTATCCACTCTATCTATACCTTTCATCATCTTGTACACCTTTATCAAGTCACCTCTCATTCTTTTTCGCTCCAATGAGAAAAGCCCTAGCTCCCTCAACCGTTCCTCATAAGACCTGCCATCCAGTCCAGGCAGCATCCTGGTAAATCTCCTCTGCACCCTCTCTAAAGCTTCCACAGCCTTCCTATAATGAGGCATCCAAAACTGAAGACAATATTTCAAGTGTAGTCTAACCAGGGTTTTATAAAGTTGCAGCATAACCTTGTGGCTCTTAAAACTCAGTTCCTCTGCCAATGAAAGCCAACACACTGTATGTCTTCTTAACAACCCTAATCAACTTGGGTGGCAACTTTGAGGGATCTGTGGACGTGGACCCCAAGATCCCTCTGTTCCTCCGCACTGCCAAGAATCCTGCCATTAACCCTGTATTCTGCATTCAAATTCGACCTTCCAAAATGAATCACTTCACACTTTTCTGGGTTGAATTCCATCTACCACTTCTTTGCCCAGCTCTGCATCCTGTTAATGTCCCATTGCAACCTACAACAGCCCTCCACGCTGTCCACAACTCCACCAACCTTCATGTCATTGGCAAATTTACTAACCCACTCTTCCACTTCCTCATCCAAGTCATTTATAAAGATCACAAAGAGCAGGGGTCCCAGAACAGATCCCTGCGGAACACTACTGGTCACCGAGCTCCAGGCTGATTACTTTCCATCAACTACCACCCGCTGTCTTCTATTGGACAGCCAATTCTGTATCCAGACAGCCAAATTTCCTTGGATCCCATGCCCCCTTACTTTGTGTGAACCTACCATGTGGAACCTTATCAAACACCTTGCTAAAATCCATATACACCACATCCACTGTTGTACCTTCATCAATGTGTTTTGTCACATCCTCAAAGAATTCAATAAGGCTTGTGAGGCATGACCTGCCCATCACAGCTATGCAGACTATTTCTAATCAAACTGTGCTTTTCCAAATAATCATAAATACTACTTCTCAGAATCCTCTCCAAGATGAAGCAGTGAGATTTTGCTCAAATGGTATCAATCAGCTTTGATGCATTTATGGACAGATGATTGAGATGCCACACAGGTCTCCAGTGGCTCCTTGGAAGATGCAATTCGTGTAAAAGGTCAGTTGAGCTATTACTTAGATGCCCACTGAAATAGGATGGCAATCCACAGGTCCTGCTCCAGCAGGTGGCATGGTTCAGTCAAAGTGTTCTCAAGTGTAACAATGTGAAGAGGCTGGCATGAGTCAGATGCCAGTGTCCATGGATATAGGGTGCATTTGGTAATGCTGTGTGTGTCTAAACTGAAAAAACCTTATGCCTCTACGCAGCCCATATTGCTCTATTCCCTGCCTTTTTTTTTCTTTATTCAATTGCAGGATGAGGGCGTCACTGGCTAGGCAGCATTTATTGCCCGTTCCTGATTGCCCAGAGGGCAGTTAAGAGTCAACCACATTGCTGTGGGTTTGGAGTCACATGTAGGCCAGACTAGGTAAGGATGATAGTTTCCTTCCCTAAAGGCCATTAATGAACCAGATGGTTTTGTCTGACAATTGACAATGGATTCATGGTCATCATTAGATTCTGAATTCCAGATATTTTATTGAATTCAAATTCCGCCATCTGCCGAGGTGGGATTCGAACCCAGGTCCCCAGAACGTTATCTGGTTCTATGGATTAACAGTCCAGTGATAATACCACGAATCACCTCCCCTATCTATCAAAATACCTCTTAAAACATTGCTTTGTATCCAGCTCCACCACTTCCTCTAACAGTGCATTCCAGTCACTTTTCCCTTATGTGTAAAAAATTTGCCTATGTCTTCTTTAAATTTATCCGCTTTTATTTGAAAACTATGTCCCCTTGTAATTGACATTTCTACGCTCAGAAAAAGACCCTGACTGCAAAATTATGAGACACATGAATAGAATGGATAAACTCTCTGTAATAGCTACGACATTGCAGTAATATGTATCAGTGCAAGCTCTAAGTTTAATTGCCTTATCTGTCATATCCCTTGCATTAAACCTAATACATCTCAGACCACCAATGCTGCTTTATTCAGTAGCCCATCCCTGTTTAAGCTTCCTCCTAATCTTACTGGCTTTAGCTCAGACTCCTCCTTGGTCATTTTACATGCTGATCTATTGTTCTGGTTCCTGCCTGCTGCCATACTAGTTTATACCCTCCCAAGTGGCACTAGTAAATCTCCCTACCAGGATCCTGGTGCTCCTCCAGTTTAGGTGCAACTCGTCCTTCTTGTACAGGTCCTACCTGCCCCAGCAGACATCCCAATGATCCATATACCTGAAGCCTCCCTTGTATCACCAGCTCTTTAGCCACATCTTTAACTGTACTAAATTCTGATTTCTAGCTCCACTGGCATGTGGCATAAGAAGGAATCCCAAGGTTACAGCCCAGCAGTCTTGCTTTTCAACTTCCTTTCTAACTCCTTGAACACTCTTTGTGAGACCTCATCTCTCTTTCTGCCTATGTTGTTAGTACCAATATGGACCACAGCCTCTGGCTGCTGACCCTCCTCCTTCAGAATACCCTAAGCCCAATCAGGAGCATTCTTGACCCTGGCACCAGGGAGGCAACACACCATCTTGGAATCTCACTTGCAGCTACGGAAATACCTATCTGTGCCCTTGACTATAGAGTCCCCTATCACTACCACTCACCTACACTTCGACCCTCCCTGCTGTACAATGACGCCAGTATTGGTGCCACTGATCTGGCTGTTACTGATACTTTTCCCCCGAGAGGCCATTCGCCCTCAATAGTATCCAGAAGGGTATACCTGTTTGAGGGGGAAATGGTCACAGGGGACTCCTGTACTGTCTGCCCAAGCCTTCTGATCTTCCTGGTGGTCACCCAACTCTCCTCCCTTACTGGTGATGTGACCAGCTCACTAAATGTGCTACCCATAACTTTTTCAGCCTCACGGATGCTCCATAGTGAGTCCATCCAAAGGTCCATGTGCTCCATGCTGTAAACCAGGAGCCATAGGTGAACACACTTCCAGTATCTGAAGTCACCATGGATACTGGTGTCCCTGATTTCCCACTATTGCAGGAAGTGCATTCGACAGGGTCAAGTTCTCCTGCCAGTGAACAAACCAGGAACTGATTACAAAACCTTACCCACTAGTCACCAAACTCCGGTCTTGTTCCCACTTTCTACTCATAGCAGATTACAACTGCAAAAAGTAT
Organism: Rhincodon typus; assembly: GCF_021869965.1. Taxonomy (NCBI): domain Eukaryota; kingdom Metazoa; phylum Chordata; class Chondrichthyes; order Orectolobiformes; family Rhincodontidae; genus Rhincodon; species Rhincodon typus. The sequence continues at coordinate 13,669,307 of NC_063333.1, forward strand.
GTACTTTATCTTTCTCTCCAGGCACAACTCATTCAATCTACAAACCTGGTTGCTGAGTAGCCAAGCCTTTGCCCGCGATTCCCTCCTCAGTCCTGATGACTGAGCCAACTTCTCCCAGAATTTTCCTCAGTCACTTCTCATCAGTGCTGTCTGTTCAAAGGTAAGGTTACCATAGTCCTACTGTCTCATTAGTGAGAATTTCATCTTGACATCTGGAACTCAGTAGGAAAACGCAACTCATTGCTAAAGACATTGAAAAAGGCCCTGCTCAACTTTTCACAAGATTCTCCCAACCTTCCAGCTGTAGCCCATTTGGTCCAGGGTTCGGAAGATTCCAGCCCAAGTTTTTGTGGACTTTTAAAATATTTATTCTTGATACGTGGGCGTTACTGGCTAAGCCAGCATTTATTTCCCACCTCTAAATGCTCAGGAGGACAGTTAAGAGTCAGCCACATTGCTGTATAATAAAAAACAGAAAGTGATGAAGAGACTTGACAGCATCTGTGGAGAGAGAAACAAGTTAATATTTTGAGTTTGATATGACTCTTCAGAACCCAAGACAATGTTGTGGTCGGGAGTTGAACGTAGGCCACAGTAGGGGAGGATGTCCATCACCAAGAGTGGCTTGGCAACAGCACTACTGATGGAACTGGTTGGGTCCTAAAGAACCTAGCTGCTAGACTGGGTCTGCAGGATCTAAGAGGGCAAAAGAACAACTTGACCTCATTCTTACCAATCCGCCATATAAGCAATCAATAAGAGTGACCACTGCACAGTCCTTGTGGAGACGACATTCTGCTATTACATTGAGAATACCCTCCATTGTGCTGTATGGCACTATCACCACACTAAATGGGACAGCCTTAAAACCTGATCTAGTCACTTAAGACTGACCCACAGTGCCTCATAGATGTCCATCAGCAGCAGCAGCAGAATCATGCTGCAACACAATCTGCAACCTCATGATCTAGCACCTCTCCTATTACCATCAAAATCAACTTTGTTTTCATGGCGAGCTCAAGAGAACATGTCAAGGGTAGCACCAGACAAACAATGACATATCAACCTGGTGAAGCTACCAAACAGAATTACTTGCATGCCAAGCAGCAAGTGATAGAACTAAGCAATCCTGTGACCAACAGATCAGATCGAAGTTCTGCAATTCTGCTATATCTAGTCGTAAATGGTGGTGGACAATTAAACAACTCAATGGAGACAGAGGTAGTAGGAACTGCAGATGCTGGAGAATCTGAGATAGCAAGGTGTAGAGCTGGATGAACACAGCAGGCCAAGCAGCATCAGAGGAGCAGGAAGGGTGACGTTTCGGGCCTAGACCCTTCTTCAGAAATGG